>NC_080188.1:145909435-146608435 GCF_030028045.1 Hippopotamus amphibius kiboko
AAATTATTATTTTCCTTTCCTACACAAATTTTTATTTTTCTTAATAACTGCTTTCTCATTTGCTTCATTTTCCAAGCAACCCTAGACTCTCCCCAGATTTCTAAATCTCCTCTCAAGATGTTCATTCACATCAGATATTAAAGAAGGCTCTTGGGGAGATTGAGCTGCCTCCTATCTGGGCTGATTGACCTCCATGTGTGGTGCAAAGCAATCATTCTGTATTCTCTCCTCACCATCATCCTAGGAAGTCCTTTCTTCTCTCCTCTGTACTAGATCTCCTACTAGGAGATATCTTATATATCCTCATCTTAATTTACTCTCTTCTTTAGTTGGGGCTAGGGCATCCAACTTATCACTGTTTGGCTATGGCTCTCCTGTATTCAGCACAAGTCTATATACTAAGAAATTCCCTAGTCTCAGGTAAACCTGGATGGTGGGTTACCCTATTGGGAGTCCACAGGTTGCAGAAACTAAACATTTTTTGAAGACTTGCGGGTCTTAAAATGTCTTTATCCTACGTTCACACTTGACTGAGAATTTGGATGGTTTTAGAATCCCAGTTTGGAAATCATTTTCCTTCAAAATACTAACATTGTCTTCTAGCTTCCAGTGTTGCTGCTGAGAAATCCAAAGCCTTTCTGATTCCTGATCCTTTGTATTTTCTCTTTGGAAATTTTTTGAGTTTGTTTTTTTTCCCCAGAGATCTGGAAATTTCACAATGAATTGGTTGTAAATCTTGGTGTGAATTTCCAACCCTTGTGCTGGTACTTGGTAGGGCCTCTCTATCTAGAAACTCATGTCCTTCAATTCTAGAATATAGGAATTCCTATTATTCGGATTCTTATTCAGACCTCTTAAATTGGTCTTCCAATGTTCTTTTCATCTCTTCTCTTCTATCCCTTTGTGGGTTTTGCTCTATTTTCTGAGAAATTCTTTTTGTTTTACCTTCCAGTTCCTGCAATGAGGTTTTAATTTCAGCTATCACATTTTTAATTTCGAAAAATGTTTTTCATTCTCTTTTGTTCCTTTTTATGCCATCCTGACTTATTTCATGGTTTTTCTCGTATCTCTAAGAAGATTAATGACAGTTTTTTTGGTTTTGAAGTTATGCTTTCTCTGCGGAGTGTTTCATGTAAGGTGCTTTTTTCCCCGTTTTCTGTTTGTGTGTGTGTTTGTTTGAAGCTGTACCTTATTCGTTATAGGTTTTCTTCACATATCTGACAATCTTTGGTTTTCTATTGGGTATGAGAAAATGAAAAGATGCTCTGAAGGTCTGAAGCCTTGGATGAAGCCCACTGATAATGAACTGCACTGAAGTGTGATTGCCTGAGCCCTTTACTGAGAAATCCCTGATATATCTATATTTTTAGGCCTTTCTTCTTGGGCTGGTCAGATTCTCCAGAGAAGAATTCTCTAATCTCCTGTCTTTGTGATAAAGGCCGACATTCTGGGAGCCAAGCAAAAGTAAATAAACGTTTATTTACTCTCCTGTTTTCAGTATGAAATGCCCATCCTAAACTATGCCTAACATCACTCAACATAGAGAACGTCTGTTTTACCATTAGGGGATAAGGCAAAATAAACATCCAATCTTTGTTTGGGAAGAAAAGACAGGAGCCAGGTGGCACGGAGTAGGAAAGAGGTTTTAGGGTTCCTATTGCTTACACAACAGTTTCAATCAATCCTCCACATTTTAGCTCCACCTGCACCTCAACTTTCACAGGTTCCTAACAATACCAATTTCTAAGACTTCTGAGGACTCTGCCAAGTAAAGACGATAGGTCCTACCTTACACTATTACTGACTTAAGACTTGACTTTCTCAGATCTGCTAAGTCAGCAGCTATCACCCATCTACCCACTTTTTCAGCTTCCAACATTTCATAGCATCCCCCCCACCCCGTTTTGCTCATCCTTGAAGATTCATGACTTTTTTAAAAGTCCTTTACTATAGTTTTGGTGGGGCTGCAGAAGAGAATGAAACTAATCTGTGTGTTCAATTCATCACTGCCAGACTATGCTGGACATTGTACAAATAAGGTTAAACACAGACCTAATATAAGAAAATTTTACCTTTAAAAACAGAGATTATTCACATTTTATCTTATTCCTTTAAACAGTAGCATCCTCTTCTCCTTACCTTCACCCTGTTAAATACTTATTTATATATTTTCAACTGCTAAGGAAGGGGACTATAAACCACTACTTATAAGAAACCCCTTTTGAAATAAAATAGGATACATCAATGAGGAAAGAAATCCATGGAATAGCTAAAGAAAACAAGTAAAAGATCTGATTAGCAGAAGAGTCAACACTTCATTATAACTGGAGTAAAAAGGTGAGGGTGGTACAAAATGCCAGCACAAGATAATCTGGGGGATAATGGAACTGTCCTGTATCTTGACTGTGGTAGTGGTCTATAGTTGTCAAAACGCATAGGATATATACCAAAAAGAATAAATTTCACTACATAAAATTTTTTATTGAAGTATAATTGATTTACAATGTTGTCTTAATTTCGGCTATAATATACATATAATTTTTAATAACTTAAAAAAATCCTTTAAGGTGAGAATGGGAAATAAAGATAAATAAAATTATATATATACACATATGTATATATACATACATATATATATACCATATATATGCCATTAGGAGAAGTAGGTCAAAGTGGGCATGGGGGACCAGAGTAGGACACAGAAGGCTAAGCTGAATGAAAAGGACATTCACATAGAAGAGCTGCATGGCATCATTTCTGGGATATTCTTGCCAAAGATGTATTATCATGAGGAAACAAACCCAAATTGAGGGTTACTTCAAATGCTGCAACATAACCAGCTGGCAATCTCCAAGTGTCAGTCATGAAAGTTAAGGAAAAATCTGAAGCCCCAGTCCAGATTGACTGACACTACAAGGCATGACATCCAAATGCAACATGTGATTCTAAACTGAATCCTTTTACTATAAAGATTTTATCAGGACAACTAACAAAATTTTAATGAGGCCTAAGAATTAGATGGTTGCATTATGGTTATGCAAAAAGATGTTAGAAAATACACACGAACAGGAGCTTCCTACGTGGCGCAGTGGTTAAGAATCCGCCTGCCAATGCAGAGGTCAAGGGTTCAATCCCAGCTCCAGGAAGATCCCACATGCCGCGGAGTAACTAAGCCCATGTGCCAAAAAAAGAAAAAAAAAAAAAAAAGAAAAAAGAAAATACACACGAACATATTTGGGGATTAGGGCATCAAGCTGGCAATTTACTTTCAATTTACTTGCAATTTTTCTGTATATTTCAGATTGTTTCAATTTTTTTTTTAATTTCTTTAAAAATCAAAAGATTAGAAAAATAGACAAGGGCCATATCATTAAAAATTCCCCATGCCATGCTAAGGAGTTTCAATGTCATCCTGAAAGCTATCAGCAGTCAATGCAGGATATTAAGCAAGATGTTGACACGATCAAATTTATTTTTTAAAAGTTCTACTAAACAAAGGCCCTTGGATATGTAGGATTCCCAATAATTCCAGGTTAGGTGCACATGTAATACTGAGATTAAAAATTACTTAGCATTTATAGGAAAAACAAAAAGTCATGATTAATAAGGTCAATAAGATCCAGGAATGTAATCCATTTAAATACATTTAATATAGACAAGTCAACTAAGCAGATGCACACAGAGGTTGAATAGCACCAGGATAACTCAAGAGTTGCTGTAATTAACTGGAGTTACCACGGGATCACAGGTAAAAGAAACAAGTATGATTACACTTAACCATAATTTCCAGCAATGTAATACAGCAACGAAAGCCTGGAAAAAACTGTCAACTTAGCATGCATCAGTCAGAAATGGGGTGACACATTACAAAGGCATGCAGCAAAAAGGCAGAAACAGAAATCACACTAGACTTGGAAATATTATTATGGTTTTAACCATAAACTCTAGGAAAATCTTTATAAGTACGGAAGATGGAGCCGCTTTATGATATCATATCAATATGTCAGCTGCACCACATACCTGAGCTTTTGGTCTGTATTTAAATGTGTATTTAAATGTTCCTTAGTTATGATTTTTGGTCTGGTCAAGGCCATAGTTAGCTAACGATTCAATCACAAAATGGGGCTCTAGCCACTGCAAGTTCTTCCTAATCTTTTCAAACAAATATTTTTTTAAATCTCAGGGCAGAACACTTCTAAGCAAGTGCGTGACTGCTTTTAATATCTCAGTCAACTTGGGGCATTAGCCACTCCCAATAAACCAGGTATTTAAGGATGGGATTCTTCTTGTAGCAGGACAGCATTGCTTTAACAAAAAAACCTCTCAAAAAATGAATGAACTTTGTTCTATTTCACAGCCATGACAGTCTGTCTCCAAAATTCTGTACCAGTGCAACAGTTAGAGAGAGAACTGGATTAAAAAAATGATCAATCTCTACTGAAAACAAAAAAAAAATCCCTGGGTTAGCAGGAGCATCTCTGCAAACCAGGAACTACACATATAAACTCAAAGACATGTTTCAAGTCTTACTGTTCTTCATCTATAAACACATACTCACCCAATGCAGAAGTCCACACTAACCTAGTACATACTGCCAAACTGCCTTTCTAGGTGATCCAAACAGAAGTGCTAAAAAAATGTTAAACACGAAAAGGATAAAGGCAAGCCATTGAAAGCTCTGCCTTTGGAATTGGATGTAAATTGTGATAATATTCAAAAATCAACGTGATAGGCGCTCACTCCCTCTTGCAAGAGCACCAGAATTACAACTAACTACTGAACAATCATCGACAGAAAGACACTGGAACTCACCAAAAAAGACACCCCACATCCAGAGACAAAGGAGAAGTCACAATGAGACGGTAGGAGGGGCGCAATCGCGTTAAAATCAAATCCCATAAATGCTAGGTGGGTGACTCACAAACTGGAGAACAGTTATACTGCAGAAGTCCACCCGCTAAAGTGAGGGTTCTGAGCCCCACATCAGGCTTCCCAACCTGGGAGTCCAGCAACAGGAGGAGGAATCCTCAGAGAATCAGACTCTGAAAGCCAGTGGGATTTGATTGCAGACCTCCACAGGACTTGTGGAAACAGAGACTCCACTCTTGGAGGGCACACAAAAAAATGTGCTCACCTGGACCCAGGAGGAAGGAGCAGTGACCCCATAGGAGACTGAACCAGACCTACCTGCTGGTGTTGGAGGGTTGCCTGTAGAGGTGGGGGGGCAGCTGTGGCTCACCAAGGAGGCAGGGGCACTGGCAGCAGGGGTTCTGGGAAGTGCTTATTGGTGTGAGCCCTCCCAGAGTCCGCCATTAGCCCCACCAAAGAGCCTGTGAGCTCCAGCACCAGGTGGCCTCAGGCCAAACAACCAACAGGGTGTGAACACAGCCCCACCCATTAGCAGACAAGCAGATTAAAGTTTTACTGAGCTCTGCCCACCAAGTTGGATTAAAGCTTTACTGAGCTCCACCCACCCAGCCCTACCTACCATCAGTCCCTCCCATCAAGAAGCACACAGGAGGCTCCTAGATAGCTTCCTCCACAAGAGGGCAGACAGCAGTATCAAGCAGTATCAGCAGTATTTCATCTTGTGGAACTGAAAACCACAGCCACAGAAAGAGAAAATGAAAAAGCAGAGGACTTTGTACCAGATGAAGGCACAGGATAAAGTCCCAGAAAAACAACTAAATGAAGAGGAGATAGGCACCCTTCCAGAAAAAGAATTCAGAATAATGATGGTGAAGATGATCCAGGACTTTGAAAAAAGACTGGATGCAAAGATTGAAAAGTTTACCAAAGACCTAGAAGAAGTAAAGAGCAAACAAACAGAGATATGCAACACAATAACTGAAATGAAAAATACACTAGAAGGAACCAATAGCAGATTAATTGAGGCAGAAGGGCGAATAAGTGACCTGGAAGACAGAATGGTGATCATCACTGATGAAGAAAAGAATAAAGAAAAAAGAATGAAAAGAACTGAAGACAGCCTAAGATACCTCTGGGACAATGTTAAACGCACCAATATTCGCATTATAGGGGTCCCAGAAGGAGAAGAGAGAGAGAAAGGACCCGAGAAAATATTGGAAGAGATTCTAGTTGAAAACTTCCCTAACATGGGAAAGGAAATAGCTACCCAATCCAGGAAGTGCAGAGAGTCCCAGGCAGGATAAATCCAAGGAGAAACACGCCAAGACATATATTAGTCAAGTTGATAAAAATTAAAGACAGAGAAATGTTATTAAAAGCAACAAGGGAAAAACAACAAATAACATACAAGGGAACTCCCATAAGGTTAACAGCTGATTTCTCAGCAGAAACTCTGCAAGCCAGAAGGGAGTGGCATGATATATTTCAAGTGATGAAAGGGAAGAACCTACAACAAAGAATACTCTACCCAGCAAGGATCTCATTCAGATTCAATGGAGAAATCAAAAGCTTTACTGACAAGCAACAGCAAAGAGAATTCAGCACCACCAAACCAGCCCTACAATAAATGCTAAAGGAACTTCTCTAAGCGGGAAACATAAGAGAAGAAAAGGACCTAAAAAACAACAACAAAACAATTAAGAAAATGGTAATAGGAACATACATATCGACAATTACCTTGAATGTAAATGGACTAAATGCACCAACCAGAAGACACAGACTGGCTGAATGGATACAAAAACAAGACCCATATATATGCTGTCTCCAAGAGACCCACTTCAGACCTAGGGACACATACAGACTGAAAGTGAGGGGATGGAAAAAGATATTCCATGCAAATGAAAATCAAAAGAAAGTTGGAGTAGCAATACTCATATCAGATAAAATAGACTTTCAAATAAAAAATGTTACAAGAGACAAGAAGGGACATTACATAAAGATCAAGGGATCCATCCAAGAAGAGGAGATAACAATTATAAATATATATGCACCCAATATAGGAGCACCTCAATACATAAGGCAAATGCTAACAAATATGAAAGAGGTAATGCAAGGCAGAAATAGAGACACAGGTGTAGAGAACAAACACATGGACACCAAGTGGGGAAAGCAGGGAGGGTTGGGGGGGAATGAACTGGGAAATTGGGACACCAAATTGTACACTCTAAATGTATGCTGTTTATTGTCTGTTAACCATATCTCAATAAAAGTTCTTAAAAAAAAAATCAATGTGATAGAAGAATTCAACAGCCACTTTCTGAAACATAACTAGCTGAAAAGCTCGGACACTGCCTATGGATTCTTAGTGTGCGCCAGCACTTCCCAAACTCTGTCAGCTATTCTCAGAAAAAGGCTTCCAAAGTCAAATGACTTAGGCAAGTTCTAGGTTAAACGAAATTAAAGAGGTTTCTGTACTGCGGAACTTTTAAAAAGTGTTATTATGATAATGTGCTTTGCAATATACAAAGAGGGATGCTATAAATACTATTTCCCAATCTTACATATACACTGAACTCTTAATTTTCAGAATCTTCATTTATACCTACTGAAATATAGTTTAGGAAACACTAGGGTATACTGTGAATTTTCTTCATATTTACTCTCAGCCCAAAACATGCATTATGGGTGCTGCATAATCTTTAGTCCACAAAAAATCCTAAGTGAATGACATATCAATAATTGTTCATGATTATTTTAATCTTCCGACTTGAGGTCTAGAACTCTACCACTGATTTGCAGGCTGGAGCTATATAAATATAAAAATAAATCATAACTAGCCATTTCATAATATTTGCTGTTGGTGATGAAAAGAATAGGCATGGGCTTAATATTTACTGAAACACAGTCCAGAACTAATACATCATTGTAAAGGAACTATACTCCAATAAAAATTAAAAAAAAAAAAAAAAGGAAAACAGTTCAGTTAATAACAAAATGTTCCAATGCAAAATACCCAAAAAGAAAGAATAAGATGCTGTTTGCACAGTGACACAGGGAAAGACATCTCCAATGCCAATATAATTCAATAAAATTTTATCAATAAGTTTTGAGTACGTTTGTTAACGGTGAAATAGTTATTTACATCCTTATATTAGTACAACTATACATTTCAATTAAACTTTACCAAAAAATAGCATTTTATCTTCCTTTATCATAAGGCCAGATAGAAATTTCAAACAGAATGAGAGGCTTCTTGCCTTCTGAGATGGCCCACACTGTCTGTGGAGTGTGTATCTCCCTGAATAAATCTTCTTATCCCTTTAAAAAAAAAAAAAAAGAGAGAGAGAAAAAGCCAACAAAATACAACTATAAATCACCAGAAAAAGAGACTCCTAAACAAACTTTCAACCTTTTGGAAAAATAAGCTATTACTATTATGGCAATTTATCACTGATGATAAAAGACTTAAAGAGGTTAAGTAACTTGCTTAAATCACCCAGCCAATGATCAAGGGAGTCAGTCTGAACCCAAAACCCCTGCCCTTTTCCAATATATAGGTTTAGAACAGAAATAGTTCAGGTTTAGGTATTCCACTTATAGATCTTCACCATGGAAACGCTAAGTAAATTTAATTAAGCTTTATCACTATGAATAGAGCAAACTGAATAGAACATGTTTTTTTTCCATAGATTAAGCCTACAGTGATGTGTAAGCAATTTGAAATAAAACTGAAATTTAACAAATGATTGCACAACTGAACTAATTCACATGTATTTTTAAAAGATTGTTTTCATCCACCTAAGTAGTTTTTTCAAGCATAATTAGATTGGGGGTGAGAGGAACAGTGCTGATGAGGAAGAATTAAAGAGAAAAATACATGTATGTCAGAAGAGAAAGAAAAAAGAATAATCTATCATATAAGCTATTTATCTTTAAAATCAAGTTGAATTATCCTCTAGTAGTATTATCTGCCACCCTAATACTCAGAATTTAAGTTTATGGTAATCACAGAGCTCTAATTGCTCACACTGTTGAAACCAATTATCTATGGTTTCCTCTTCAATAAAAGTATTGTATATTCTGGTTTCTTTACACTACACATAAATAGGTGCTGGCACTTGAAACCCACAGTTTCACAGATACAAATAATAGTAAAGTTTCCACACTAATTCAAAAGTCTGAAACCAACAGCTTAGCAAAAACGTTGTAACCTTAGAAAAAACAATACTTAACACTTGTAGTGAATTCTAAAATTGCATGTCCATGATCTTTTCCTCTGAAATATCACAAAGTAATGAATAAAATTATTGCAGAGACAGACAATAGTTCTGCAACATGTTACAATTATAGTAACTAAAGCTGCAAAAGACAAGGTATTTCTGAATTTGTTGTGAATGCCTATACTTGAAAAGCAAGTTTAATTAGAGCAAGAAAAGGTCAAATATAGAGACTTGTCAGTAATTCCAAGGACTTTAGAGGCTAATAGCACTGGTTCATTATTATATCCTATTTCATTCCACTTTATAGGGTGCTTTTCCTGGATGCAAATGTTCACCAGCTTCACTCGTGTGCTACTCCACCATGATTAATTTTATCTTTCAGTTCTCATGACTATCACACAGAAGACAAAAGCCCACAACCACTAAGTAAAATCTAACTTATTCAGATTTGGATTTTCTCTCCAAACCACGCAGTGTTCCAAACTTCCCCTCGAAATGATCTTTTTCTAACCCTGACACAGGGATACCACGACCTCATACTGAAAGAGCATTTCCCAAAGGGTATTCCATGGAATACTGGTTGCCATCCGTCTTCCTCAAAATATTATAAATTCTAAGATAACCCACAATATTTTTAATGTTTAATTTTGTTTAAAAGTTTCCCAAATTTATTTAGCCACATAACCCACCCCCTCTCCACCAACAATAGCACCTATTAATATCCCATGGATTTCCAGAACACATTTTGAAACTACGGAGGGGGCTAGAGTAAAGAAACCCTAACCCCTAAATGAACTGTCATTCATATGAGGAAGAATTAAAGGGAAAATAGTGAGACTGGAGAGTGGAGAGCCAGGTCTTTGAGCCTCCTGTTAACCATTAAAGCCAAAGTGCTACTCTCCTACAGACGCAGATAAAGAAGCACTAGGATGGGGGGCACCGTGTTAGCCCATAGAGGCTAGCAGCTACTAACTGGAAAAAGCGGACAATGTAGAGAGGAAGTCAGGAGCAACTAGCTGGGAAGAGCAATCCTGTTACTCTGATCAGCATCAAAGGGGAAAAAAGGAAATCCCCTAAATCTGGAAAGGAGTTTTATATGCAACAAAGGACAGTCATTCATATGTAATGCCTTACAGTGTGGGTCATTCAAAAAAAATCTTTACGTAAAGAACTTCCTAACTCAAGATAGAGCAAAAGCTGCTGAGCAATTCTTTGTCTTAGCTACTGAAAACTTGAAGTCACCCCCACTGGAAGTTTCATGAGTAACAAGGGATGAGAAAATCTATGGAACTAGCAAATCCCTCTCACCTCCATTTACTCTAACATTCATCTGGAGTAATGGGAAGGCAAACAAAAAACTACAACCCATATCTATAGGTCATATTCCTCCTGTTTGACAAGTTACACAACTTTTACAGTTAATGGAAGTCAACATCCACGAGCCCAAAGTCAGAGAAAAATGTAAAAAAAAAAAAAAAAAAAAAAGGAAATGAGCCATCAAAGACAAAACAAATGAGTGAACTGCCCTGTCCATTAGGTTCTTCCAAAAAATACCCAATTATTCACAAATCAGACTGAAGCAGCAACCCAGGAAAACAGCACATTCATGCTCATTTTCTCACTCTTCCTCTCTCCCATTCTCTCTCCCTCCTTCCAAGTATCCTGTCCCTATCGAAACTCCTTTTGTTTAAATTCTTCAGTCTGTCCCTAATTTAATCATGTGTCCTTTTTGAAAAAGGGAACTGTGGCTATAATCTTTTCACTCTTAAACAGTCAATATATTTTAGTGTCATCTACACTAGAATTCAAACTCTTCTGATTCCAATCTTCAGTAAGAAACAAGAAAACACAAGAGTTCTGTGTAACAATATTTATTCTTTCAACACATAACGTACTTGATATTTTTTATTCTACTATGTTTAATTTTTTAAATGCTGGTTGGACTTGGTAAGTTGATTCTAAAACCTATCAAAATGAATAGGATGAAAAACAATGAGCAATATACTGGCAATAAGTATACACGAAGAGAAAAGGTTTGGGAAGAATTTGACTACCACTGAAGAGTAGCAGTGCAATAAGATATTAATTTGTAACAAGTTCAGTTCTTTTACCCTAAAATAACCAGGGCCTACTATCTAATATTAATCAAGTCCCAGGAATTATGGAACATTTCATAAAAAATTTCCAACATATTATGCTAGTTGTTTTTACACTGCTATGCTAAGGTATGCCTTATATTTCCATATGAAATAAGTTCCTAAAATTATTAGTGTTATTCCTGACATCCCTATTCCCACTCATGGAGAAAGATATCTTTTAAAACAGAGAGAAATAGAATGGAAATGGAAAAATAACAGCCACCACTTACTGAACATGCTTCTATCATGTGCCAGCATTGTGTTAGATCAAATAATTGTACTTACTATCACTCTTAGAAGGGACCAGATTATCAGGTGACTAGTATAAAGGAAACAAGTGCCCAACCTATATTTCTGGTGACATTTATGATAATCCTAATTGAGGACTTAAATGAAAATAAACCTAATCATGTGTATTAAGTGAACTTTTTGATAATTTGATGTGATTAATAAATTCTACTCAGGAAAAGCTGACAACGAGGAACAATATAAGTGAAGAACAAAAAAAAAAGATTCAGATTCTTCTAATCAAGCCATCACCTCACTTAAATGACCCACATATCAAAAAATGTCAACAAGCTTTAAAACCACTCTAATCAAATGAAAAGTTTAAACCATAGTACGTACTGATATACTCTAGTAACAAGTTTATTAATCATTCAGACTATTTTGTGTGTGTGTATAACACTGAATAAACTATAAAATTACTGTTGTTTAAGAATAATTTAAATGAAGTCCAAGATTCAGAAAGCATCAAAATACAGTTAGCCACATACAGATAGTCTTGCATTTTTTTTTGTATTGAGTAATATTATCTTATGCCTATTCTTTAAGTAACTTGGTTAAGGATTCCCTAAAATTCTAATTTTTATCTCAAAGTAAAGGCTAACCAATTCAATGAATAACATATTCATTTAGTCATTACTAGCAAATTAGTTTATATTGTGGAAGTTATTTTTACTTCTACAACACTATTGTAACTTATTCTGAGTCACACTATTAACATCAAAACTATTATTTTATAAACAAAACATACAAACCATAATCATTTCAACAACTTAAAAAACAAGGACAAAACATAATCTTTCAAACGTTATTGTATATAACTGGAAAATCTACATTATTAAATTCAAAAGTGATCTATGGCCTTAAGGCACTCTTACTCCTCTTCCCTTGCTCTATTGCATAGTAGCTTAATCCCCTCTTCCTCTCTAGAGCTCTGCTTATTTCCTCCCTCAAGCCATCAGCACCAAATGCAAGGAATGCTATTAAAAAAAAAAACTATCTTTGAATTGTCCGTTTTCTCACTGTCATGATACTATAATGAACAAAATATTATGTTAATATAAAAGTGAAATGAACCATAACTAGGAATAAAGTGAAGCTGATGAAAAGGAAGCAAGTCAGATAGAATCTTGCAGACTCCATTTTTTTAAATATCATCAGAATAAAAATAAGGCATATCTAGATGACACTTCCATTAATATAGATAGCCAAACACAAATACAGCATGAACTAACACAGTATTTAACTACTACTGCTCTTCTGTTGCAAAATTGGGGTCTTTTCAAACTCAAACTAAAAGTTGGATCATTTAAGGCAAATCTAAATTATCAAAGTTAACCCCAAGAAACAATCCCTTTCAAGTTGCATCACAGACCAAAAAATAATGTTTAAAAAATTAAATTGAGGTCAATTCACTATCTGGAAACTTCCTTAATCTAACTTGTTTTTTATATATGTTAGGTAGAAACTCCAATAAGACATTTCCCCAAAATGTAGTAAGTGTAGTAATCAATTCATACATGAAGAACAGCTGATCTATTTCAATAATTAAATGAGACTAACATTCTTAAATAAAATAAATTCTCAAATAACTTAAAGATAGTAAATACTACTACTCATGATGCACTTCTTGACAACTTTTTCCATTCTTTCTTTCCTTCCTCCTTAGCCAAACTTCTATGGTTGATAACTCCCATTTTTAAGACCTCACACTCCAATTTAATGCCTAAGACTTAACAGACACTGACTAGTTCCAAAGCCTACAAAATAACTGCCTAAAAATTCTAGTCTCTTGTTCTTTATTACTGAGAAACACAATAGGAGTTTACTTAAGAGACTGTATATTTTTGTCACATCACACCAGACTTCTAAAAGACAAAATATGAAGGATACTACTAAAACTTAATTTACTTTAAAACTGTGAAAATTCCCTGGTTTGAAATTACTTAAAATCTACTAATAAAAAGAAAATGTATTTGGTAAAACACTTATTTCACGTTTGGCTTATATGGCTTAAATTAAATATGTACAAACAAGGTTTTTTTAATACATATATAAGAAACAAGATCCAAGAAAACAGTGGAAAATATATATAAATTATTCTGAAAATACAGTAAAATATCTCAGAGCATAAATGTAAATTCTTAATAACCAAAGGGCAATTGATGATATAGTTTTCTCTTTTACCATAATTTTTAAATTACATTTACAACTGGTACATACAAAGAGATCTCCCATCATTTTGCAGATGAGAAATAATCAATATTAAATGACAATTATAATCATAGACTACAATATCGCTATGAAACCATAATTCAAGAACTGAAACTAACTCTAAAAGCATCAAAATCTTTTCTTTATATCTTAAAAAAAACTTAAAAAATTCTAAATTTATGAGACATAAGGTGTAAAGTTACATACACTTTATAAAATATTTTACTCTACACATAAAAATAAAGGACATATACTCACAAATCCAGTACCAAAGTCAAAACTGTCTCATTCTTAAGAGAGCAGTCTCTTGAAAGATGATTTAGAATTCTTACATTCCCAGTATGAGTCTAGTAATTTGTTTTTAAAAATCATTCTATTCACATTTCATAGGTATATATATTTTTTAACATTTATGATAACAAGTTGCTAGAAAACTTCTGATACTAACAAATTGAATAAAGGTATTATATGTATGCAATCTTGAATAAGTGATTTACCTGACAAACGAATTTTTAATAAATTTCAAGTCAAAAAAAAGAAATAATCACCAATTGACTTTTACTTCAGAAAAATAAAGCTTTACTTGGGAACAAAAAGACATTTTAGTACAAAAGTGTTCCAACAAACTCAAATATTGGTATTCCAAAGGTACGAAATAACTTCTTTAGTCAATATCCTTCAAAAGTCAACGTACCAATATAGGTACATTGATATGTACTATACACAGCATTATGTGTGCTGATGTGTACTCTTCCCACAGTGATGGTGGATGTTGGAACTTGCTCACATGTAACAGAAGTTAAGCCAAGCCTTCATGCTTGAAGGTCACATGAAGCGTTTGCTCTTATCACTGATCTACTCCACTACCTAGGTCTTCTAAATCACATCAATATTTAGGAGAATGAAAACAAAAAGTCAACCAATTTAGGTTTGAATTAAATTTAGAGTAAATCTAACTCTTACGCAGGCAGGAGGTGCTCCCAAACATTCTCTACCAAATACTATCACAAAATTCTTAAACTATTTGTCATCTTAGAAACATGACAATTTTTGGCAAGTCCATGTTTAGTAATTTCCTTTGCTTGTACTATATAGAGCTGTAATAAAACCCACTGATGACCACCTTCCAGTTCCTTTGACCTAAAATATTTCAGTATCTCCTCCCATTTCCAGAGTGATTTCCAAAGCCTGGGAAGAAATGTTTCCACTAATAAATACCTTTCAATTGAATGCCTGTTATAACACCACGCATTAGGCAAAGTGAGCAGCAATCCATTTTTGCCCATCACAGAATTATTCAAAATCTCTTACTGCTGACCAAAAAACATAAGTTCTTCCTCATAAGTTCCACATTAAATCAAGGCAACAACTGAGTAGCATCCTTTAACTCCTGGGAAAATATTTACTGAAAACTACAAAAAAAACCTTGAATAATTGATGTCTACTCTTTAATTGTATATATATTTAAATACATTATATAGACTATATATTATTTAAATACATAATATATAGTGTGTACACACAATACATAATATATATTCATATACTCATCACAGAGTAGTTTATCATAACTCTCTATAACAATTAAATGATAATGGCCAGCTAGAGTTTTCACTTTAAATACAAACTTACCCCATTCTAGGTATTCAAGAATGTTCTTCTCTCTTCTCAATGGAGAATTATTGCATTCATCATAAAGGCAGATGAGGATATCCAGTAACGTTTCCACACTGAAGCACTGCCCATTGGTCTGAGCGGGCCCATCCAAAATAAACTGCTCCAACTGTCTCAAACGCACTTCTCCAGACATGTTTGCTTCAATTTTTGCTGGGTTTTCTTTCAATTACTAAAACGATTTTGACTATGGTTATTTGAACCTAAATGTTAAAAGGTGTGGTTTTAAAAGTAAACCACTTGTTATTCAAACAACTGTCACGCAATGCCGGTGCTGAATTCAACATCCAACACACCAGTAACCTCACTTAACTGAAGCGTCTTCAATTTCGCACATATACATATATTTTGAGGGAAAGTTACCATTAAAATATATATTTAATACATTTTTAAAAGAATAATACAATTAAATCGTATATTTAAATAAAATAATTAAAAAGTACAGAGAACCAAAGAGTCAACACTTCTTAAAAAAAAACTCTTCTCCTTCATTCAAAATTCAACTCGTGCAACATAATCCTGAAATGAATCCGGTTGCATCATTAATGAATTAGGTCCGATCTGCATCAGCAATTCACTTCCCAGGCAGAAGGAAAATCGAAAAGGGAGGAAAAAAACAGAATGTATATAAGGGGGAGGGAAAACCAAAAATTCTGCCGCAAATCCTCCCAACCACCACTTGGATAACGCATCAGCGACAATTTCTCCAGCGGGAAAGGGAGGGGGCGAGGTCCCTGAAGCAGCCCCTCGGCTCGAAGCACACCAAGTCTTCCCCGAATGAGAAGGAGGCTTTTCCTTTCTCCTCCCGACGTCCTTCTTTTTAAGGCTCTGCAGCTAGTCCTATTTCCAACGGATTCCGATGAACACTCTTCATTTTTCTCCCCGCTTCTCCCAGGGGCCTGACTGGCTGCGGGCGGCACTCGCCCCCGGCTCCGGGAGCGGCGGCTACTCGGCCGCCCGAGCCCGCTCCATGTCGGTGGTCGCTGGGCCGCCGGCCTGGGCCGCGCCGGGCGGAGAGCCCGGTCTCCCCCACACCCGCACCGCGGCCGCCCGCCCGCCCGCCGACGCTCCCGACGCCCTGGCGAGGGGTGCTTTTCTGAATTCAAAGGACACGGACGGCAGCAACTGCGGTGGCGAGGGCGCGGGCGGCTCCGGCAGCTAGCTCTCCCCCTTCTTCACACCCCTGGGTTAAGGGCATCTTTCCCCGGCGAGGAGGGAAGCGGCCGAGGCGCAGGAGGAGGGGTTGGTGCCGCTGGTGAGGAGACCAGAGGCTGCCGCAGCCCGACTCCCAGCCACTCCCTTCCTTTCCCTCCACCCCTCCCCCGCCTTCCCCGTCCTCTCGCGCTCGCGCCCTGGGCTCCGCGAGGCTGCTCCAGGCCCCGCCGCACGCAGGCGGAGGCTAGCCGACGAGTCCGGATCCAATATGGCGGCCCCCGCCCCCGCCCCCGACACGCGCGCCCCCGCCCTCTCCCCCTCCGCCCCGCCCCGCCCCCGCCCGAGCCCCGCCGGCGCGGCGGGGTCCGGTTCTCGGGCCTCGCGGAGCTGAGCCCAGGCCCTGGGGGGGCGCGGGGGCCGGGGGCGCGGCGGCTGCACCACCCCGAGGGGAGGGTGGGGACGCCGCGGCCCGCGAGGCTGCGGCTGCCGCAACGTGGAATGCAGGGATACCGGAGGACTTAGGGAAGCCGCGGCGGTGGTGAACGGTGTGGAGGCGGGAGGACCGCGGCGCGGGTTGGGAACTGCGCCACCGCCTCGCCGCTGTTCCCGGTTCCTCGAGGCTTCTCGTACGGATCGCAAAGCGGGGCTTCCTCCTGGTCCTCGGAGGCACTACCTGACGGGCACGTTTGCTAAGGGGGCCCAGAAGTAGAAGGCTTTAGGCTTCCGACAGATCTGTAAAAGTCCGTGCCTTTCTCACCGCCCCTTACCTGCTCACCGCCCGCCCCCCAAACTCAGTTCTCAGCCACTCCAAAGTAATAATCTCCTGGGTGTCCAATTACACCACTTCTTGTGTCATTTCCCGGGAAGAATACAATGACAGACTTGTAAGCGCTACCCTCCAAGTCCTGAGTGTGTGTGCGCGAGAGGAACAGAATTCCCTACGTCTATTCCGAAAAGTTTCCCTACGTAGAGCACAGTGTTTTCTCCTCCGGAACTATTCTAGCTACTGCCTGTTCTTCCCAGCCTAGGTTACCACCTACAGAGGATTCAACCAATGAACGGAAGTCAAGACAGTTCTCACCACTATCATCAAACCTCCTCCCGTGTGGCGCGCACACACGTAGCCCAGTGGCACAATGCAGAAACCGGGCAGCAAAGGCGAGTCATTCAATAGGTAAGGCCCCTGATGCATTTGGGGCCTTCCAGGGTTTTTTTGAGTCTTGGTTTTAGGAGAGCGCTCTACAGATTTCTCATGGAAGATCCCACATTTAAATGTATCACTAAACTGGGTCACTGCATTCCTGTCATTTCCTCTCAAAACTGCCATCTCCTTTATAATCCTTCTGCAAAATACAATTATTTTATATTCCTTTCCTACACCTGTGAGGCAGTTCTGTTCTTTATGTTAATGCCCACAAATGCGTTTTTTACTTCTTATTAATACGAAAGCTGAGGAAGAAGTAGACATGAAGGTCTAGAAATGAAGTCTAAAAATGAAGGCTAACATTAATTATTCAAGTTGATGTCATTCACAAAATGTGACTCTCGTGAAATCTACACTTGCACGGCTTAAATAAGGACACAACTTTATTTCCAGTGAGCTCTTGACACATGTGATACTTACATAGATTCAAACAAAAGATGGATCATTTATAGCCATGACATCTTTATGTGTGTGTATTGGCTAATTACAAAAGTAAAGAGAAAGCAAAACGAAAATTTTAATCCTAACACAGATAATATTTTGGTGTTTATTATTCAAGTCTCTTTCTATGTATTTAATAAAATGATGCATAATAAAAGCCAGTTTTATAGCCTCCTGTTTTCACTTAGCAATATATTATGAACATATTTTCAGGTCAACCCATATTCTTCAGCAACATGGTTTTTAATGGTGAAGCCAAGACATTTTAACATTTTCAGTTGACCATGAGGTGGGGTAGCAATTTCTTCTGCTTTTACATCACAGAGCTGGCTCTAAGATACCTACTTATCCAACTTGTAAATAACTCTAAAGAAGAGTTTAAAAACGAGAACCTAAAACATGTTAAGTCTCAATAAATACAATGAATAAATGGAAGTATATGAGATATAGATATGTTTTTTAACAAGTCACACTGCCAGTCCTCTACGTATTCTATTAGCACTTGGGTACCACCCACAGTCCAGGGTATTGAAGGTTGCTTAATAACATTTTCCACATTATTTAAAGAGTAAAGGGAAGAACTTATTTTTATTAAAAAAAAAAAAAAAAAGCACAGAGAAGGAAGAAGGTTGAACCCAATCAATTTTACTTGAATAATTCAAACTCAAAGACTTAATAATTAACTAGACCCTAAACACATTGTGTGGGTGTTATTTTAAATGTTCCGGTTGAAGTGTGAACATACTTGTTAATGAAACCAAAGAAAGGCAGAGCCCCAGCAGCCCCACAGTGCTTGAAGTGATCCTGCAAAACATGAGTGCTACAGGCTGCATGGCAGGGTGTTCTTTGGATAAAGAACCTGGAGGAGGTCTTCTTTATGAAATTTTGCTAGGAGGCCTGGGGATTAGATGTATACCACTGCAAAACACAAATTGTTTGAAATAATCAGGAAAAGTTTTATGAAGATGCTGGGAATTATTGTGACCTTTCAGAAAAGAAATAGGACAGGAGAGGACAGAGAGATAGGAGAGTGAAAAGAGTAAAACAGGGCGGGAGCCATTAAGCCTAGTCCAATGAATCCTCCAATTCTGGCCTAAGAACAAGAGAATTGATCCATCAATTAATATTTATAACAACCAGCCCCACTCTTACCTTGCTGTATCGTACTCCAGAATAACTATAGGTTCAATGATGGAGAACAGGGCCAAAAGCAAGGCAGTGCCACAGCAGGGCTTCATGTATAGTAACAGATGTTTTACTACATCCCCTTTCAGCCCAGCTAGCACATCCTGACCCTGCAAATGACTGACTTGGTTAGTGCCTTCTGAGGATAAACTGCCAGCAAATGCTTGTCCTCACTTCATGTCTGGCTCCTGACATGAGTAATACCAGCTGCAAAGGCTTATGTTATTTAAAAAGAAAAAAGAAAAAAAAAGGGTGGGGGGACTTTGTAATTAATAATTACATCTTTTACAGAACACTTACAATGTGTAAATACTCTCCTGAGTACTTTGAGCATATTATTCTATTCAATCATTATAACCATATGAAGTAGACCAAGTATCATTTCCATATCATAGATAAGGAAACAGATTTAAAGATATCTTGGATAACTTGTGAATGACTGCACAGCTAGCAAGTACCACAGAAGCTGGGAGTCAACACCAGGCCTGAGCCCATGGTTTTGACCAATATATACAAAAGAGGTCAGAAAGATCTGCAGAGTTCCATAAATCCAACTCCTCCTTCCTGTTGTAACCAGGAAGCAGTGGGATATAGTTGTTAATTCACATACTTGGGCTTTAGAAACTGACATCAGGGCAGAAGAGGGAAACACATTTATGATGGATGAAGATCCAACCTCGAAAAAGAGAATTCACCAATGTATTTAAACCAGAGGAACCTTAATTATGAGAAATGGTTACACAGGTGATGGAATAGCTGAGGAAACAAACAGGGGAGAGTGAGATGACCCAGAGTTCCGTGCAGCAACAGCTACTACCCCAAGACTGGTGGAAGCTAAAACCAGGGCTGGAGGGAGCTGGAGCCACAAAGGAGGTACAAGGGCTAGGAGGGAGCCTAGGCAGAGAGAGGGGAAGGAGAATCCCCTTACCTTGAATCTCCCGCCATTTGCAGCTAACACAGAGCTTGTGAAAGAGAGACTGCAAGCATTGTCCCCAAAGATACAGAGCAGAACAGGCAATGGGTGTGGAACCGGCTGTAGAAACAAACAGGCCACGGATTTACATACATATAATCAACATAGTTTCAGTTTTACCTAAACTATTAAACACACACACACACACACACACACACACACACACACACACACACAACAAACAAAAAACAATAACTAAGTGGATTTTAAAGTTGCATGGTTTCAGGGCTTCCTAGGTGGCGCAGTGGTTAAGACTCCGCCTGCCAATGCAGGGGACATGGGTTCGATCCCTGCTCCAGGCATATCCCACATGCCGTGGAGCAACTAAGCCCATGCACCACAACTATTGAGCCTGCGCTTTAGAGCCCATGAGCCACAAGTATTGAGCCCATGTGCTGCAATGACTGAAGCCCACGCGCCTAGAGCTGGTGCTCTGCAACAAGAGAAGACACAGCAAAGAGGAACCCACGCACCACAACGAAGAGTAGCCCCCACTCACCAAAACTAAAAGAAAGCCCGCGCACAGCAAAAAAGACCCAACACAGCCAATTAAATAAATAAATTTATAAAAAATTAAAATTAAAAAAATAAAGTTGCATGGTTTCAACCCAGGAGCAATTTTTACTCCTCCCTTTTCATATTTATTTTGCTTTTTTTTTGATTTAAAAAACAAAAGACACTAAAAACCCAACCAACCAAACTCTCCTCATGTAGGGCAGAGCACGTTTACTTAGGTTCACAGACTAAAATTTCCCACTAGCTTATCAATGGATCTTGCCTGCTTTGCCGTATCTTTAAATCTTGCGTTCAAATTTCTCATTAAAGCTCCACCTAAACAAGCTCTATCTATAAATGGAATTTTAAAAAATATGTTTAGGGTCAAACATTACAATACAGATATTGCCTCCTTATTACAGCGGTTTAGTAAATTTGAACATTAAGAAGATAGGTGCCATTCTCTTATAAATTCCATCAGTAGGAAACATTTTGCAAAAGGCTCCATGCTGTGTATGAGGACAAAAACCAAGCCAGTTAAGCCAATGTGTTCTTCTTAATCCTGAGGTGGGTCTGGAGGTGACACAGCCAGGACCTAGCAGCTGGCAACTGAAGAAATGAGTTGAAGAATCTTATTTCCCCACTCTGGAAATCTCTCTGCCAAGGTTACCGTGACTTCCACATCACCAAAGCCAGTGGTCAATCCTCAGTCTACATTTCATGTGACCTTTTAGCAGTTTCGACAGCACTAATCACTCTGCTTAACTGAAATACTTTCCTTCACTTGGCTTCTGTACTCGCCTATCTTTCTCTCCGTCAAGGGTCACTCCTCAGTCTTCTTTGCTAGGTCCTCCTGTATTCCTGATCTCTAAAAACTGGGGTGCCTCGGGGTTCAGTCTTTGGACCTTTCCTCTTTTCTATTTATACCTATTCCCTAGGTGACCTCAATCAGTCTTAAGAATTTAAATACTACATATGATGCTTTGAAAAAACATGTCACAAATTCTTCAACACTCCTCTCATTGAAGGTTGGGTCTATAACCCTGCACCTTGAATCTAGGCCAATCCAGTGAATCACTTGTAACCAATAGAATGCAACAGAAATGACCATTTAACTTCCCAGGCTGGCCATAAAAGGCCATGCAGCCTCACCTTGCCCAGTGGAATACTATCACTGGAATCCTGCACTGCCACTAAAGTTCAACTATTATAAGATATTCAACTGTCTCAAGGCTGCCATGCTAGGAGGGAGCCCAAATCATACAAAGGAGCCACATGCAGATGCTCAGTCTGCAGCTGTAGGCAGTACCAACTTCCTGACATATGATTGAAGATGCCAGAGGGTTCTAGCCCCCAGATGTCATCACCCCAACCGAGACCCCAAGTCTTCCCAGCTGAGGCCCTGGTCATTGTGGAGCAGAGACAAGCTCTCCTCACTGTACCTTTTCCAAATTTCTGATGCATATTATCCGTGAACCTAATAAAAATGGTTGTGTTAAAATACTAAGTTTTGAGTAATTTGTTATATAGAATTAGTAGCTAGAAAAATATACATGCTGATAACTCCAAACTTATGGTTTTGATCTGAACTCCAGACTTATCTTTCTTACTGTCTACTTGACACTTATTTTAAGGCAATGCCTTCAAAACAGAAGACTTTAACCTGTCCCCTCCAAAAACAAAACAATGCATGATCCTTCTCCAGAGTACTCTATCTCAGTAAATGGCACCTTCATTTACCCAGCTCCATGGCAGGAACCCAGGCTCTTCACACTCTCTCCCCCTCTGTGACCAATCTATCAGCAAATCCTGTATCTTGAAAGCAGGAGTAAAATTCCTTTTTTTTTTCGGAGTTAAATTCAAAATATTTAATAACCAGAATGGCATGGGCTCCAACCATTCAGAACAGACGCTGGCCTGAACATCAAAGCAAATGTGACCACGTCTTACTGTTGCCTTCACACTCCAGCTTAGAAACCTCCAATTGCTTCCCATTATACAAAGAATAAGAACCAAAATCCTACCATAGCCTATAAGGCCCTCCATGATCTGGTCCCTGACTCTCTCTCTGATTTCATCTCCTATCACGCTCCACCCTCAAACTCACTGTGCTCCAATCACACAATGCCCCATGCTGTTTCCAAATACCACACACTTCTGCCTCAGCGTCTTTGCAGTTTGCCATTAGCCTAGAACATTCTTCTGCCATATATGCACATAGCACATTCTCCCACTCCATTCAAGTCTCCTCTCAAACATCACTTCTTGAAAGAGGCCTTTCCTGGACAAGCTATTATAAACAGCTGCCTTTCACCTCTTATCCTGCTTTTATATAACATGTATCTACATGGCATTATGGTTTGTTGTTGTTGTTTATTTGAATTTGATTATTGCCTGGATGTCTCCACTAAAATGTAAGCTCCATTAAGGTAGAAATGCTGTGTTATTCACCAGCACTTAGTACTAGTGATCATGTTCTACCTTCTCCCAGGCTTTGTCTGTAACATGTAAACAGCCTCAGAGACCAGGAGCAGACACTGTCTACTGAGAGGGAAATGAAGAGGACTGTTCCTAAAGAAAGCAGTCCCCTGTCGAGCTGCCTACTAAGATTTTTTTTTACCTGAGAAAATACTAATGCTACCACTTCTCAAGGAGCTAATTGATGACAGGTAAGTCAAGTGCCCCCCAAGGAAGGAGTCCTAGAACACTGTCATCCTAACATTACAACCCTGCAAATACCTAAAGCATAAAGTAACAGACATTCTTCTCTAAGAAAGGTGGATGATGTGTCTGCAAAATTTATACATTAGAGAAAGAAAAACTGTATGTGGGTTATTGAGATTGGGAAAATGAGATGTGATAGCCATATCCTTTGTTGTACAGTGCCCATCAAGCAACACTAATAACAGCTAACATTAATTGTGCACCTTCTATGTCAAGTACCAAACTAAGGACTTTCCAGTCACTGAATCCTCTCAACAATGCTATAGGGCAGAAACTATTATTACTTCCTGTCTTAATCAACTCAGGCTACTATAGCAAGTTACCATAGACTGGGTGGCTTAAACAACAAACTTTCATTTCCACTGTTGGAGGCTGGAAGTCCAAGATCAAAGTGCTGGACAAACTGGTTCCTGGTGAGAGCACTCTTCCTAGTTTGCAGATGGCTAGCTTCTCATTTTACCTTCACATGGTGGAGAGCAGAGCGAGAGAAAACAAGCTCTCGCATGTCTCTTCTTATAAGGGCACTAATCCCGTTCATGAGGGCTCCACCTTCATGACCTTAATTACCACCCAAAGGCACTGAGGATTAGGATTTCAACATATGAATTTTAGGTGGGAAACAAACATTCAGTCCATAAAATTTCCAAATAGAAAAACTAAGGACTAGATAGTTTAAGTAACTTTTCAAAAGTTATAAAGTTGATAGGTGGTAAGGTCAGGATTTCAAGCCAGGTGAGATTCATTCTAAAGCTTATGTGCTGAAATGCTTTGCTAACCTACCTCAATACAAGCTAAAAAATAAATAACATCAGTTAGTTGAATAATAGACTAAGCCCTCTTGTCTAACCAAAAGAAGGGAAAACTAAAATGACTTCATTATAACCCTGAAGCATAAAAGACATTCTCTTGGAGGAGTTTGGTCAGTTGTCCATATAAAGAAGAACAAAACCAGAGAGAGCAGTTTATTGAAACAGGGTTTATTTCACGTAGACAAAAAGAGAAACTCTTAATTGTCAGGTTGGTAAACCCCAAAATCAAACAGAGAGAGAGATCGTGGAATTGTAATATCTGAGGATCTTTAAAATGATCATTGCAATTCGATTTCAACAGCCATCTCTCTTGAATATTTTGGAATCCACCTGCCAGAAGGTGAGAGGATCAGAACAGATGTGTTCTCCAGGCTCCATTCAGCAATAAGATTCAGTGCTTCCAGACCCATATGGGGGACTAATTAAACCCACACTTATATGGTAAAAGCCAGCAATTATGTTTTAGAACAGACTGTGACCTCTCTCTGACCCAGAGGACAGCAGCATCAGCACTTACAAGCCAAATGAAATACGGCACTGTCAGCAACGTTCCTTACAACAAAAAATATAACAATAATAATAATAAAAAGTATCAAGACATAAACCCACAAATAGGATGGTATCTGGAGCACCCCAGGCATTCATGAGAATAAGGGAAATGAAAATTCAAGAAAATTAAATCTGAGATATTGAGGGGCTTTCCTCAAATAAGAAAGGTTCCTAACGTTGCAAAGTACAAGCAGAAATCCATGCAGAAGATAAGAAACAATGTAAAAAACTTTGTAAGTATTAAAACTTGGGACTTATTCCAACCACTTCTTCAGATACTAGGGTGGCATAGGTCAGGATAAAAGCTAGAGAATAATGTTAAGAAATGATGTTAGAAGAAACAAATTAAGTATTTTTCTTTACTGTAACATTAGATTTTCCAGTTCCTTGAAAATTTGTTTCTTATAACGATAACATGTTATCCTGTATAAACAGTTGATCATTTGTGGATTATTTTCTCAGCAACGGAGCTGAGTTTCTCTGAACCATCTGTACCCTTTTGCTCACCCTGCCTTGTGAGAAGAGCATGATTTATTTAATAACTAGCCACAGTGCAAGGTAGCACTGTGGAACAAACACTTTCTCTACATAAAAATAAATTCTCTCGGCAGTGATAAAACTACAACTTTGTCACCATTAGCACTTCATACTAAAAATGGAATTAACCATCTCATAAAAGTATTACCTAATCATTAACAAGTACAAGAGCAATCATTCCCAATTTTTCCAAACCATTAAACAGTTTTAGTTCATTCATTCATTCATTCACCAAGTCATTTACCAAGTCCCCAATCTGCATCAGAAACAAAGTAAGAAATATACGTGGATGATGTTCAACCTTCATTATACAAATCCCCAAAGATACACTTATAAATTATAGGCAAAAGTATCACAATATTGTTAATAGCCTTTAAGCTGGAAGAGGATGATCAGTTGGTAGGAGGTGATAAAGCAGAGAAATTTCCCTGAGAAGTTGAATTACAGTACACCTTTTGGTAAGTTTTAGATTACTCATAGAACAGAGCAGACAGAGGGGATTTTTCCAAACAGGGAGAAAAGAAAAGTCCAACTTCAGTACTATGGGAAACAAGCCAGAACAGAAGAACCAGGGGCCTCCAGGAAGGGACAGAGGTACCGATGATGAAATCCAAGCATGGCTAAATGAAATTGAGTGGCCCGTTCCATGAGGATAGGGTTGAGAGGAGCAGTGATAGCTGTCATGTGGGTGCTAGGATTATGGTGGTCCTTCTAGGTTAGAGTGGCATTTGTTACTAAAAGAGGTGGGAAGAGGATACATAAGCAGGAACCCACGAGAGTTTCCAGGGCTCAGCCAACAAGGGATGGACTTATTTCAGCAGGGAATTGGAACAGAAACTCAAAACCAAAAGCCTGACATAAAAGCTGACCAGGTAGAATAGGGGTCAGGTAGAAGCTCTCTGAGGTGTTTGGGAGCTAAATGTTACTTTGGAGTCACTAGACTCAAGGTATAGAAGCAAAGGCCTATTTCTTTTTTTTTTTTTTTTTAATTTGTCTATTTTATCAGCTGTGTTGGGTCTTTTTTTTTTTTTGCTGTGCATGGGCTTTCTTTTAGTTGAGGTGAATGGGGGCTACTCTTCATTGTGGTGCACGGGCTCCTCATTGCCATGGCTCCTCTTGTTAAGGAGCACCGAATCTAGGCACTTGGGCTTCAGTAATTGCAGCACATGGGCTCAATAGTTGTGGTGCACGGGCTTAGTTGCTCCACGGCATGTGGGATCTTCCTGGAGCAGGGATCGAACCCGTGTCCCTTGCATTGGCAGGCGGATTCTTAACCACTGTGCCTCCTAGGAAGCCCCGCAAAGGCCTATTTCAACATCTTGCTCCCTGATGGTTAGAGTTGTCAGTGTGCCCTATAAGGCCAGGCTTACCCTACTCAGGGCCTATATGGTGTGGATCCTGAGGGTTGTCACTGCTGGAATCTGATTAGAACTAGAACAGCCACAGACTGATGCCAGCTGCCTAAAACTATCTCCCTCCATACCCTACCATGATCCTAACACCTTCAACAGTCTGATACTGTTTTGGATTTTAAGGTCAAGTTGGGGAACATCTTTCACAGGCTGAATACAATCTAGAGCTTACATGCACTGGAGCTAAAATTCAAATAATGACTTCTCCTTTAATTGTCTGCTATGCCAACCCTATTCAGAGTGGAACCACTGAAGGTTAAATAATAAACTATTGTGGAGTTATGAACCATGGTTTGAAAGCAAATTAGCCTTGTAAAGGAAAGTCATTAGAAAAAATAATGAAGGCAGAACCTCCTCAGCTCAAGGAGCAATCAGATGGTGACAGTGTCCCTCTATGACACCGTCCCTCAGTATGTCTCTCTGGCATACTGACCATACCGGACAGTGTGCTGGCTGCTTCCCAGTCTCTGTGAAGTTTGAGAATACAAACAACCCTCTTCCCAGCTCTCTCTTGCTCTCTCCCTCTGTTGCTACCTTAACCTTGCTTCAATCTCTGCTAGCTTATCTTTCTGTAGCAATTTCCATTTATCTACTTCTTCCCTCTTTTCCTCTGCCTACCTTCCCTTCCCCCTTTACGTGCCCTTTCTCTTTTCTAGTCTTCTCCCATTTCTCTTTCCTTCTTTTTCCTTCTTACCTTCCAACTACTTTTTTCCCCTTAACTTATAATAAATGAAGATTCATTTATAAATGTTTATTGGAGATAATCTGTCTCAATAAATAAGCTCCTGGTAAGTGCATTACCAGGGACAAAAAACATGAAGTTAGCGCTTATTAACACATTCACATAAATTTAGATGAACTACCTTACATAGAAGAGACAGGGCTGATGGAAGAGCAGGCCAGGTAAATAATTTTTCCTGATAACTGGTGGCAGGTAGAGGGATGAAAGAAAAGTCTATGAATGGGATACTCCATAAGGGCAGTGAGAAATGGAAAAATATGAACAAATGTTCATTGGGGGGGGTCTGTTCTGAACATTTTTCTCATATCATTTCTTTGATCCTCACAACAGCCCTATGATTTAAGCAGCAGTATTATCTCCAGATGAGGAAACAGGTGTAGAAAGTAAGTGGCAGAGCTGGACCTGGGACCCAGTCTGTCTGTAACCAAAGTCCATGATGACAAAACAAAGAGAAACTTCACCAGCTTGATAGTTCTATCTGTTAGAATAAAGCCAAGTCATAAAAAGGAACCACAGTAAAATAGTCCAAGGACTCGTAGTCCTACTGGACTACTCCCATTCAATTTCCCACTTGTGGTCCCTAACAGTGTTGCTGGCACAGACTGGGAGCTGAATAAGTGATTAGGGAACGCATGAACAGGATTCAAAGCAGCAAGCACTGAAGTTTCTGAACTGGAAAAATCATTATCATACCCAATTCAGGAGTCATGCAGCCTCTGCGTAAACATTCCCAGGGACAATTCTCCTACAAAATAAGAGTCACAGTTGGGCCACATTTTTGATACAACAGTTCAAGGCCTTAAGACCCCTTGGAAGCAGAGGCTTTAAATTATCCTTCTGATACTCCCACTTTTGCAACATTTCATCTGTCATTAATTCTTTAAAAATCACCAGAAGGTAATGGGAATATACTTAACACTACCAGACTACTTAAAAATGGTTAAGATGGCAAGTTTTGCGTGTTTTTCACAATTTTAAAAAATTTTAACTCATCAGGATGTAAATATTTATGTATATGAAATATACATAATCTTGAAATATACATCATGAAAGTTGGTGGCATGGACAAGTAAGTTATTCATTTCTTTTCAGAAAAAAAATTAAAATCTGATGGATGACTAAGCAAGTCTATTTGTCCGGGAACTTGATGCTTAGCTGTTAACTATGCTGAATACTCTGTTAGTGCCACTCTTACATCTATTCTTCTGTAAGTTTTAATAACTCATATTTCTCTTCTGCCTTCTATGTAAATATAAGTTTGAGTTTTCTACAGTAGTTAATATTTTACAATTACAGCTGTCCCTCGGTATCTGACAGGGATTGGTTCCAGGATCCCCCTCCTGGATACCAAAATCCATGGATGCCCAAGTCCCTTATATAAAACACACACTATATGCATATAACCCACACATATCCTCGCGTATACTTTAAATCATCTTTAGCTTACTTATACAAACTAAT
The DNA here is from genome assembly GCF_030028045.1 of Hippopotamus amphibius kiboko. Taxonomy (NCBI): domain Eukaryota; kingdom Metazoa; phylum Chordata; class Mammalia; order Artiodactyla; family Hippopotamidae; genus Hippopotamus; species Hippopotamus amphibius. The sequence goes on from NC_080188.1 coordinate 145,938,523, forward strand.
ACAATGTAAATGCTATGTTAATAGTCAGAAATACAATGTAACTGCTATGTAAATAATTCAAGTTTTGCTTGTTAGAACTCCCTGAATTTTTTTTCAGTATTTTCTACCCACGGTTGATTGAATGCATGAATGTGGAACCCACAAATACTGACGGCCCACTGTAATTCGGTTTGATCGTTTGTGTTCTAACCTGGTTATTTCTTCAGTGATACTTTTATTTGGGGATATTCATTCCTTAGGTGATATATTTATTAAGATATTCTCCTTAAGAGAGTTATTCTCCTCATGTAATAGTGCCTCACGTGTAAATTTAATCTAACTTGAGTCCTCAGCTGTGTAGAAGGAATATGTGATTAGCTCATACCAAGTCTCAAGATGGAGAAAGAGTATTGTGCCTATTTTATTGATCATGAAACTAAAACTCAAAAGTGTGAGTTTACCTAAGATATAGCAGCAACAGTGAGAAAATATTAAAGACCGTGACTTAGAGGTTGATGCTCGTGTTTCAGACACTATCATTTGTATTACACTGTCATTACACAACCAATTGGCTTTTTTGAGTCCATGCTCAATAGACACCTTATTAACTTGGGATATTTTAATGCTAATGTACAGAAGTTTTATTTATGGAAAGAAGAGAACAACATGTTTTTAAATGTGTTTATCTGCATTTAGAATGACAGAGAAATGAAACTATCAGAACAAAGAACTTTGGAACTGTGCATTTGAAAATACTTCTCAGGATCATTTCACAGGCCCAGCATAGGAATCACAAAGCCTCTGCTTAGAGATCCCAGTGACAAGGATCTTATTGCTTTTCAAGGTTGTCTTTATTGCTAGATGAGTCTACTTTTTACTGTGAATAATAAGTAATATATTGCACCAGTTAGTACTTGATGTTGCTGTATAACAAACCACTTCAAACTTTAGTGGCTTAACACAACCATTTATAAAGTTCATGATACTAGAGCCCACAGTTCAAGCTCCACTTAGCAGTTCTGCTAGTTTCTGCTAGGTTTCTTCATGCATCTGTGGCCAGCTACAGATCGGTTTTGTCACTCTTGGGTGGGCTGTCATACATGTCTAGAACCTCAGCTGGGACAGCTGAGCTGACTCTGCTCTGATCCACATGGTCTCACATTCTCTAGCAGGCTAGCCTGGACTTGTTCACATGGCAAAGGCAGGAGTCCCAACAGTGCAACTAGAAACACACAAGGCTTCTAAAAGCCTAGGGTTGGAATTGGCGCACCATAACTTCTGCCACAGTATATTGGCCAAAGCAAAGTCACAAATCCAGCCTATATTCAGAGAATGGGAAAATGGACTTCACCTCTGAACAGAAGAAGACACATAAAGAGTGTGAATATATGGAAGTGTGAATGATTGTGACCATTTTTGACACCTGCCACACACATCAAAAAATTGCATTTAGGAGTCATTGGGTATGATATTAAGGATATAAAAGATGATATTCAAAATGTCAAAAGGACAACCAGTAGTGAATGAACACTAAACATTCCAGAATGGATGACAACTGCAAACAATAGATAAATCTGCATTAATGAGTACTCATTGACGTGAAGGATGTGATACGCAAGACAAATATATGTTCAAAAGATCTTATCATTGGCTGGAGCTTTGAACTTCTAGGAAAGAACCCAAGTTACATCTGAATAACTTCAAACTTAAGTAGACCCAAAGGCTTACTTTGTGTTTGCCACTGGAAGCCTGAACTTGATTCTTAGATCTTTTCACTCCTCTGCATGGAGAGGTCACATCCACCAAATATGAAGCAAAAGATCCAAAGGGACAGACAGCAAAAGAGATGGTTTGCCTCAAAACCTAAACGTGTCTACTTCATGCCTTCTTAGATCAGGGCAAAACTAGTGGACTTTTCAGGCTGGTCACAGAATGGGGGCGGGGGGGCAGGGCGGGGGAAGGCATCTAAAGAGAAGAAGACAGTGGGTGTTTATCACACTGGCTGCCTTATCCTTTGGTAAGGAATGAGAGAGCCCTGGGTGAGTTTCCACTCTTAAGGAAGAGATTTAGGCTTTATCTCACTTGTCTTACTTTCCAGAAGGAGGAGTCCGGAAGGGACCCCATCCTTGTACAAAAAACCATTTCAGCCCAGTGCAACGATTCCATCCACCAATATAGAGTGGCCAAGAGATTATCCTTAAACCTGAGTATCTATACCAAAGCCTGGCTTTTGGTTTAGAGTAAGGGGTGGGATAAGGAAGAAGAGCAGCGGGAAGACTAGAGGCCAATGCTCTATGCTGCTTATCATTTTACAAAATACTTGTGCATACAAATTCTCTTAATACATCTTGAACTTTCAGAAACCCCTGTGAATTTACTTTAACAGTCAAGTTTGCATAAAGTGTCTCTATTTACTGTATTCATAAGTCAGTTGGGATTCTGTGTTTGCAAGCAACAGAAACCAATGCTAACTTAAGGAATTTGCTAGAAGCTTATGAGATAGCTCACACAATCAAAGGAAAGCCAGAATCACCGAGACAGCTGTTAGGATCTAGACAGGAAGAACTAATAGTCATTTCTACCAGGTGCCAATGACAGGATAAATCAGCTTCAACATTTTTCATCCTTGTATCATATGATGTAAGAACCAAATTTCAGGGAAAAAAAGTTTAGCTGATCTAGGTTGATTGCATGCTCATCCACTGGACAGAGAAAGGCATGGCACCTAACAAAGGACTAATTTGAGTAGAGAGGGCTCATTTCTCATTTTCCAAAAGAATAGGAAAAGTTGCAGGGTCATCCAAGAGTTTCCGCTATAATATGATAGCCACAGTATCATTAAAGTACTGAGTGAAGACATGCAGCGAGGTTAAGGTGGCCTGGGGACTGTAACATATAATAGGCTAACAGCCAACCTCAGAAAAATGTATTAAGTTAGAACAGTCTATTTGGATAGTTGAGAAATTCAGTAAACTTGCATAACACAATTGGTCTAAAAATGTCCCTGGCACTTGTTTTGAGCAGGTGAGTTAGATGAACAGGCATAAAAATGATTGCCATGGGGGCTTCCCTGGTAGCACAGTGGTTAAGAATCCACCTGCCAAAGCAGGGGACACGGGTTCGAACCCTGGTCTGGGAAGATCCTACATGCCACGGAGCAACTAAGCCCATGCTCCGCAACTACTGAAGCCCGTGTGCCTAGAATCTGTGCTCCTCAATAAGAGAAGCCACTGAAATGAGAAGCCTGTGCACCGCAACAAAGAGTAGCCCCCACTCTCTGCAACTACAGAAAGCCCATGCACAGCAACGAAGACCCAATGCAGCCAGTAAATAAAAATAAATAAATAAATAAATTCATTAAAAAAAAAATGATTGCCATGAAGGAAGTTTTTTTATTATACTCACAATACCCTAGAAACAGGAGGCATGCCATGCTACACTATGCCACTCAGGGCCACAAAGGGAAGCATCAAAGCAAGATGAGATGCAGAGAGAGGGACAGACTGTAAGCAGGAGCTTTTACTGGGGTTTACACAGAGAGGAATGGAAGAAGCAAGGTAAGCAAGCAGTGCAAACTTATGATTGGATACTTTGAATAATTTTGACAGATTCTGGACTGTAGGAACGGTTCCCTGCTGTCCAATGCCTGGTCCTATGGTGATTAGGGCAGGAGATAATATCCCAGACTGAAGAAGTATGAGAAAAGGAAATTGATGGAGGGTGTTGTTTGCACATCAAAAGTATGTTGGCAGGAAAGTTGTTTGTCTCTATAGGAATTAGTTAACACTGGGAGGGTGGTTCCCCAGATCTGTAAGGCCCCAAATGCCAGAGGATCAATAATATAGAAAGTAAGAAAAAATAGTTAAAGCAACTATATTCTTTGGGCAGCCATGTGAAGACATATAAAGATACTAGGTAAGTAGTATACAATGTGGATTGAAGCGTACACTCATTCTAAGTTCCATTTTACTGACCATCCAATATACTGCAGGCATAGTCTGTTGAACCTCCTTCCACCACTCCAGTTCCTCTTCTTTCCTCTAGCCTTGTTTATTGTGGCTATAGCAACTGTTTTATTATAGACACAATTATTGTCTGAATTTCCTTTTAAACACGATAATATGGTATATCCAATCCTATTTTAATAATCAATTTTAAGATATTAAAAAATCTTGTTTATATTATAGATTTATGAATGTATTGGATTGGCCAAAAAGTTCATTCGTGTTTTTCCATAAAGTGTTTCAGAAAAAACCTGAATGAACTTTTTGGCCAACCCAATTTGATCTTCCAAACTGATGCCAAAGTATAATAAATCCCCAGTAATTTAAAACGTTAAGCATGTGAAACTAAGTCTAACTTTTTTTCTACTTCGATGTTCCTCTGTCTTCACATTTGCTTCAACTCCTCTACTAGAATCATACTCATTTATTTTCTCTCTGGGCATTCTTGAGATATTTCTGCTCAGTAGAAATGCAATATCAGGCTTCACTGTTTTATTAAATACATCAAACATCAGACTCACTGGATAGTGAGCCAAAAGTTACCGAAGGATACATTTCTTGTGTCTGCTATGAATTATGCCAGCAGGCTCAACAAACTGGTAAAGACTGTATGTTTTATACTATTAACTGAATATGTGAGAACTGATCTTTACAAGGACCTATTAGTCTTGTAGCCTTATGCCATCATTGAGAGAAATTTAAGCTTTTTTTTTTTTTATTTTCTCCACAGATGAAGTGTATGTTTTCTTTGGCTTTACTTCTGTTGAGTTTAGTTAATCCTTTTCAAGCCAGGAAACTCAGACTTAACATATGCATACTCTCCTTTGCACAAGATCTTCAATATTTTGCATTTATTAGCACACAGTTTATTTGTCATTCTAATTGTGCTCACCCAAATTATGCTAATTTATACTTAACCATATGAAATTTCATTTGTGATTCTGATTTTGTTTTTTTATTTTCAACAGCAGTTGAAAGTGAGTTAGCATAGTACTTTGAATGGTTTCTTTTGTAATTAGTGATGATGTAATGTCCCCCCACAACTATTTCCTTTAAAGTTATTTAGTTTTTATGTTGATAGAAAAGGAAACAGCTAACATTGACTTTCTACAATTTAAATTAATTCTCCAGTATCTTCACATGACTATGTCTTCCCCTAAATTTCAAGCTTTCAAGTCTGACTTTTATACTTACTCATTGCATAAACCTGGAAAAATTACTTTCTTCTATTTCCATCTCCCCATATATAAAAGTTAATAATTTAGCTACCACAGATCAGATTGTGAAATTCCATTAAGAAACCACCATGGCTGGGAATGTAAATTGATAAATTTGTTTGGAGAACAGTATGGAAGTTCCTTAAAAAACTAAAAATAGAACTACCATATGACCCAGCAATCCCAGTACTGGGCATACTCTCTGAGAAAACCATAATTCAAAAAGATATATGTACCACAATGTTCATTGCAGCACTATTTACCACACCCAGGACATGGAAGCAATGAAAATGGATGAAGGCATAAAGAAGCTATGGCATATATATACAGTGGAATATTACTCAGCCATAAAAAAGAACAAAATTGTTATTTTTAGTGAGGTGGACGGACATAGAGACTGTCACACAGAGTGAAGTAAGCCAGAAAGAGAAAAACAAATACCATATGCTAACACATATATATGGAATCTAAAAAAAAAAAAAAAAAAAGTACTGATGAACCTAGTGGCAAGACAGGAATAAAGACACAGATGTAAAGAATGGACTTAAGGACACAGGAGGGGAAGGAGAAGCTGGGACGAAGTGAGAGTAGCATTGACATATATACACTACCAAATATAAAATGGATGGCTAGTGGGAAGCTGCTGCATAGCACAAGGAGATCAACTCAATGCTTTGTGACGACCTAGAGGGGTGGAATAGGGAGAATGGGAAGGAGGCTCAAGAGGGAGAGGATATGGGGATATATGTATACATATAGCTGATTCACTTTGTTGTACAGCAGAAACTAACACACCATTGGTAAAGCAATTATACTCCAATAAAGATCTGGGAAAGAAAAAAAGAAAGAAAAAGAAACCACCATGGCAACATGAGGCTTTGGGAGAGAGAAGAGCCTCCATGAATAGTAGGTTGCACCAGTCTTCCTCCTAACACCTCTCCACAAGCCTGCTATTCTGATACACACGTTTCTGCCCAGTTCTAGATTTTACATTTTCTTCTTTTATGAAGTTACTGTTTCCCATGAAGTTTAGTTATATACCGCTCATTCTCAGTGTCTCTGCTTCCTAAATAAATGTATGGAATGGATTCAAACTCCTGAACTCTGGGAACTTCAATAAACTGAGATTGTTTAAAGAAAAGTGTTAGTGACTCATTGTTATCCCTCCCCCATGAGGCTGCAGATCAACTTTATGTTAGCTTTGAAAGGAACATAAAGAACATGCAGCCCAATCTCTGCATTTTGGAGATGAGAAAACAGAGCTTTGGGGAGCTTGAGTAATCTTGAAATATGCCCACAGTGACAAGACTAGTAAGTGGCAGGTCCATATGTGTATAGTTTCGAAAGCATGCAATATTGATATTTACTTTATTTTCATTAGTTTCTTTGTTAAAAGTATCTTAAGACTAATATAGCCTGGTTAAATTTTTGAAGTCTCAAAACACAATTCAGGGAGTTCTCTGGTGGCCTAGTGATTAGGATTCCAGGCTTTCACTGCCATGACCCAGCTTTAATCCCTGGTCGGAGAACTGAGATCCTGCAAGCCACGGGCCATGGCTAAAAAACAAACACAACTAAAAGAACCTGTTGTGTCTCATTTTTTATCAAAGAATTCCCACTGAGGCTTGTGTCTTTAAGAATGGTTTCTAAGAAATCATTACTCGGAGATGATATTCAACATATTTAACAACAGGACATCATAGACGTTGCCCAACAGTTGATGTATCTGTTCTGGTTCTACCAGCTGCATGTAACCACAGGTATATTACTCAAAAACAGACAATGTCCTGTGTTAGAAATTAAAAAAATAATAATAATCCTGAGAGGTGGCCACAACACAATGAAAATATAATACCCGGTAAAACTATAATATTTTCACTATCATGTTTGTTCCACACAATGTGTTCTTTCTCAAAAAATTAAAGAGGAAACAAAGGACTCTTTATTTCTCATATGATAATTCTAGTGGACTCACCATTAGATTTAACTGTGGGTAATGGTAACAAAAACTGAAGTTCTGGAGCTGGTAAAATTGATTGCCTCCTCAAGTTAGAATTTTTAATATTTTAAAAAATAAACTCTGGCTATAGTTAGCCATGTGTGTAATCTGCAGTTGTTACATTGGATTTGGGGAGTGAGGACATAATAATACGCTTTCTTAGCAAACTTGAATAGGGGCTACATTTGTGTTTGCTGATTTACTGCAGAACTTCATAAACAATGGCAATATATTTTTCCCAAAGTCAGTATGGAAATGCACGATGGTGCTTGCTTTACTGCACAAGTCTGAATTTGTGGCAGGAACACATTAGTTTTCCTGTGTTTCTCTGTTATTTGGAGGAACCAGACAGAGTGTTTTGTTGTTCTCTTGCTTCCTTCCACTTAGAAGAAATTTAAAAGAAACATAAAATTTTAGTATTAGAAGGGAACCTAGAAGTATAGTATAGTTTTCCACACAACACAAAATCCTTTCTACCAGAATCCCTGAAAAACCTTTACCTGGCTGCTTCCTGAATATTTTCGATGATGGGGAGTTCACTGCTTAATGAAGCAGCTGTTTCTTATTCAAGAGCTCTGGTTGTATAAAGATTCATGTTAACCCTTAATCTGTGTTTCTGAAAGTGTGATCGCTGGACCAGCAGCATTAACATTACCTGGAAATTTGTTAGAAATACAAATTCTCAGGCCTCCACTCCAGATTGACTGAATGAGAGACTCTAAGAATGGGGCCCAGCAGTGTTTTAACAAGCCCTCCAGGTGATTTTAATGCACACTAACGTTTGAGAACTACTGCCCTATATACAACCCATACGATAAAATTAACAAGGACACTGTGTTATAACTCTGGGTTGAAGATATCAGAAATCTAACTATAAATTTAGCTTTAGCATAAAAGGAAATATCCTAGTTCATGAAGCTTGTGATAATGGGGTACTTCATAGAATCAAAGGGATTGATCTAGACCTACAGGACCTGGGTTTCTGGGACTGGAAAAAAGGCAAGGAACATCTGGTTCTTGTTGGTTCTCAGAGTGAGCACACTGGCTCCACGCCCCCGCACCCCCTGCCCCAAAGCCCATATGTTGCTCTTTTCAGTCTCTGATTAATTTTATCCTCCACTACAGACAGGCTTCTGTTCATGGTGAAGATGGCTACCTTCTCTACCCTCCCACCCTTACACATGCCTTCATACGCCCTGAGCACCTGATCTCAGGGGTAGGGCTATTCCTCCTCAGACTCCCAATCAAGAAATCCCAGGGAAGAACTCCTAGGGCAGGAAATGTTAACCAAAGAGAGACGTTGGGAAATCTTGCTGGGCAAACAAATAACAGTAGTTACTGTAGTCTATTTCATAAACTATAGTCAATCTCACTTTGGTAAAGGAAGTTTAGAAAGACTAGTCACCTTGCCCAAATCACTCAAGTCAGTGAAAACGGAAACCCCCAAGACTTTAAGTAATAAAATTTAAGACTACACTATAGTCATTCATTTACTGAAGGCTTCCCTAAGAAAATTTTTGTTTGGATTTTGTCAACATTTTTGTACTGAACTTTCTCCCCCCACGAAAAAATAATAGTTTTATAAAAATAGCTACATGAGCCCGCAGTAAAACAATGGTGAAAGAAATACAATTTTTCCTATTTCAGACAGACGGTTGAGATTTTTTTGCATTTATGTCATTCAAAGATGATTGTTATAAACTTCCAACTTGGCAGGAATGTACTCCAAATGGAGGAAAAGAAAAAATCAAGCCAATCTAAAGTCATGAAAATTTAAATTAAGTAGTTAAAACAAGCACAAAATAGAACATTTTATAGGTTTTCACAAGAAATTTGACTTAAGACTTCCTGATTCAAAAAAGTTACAACTTAGGGATTTGACTTTAGCAAAATGGTGACTTTTTCTTTTGATATACCTTCTACCTAAACTCAGAAAAAAATATAGCAACGAAGCACACACGTTAGGAACATACATTATCCGAGCATGTGGAATTTCAAAGATTTTCAGAGCAATGTTCATTTGAGCTCTTTACCCATAAGTTGGTCTTGCCATTTTTCCCTTTGCATGGTATACAAGAGCATGACACATTGTGGTTCATATTTTTAGGGCATGTTATAAGTCATATTAAATGTGCTCTATAGCTGAATCAACATAATCTGAACTCTGGAATTTCCTGATTCTTGAATGTCTAAATTTATAAGACTGTTGTGTTACACTATTTACGCACAGTTTCATAAAAACAAGTACCATTCATACAAATCAACCAATTTGCAAGGCAGAAATAGAGACACAGATGTAGAGAACAAACATATGGACACCAAGTGGGGAAAGTGGGGAGGGCTGAGGGGGAATGAATTGGGAGATTAGGATACCAAACTGTACACTCTAAATGTATGCAGTTTATTGTATGTTAACTGTATCTCAATAAAAGTCCTTTAAAAAAAAAAAAAAAGAAGCAGCATTGTAGGTTTTGTCTTTTCAACTTTATGTTTCCTTTTACCCATTAGGCCATGGTGGCGGTCCAAGGCAGCCTGGGACACGGGTTTCTGTCAGCCAAAGCAGAGTTGAGCTAATGTGGCGCTAATGATTGTGAGATTGAAGCTCTTATTAATATTTTAAGAAGATTCTATATGAAATAATTGTTTTTTAATTTTTAAAATCATTGCTGACTTCTCCCACAAATGTCTGTCAAATAAGCAGGACAGAAGCTGTTACAAAAGCAAGGAAACATTAGTGGCGCTTATGGTAAAACATGAGCTCTCTATTTTTCCACGATCTTTTGCGCTAAATGCTAAATGTGAAGTGGTGTAGAAGAGAGGGATTAGACTCACTTTTTCCTTACTCACAATTTCATTTTAGTAGACCGGTTATAAAAATAAAATCAGAGAACCTCATTCTGTTCTCTATTTTGGACACTAAATAAGCCCATCCATACCATTTTGCCATAAGTATGTTACGCAGGAAATTCCAAATCTTGGTGTGACTATTCCCAAAGTCATCTGGTTCTACTCTCACTTGTCACTTTCAACTGGAACTCAAAACTGCCAACACCCTAGAACCAGTTTTTTATGTTAGCAGGAACATACACTAAGTCTCTGGCTCAGCTCAGCATCTTGCTTTAGGATGGCTTTTCCTTATGGTCCCTATATGCTGGTTCTGTGCATGAACCTTCTTCTCTATTCTGAATGCCTGATCAGGGAAAATTAACATATATGATGATCATTTTGATGATGAGATGATGATAATGATGTTGAAGATGACTTCACAATCATTTAAAGAGCATTTATTCTCAGGCAGCCACTCTATTGAGTACAGTCTGTTCTGCCCCAGTGTCTACGCATATAATGCAAATTAGTTCATACATGAGTGGTAAATAGGGCGATATCAATATAATCAAGATTACTTGGATTCATAAGTGATTTTCCCCAGCATGTGAATATTTTGCAGCTCAATGAACACATGTTAATATTTTACAGTTCAATGCACACTATTTATTAAGATTTAAAAAAACACAGGAAGTCATGAAGTAATCCAGTACAGAACACAGTGCCCATTCACCCCACTTTCTTCCTCTTGGCTCTATCTTGGAAGTGCTCACTGGGAGTTTTCCTGGATCTTGGTGCATTTTGCCCTCATCTCCGTAACTTGGCAGCATCTACCCTACCTCAAACCCTCTTCCATCAAGCAGCCATCAGCTTTTCTTAAAGGCAAGTCTTATATTTACTTAGTATTGCTTTTTTAGGAGAAGTTTAACAGTGATAGTATTTTATTAGGATAGGTATTGTTATCATCTGTGCTTTGGTTACAAAGTTGCGTAGATTTTGAGCAACCTGCCCCAACTCTGTGTTTTCCATAAATCGTCTTACTTTTAGTGTGCAGGTTTGCATAATGAGTGGCTTGTGGTTTCTGCACTTATTTCAGAAATGCCTGTTCTTTACCTACGTAATCTTATTCAGCTCTTGTCACTATTTTATGGCATAGGTGTTATTCCCATTAACTGATGAAAGGAAACCAAGGCTCAGAGAATTTAAATAACTTGTCCAAAATCTCATTGTAATGAGAAGGCAAGATGACTTTGAGTCATTATATATACCTGGCTTCATAAACTTCTATTCAGCTACACTTTCCAGTCTTAGGACCAAAGTGAAGGCAAAGGCAATAAGACACAGATCCCGTGCCACAGAGTCATGGTGAGGGGGGAGCAGTGATCTGCCTTGCCATTCTCCTAGACTGACAGCACTTCCTTTTTATTTCTTGTGGAAGACATCCCAGAACATTTTTTTTTTTATTGTTCCAGAAAAAGGCTCCATAAAAAATAAATTAAATATGTGGGTCAGCTGTAGCAAGCTGCTGATAACATCACATGAGGGAGGCTGTGGGGTTCTGCAGAGGGAAAGAAGCCAGGGTGAGCCTGACCTGGCCCTGGCTTCATGGTACACTGATATAGCACATTCCAGAAGAAGAAAATAGGATGATACACAAACATAATCCCAGAAGAGATTTCCTATTGTCTGTTGAGTTCCTTTTAGAAATTGAATATGATGTGAGGGAAGCACTATTGTTCATCCCGCAGATGAAAATCATGCATTTTTTAAAAGAAATTGTCTCACACAGCATGATCCTACTTTTATTAAAATAAAATGCAGACACACAAACCCTTTGAACAGTAAACATCAAAATATTAATGGTATTACTTTCTGAGTGGTAGAATCATGGGTTTTTTTTTTTTCACTAGTTTATATTTTTACAAAATGTCTAAGGTGAACAAGCGTAATTTTTCTAAAAAAGAAGTGATAAAAGTTATGTTTGAAAACAAATTTTTAGGGGAATTTTGTGATTTTCTTTCCTGAGAACAATTGATTTTGTATTGGGGAAAGGCATTAATAATATTTTTGAGGTAGATCAGTCTTTCAGTGTCACTCAGCTTTGCTGTCCTAATAAATGTCATAGACTTGCTGCTTGTTTGTTTGTTTTTCCTTAGTCTTTCATTTCACGACTTTGTGTCTCCTCTTTCACATGCGTTTTATCTTATCCACATTTATGGTCCGTTCTTCAGCCTTACTTTGCACCGCTGCTTCTCCCTCCTTTCCTTCACTCAGGCATCGCTGCTTCCCAGGGATGCCCAACACCCCCTGCGCTGACTCTCGCATTCTCTTCCACCAACGATGCCAGCATTCACACTTCACTGCACACTCCTATTGTTTTGGAAGGTTGTTGGGTTTTTTTTGCATCTTTTTCCCCCTTATTTTTCCAAACAATAGAGTGGCTATTTGTTTACTTCTAAGGAACCGATGTCATTCGGGTTTCCTGGCAGCACCAACAAGAAGATGGATTCCTCCTGGAACATAACGCACAAAACAACAACAATAAATCTTCCTTTCTAAGGTTTTTCTGGGAACTTCCCTGGTAGTGCAGTGGTTGAGAACCCACCTGCCAATGCAGGAGACATGGGTTTGGTGCCTGGTCCAGGAAGATCCCACATACCATGGAGCAACTAAGCCCAAGCGTCATATCTACTGAATCTGCGCTCCAGAGCTGGTGAGCCACAGCTACTGAAGCCCGCAAACCTAGAGCTGGTGCCTCGAGACAAGAGAAACCACTGCAATGAGAAGCCAGTTAACTGCAATGAAGAGTAGCCCCTGGTCTCTGCAACTAGAGAAAGCCCGTGAACAGCAACGAAGACCCAAGGCAGCCAAAAAAAAAAAAAGTAAAGTTTTTCTGTTGCCACTCATTCGTTTGTTGCTTAGTTGTAGCAGCAAAATGCTCATACCTAAAAACCAGGAGGCTTGGGAAACACAAGAGATTATTGTAGACTTCTCTCTCAAAACCTTTTCCTTTTCCTTTTATTGTCTATTATGAGTGAATTACAATAATATCAGGATCTAATCTCACTGATAGCTTCATCAACCTCTAGGGAAAATTGCTGTCAATCATCAGAGCTTCTCTGCAACTATGTCTACTTCCATCCACGAATCCTTGTGTTGTTTCACTAGGACATCTAAGTTTGCATCAATCCCTGCTTTCTGAATCAAAATGAGCATAATATCATTAATTCAATTGATGAGTCTGCTGTGCTGCTTCCAGAGATGATCAAGATGGTCAAGGTCTCTGTGGGCTATGTTGTCATAGAAAGAAGACAAGTTAACACAGACCTGTGGCAAGACAGTGACTGTATCTTGCTGCCTTGTAAAAGCAAATGGGTTTTTTATTTTCCTTACTGATCACATTCACCACATCAATAGTTACACTCCAAGTGCCAGAGACTTTGTGAATATATTCCAGTAAAGATCCAATATCTAGTACAACTGCAACTGGGTAGCCCCAGTTGCCACCTGCTTTGATCCATCTAGTTTTCACAAGGGCCAAACAGGTGAACTGAATGGGAATATGATGGAAGTCACTATCCTTGCCTCATTTTGCCTATCTCCATATTTATTCTTGGGATACAAGATTGCTTCTGATTTACTATCTTGGCTGGAGGAAGGCAGTTTTAAAGACCTCCACTGGGTCTTTCTACCATAATAGCTCTTACTCCATAGATCAGGTATTCAATGTAAGGATTCTGCTTTCTGTTAAGTATACGTACCCCAGTTATGCCCTTGGGGACTGGGACAATAACCACAGGTGGGTCTACAGACTTAGTAGACCCACCATCAGATGGATTTGGACAGGATTCCATTTATCACCTGGATTCCATAAGATTCACCTATAACTGGAGGGCTGTGTTGGTGTTTTGAATCCCTTATATCCAATAGCCCTCAAAAAGCAAGGTCATTCCGCTTATAATATTCTAGTATATGACTACAAATCCCTTTAGGAAAGGAATGGGGGAAATGATAACCATATATTCCTATAGTGGCATTGTGGGGTCCTTTCTCAAGTGAACCTAGCCTCTCATTCAATCAATGGCCTCTGGGAGTGAGAACTGGCTCAGATCTGGAAACCAGGTAAGGGGTCATGATTTTCCACTTCTGCAGTTGATATTAACCTTCTGCCCACTAAGCTCTATAGTTTTTCTGGTTATATAAGTGAAGTAGTATCTTAGTTGCCCATCTATCTTGCCTCCCGGGGATCACTGTGGTCTTTTATTAGCTGTTGCCACAAACCTTTGTGAGAGAAAGCATCTTGTATGAGATTCTGACTTTATTTCTGTTACATTTAAGTTGCTCTTGTCTGTTAAGTGCTAGTACCTGGGCTCTGCTATCCCAGAATTCTCTCACCTATACTGATACTAGGGAGCCCAGTCCAAGGCAGCATCTCCTATAGTTACCAGTGAAGATAACCGTCATTGGGCTTCTCAGAGATGCTGGTGCCCTCCTCACTAGTGCATCCTTAGTGCTTCAGTGGAAGGAATGTTCTTTGGACAACATGCTCAGGAATGGGTTCTCTTTATTACATAATAAACCCATTCTTACATTTTCATCTCCCCAAGATTTCTAATCCTCTCCTCAATATCTGCAAGACAGTTCCAGCATCTCTACATCATTTACTGCAGGTCAACACTATGTTAAATTTTTAAGGAGCAATCCCAGCACATATTAGGACTGATTTTGAATGTCATAACCAGGACATGAAACTCCTAATCTTAAAACACTCTCATATCAATGAATTCTCACCAACACAGACTTAGACCCTGCCCTTCCTAGCTCAAATCTCTCAAGATCCATCCCTGGATACAGCTTCCCATTTCCTGCCAGTACATATTAGTCAGATCTCGGGGCAGTGAAGGGAGGCAGGAGCAGACAAGAGGAGGACACTCATGCATGAGGCAGGTGCTTCAGGTGAGGTATTTGAAGGGTCTGCAGGAGAGGAGGGGCTCTTTTCCTCCAGCATGGGATAAGTGAGCCACTTCTGCCAACCTGGAGAGTTCAGAGGGACCAACATCTTGGGGGCTCAAATTCTCTCCCTCACCAATGTTCCTGTTCCATGCTCCAGGGTCTCACTCTTTCCCTATCAGGGCTCTGATTTTGACATAGAAGACTTGTCAAGGCTGCACATTCACTCTTTGTCATAGGTCTGCTGTCATTATAATTAAATCCTGGGCCTGAGGTAAGGAAGACAAGAGCCTTTTAAAAAGCAACCCGGAGGTTTTCTGACTTTCACAGCATATCTTCAGTTAATATTTAATTCAACTGAGCCTGTCACTTTCTTTTGCATGCGTCATGATGCTGTTAACAAGAGCCAGCCAGCACCACATCCGTAGAATACACATCATTCCCATACCATTCAGTGCCATTCCTGTGGTGTCAGACAATGTTCCAGTGTTTGCCTGCATCTCATGCCAGCCCATCACTGGTGAGCTTCTTCATGGTTAGGATGCTGCTGCAAGCTAGTGGTTGCTGTCACCTCCCTTAACACCAGTCAGAGGTCCTTGACTGGTGGAAGAGCCAGACTCCCCTCTGAGAGTTTCCTCTCCACCGTACTTCTGGTTCCAATTGTCTTAAGCCTGGGTTTCCCTAAAAAGAAGCGCCTAAGTAAGGGCTTGCATGCAGGTAATTCATTTTGGGACATGATCCCAAAGAACACAAATGAGGCTAAAAAGAAAGGAGGAAAAACAATCCAAAGGTGTGTTATTAAGCTGGTCATTGGGCTGCATCCGGCTGGGAACTTTCTAAGGGGTCATGTAAAATGTGCCTCAGAACTGTCCATTTGAGCATCTCTCATGGGTCAAGGGAATGTCTGCCCCAGGAAACGAAACTCCCTGCCAGGTTCGCACAGCCATTGTGTCAGAATGGCTGAATGGGTTCCTCTAGGCATCCCACAGGGCACAAAGTGACAGAAATTGAGAGAAATGTGGTACAGCTGAGGTGGGTTGCTGTCAGGTTACACCTGTACATTGTTGGTAAAATTCTTACTTGTTAGGGTGCAAGCCAGCCCTACTTAACCCCATGTAACACCAGTGGCTAGAATGAAAAGATGAGTCAAAATGTTGTACGACAAGATGCAAGATGTCTCTGATATGCCTTTTTTCCCAGAACACTCTTTGCCCAGACCTTCTATTTCATTTATCATCACTGTGTTTCTCTCCCAGAAACAATCTCAACAGGAAGTCTTTCCCCATCTGTGAAACTTAACCCTACAACACTCTTATTATCTAATAGCAGTATTCAGCCAATTCCTCTGTGTCATTTCCTTTGTGAATTATCAGATTATGGCTCTTTCTTCAGCTTGTTTCTCATATTATTTAACTGTCCCTGATCATAAATTGTAAAAAGTTTGTGACAAAGCTTTCTTAGGTCATGTCCCCTGAGACATACACTTTGAGATAGGTTTGTTTGCAGGAAGTTTACTGGGGAGTGTCTTCAGGATCAGCGCCAATGGGGAGGGAAGGAAGTAGGATAAGGCAGAGGGAGGAGCTGAGCTGCGGTGCAACAGAAGCCAGGCTGCAGCCAATGGGGAGCTGTGCATGGCCTGTCTTGTCCTACCTTGAAGCAAAGAGGGTAGACCTTTGTATCCTGCATCCATCAGTCTTTGGGTGGGGACTGGCCCCAGGGAGGGTGTGTTCTTGGGCGCGGGACCGAGAGCATTTCCTGGAGAGTGACTCAGCTGAGAGCCTTCAGTCGCTAAACACTCCCAACAGCTGGGGAACTGATATCTCACTTCTGAAGGGAAGATCTGGGCAGCGTATCACAGTATCAACTATGCTCACCCTTTCTGCTGCTTGGATTATTTTCTTTGTAAATTAAGTTCTTTGAACAGTTCTTCTAGGATACTGGTTGGTTCCTCTTGTGCGAAATTTAAGAGAGGAAAGTTGGTAGGAAAAAAACACAACTTCTGTCACTGCAGTAATGGAGCCTGAGTCTCCAACTAACCATCTTCCTCTTCTACTGCTGATTCTATATCCTCTCACCCTTGGCTAGCATCTCTGTTGGTCTTGGTGCCTTAGCTGGTGGGGTGACCTAGACTCTCACCCCTGACAGATCTGAGACCCTGGTTACCATGTCCTTCTCAGGCTCTGACTATGGCAACTTGTCCATTTGCTATCAAAATTAGGAAAGAGTACCAGGCAACTCCCCTAGTGTTGACCTGAGTGCCGAACATGTTTTCCTCTAGTACCACTTACGTTAGCTGCCTTACCTCCTCCTGGGGACCAGAGTCAGTTACCTCTACTTTGTCCCCAATATGACTCAGCCCCACAAGGATGATTCCCTTTTTTTTCCCCTTGTCTCTTACAACAGGAGCCTGAAATGACTGAGCAGCAGCTATAGCTTATTGGTTAATGGAGAGATTACTATGTCGCTGGTGGAAGTGGTTTCCCTCTAGGATACAAGATCTCTAAACCCAAAGAGTCCAGAGTTGTATGGACAGAAAACACAAATTCCTGACAGTCAGATAGTGATGACAAACACAGCCACTCCTTCTTCACCTCCTTTCTCAGACCCTTGTGTTCTTCCTGCTGGGGATACAGCACCACATAGTGGTAGCTGATTTAGGGTGTGTCCTGCAACCTGGAGGAGGATGCCTCATCCTCACAGGTTACCATCTCCAAGCCTAGGCCTCAGTGACTCCTTCCAAGGCCATTCCATCCCTTTAGCAGGCTGGCAGGGTCCAGTTGATACTATGGTCATGTGTCCACTTTTACTCATTTGCTATTTTTACACTCCCCTGGACTGATCCAGAGTCATATGGGATTCCACATTTGTGGGTGAAACACTCTGTAATCCCTCAGAAGGTGGTGCTGGCTGAGATCCTGTAGGCAAAAAAGGCAAACCCACAGCTATAGGTATTGATTCCTGTCAAGATTAATTGCTGCCCCTTCCAGGGTAGAAAGGATCCAGTGTACTTGCCACCAAATGGTTAATGGGACTCCTTGAGAGATGGTACCATATTGGGGATGCGGGGTCGGTTTGTGCTTTTGGCAAGTTGGACGCTTGGTAGTTGTGGTAGCCTTGGAGAGTGGGAGTCCATGCTCTTGGTCCATGGGTAACCTCCGTCCCTTCCACCATGGCTACTCTGTTCATGCATCCTTTGTGCCAACCCTGGGGTGGCTGATGACAGGGGCCATCTGATGACTACCAGCTACGTCATTCTGTCCATTTGGTTCTAGTGCCCCTTCCCTGATAGAGGCTCTCTGATAAGCATTAATTACCAATGGGATTCAAAAACCTTCACACTTTGGGTCATGCCCATAGGTCCATCAACATGCCTCTTCTCCAAATGTCTTTGCCCCCCAATCCTCCAATCTTTCTGCGTCTAGCCTCCTGAGCAATCAGCGAAGCTAATCACCAAGGGTAGATGACTAGGGGCACTGTTCAGAAATCTACCAACTGGTAGGATTTCCTTCACTGTCTTTCAGGGTCTTCCACTGCAGGGCTACAATGGAGCTGTACTGCAGGCGCAATTCATTTTGTGTGTGTGTGTGTGTGTGTGTGTTTTCCTTGGGGGGGGGGGGTGCAATTCATTTTTATCTTGCATCCACACACCAAGGTGACCCTGTAAATTTAACATGGCCTTCTTCCTCTCTGTAAATTGGTCATAAGGGACTCTCGATGGTCCATAGGTGTGAGCTTCAGGAGAGGAACCATTGCAACAGAGGTAGAAAACATGGATTCAATCTCTCCTGGAGCTCTCTTTCACTTATAATTAAGTCCTTGGCCTGAGCCTCAGTTTTCCCTGTGTTGCAGCTGTAGGATGAGAGTCTCTCTATATGATGCCAAAGAGAACTGGCTTTCTGATTGTTGATTAATCATCCCCAGGCTTTTATTGTCTTTCTCCAATGCATTAAATGTCCACAGTGACAGCCATCCATTTCCATAGTTCTTAAAATTACTACTTCCCCTGAACTTCTCAAACGCCTGAGATGTTGCCCCTGCAATCCTCTCTACCAATACCCCATCCCAGTTCACCACCAGGGAAATTCTTAACAGTTGCTTGACATCTGGACTTTGTATCCTGTTCCATTTGATCTATATTTCTATTTTTGTGCCAGTACCACAATATTCTGATGACTATAGCTTTGTAGTCAGGGATCTTGATACCTCCAGCTCCGTTTTCCTTTGTCAAGATTGCTTTGGCTATTCAGGGTCTTTTGTGTCTCCATACGAATTGTAAGATTTTTTTGTTCTAGATCTGTGAAAAATGCCCTTGGTAATTTGATAGGGATTGCATTGAATCTGTAGGTTGCCTTGGGTAGTATAGTCATTTTGCCTATCCATGCTCCACCTACCACAGTGTTGATGTCATTGCCGGTGACCGTGGGTAATACAACCCCAAAATCCAATTCTGAGTCAGCTTCCTCAGACCAGTCCTGGAACCAACTATGCCAGGTCAGGTTCTCCAAGACACAGACTCTGAGATGAGGATTAGCATACAGTGAATTTATGAGGGGAGAAATATCATCAGATCACCATCAACAGGAGATGAAGGAAGAATGACTGAGCAGAGGGAGGAGATGAACTGCGTTGCAGTCACAAAAAAGGCCTCAACTGATCCCATAGGGAGTTCTGGGCTAGGATGTGGGCCACTCCCAAGGGAAAGGGTGACTTGGGGAAAGTGACTCTCTTGGGCTAATGGGAATTCACAAAAAATAATTCAAAGGAGAGCAGTCAGATGTCAACACTCTTGACAGCCGGGTGAATGAGTGCCTCAATCTTGAAGGAGCCTATGGGCACCATGTCATAGCATCCATTACACAAGGCCAATTTTTCTTTCTCAAATGAAGAGAACTAAGAAGCATACGACTTTCTCTATTATAAGGGAGGAGACTTCGCCCATGTAAATTAGGCCTAAAAACATCAGCAGTATTAATAACATGGTAACTGTGGATGACCTCATACAATCCCAAAGTCAAAAAGGAAAAATATATCTTCTCTCACCTCGAGGACGTTCTTTTCATATTTTGTATATCCTTCCCTGTAATAATGCTGTGGAAGAGAAACAAAGATCCTATCTTCTATACTTCCTATAAACTTTTAATATCACTTATCTATAAAGATGGGACTTAAAAGTCCATCCAGGTTTTGCAATCAGCCCTTTTAAAATCTATTTCCCAACAAAGCAATTCTGGCAGAGTTGAGGATAGGATAACCTTTCTAATTTGCTCTTCTCCGGATGAGTGATACTTGCTTTCACACCCGTGTACCTTTGCAAATTCACTCTTTCTGCCAGAATGTCTTTCTTGCCCTGTGTCTTCCTCCAGAATTCCATTCATTCATAGGGTTGCCAGATTTAGTAAATAAAAGTACAGTATGTCCAGTGAAATTCCAATTTCAAATAAACAACAAATGCTTTTCAGTATAAGTCTGTCCATATATTCCATGGGACGTACTTATACTAAAAAAATTACTCATTGATGTGAACTTCAAGTTTAACTGGGCATCTTGTACTTTATCCAGCAAACCTACTCATTCTTCACACATTTACTGAACATTTACCACATGCCAGAAACTATGCTAAGTACTGGGAAGTTCAAGTTCTTGCGCTCATGCAGTTTACATTCCATTGTTGGGAGCCAGGCCATAAACAAACACACAAGTAAATATACAATAATATCGTTAGGTCATAAATAAATGCCACGAAGAAGGATGAAGTGAGGTGTGGGAGGTAAGGCAGTGCTGTTCTGTGTTCTCTCTGATCAGGTGAAATTTGAGCAGAGACTGAAAGAAGTGAGAAAGCCAGCTGCATGAAGATTTGCAGGGGATGTACACTGCAGGCAAAATGGACCACAAATATAAAGTGCTAGAGGTGGAGGGACAGCGAGGAGCACAGTGCACAAGAGGTGTTTGCTAGGAAATGAAGTCAAAGGTGCGGGGAGGGGCACACCATTTTCAGCCTTTTGGTCATGGTGAGGCTTTGGCATTTACTCTGGAGGGATGGAGTGGACACTTGACGAGGTCTCACATTTCAGACAGAGCAAAAGTTCAATTAATAAATATTTGCTAAATAAATGGGCTTCTCATTGCAATGAGAAGCCCACACACCAAAATGAAGAGTAGCCCCTGCTCACTGCAACTAGAGAAAAGCCCGCGCAAAGCAATGGAGACCCAACACAGCCAAAGTAAATAAATAAATGGCTTTCATGTTGAGAGCTGACTCTTCTTGCTGGGGCAGGGAGGGGGCGCAGAAACAAGGAGATCAATAATGAGGCCAGTAGAATAATCCAGGAGAGCTGTAGCAGTAGAGATGGCAAGTGCTTGGATCCTGAACATATTGCAAAGGTATAGCTGATAGGATTTGCAAAGAGAAGAGTCAGTGTTGAGGCTTGAGTCTCTAGAGGGTAGAGCTGCCATCGAGTTTGGGAAACCTGCGAGGGAAGCAGGTTCGATGGCACTCAACGGGGACGACGTGGAAATCAGGAGTTCAGCTTCAGACTTGTTGATTGTGACATGCATATGAGAAATCCAAGTGGAGATGTTGAGGCAGCAATTAGATGTTGAAGTCTGGAGTTCAAACGAGAGATCTGAGCCATCTGGAGATATAAATTTGGGAGCAGCCACCTACCTAAAACCACGGGTCTGGATGAGATCCCTGGGGAGTGTGGATAGACAGATAGAGCCCTTGAAACTCTACGTGTTTAGAGACTGAGTAGAAACGTGAAAAAGGAGCCATCAGTCTGGGAGGAGGAGAACAAAGAGAGCGCGGCCCAGAAGCTTAGTGAAAAAATATTTCAGGAAAGAAGACGTGATCGTTTGTGTCAAATGCGTCTGGAAGGTGAAGTTAGATGGGGCCTGACCACTGGGCTTAGCGTCCTGGAATTACTGCCTCCTCAATAGGAGCTATTTCTGTAAGATGGTGGGAAAGAAAGCTTGATGGGGTAGGTTAAAGAGAGAATGGGAGTAGGAAAATAGAGCTAGCAACTCGAGGCAAGTCTTTGAAGGAGTTTTGCTGTAACATGGGAATGATCCAAAGACGCAGGGGAAAGTTCATGACATTGGAGATGAGGGAAACCACATCAGGAGCAGTGTTGGGCTGGGGAAAGAGAATGGGAATTAGCACACGAATGAGACGTTGGCTTGAGATAGGAGCACAGGCAGTTCATCCAGAATCACAAGAGGGGGGGCGAAATAGCGTGTGGGGAGAGATGCAGGAAGGTGGGCAGAAGTGGTGGGAGGAGCACGTGTGAGCTCTCTCATGGCTGCTCCCATCCCCTTAGTGAAATCAGAAACTAGGTGGGCATGAAGGGCAGGGAGGACAAGGTACTAGTCGGGGTGGGAGCGGAGGAGGAGGGGGAGGTGTGAGCGGCGGAGTGGACTCTGGAAGTGTAGTAGGATGGCCAGGCAGCACTAGGGCTACTGCAGATTAGCGGTGGTTAGTTTAATTTAGAACCAACAGCATGGTTGTGTGTTTTTCTTTAGTCACATTCAGCTGTCCAAGTGCAGGCAAGGAGTAGGCAGAAAACTGGATATAAGCAGGGGTGGAATTTTGGCAAGCAAATACCTCAAAGTGAGAGAGAAGCAAGGGAGCCTGGAGTGCGGGCAAGGGAACGTTTACGACGACTGCCCAAGAAATCTAAATCGGGTTAGGAGGGAAACGAGGACATCAGGGGGTGAAGGACAGTGAACAGATGGTAGGATCAGTGGATTGGAGGATCCAGTGGGATTGAAGGATTACTGGAATCAGGGCACTAGAGAGAGTGCAGGAAAAATAGGAAGTGGTGGTCAGAGTGAGATTCTTGAAACTGAAAGTTATAGAAGGCTTTCAATTATTAGTAATATTAAATCTAGGCTATCACCAAGCAAGTGAGTGACTGAAGTAGGATAGAAATCACTGAGAGAAAGAAATCAATGAACCCAGAGGTCTGAGAACTTGAAGAGAGCAGACAGTGAACATTGCATTAGTTTCCTATTGCTACTGTAGCAAATTACCACAAACTTAGTGGCTTAAAATAATACAAATTTGTTGTCTTACAGTTTTAGAGGTTAGAAGTCTAAGATCAGTCTCGTTAATCTGTCAGCAAGTCTGATTCTCTCTGGAAGCTCAAGGGCAGACCCTCCCTTGCCTTTTCCAGCCTCTAGGGGCTGCCTGCATCCCTTAGCCATGGTGCCTTCCTCACAACTGCATCACTCCAACCTCTGCCTCTCTCACATCTCCTTCTTCTGACTTGGCAGATCCTCCTGCCTCTGTCTCTCATAAGGACCCTTGATTACATTGGGCCCAGGTGGATAACACTTCCCCCCGCCCCCATCTCAAGATTTTTAACTTTTAAGATGTTAATCTCTAACATCTGCAAAGTCCCTCTTGTCACTTACATATTCACATGTACTGGAGATGAGCACAAGGACATCTTTGTGGGGACATTATTCAGCCTGGTACACGAGCAATATATTTGTTTCCTCTGTGAAGACTTTCCTGATCCTGGCGCTCCCACCCCACCCCAGGCTTAGTTGATAAATACTCCTTTTGGTTCACCACTGCACCTTCTAAGAACATTCATTTATTAGAGGATATGCCTTCTTCATTTGAGTACATACTATGCTAGGTTCTGGGTTAATCATTGTTAATACAAATAGGATACAACATCTTAAAAATTCTCACCCTAATCACCAGTGTTTGATTATAATATGTCTATATCCCCAGGTAGATCGTGGATCACACCAGGACAGGAACCATTCACATTCAACTCTGTGTCCTCAGTGCCGGCCGTGGCACCTGACATGTAACATGTACTCGGTGGATCTTTTTAAATGAGTAAATGAGCTCTGGTTGCATTTAGTAACAGAAACATCTTCTCTAAGGATCACATGCACATGAAAAGAAACTATTTTCACAATCCTAACCCAGCTTCCTGACAGCACTGAATTAGTAAGCCTTAATGTACATACGGATCATTTTACGAATCTGCAAGCTAATCCCTCAGATGTCTGCAAACAAATGCTAGTCTTCTGAATATTATGTATTTTTAAATATCCACCAGCTAACATCTTAATTTAGGAGCACTTGGACATCAAAGCTTGTAATCGTTCTGCCAATTCTGCTTATTTAGAGAATTTAGATTGGGTCATATCTCCAGCGAAACTGCCAGGATTAAAAAAGAAAATATCATTCATCTCTTATTCAATCACAATCAGAGACTGATAAAAACACATCAGCAATCATATAAAAAACTGAATTCCCCCCAAGCAGCCTGGCAAAATAATAAATAATATCCTGTGCAAAAATCAACTGTAGATGCTTATTAAATTCATACCCTTTTATAATTCTTACCTCAAAGAACTAGATGATAACAGATTCCAGGGACAATTTTGATATCTACAGTTACATAATGGTGAAATTAGATTCTGGGACACTGAGTCCATTGTAAATCTTTTGTAAATGGAATTATCAAAGCATAAATCATTTTTAACCAGACAAGTTTGCTTTCTTCAGCTGTGCAATCCTACAACTGTGGGTACATCTTTTGTAGATGATAGAGACCTACATTATAACCCCATCCTAATGGTTGATCAGCTACTCATTTGGAAAAGCCCCAGAAGAGTTCTGTCATCAGAATTATTTAGATGCTACCCTGATTTATGAACACCAGTCCTTGCCAGACTATTATCCCTGTGAATAGTAGGACTATTTTCCCTCAGAATGTAGATAGAGGTTTGTCCATCCCATTTTCAAAAAATACTTATGTTTTAAACTAGTATACCATATATTTCTTCAAAACTCCAGACCTATTTCTTTTTGACAAATTATAGGGTCATAGTTTCTAAACTGAGACTTCATGTAAAGAACAAACAAACTTCAGGCAATGGAGCGGCACTGATCACAGTTATTCTGTTTTGGCTTAAAACAGTGCAAAACAACTTAAAGCTATTAGTAGCATTTATCAATTATTGATAAGTCCTTGATTCCCTAGAGAAAAGCCATCCAGAGACCAAGTCGTAGTGTCCTAATATAGATACAAGGCACTCATGTTTCTGTGGAGTATCCTCCCAGCATGGAAATCAGAATGGGTCCAGGTACAACCCTAGAGAAATACTTGCACAGGTGAGTAAAGGGACACAGACAAGTGTCTTCATTGGAGTATTGTAAGTAACAGCAAAAGTGAAAGAGGGCTGATTTCATTTACCTTTAGGGTTAAGTGGTGGCTGGATAGAGCACAAGGAGGGCTCCTGGGTTGCTGGCCATGTTTTAATTTTTGATCTGGTGACTGGATATACAGGTGTGTTCACTTTTTGGAAATACGCTGAACTGTGATAATTCATGAACATTTTTGTATGTATATTATTCTTCAACAGAAAGACTTTTTTGTTTAAGCTCTTTATTGGAGTATAGTTGCTTTACACTGTTGTGCCAGTTTCTGCTGTACTACAAAGTGAATCAGCTGTATTTATACATATATCCCCACATCCCCTCCCTCCCGTGAATCCCTCCCACCCTCCCTATCCCAGCCCTCTAAGTCATCACCAATCATAGAGTTGATCTCCCTGTGTTATGCAGCAGCTTCCCATTAGCTATCTATTTTACATTTGGTAGTGTATATATGTCAATGCTACTCTCTCACTTCATCCCAGCTTCCCCTTCCCCCCACCCCCCAACACCATGTCCTCAAGTCCGTCCTCCACATCTGCATCTTTATTCTTGCCCTATCACTGGGTTCATCGGTACCTTTTTTTTAGATTCCGTACATATGAGTTAACATACGGTATCTTTTTTTCTCTTTCTGGTGTTTTAAAGATCAAGAGATTTCCCCAGCTCTCATGGGGTTGACCTTGCTACTCAAAGTGCATTCCACAGGACTAGCAGCTAGAACTTCTAGGAGAATGACAGAAACATAGACTCTTGGGCCCCACCCCAAACCTACTGAACCAGAATCTGGATTTTATCGAGATCCCCAGGTGATTTGAATACACACTGAAGTTTGAGAAGCACTGATCTAAAGCATAAAATTACAAATAGAAGAGCACAGCATGACAGTGCAGTAAATGGTATAATGGAAGGAAGCACAGGACTCTGTGGAGGCCAGGGAGGCACCCCTCACCCAGACCAGCTCGGCTGCCCTGCTGAGCTTGCTCCCAAGCTCAGTAATTCTGGGAGGACCCAATTGCCATAAATATTGGCTTAGAACCTCAAGTCTGCTCCCTCCCTTATTTACGGTGTAGCATTTTAGTGAAGAGCAGCAACTGGCTAGAATCAATACAAAAGAAGCCTGAGTTTCAGGCCAAGAAAGTGCTGCCATGGTTCTGCAGTTGTTTAAAAAGATAAATGGTCTCTATAGCTAAGGACAAAGAAAAGTAGGACAAGCACGAGGAGAACCTGATAGAGGAGTGCTTTGCAAATAATTAGTGGCTAATTTTAGCCCATCAGCTTACCTATTTTTTCATTATTCAGTAAAACTGAGTTCCAAAGTCATAAAATTTGACCCTGCAGAAGAAACGCCCAAATAATATTTAAGATCCAATGATGCGATCTCATGTAATGGACACTAAAAGCAGGGCCTCAGCAGCACCTCAACTTGAAGAGCCATCACTTTCCTATTTCTTCTATTTGTCATTCCTGTGATCACCATCATTGTACTTCTGAGCATTTGCTCTTTTAAAAAGGGGATCATAAAAAATGAACACCAAGTGTAATGATGTCAAACACCATGGAGAAATGATTTCTTGTCTTTGTGTGGCATACTCCCTTTCATTTATCCTCGAGTCGCAGTAAATTGTTTTAATTATAACACCACACTGCTAACTCATTTAGTTTGTGATCCACTCTGGCATGAAAGCACTTTCGACTACATTTGAGCTTGAGTCTATATTTCTGACTCCTCAAGATTTTTAACGTGCATTTGTTTCTGCTGAGATTGAAAGCAAATTTTGGGTTTAATACACAGATTTGCTGATTTTTCAATCATGTTGCATTCTATTCCTAATGTTCAAGTTGATAGCACCCCTTCCCTGCAAATGGGTGCCCTCTTCAAATTTAGTGAATACTTTCAATATCTTCATCTAAATGACTGATAAAGAACTAGCCCCTGAGGATGTCCTTGAGTTAATAAGGAGCCACTGATAATCACTGTTTAGGAATTTTCAGTAGGCTAATAGTATCTCAGCCTCTGGCTGAGAAAATCATGTGATATAGAATCAACTGCCTTGTTCACATTCACGTGGGCTCCTTGCCTTTACCCGGCCGTCCACTCTCCACCGCCCACCACCATATATCCTGCCCCTGAAGCACAAAAGGAAATAACATTGGTTTGGCATAATCCTCTTTTTACCAACCCATGCCTTGGCATTAAAAATGTAAGGAAATGAGACCGTTTTTTCTGCGTCATAGCCAAGGAACTCTGCAGCAAACCCAGTGTGGTTTCTGAGCAGCATTTAATAAGTGAAACAGAGAACAGGCTGGACTGCCTGATGCCCGGAAACATACACAAGGTTAGATATTTATTAGTGAAAGTGGCAGGAATGATTCAAGATCTGAGGTCACCAAGGTCTAAGAACAACTGATCAAGAGGACAAGCAGCCACCCTGAATAAAATCTGACCTCCTTCCACAGTCTCACTCAGCAGTCTGAACAGACTACAGCAGCAGTCAAGGGAAGCTCCCGATTTTTTTTTCCCTCTAAAACAGAAATGCAGACAATCATCAGCAAAGACAATGACATACTGTATAACAGGAAAACATACGTTGGTCTATGTTAAATTATACCTTAACCATGCACAGGCAGGCCACATAGAGGGCTACTACTCTGCTTTAACTTGTCTGATAATTCACTTTTTGGATAAAATCTCTGCCATTTTCATGGGACTCCCTGGGGAATTATTTTCACTTGCTGGCACCACCTCCTTTTCAAGAAGTAAACCTCATTCTTCTTTTCCTTATTCTAACTTGACCGTAACATACGCAGAGTTTGTTCAGGGTTAAATATCTGCTCTTTGCATATGAGCTTCCTTTTCTGTGTCAGAACCATTGTTTCAATTGTAAGAAGCTAGATGGCAAGGACTGTGTGTGTGTGTGTGTGTGTGTGTGTGTGTGTGTAGATTCTTTTCTTAATACAATATTCCTCTTCCTATGGCAAAAGGAAAAAGTCTGCCAGATTTTAACATTAGAAATAAATAAAACAGGGAATCAAATTCCTAATAATGGTCTAAAGATTCTAGATTTCAAGATTTAAAAGTTTCTTTTTCATTAAATTCAGTGGATTGAAACTGCTGTGCTAAAATGTGACAGGAGATAGCAGGCACTTCTCCTGGCTGAAAGAGCTGCAGAGGGACAGGTGCTCAGGACCACCTGGTTACAGCTGTGATGCCCCCACTGGCACCAGTGCAAATGCTTCTAGACCAGTTCCAGAGGTCCCAACCCTTAATCACTAGCTTCTTTTCCAATGACCTGACAAATGCCTGGGAACCAAATCTCTATTCCAGAAGGCTTCCCAACTCCTAGACCCCCTTCCCTCTCCCTTATTCCCCCAAATAGCTTCACCAGGCCTCAGCCCCACTCTCTTAACTCCAGGTCTCAACCCCAATGGGTCAAAGGCCTAATGTCCTCCCTGCTCTGCCTGACACCCCTCTATTTGACTCTATGTCCTAAGCTATCCTCCCTTGACTCTACCTCCTCCAGAACTCATCTCCCCAAAATAGTGTTCATGATACAGAATCTCTCTTTATAACCAACTTAGCTGCTATGTCTGCTTTTTCAAATTGAGGACCACATGCAATCTGGGATCTAAGTCACTTTTAACATCCACAGCTGATAACTGGTTAACCCTAGAGAGGGGGATTTTTAGTGCCACAACAGAACCACTAAATTCCTCTGTGCCTGATGATGTATTTGTCCTTGCAGAATTCATTCACTGCTTCATATATACATATATTTATGTAATTAATCATTTATTTAAAATGCATTTGTTAAACATCTGCCATGTGCCAAACAAGGAAGAGATAAACAATATGATATTGTTACCCTCAAGAAGCTCATAATCTGGTAGTAGAGTCAGATAAATAAAGATAATTATGGTTATAAAACGATAAGAAAAAATTAGTAATAGTGGTACGCAAAGGGTAATTTGAGAGCTCTGAGAAGAGGTATCTTAACTAGCTTGGAGAGTTTAGGGAAGACTTTCTGGGCAAGGATGGGGTCTGGTCCAATTTATTGCTTGCTGGGAGGTAAATGTAGAAGTAAGGCAGGAAGTGAAACCAAATCATGTTTCAGAAAATTAAGCTATAGGCCCATTAAGCTTCAGCCAACATATAGAAAAATTTATATTATGTCCTTGACCAAATACATCCAATCTTTAGCAGGCAGTTTCTTGCTGTGAACACAGTTAAATGGGTACAAAGATGTTGGTCTGAGGTACTCGTTAAGTTCTTGGACAATGTTTTGAGGGTGCCAGGTCCACTTTCTCTTCCCCTGGCTCGTTAACAATTCCCATAATAGATATTCAGAGGGACCAACATACATAAAGATGGCCTCTAAAGTCAGAAAAGTTGAACACAGACTTAAAGAAGGTTGCATTTGACTCTGCTGACACAATTGCATCCAGAATCTTTCATACTTAAAAATGCCTTAGAAAGAATCAGCTGTCCATATGTATACAAGCCTGCTAATCTACTTAGGTCTGCTGCTTCCTGCAAATAGAAAAAGGAAGGAAAAAAAAGAAAAAAACAGCTTCCAGTCAAAATGAGATCAACTCATCTGACCCACAAAAAAAAAAAAATCCAATTACTTTACAATAAGACAATTATAGCAATTCCCATGGAATAAGCTAGCTTGGGCTTTAAACTAATCCTGGCTAAATCTTGAAGGCCAAATTGATTTTAAATAGTGATCTAAACATTTACATGCTTATTTGGAGTTTGGCTCTCTTAAATTCATATGAAAGGTCTCCATTATTTCTAGTGAAAAGTTCTTCTTTCCTAATTTTTGTCATTACCAAGCCCCCAAAAGACAGCCGGATGTCTTATATTTTGCATATTTTGTATCCCCAGTGTGCAACAATTAGAAAATAGGAAGAATTTAATGAATGTTTATGAATAAATTAAAAACCCCACACTTGGAGGGACTTCTCTGGTGATCCAGTGGTTAAGACTCCGCGCTTCCAATGCAGGGGCCACGGATTCCATCCCTGGTTGGGGAACTAAGATCCCACATGCCATGTGGCACAAACAAAAGATTTAAAAAAAAAAATTAGAGACAGGGTGAATAGATAGGAAGGAAATAATACAATCTCTGTTTGCATAGGGGAGTGCATACTGCACCCCTGGACTATCTCCAACCCTCTTAACCCAGAACATAAGAACAAGTACTAATCCCTTTTAAGAAAGTCAATATTTCAAATTATGTTTATTTGCTGGATAGGGTCTCTGTTTATGTTTTTCCCAATGTTATGCAGCTCTGTTTGTCTGCTCTTTGACATGTTTGTCCACCCTGATGGAAAGCTTAGACAAAGTGGAAATGATGCCTGTTTTAATAGTTTCATGGCACTTGAGTGGGTACTTAAAGATGCTATTCTGAATGGAGCCTTTGGGAGACACTAATGAGTAACACCGTTCTAAATGAACTGAAATACCAAAAGAACAGCCTCTCTCTTTGGAATAAGAATACTGAATGACATCACTGTGTTTTCAAAGCACAACACCATCATTTAGAAAACATTCCTCATTACTTTGGAAGTCTCTCCCTCTGTCCCTAAAGTGGCATGACTGGAGTTAGCAGAGCAAGGGAAAATAGAAATGAAGGAGCCACTGTTTTGCTGCTTCTTCCTTAGGCCGAGGTGTCCTACAGACATGTAAATGGCCAGCATATAAAAAGCTACCTTTATCCATATTTCTACCCACCCCCTCCTACAAACCTCCCCGCAGTAACACTCAGGCTGGGGCATCAGGGGAATTTCCAGTTCATTCAGGCTTCTGCCTTGATATAAACTGGCACCAAAGAAAGATGGAATCACAGAGCTGGGAGCACTTGTCAGATCCATAATATTCCCAGCTCCTCCTGCAGAGACTCTGATCCAGTGGGTCTGGGGTAGGGCTTGGAATTTATATATTTAACAAGAATCCCACGAGATGCTTGTCATCAGGTAAACTCCAGAAGCACTGATTCTTATTTAACCACTTTTTTTATAGATGAGGAGATTGAGGATAGAAAGTTGCAATGACTTGGCCAAGGTCACACAGTAAATGTGTATTTAAGCCTAGGTTGGGCCACAAGGAGCCACTTTTTTTTTTTAAAAACTTCATTCCCAAATGATGCTATGTTAATACGGTAATAAATTAATCTTCTGGAAATGAAGCTTTTTCATAAGCAAGTTTGTTGCACTGATCTTCAGGAAGCACATGAAGCAGCGTTGGCACACGTCAACTGCTGGAGTTTATTCCCACACAAGTGGCTACATGAGACAAAATGCCTCCGTGGGTAGCATCTGCCTCCAGGCTGTGCCTAATTAAAGGTTAGAAAAGCCAGTCCCCCAACTGCAGAGGGATTTGCAGGAAAACAGCCGAAAAAGGAGTAGAGAAACAATTAGATGAATGTTAACAACAGAAAAAAGGATTCTGTAACATATTTCAATGTCTATGTTATAATTCTTATTCTAACAAAATGAACTTTATGCGGGAGAGGTTCTGTAAATTTTCAAAGGCATTTTTTTCTGACAGCATTCTCAAACAATTTAAAGAAACTGACTGCTTGTTTATTATTGAAGATCTGTTTAATACAGTAAAAAAAAAATTCAAAACATGACTTAAGGAAGACCAACACCAGGCAAGGTCATAGAGACAGCAAGTGCTCCAGGGTCCCCACTCTGCTCTGGTTACCCTTTTGGTCCCAGAGCGGGAACTGCTCAGCCCCACTTTGCCAAATGCCCTCGTGCTCCCAGTCTCCCCATCTTCATCAATTCAATATCTGTTTTTCTGTATGTTTTCAGCCTCCTTACTCTCTTCTTCCTTCCTTTCCTAAGGGATGGCTCCAAACCCTACTTCGGATTTCCACCTTCCCCTTCCCTCCTCTTTCAGATGCTCCCCCTTGGTCTCTCCTGCCAGCTCTTCTCTGCCTGCTTCTTAAATGGGACCCAATTCTGAGGCCCCTCTCGCTTTGACTCTATATACTGAATATTTCCCTTGGGCGATTCATCTACTTTAAAGCTTTGGTTTCCACCTACAGATTTAAAGACTTCCAAATTTGTGTCTTAGCCCAGATAGCTCTCCCGAACTCCAGACACGTATTTCCAACCATCTGGACATTCCACCTGCATGTCCTGCAGGCACCTGAAGCATACATAGCATGTTCAAAATCAAAGATGTCATCCTCCGGCTAAACCTGCTCTCACCCCTGTCTACATCATAGTGAATTGTGTCTCCAGCCATTCTGCCTCTAGCTTTAGACGCTCCAGTGTCATCTCAGATTCCTCCCTCACTCTCATCCAAATAAATCTACTCCACACATTCTGGTAGTCTATCTCGGGAGTGTTTCTCAAGCACAGCCAAGCCATATTTCCTGGTGTTACCGACCTGGACATCTTGGAAAAGAGCCTCTGAACTGGTTTCCCTGCCTTCAGCCTCTTCTTGCTCAGCTCCATCCTGCACTGTTTGCAGAGTTACTGATTGTCTGCTTTGTGTGGTTCCCCTTCCCTGCAAGGTATCATTGGGATTTCTTAAAATGGCATAAATGTTCCTTCAGCCTAGCTTTCCTTGTCATTCTCATTAATCTCTCATCACTCCCCCAGAAATGCACCACCTTGCCAAATGAATTTACAATTTCCCAAACACCCCAGGCTCACCAGTGATTTTTGTGCCTTTACATACACTGCTCTCTGGGCCCGGATTCCCCACAACCCTGCTTCCTCTTTCATTGTCCTACCTGTCCATCGTATCTCAGTTTAAACATCACCCCCTCTGAAAAGTCTCCTCCGATACGTTGGGCATGGTGACTTGTTCTGCCTTCCTGGATCCTACACTGTTTTGTTTGAATTTCAATTTCTCTGTTGATGCATTGGGAGTCTTTACTTAACTGTGAGTTAAGCTGCTTAAAGGCCACCTTATGTTTCACCTATTTTGGCATCTGCAACATGTAGCACATAGAGGTTGCTCAGTAAATGGTAGAGGAATGTGATACTGAAAGCAGGTATTTCTAATTAAGAACATTGTTAACAGCTTTATTGAGATATAATTCACACATCATACAATTACCCTTGTAAAGTATACAATTCCATGGTTTTTAGTAAGTTCACAGGGTTGTGCAACAATCATAAAAACCTAATTTTAGACCTTTTTTGTTCCCGCAGAAACCCCATATCCTTTAGCTATCACTTCCCCAACCCCCCAGTATCCCTGACCCCGTGCTAGGCAACCACTAATCTACTTTCTTTCTATATAGTTATGCCTAGCCTTGACGTTTCATATACTGGAATCTTACAATATATGGTCTCTTGTGACTGGTTCCTTTCACCTAGCGGAACGTTTTCGAGACTCACTCAGGTTGTAGTATGTACCACTATTTCATTCCTTTCTAAAGGCTGAATAATATTCCACTGTATGGCTGTACCACATTTTGTTTATCCATTCACTAGTTGATGGCTGTTTGAGTTGTTTTCACTTTTGGGCTATTATGAACATCATTGCTTTTAACATTCATATACAAGTTTTTGTGTTTTCTTACCTGGGAGTGGAATTGCTGGGTCGTATGGTAACTCCCTATTTAACCTTTTAAGAAACTGCCAAACTGTTTCCAAAGCGGTTGCACTATTTTACATTCCAACCAGCAATTAACGAGGGTTCCATTTTCTTCATATCCTCACTGACACTTGGTATTGTCCATCTTTTTTCACTATAGCCATCCTGATGGATATGAGGTGATATCTCATGTTGCATTTCTCTAGTTAATAATTTTTAGCACCTTTTCTTGTGCTTGTTTTTAGCCATTCGTGTATCTTCTTTGGAGAAATATCTATTCAAATCCATTGCCCATTTCCAAATTAGCCTATTTGTCTTTTTATTGTTGAGTTGTAAGTGTTCTTTATATGTTCTGACGTGTTTCTTATCAAATATATGATTTGTCAAAGTTTCCTCCCACTCTGTAGGTTGTCTTTTCCACCTTTTTTTTAATTGGAGTATAGTTGCCTTTTTCACTTTCTTAATGGCATCCTTTGAAGCACAAAAGCTTTTAATTTTGATCAAGGACAATTTATATATTTTTTTTGCCACTTATATTTGGTACCATATATATCTAAGAAGCTATTGCCTAACCCATAAAGATTTACCATCATGAAGAGTTGTACAGTGTTAAGGTCTTACATTTAAGTCTGTGATCCATTTTGAGTTAATTTTTGTAAATGGTTTGAGGCAGGGGTCCAACTTCAGTCTTTTTGCATGTGAACATCCAGTTGTCCCACCACCATTTGTTAAAAAGACTATGCTTTAAAAAAAAAAAAAAAAAGACTATGCTTTTCCCGCTGAATCATCCCTGCACTCTTGAAAAATCAACTGTGCATAAATGTAAGAGCTTATTTGTGGACTCTCAGTCTTATTCCATTGAGCTATATGTCTATTCTCATGCTGAAACTTTTCATCTTTAATTTAATTTGAAAGATGTTATTCTTGTCAATAATTGAGGTAATACAATTTGAAGCTCAGAAGGGCCCCTAAAATTACACTAAGCTCAAGATCCTGAGATTACTCTTGCCCTAGAGGAAAGCAGTGAGCTTCAGCTTCAGAAAGTAGGTCTCTTCTTGAACTCTCTTTAGGTGAGGGAATCGAGCTTGGGTCAACATTCTTGGGAACTGGCCGTGTCCTGCTCAGCAAGCTTCCTCTCTGAAGGTGGTCCCACTGAAAACTTCCATTCTTTTGCTTCAAGCAAGCCCCACCCTGTCCCAATCTTACTCTCTCCCTTATCCCAAGATATATATTTTGAGTTTCCCAGGGTATTAGGTATAGTTTTTAGTAATGTATAATTCATTTTTTAAACATATATTTATTGAGCATCTGCTCTGTGCCAGACATTGTTCTTGACTTGAGGAATACAGGAGTAAACAGAATAGAACTCATTACGCTCAAAGAACTTGCATTTTAAAGGCACAAATAAGCAAAAAACCAAGTAATCAAATAAAGTAATTCCAGATAGTGATAAATGCAATGAAGAAAACAAAGAGAGGCAATGAGATTGCAAATGAAAGAGGGGTCCTATTTAAATAGACTGATCAAAGGGAGCTCCCCGAGGAGGTGGTTTTTGAGCAGAGTCCTCAGCGTAGACGAGCAAGCCTTGTGAAGATCTAAGAGCAGATAATCCAGGCAGAGGTAACAGCAAGTACAAGGGCTCCAGGAGGGTATGTGGAACAGTAAGAGAGCAAACGTAGTTGGAGCAGAGTGAATGAGGGAGAAAGGGGTAGAAGGTAGAGGTTAAAGGAGAAGCCGAAGGTGAGACCATGCAGGCCTTTGTAGGCTAAAATCAGTTTAGATTTTATTTTAAATGTGAAGGAAAACCCTTGGAGAATTTTAAGCAAGGGAGTGATGTGATCTAATTTACACTTTAAAAAGATTACTTTGCTAGAAGAAAACAGATGAAAATCTTTGTGACCTTGAGTTAGGCAAAGATTTCTTAGATACAGCACACAAAAGCTTGATCCATGAAAGAAAATATTGAAAAATTGGACTTCATTAAAATTAAGGATTTCTGCTCTCTGAGAAACACTGTTTAGAGGATTAAAAACAGGGTAAAACCAGTCCAGTGTGTAAGGAGCTTGGAAGTCACTACCCCATCCTAACAAGTAGACAGCTGACAAACTGAAAAATCAATCATTCTTGTCAGATCCCTAAGAGCAGTCAGGTTACAGGGCCAATTGCTGTCCACAAAATTGAAGAAACAGGTGAATACAGAGAATCACAACTTATCAGTGCAGAAACTCACAAGAAAAAACCTCCATGTGAACCAGTGCTGGGGCAGAAAACCCTGAACTGTAATTGACAAATTATTGTAAGCTCAGTGTAAACAACGCTGAGAGATAAAATCTCCAGGAAGACCCCCTTATAGAGAGGCCTTCACATTTTTGTGAGTTTTGCCTCTAGGAACTTAATCAAATGCTCAAGTGCATATCACAGAAAAATTCCCTTGTGCTTCTGCCCTGAGGAGGAGAAAATGAACCATTTTGAAACACACCAGAACATTCTGTTCTTCTTAACAAGGTCTATCCTCAGGAGAAACTATTTAACTAGAGCCTAACCTGCTAAGGTTTATCAGAGCCTAACTGACCTTGGGGAAGGGAAATACCCAACTCCAGCCCCCTTGAGCCATTCTATCCCACCTAAGGCGGGGTGCGGGGAGAGCAGTTCAGAACTGGTAAGCACTTGTGACGTTCTCAGTCCAGAAGCATAGGTTCGCTAAAAGCATAAGACCAAATCATAGAACTATAGAATGCTTCCCCTCCCCCACACCTTACTACATTACTAAAGCCTACTTAGAGTACTTCCTTTTACCTAGTATATCATGTCCAGCTATCAAGAAAAAAATTACAAGGCATAATAAAAGGCAAAAAACACAGTTTGAAGAGATAGACCAAGTATCAGAACTAGACTCAGATATGGCTGGGATGCTGGAATTACTAGACAAGGAATTATAGCAACTCATTAATATGCTAAGGAATCTAATGATAAAGTAGATAGTCTATAAGAATGGATGGGCAAAGTAAGCAGAGAGATGGACATTCCATGAAAGAACCAAAAAGAAATGCTGGAGATTAAAATAAACAATGTAACAGAAAGGAAGAATGCCTTTGATGGGCTTATTAGTAGACTGTACAGTGCTGAGGAAAAAAAAAAAAATCTCTGAATTTGAGGATATCTCAATAGAAAGCAGTGCTTAGTGGGAAATTTATAGCATTGAATGCATATATTAGAACAGAAGAAAGATCAAAAATCGTAATCTAAGCTTCTAATTCAGAAAACTAGAAAGAGAAGAGGAAATTAAATTCAAAGTAAGCAGATCTCACGCATATTAAAAGGATAATAAAGGAACAACTCTATGCCCACAAATGCTATAATCTAGGTGAAATGGAATACTTCCTTGAAGGATACAAACTGCCAAAACTCACACAAGAAGAGATAAACAATCCAAGTAGACCTATATCTTTCAAAGATCTTGAATCAACAATTAACAGCTTTCCAAAACAGAAAGCACAAGACCCAGATGGGTTCACTGGTGAATTCTACTAAACATGTAAGGAAGAAATTACACCAATTCACTACAATTTCTTTCAGAAAAAAGAAGAAATACTTCCTAACTCATTCTATGAAGCCAGCATTTCCTGAATACCAAAACCAGACAGACATTACAAGAAAAGAAAATTACAAACCATTATCTCTCATGAAATGGAGGCAAAATTCCTCAACAAAATATTAACATATTGAATTCAACAATGCATAAAAAGAATTATACACCATGATCAAGTGTGATTTATCCTAGTTATGCAAAGCTGGTTCGACTTTGAAAATCCATTAATGTAATCCATCACATCAACAGACTAAAGAAGAAAAAACACCTGATCATATCAATAGATGCAGAAAAAGTATTTGACAAAATCCAACACCCATTCGTGATTAAAAACTCTCCTTAAACTTGAAATAGAGGGAAACTTCCCCAACTTGATAAAGAACATTTACAGGAAAAAACCTACAGATAACATCATACTTAATAGCGAAAAGCTTGAGACTTTTCCATTAAGATCAGGAACAAGGCAATGACATTCCCTCTCACCACTCCTTTTCAACATTATACTGTATGTCTTAATTAATGCATAGGACAGGGAAAGAAAGTAAAAGGTGTACCAATCGGGAAGGAACACATAAAACTATCTTTGTTTGTAAGTGACATGAACATCTATGTAGAAAATCCAACAGAAATGACAAAAAAACTCTTGGAACTAATAAGCAATTATAACAAGGTTGTAGGATATAAAGTTAATATACAAAAGTTGATTGCTTTCCTATATACCTGTCATGAACAAATGGAACTTGAAATTAAAAACACAATATTATTTACATTAGCATCCCCCCAAATTAAATACTTAGGTATAAATCTAATAAAACATGTGTAAAATCTACACAAAGAAAACTACAAAACTCTGATGAAAGGTATCAAAGAAAAACCAAATAAGTTGAGATACATTCCATGTTTATGGACAAAAAGACCTAATATCATCAAGAGATCAGTTCTTCTCCATTTGATTTATAGATTCAAAGCAATCCCAACCAAAATCCCAGCAAGTTGTGTAGATATCAACAAACTAACTCTAAAGTCTATTTGGAAAAGCAAAACTCCCAGAATAGTCAACACAGTACTGAAGAAGGACAGAGTTGGAGGACTGACACTACCTGACTTTAAGGCTTACTATAAAGCTGCAGTAATCAAGACCATGTGATATTGATGAAGGAAGAGACAAATAGATAAGTGGAACAAAACACAGAGCCCAGAAACAGACTCACATAAATATAGTCAACTGATCTTTGACAAAAGAGCAAAAGAAATGCAATGGAGAATAGTCTTTTCAACAAATGATGCTTGAACAACTGGCCATACACATGCGAAAAAATAAATCTGGACACAGCCCCTCCACCCTTTACAAACATAACTTTAAAAGGAGCACACACCTAAATGTAAAATGCAAAACCATAAAACTCCTATACAACACAGGAGAAAACCTAGCCTTGGATATGGCACTGACTTTTTACATACACCACCAAAGGCATTATCTATGAAAGAAAAAATTGATAAGCTGGACTTCATTCACATTAAAAAAACTTCTGCTCTTCAAAAACAAGGTCAAAAGAATGAGAAGACAAGCCATATACTGGGAGAAAATACTTGCCAAAGGCACATCTGATAAAAGACTGTTATTCAAGATATACAGAGAACTCTTAAAACTCAACAATAAGAAAACAAACAACTCAAAAAATTGTCCAGAGACCTTACAGATAACTCACCAAAAAAGATAACAAATGGCAAGTAAGCACATGAAAAGACGTGTTACATCATATATCATCAGGGAAATGCAAGTTAAAACAAAAATGATATACCACTACACACCTATTAAATAGCCAAATCTAGAACACTGAAAACACCAAATGCTGGTGAAGATGTGGAGCCACAGGAACTCTCATTCATTGCTGGTGAAAACGCAAAATGGTGCAGCCACTTTGGAAGACAGTTTGGCAGTTTCTTACAAACTCATATGCACGCAAAAATCTGCACATGGATATTTATAATAGCTCTATTCAAACTCAAAATTTGGAAGCAACCAAGATGTCCTTCAGTGACCAAATGGGTAAACACTGGCAAATTCATTCAATGTATTATTGTTCAGCGCTAAAAAGAAATGAGCTGGACTTTCTAGGTGGCGCAGTGGTTAAGAATCCGCCTGCCAATGCAGGGGACATGGGTTCGAGCCCTGCTCTGGGAAGATTCCACATGCCACAGAGCAACCAAGCTCATGTGCCACAATTATTGAGCCTGTGCTCTAGAGCCTGTGAGCCACAACTATTGAGCCCATGTGCTGCAACTATTGAAGCCCACGCACCTAGAGTCTGTGCTCCACAACAAGAGAAGACACTGCAATGAGGAGCCTGCGCACCGCAATGAAGAGCAGCCCCCGCTTTCAGCAACTAGAGAGAGCCCGTGTGCAGCAACGAAGACCCAACACAGCCAATAAATAAATAAAATAAATTAATTAATTAAAAAAAAAGAGCTACCAAGCCATGAACAGATATGGAAGAATTTTTTTTAAGCTCTTTATTGGAATATAATTGCTTTATGCTTTTGTACCAGCTTTGTACACCAAAGTGAATCAGCTGTATTTATACATATATCCCCATATCCCCTCCCTCCCACCCTCCTTGTCCTGGCCCTCTAAGGCATCACCCATCATCGAGTTGATCTCCCTTTGTTATACAGCAACTTCCCACTAGCTATCTATCTTACGGTTGGTAGTGTAAATATGTCCATGCTACTCTCTCACTTCGTCCCAGCTCCCCCTTTGCCCCCCGCCCCCCCAACCCCATGTCCTCCAGTCCATTCTCTGCATCTGCATCCTTATTCTTGCCCTGTCATGGGGTTCATCAGTACCATTTTTTTTTTTTAGATTCCATATATATGAGTTAGCATACAGTATTTGTTTTTCTCTTTCTGGCTTACTTCACCCTGTATGACATACTCTAGGTCTATCCACCTCATTACATATAGCTCCATTTCATTCTTTTTTATGGCTGAGTAATATTCCATTGCATATATGTGCCACATCTTCTTTATCCATTCATCTGTTGATGGGCATTTATGTTGCTTGACATGGAAGAATCTTAAATGTGCATTACAAAGTGAAAGAAGCCAATTAGAAAAGGCTATATCTTGTATGATTCCAACTACGTGACAATTCTAGAAAAGGCAAAACTATGGAGACAGTAAAAAGATCAGTGGTGGCCCAGGGTTAGGGGAGAGCAATAACTAGGTGGAGCACTATTTTTAGGATTTTTAGGGCAATATAACTATTCTATATGATACTATAAATATGGATACATGTCATTACACATTTGTCCAAACCCAGAGAATGTACAACACCGAGAGTGTACCCTCATGGAAACTATGGACTTTGGGTGATTATGATATGTCAGTGCAGGTTCATCAAGTGTAACAAATTTCCACTCTGGTGGAGGATGTTGATAACAGGAGAGGCTGTGCATGTGTGGGGGCTAGAAGTATATAGGGAAATCTCTGTACCTTCTGCTCAATTTTGCTATGAACCTAAAACTATCCTAAAAAATCCTAACCCTAAAAAGAACCTAACAAAGTACTTATATCAAGACTATTTTTAAAGACTTTCTGAACTCAACAGTTAGAAAACAATCTAATTAGAAAATAGCAAGGGAATTCCCTGGCAGTCCAGTGGTTAGGACCTCACACTTTCACTGACAAGGGCCCAGGTTCACTCCCTGGTCAGGGAATTAAGATCCTGCAAGCCACGCAAGGCACAGCCAAAAAAAAAAAAAAAAAAGGCAAAAGATTTGGACTCTTCAGTAAAGAGGATATATGGATAGCCAATAAGCACACGAAAAGATGTTTAGCATCTTTAGCTATCAGGGAAATGCAAATTGCAAATTAAAACCACAATAGATATCACAGCATATCTACTAGACCAGTTAAAAAATAATAATACAAATGCTGGTGAGCTCAGGGAGAAACTGAATCTCTCATACGTCACTGGTGGGAGTGTGAAATGGTACAACTACTCTGGAAAATATTTGGCGGTTTCTTCTAAAGTTAAATATATACTTACCATTCAACCTAGCAATGCCACTCCTGAGTATTTACCCAGAAATAAATGAAAATGTATGTTCATTCAAAAGCACATGTATGAATGTTTATAGCAGCTCTATTTATAATCATGACAAACTGGAAACAATCTAAATGTTCTTCACTGGAAATATTCTATATCTTAATTGTGGTAGTGTTTACAGGATCACATGCATGTGTCAAAACTTGCAGAATGACCAACCAGGTGAAAGGTGTTGCTGTTAACTGAAGTGGGGATGACTGGGGGAAGAGCAGGTTTCAGGAGTGTGGAGTCAAGAGTTGTCTTCCAGACATGTTAAGTTTGAGAAGACTGTTTGACACTAAGTAGAAATGGTAAGTATGACCTTGGAGTTAAAGAGAGTAGTCAGAATGGAAGCATAATTTAGGAAT
This sequence comes from Hippopotamus amphibius kiboko, assembly GCF_030028045.1. Lineage (NCBI taxonomy): Eukaryota > Metazoa > Chordata > Mammalia > Artiodactyla > Hippopotamidae > Hippopotamus > Hippopotamus amphibius. The sequence goes on from NC_080188.1 coordinate 145,980,294, forward strand.
CATCAGCATTTTGGTTGAATCTTTACATCAAAAGCACACCATCAACAATCACCAGATCAATGTGACCTTGGTTATTTTGACGCTGGGTGGTTATAGGTACAGACTACCAACTGTATTTTCGTCCTTAGTCTTGACATGAAGGTGGATGAGGCAGAAATTATTTCCTCCCTGTTATTTACAACTAAATCTAGATGTATCTGTCAAAGGACTTTAAAACAGAACTTATACCTTTGACCCACCTATTTTCTAAGAATCAAGTTGGAGCTCAAAACAGGGCTAAGGCCTCAAAAACTCGAACCATTGTGAGCTACAAAAGAATGCCAGATTTCATTGATCTTATGAAAATGATTTATTGTACATATGCATGTGTGCATATGATTCATAAGTATTTTCAGCAAATTGAAAACATATTTTAAACGTATCAAAATTAGCAGAAATAAAAATGAACAATAGACAGAAAGGGGAATAAAATACTTGATTTGTTACTTCATGGAAGTAAAAAAAAAAAAGTGCTTAAACAAATCCATCCTACTTAAGTAAGAAATTAAAAGTCAGCTCCAGTTTACTCCATGTTTGCACTTCTGTAGTCAGAGCATTTTATTTTCTGTTTTGTCTTGGAATTGGTTCCCTTATATAACACATGTCAAAATAGCTGGAAAAATGTGATTAACAATTGCCAGCTGAAATTCTTATCCCACAAGGACAACTCCCTCCTGGCTCCTTATTTTCTTCTCGTATTTTGGGTACTGGGAGCTAGTGGTCGGAGCAGAGGCAGGCAGGCAGCGTGGCTCTGCAGGAGAGAGAATTCCAGGGTTGGGTCTTCTAACTTTGCAGCTATCATTAATTTCCTAAATCCTCTTGCCAGAGCCCCTTAAAGACTCACTGTGGTCTCACACAGGGTGTGGTCAGCAGGAATTTTGCCATTATCTGGATTCCTGCAGGAGCCCAATCTTGATAACCTATAATTTAGGTGCTTAAGGAAGAGGGAAAGGTGAACCAACACTAACACCTTGGCCTTGGTTTCCTCATCATCCAAAGAAGCACAGCGTTGTACACATTCAAGAGCTTACCTTCTAGGAGAGGTTTTAAACAAACATACAGTCAAATTCTAATTTTGGTTCCACCAAATGTGCTGTTTTGGACATCTAGCAACCTCTCGATTTCTTAGTAAATGCTGTACAATGAAGTTCATAAATGTGGTTAGAAAGTTCCTTTGATAGAAGACCCTATTAGGAAGGAATACATTCAAAATGGATAAATAGTTTTTGCCACATGTGTACTCAGAAAAAAATTTTTTTGGTTTTTTAGAGTTGAGCTCCTTAGATGACTGGAAAATAATACTAGGGGGCATTTGCTAAAACAATTAGGGGAATAAGAGAAATAATTTCTAAAAATCCTTTAGTTTTTAGGGTGCTAAGTAAATTTTATGATATCATTATGCCCTCTTCGCTATGTCTCAGGTACTGTCCTTTCTTGCTCATACCAGATACCCTTTGGCTACCTTTAATCAAGCAACTGATCAATATTTATAGGACATTTATGATATAACAGGCACCATAATAGGCACCAGGGAGGATCCAGAAGATGTGGAATGCATGGTCTTTGCTCTCAAGTAGTTTATAATCTATTTAGGAAATACTAAAATTCAAGATAGCAGCAAATGATATATACCATCTAAGTATTATATCTATCCTTTAGAGACATAGTCAGAATCTGAGGCAAGGGAAGTCGGTGAAGATTGGAGTGCTTAGGAAAAGCTTTATGAATTTCATCTTTCTCCTGGGGAGGAAAGTGGCGAAGGAGGAAGGTCAAGTGTGGAATCTTGCAGCTTGGAGCCTAGAGAACAACAATATCATTTCTCAGTAAGCAGGCAATTGTGTAACAAAGTTCAAAGAGACAACACAAGGATATTTATCAAAATGTGGTGCCAAGATAGTCTAGAACTGTATTGTCCAGTATGGTAGCCACTACACATATGTAGCTATTTATTTATTTTTAATATTTTATTTATTTATTTTTATTTATGGCTGTGTTGGGTCTTAGTTGTAGCACGCAGGATCTTCGTTGTGGCATGCGGGATCTTTCATTACTGTGTGTGGGCTTCTCTCTAGTTGTGGTGTGAAGGTTTTCTCTTCTCTAGTTGTGGTGTGTGGGCTCCAGACCACGTAGGCTTTGTAGTTTGCAGCACGTGGGCTCTCCAGTTGAGGTGTGCAGACTCAGTAGTTGTGGCTCTGGGCTTAGTTGCCCTGCGGCATGTGGGATCTCAGTTCCCCGACCAGGGATCGAACCCCCAGTCCCTGCATTGCAGGATGGATTCTTTACCCTGGACCACCAGGGAAGTTCTCACACATAGCTATTTAAATATAAACTAAAATTAAATAAAAGTAACATTTTATTTCTTCAGTCTCACTAGCCACATTCAAATGCTCAATGGCTATATGTGGCTAGTGGTACCATATTGGACAGTACAAATATCAAGTATTCTTATCATCACAGAAAATCCTCTTGGACAATGCAGGTCTAGAACGATCGAAGAATATAGGAAGCTTGAAAGTATTCCCCATGGCATTGGCATATCACTGCAGCTGCTTTCTATATGCTTTCTGTGGACACAGGGATTCCAAAATCCAAAAGGGGGTTAATTATTTTAACAAATATACATTGAGCACCTATTAATACAAGGCCGAGTGATATGACAGACATAAAAGTGAATCAAAAAATAAAAAGTGAATCAAGCAGATTCCAGTCCTCAAAGAGCTGAATACCTGGAGGGGGAAAAAGATGTGAGCACAAGCAATCGTTGCACAAGATTTAAAGTGAGAAGTATCCTTAGGGGAATAAAATTAAACATGTAGGAGTTAAAGGAAGGGATAGATTACTTCTATTTGAAGATTTCAGCAAGGCTTCTGAAATAAGCCAGAGCCCTGAAAAGGCAGTGGGTGCGGTAGGAAAAAATGCCTGGGAGCCGAAAGTCCAGAGATGATGTTTAGGATCAGTTATGCTCTAACTAACTACGTGACCTTGGGTAAGGCAGGCTCCAGGCCTCAGTTTCTTTATCAGTTGAGTAAGGGTAGCAAAGGCAAAACCAAATTTCCAGATGGAGTGACCAATGCAAGCAAAGGCACGTGGACAGATGATTATGTGTATAAGAAATCTAATAGCCTAATTAATGCTGAGGTGCAGCCACATACAACTATCTTATAACTTGTTCCTGAGCATTACATAATTCTAAGAACTCAAAAAATTTTGTTTTCAAAAACAAAAGGCCATCATCACAAAAATAAAACCCCCCTCCACTTTAATGACATACAATATCGTGTATGTTTATAAGGTGTCCAACCTGGTGATGTGATACACTCATATATTGCAAAATGATTGCCATTACAGCATTAGCTAACACCTCCATCACATCATATAATTACCAATTCTTTTTTTGTGGTGAGAACATTTAAGATCTACTCTCTTAGCAACTTTCTAGTGTATTATACAGTATTATTATCTATAATCATCATCTGTACATTAGATCTCCAGAACTTATTCATCTTATAACTGGAAGTTTTTCCCTTTTGACCAACATTTCCACATTTCCCCCACTCCCCAGCTCCTGGTAAACACCATTCTATTTTCTGCTTCCATGAGTTCAGCTTTTTTAGATTCCATGCACAAGCTAGATACAGTGTTTGTCTTTCTCTGTCTGACTTATTTCACTTAACATATGCCCTCAAGGTCCAACATGTTGTTGCAAATGGCAGGATTTCCTTTTGTCTCGTGGCTGGATAAAATTCCATTATATGTATAATGGAATATTTTATGTGTATATGTATAATATATATGTCACATCTTCTTTATTCATCTGTTCATGGGCATTTAGGTTGTTTCCATATCTTGGCTATTCTGAATAATGCTGCAATAAACATGAGAGTGCACATATCTCCTTAAGATCCTGTTTTCATTTCCTGTGTATATATATCTGAACATGGGATTGCTGGATCATATGGTAGTTCTCTTTGAAATTTTTGAAGAACATCCATACTGTTTTTTGTAGTGACTGTATAAATTTACATTTTCACCAACAGTGTTCCCTTTTCTCCACAGCCTCACCAATATTTGTTTCTCTTGTCATTTTGATGATAGCCATTCTAATAGATGTAAGACAATATCTCATTGTGGTTTTGATTTGCATTTCCCTGACAATTAGTGATGTTGAATCTTTTCATGTACCTGTTGGCCATTTATATGTCTACTTTGGGGTAATGTCTATTTAGTACCTCTGCCCATTTTTAATCTGATTGCTTGACATTTTTGCTATTGAGTTGTATGAGTTCTTCATATATATTGGATATTAACCCCTTACCAAATATATGATTTGCAACAATTTTCTCCCATTCCGTAGGTTGCCTTTTCTTTCTTTCTTTCTTTTTTTTTTTTTTTTTGCTTGTTTCTTTTGCTTTGCAGAAGCTTTTTAGTTTGATGTAGTCCCACTTATCAATTTTTGCTTTTGTTGCCTGTGCTTTTGGTGTCATATTCAAAAAATCATTTCTAAGACCAATGTGAAGGAGATTTCCTCCTATGTTTTCTTCTAAGAGTTTTACAGTTTGGGGTCTTATGTTTAAGTCTTTAATCCATTTTGAGTTAATTTTCGTGAGTGGTTTAAGATAGGGGTCCAGTTTCATTCTTTTGCATGTGGTTATCCGGTTTCCCAATGCCATTTATTAAAGAGACCATGCTTTCTCCTCTGAGTATTCTTGGCTCCTTTCTCAAATATTAGTTGACCAAATGTGAAGGGTTTATTTCTGGGATCTCAATTCTGTTCCATTGGTCTATGTATCTATTTTTATGCCAGTACCATACTGTTTTGATTACTGCAGCTTTGTAGTATAGTTTGAAATTAAGACGTGTGATGCCTCCAGCCTTGTTCTTTTCCAGCATTGCTTTGCCTATTCAGAGTCTCTTGTGGTTTCATTTGGTTATGGCTTAATAGTTCAGATTAAATATGAGAAGCAAAGCCAAACAACTGGAAACAATTGTATTTGCATTTAAATATGGTTTTTAAGTGGAGCTAGAGGATGACTCCACTAATTTGATCCCTTCTGGGAAAAGGTTTTTACTTGTGGAAAACATGAGTGAGAGCCACACTTTGGGAAGCAAGAAATAAAATTACAGGACGTTTCTGAAGGGGAATAAAAGCAAGTCAGAGTCTGAAGCTGAGAAATCACTGTTGAACAGGCTGCTAAAGGATAAAGTTCACATGAAAAGAGCAAAGACAAGAACATGGTAGTTAAAATAAAATGTGGGTCATATGTGGAATGTGGAGTTCCTTGTTAAGAAGCAGACAGAAAATAGTGCATAAGTGAAATACCAGCTCAGCAGGTTTATAGATCTCTATCTCTAGAGTGATCATGAATTTATAGAGAGAAATATTTTCGTTTTGCAGCTGTACCAAAGCATCTGTCAGTAGTTCTGTGATCATTTTCTTGTGTATATATTTTTATATCCACACAGAAAGATTAGAGTAGGTAAAAATATATGGGCTGTGTGTACAAATATACTAAAATACTTATTTAATGGTTAAAATTAAAAGTTCCTTGAAATTGTTTTTCTAACCCCACAGCTCCCTACTGGCTAAGGGCACATTTGTCAGTCTTCCTTACTCTTCACCTAAAAACCTGGAAAAGAAGGTCAAATATAAGCCCAGGGAAGAGACATAGCTATTATAAATAGAGATATTATGTGATCATCTACCCATCCAAGTTTTTAAAATAGATTGAAGTGCTACTCTCTCCAAGATTTATAGAATTTGCTTTAAAAATAAGTATGAATTATGTACTAAGTATATGGCTGAAATCCATGCCCATATTTGTTCAAGAGCCCTTAAATCCAGACTTCTTCTATTGCTATAGATGATTGTCATTACTATATGAAATTAACCATGTGAGGTTAATTGTTAGGTACCATATTTAGTGAGTGGAATTAGCTTTTGCTTGACAAATCTCTGATTCAATTTTGCATGTTCTTTTTTCCTTTTGCTTTATTTGCTTTTTCTAAAACGTGAACTCTAGAAGGTAGAGTTAACATCTAGTCAGATCAGTGAAAGACTGCTATAAGAACTCACGTGTCAAATGGGTCCTTCAATTTCTTCATTGAATTACTAACATATTTTAAAGAAAATTCTCCATGCCATCTAAGTTTTGAAATTGGTTGGCCTAAAGTTATTCATAACATTATTTTTCATAGTGCAATGATTTGTGATTTTGTAATTCTGTTCTGTAAGCATGGTTGTACCCTCTTTATGATTTGTAGTATTGTTCATTTGTGCCTTTTTTTCCTTGATCAGTCTTGTTAAAGACTGTGTATTGATGTTAGATTTTTTTCTAAGATCTATCCTTTGGTTGTATTTACTTACTCTATTATGACTTTGCTTTCTATTCAGCGTGTCTGCTCTTATTTTTATTATTGCTTTCTGTTATGAGTCAAATTGTGTCCCAAAAGATGCTGAAGTCCTAAACCCCGGTATCTCAGAATGTGACCTTATTTGCAAATAGGGCCACTGCACGTGGAATTAGTTAAGTTGTCTTGAGGTCATACTGGAGTAGAATGGGTCTCTAATACAATATGACTCCTGTTCTTATAAGAGAAGGGGAATTTGGCCACAGATACAGATGCAGAGGGAAGACATTGCAAAGATGCAGAGGAAGAATGCCATGTGAAGACAGAATTAGAGAGATGCATCCATAAGCCGAAGAACACCTGAGGTGCCGGAGACTAGGAGAGAGGCCTGGACAATTCCTCCCCTTCAGGCAATTCCTCCCCTACATTTTGATTTCAGACTTCTGTCCTCCAGAACTGTTAGCCAATAAATTTCTGTTGTTTTAAGCCACCCAGTCTGTGGTACTTTGTTATGGCACCCCTAGGAAACTAATGTACCTTCCTTCTTCACTCTTTAAGTTTATTACACTATCATTTTTCCAGTTTCTATTTTGAATGCTTGCCTTGCTTATTTTCAATCTTTTTCTAAAAAAAAAAACAAAACAAAACAAAAAGACATACCTTTATCTCTAGATACTGTTTGATTTATTTTTGTAATTTTCATTGTGATTTCCTTTTTAATCTTATTATGTGGTTTTAAATTTTTGTTTTGAAGCATGCAGAAATTTAAATATTTTTAGTGTTGATTTCCAATTTCTGAATTATAGTCAGACTATGCTTGGTATTGATTGCTTTTTAATTTGTTGAGACTAATTTTTAACCTAGTAGGTGATATATTTCTTTTGTAAAAGTTCCATAGATACTTAAAAAGAATACAATGTATATAGTCTTTATTTGCTTGGTTCAGAGTATTACATGTATTTGACTTATGTATTAGATCAAACTTTTAAATTTGGTGTTCAGATATTCTGAAAAGTTGCTAATTTTAAAAATTCTGTTTGCTCTATCAAAGATGTGTTACAATTCTTTACCATGATACTGGACTGGTTAATTTCTCTATATAATATGGTCAGTTTTTTTTTCTTTATTTTGAGGTACCTATAGGTTTGTGACTGTTACATATCATATACGTCATGTTATTATATTGTGCACCTATTTGTCCTTATTGATTTTTGTGTTTTTAAATTCTGTTCCATCTGATATTAAGATTTCTATACCAACTTCCTTTTTGTTAATATCTTTACTGTGAATCGTTTTCTATTCCTATATTTTTTATTTTTCCAAATGGTTTTGTTTTAGATATGTCTGTTGTATATAGTATATAACTGATTTTGGTCTTTTACTCATTCTGATAATATCTTTGTTTTAAATCAAAACACATTTATGGTTGCTGAGGTTAATGATAATATTTGAACTTATTTTTAACTCTCATTTTTTTTCACTTTATTTTTACCATCTATTGCTGTTTTTTCCCCTTTTCCTGCCCTCTCTTGCATTAAAAACATTTTCTACATTCCTTTTTTCTTTTTCTGCTGCCTTAGGAGCCAGAAGTGGTATCTTATTTATTTCAGTAGTTATCCTTAAATTGTTAACATACATACTTTATTCCATTTTCTAAGGACATCTAAAATTATTCAGTATTTTTATCCTTTTCCGTGACATGAAACTGATCTTAGCATATATTAACTTCCCATTGAATAATTCTCATTCTCTTTTCCCATCCTTTGCCCCCTCTAGCTTTTTCACTTTTGTTTAGAGTTTTGTCTAGAGTTCATTCTTTTAACAAATGCAAAAGTGGTGGGTTCTGTAAGAAAATTAAGTTAAATTTACTAATCAAATTTGTCTATTTCTGTGTTTATTACTATCAATCTCTGTTCCCTTTTGTTTTTGCTGAAATACATTCTTGCTAGTTATTTTCATGAGGCTCTCTGGGTGGAAATCACTGGCTGTTTGAAAATGTCTTTGACCCTCACTGTTAAACAATAGTTTAAAGAAATGTAAGATTTTTATATTCTCAGCTATTTTCCCTCAGGACTATAAAGATATTATTTCATTGTCATCTGGCATTGGTTTCTATACATGAAAAGGCAGCTATCAGTCAAATTCTCATTGCTATGAAGGTGATGCATCTTTTCTCTCTAACAGCTTTTAAGTTCTCTATCTTTGATGTTACACAATTTCACTAAGACTTGTGGATTTGTGTTTATACTGCTTGGCACTTAATATGGCCCTTCATTCTGAGATTACAGATCTTTCTTTAATTGTGGAAAAATTCTTAGCTATTACCTCTTCAAATAGTGGTTCCCCACCATTTCTTTCATCCTCATTTTCTAGAACTCCTTGTAGACATTATGTTGAAGTTGAAGCTAACCAACTGATCCTCTCTGTCTCTTAACTACCCTCTCACATCTTTTGCTTTTCTTTTTCTTTCTTTCTTTCTTTCTTTCTTTCTTTCTTTCTTTCTTTCTTTCTTTCTTTTCTTTCTTTCTTTCTTTCTTTCTTTCTCTTTCTTTCCTTCCTTCCTTCCTTCCTTTCTTTCTTTCTTTCTTTCTTTCTTTCTTTCTTTCTTTCTTTCTTTCTTCCTTTCTTTCTTTCTCTTTCTTTCCTTCCTTCCTTCCTTTCTTTCTTTCTTTCTTTCTTTCTTTCTTTCTTTCTTTCTTTCTTTCTTTCTTTCTTTCTTTCTTTCGTTCTTTCTTTCTTTCTTTTTCTTTTCTTTTCTTTTCTCTTTTTTGGCTCTAGTCTTTCTGTCCTTTTCCTGGGTGAAATCCTCAGCATCACCTTCAATTCATTCATTTTCTCTCTAACTATTTCCAGTCTAGAGCTTATCTCATCTGTCAAATTTTTATTTTGATGATTCTATTTTTCATTTCCAAGATTTCTAGTTGTTCTTTTTGTGTCCATCCATTCTGATTTCATTTATGCTGGCATTTTTCTCACAATGTCTTGCTCTTTTTTTTTTATGGCACTTATTCCCTCACATATCTCTTCGAGCATTCTAAACACATTTAAATCTTTTCTCAGATGGTTCCATAACATTAGTTTCAACAGTAATAAGTTCATGTTCTTTGTTTTGTTGGCTATCTTTCTTAGCATTGAGTTTTGGTTGAAGAGCTCATTTTGAGACTAGGCTTGCATTCCCTCTGTCTTTCTTGCTCTTCTTCCTTCTACTCCCAGTGTGCTTTCTCCTTCCTGTCTAGTGGTTTTGTGATTGCCCTCATTCTGCACTTGGCTCCGTGGACTTCAGATCAGACCCAGATCTACTAACAGAGCTTCAGAGATCCAGCCCACAGTGATTGAGGACAGCACAGATCCAGGCGCCAAGCCAGGTGATGGACCGTTCCCTTCCCTGGTCACAAGGTTGTATCTGTGTCCTCTCTCTCCTCTAAGTCCACAGTTTGCTAAAAGCTGTAGCCCCAGGCAGGAATAACTTCTTTTCCAACCTCTTCTGGCTTCAAGCAGTGCATCTGGCTTCAGTCTCCCATCTCGGCATGGAACTCTTTTATTTTAATTTACCCTGGAAGAAACAAACTCCAGCTAACATTGCCTGGTCCAGTCTTAGAGCCCAGTAAGCTTGTGGCTTCCGCTCAGCATGAGCTTTGTATTTCTGTCCCAATTCTGGGCCACAGAGTGTTTATTTAGTTTTTAAGCTTGATAAATTTCATTTATCATTGCTACGTGTGTGGAGTAAAGATGTGTCAAAGAACAAACTTTCAGAGCTCCCTGGCCTAGGTTTGCTTGCCAACTTCTTCAAGTGAATTGAAGACTCTGTAATGCATTCAGTTCAATCATTGGTTCACTCTTAGATGAGAATAGGAGTTAGCCTGTGGCTACATGTCATAACTAAAATAATGCCAAAAGCATAGTTCTTTAAATGCTTTTATCCTAACACCGGATTATCTAATAATTAGCTTGTTTGTCTAATGATTTAATTCAGTTGTCATGATGTTGCAAATATAAAACTTTCCAACTTCCAGTTAATTTTCTTATCTACATTTCCATAGAATAACAAGCATTTTTTTAAATGAAAAAGAAAGATGGGGGAAATGTCATCCCATAACCCCTGAATTCTGGAATCTTCTAATGGTTATTTTTACCAAGTAAATAAATCCAGGAGTAAATGAAATGTGGTTTGCTGCTATGCTTCCCGGAATTTCTTGCAGCCAACTCAGGATAATAGCATCTCAGAGTTGGAAGAAATTCTTCATATGACCACACTGAATTTTTTTTCCTGTTGGTATGCATCACATTTGTGAAGGTCAGTGTCTAAAAGGCTAAGACTTTAGAAGGTCCTGTGGCAAAGGTAAAAGCCCACTTCAAAGGAAGTTCAGACATTCAGCTGGTTTCTTTGAAGAGAATTCACTTCCATGAAAAATGTTCTGTAAACTTTCTGATGGGACCAGAGAGAGCAGAGAAGGCTGTTTTCCCCTTCATTTTATTATAAGTGGGATCACATTGCCAGTGGCATGCTGGTACACGTTTAACAACGAGCTCTCCAGGAAGAAAAAAATTTGTAGTGTTTGTCAATTTCCATGTTGTCAATACTCCCACCATGGCTTATTTCAAACTGTCAATGTGTCATCACTGAACACAGAATTGGAAGGAGATGCCCACAATAGGTTTTCTGGGCAGACAGAACTCAGCTTCAGCACAGTACTGTGATAATGCCAAATCCAATAGATACTTTCCAGACCTCAACTTGACCTCTCAGCAGCATTCAGCATAGTTGTTTGTACCATTATTGAAACACTCTCCCGTCGGCTTTTCTGCCAGCTGTGCTGTCCCCTCGTCTCTCCTAAGCCTGGGCTAATGTAAGTTTCACTGCCAGCTCTTCCTCTGCCTCTATTATGAGAGACACTCAGCACTCCTTTCTGGAGTTTGTTGCTCATTTCTCTCTACATTTTCCTCCCCGGGTGATCTCATCCAGTCCCATCGCTTTAAATATCACCAAAAATGCTGTTAACTCCCATATTTTTATCTCCAGCCCAGACCTTTTTTCTGAGCTCCGGGCTTGATATCCAACTGCCTTCTCAGATATCTCAGAGGCAACTCAAACTTAACTTGTCCAAAAACTGAATTATTGACCCTTCTCCTCCCATCTCCATTATCTAAATAAATGAAACTACCATCTGTTCATATGCTAAAACCACAAACCTAGGAGTCATCTCTGCAGGCTCCCTTCCCTTTGCTTATAACAGCCAACCCATTACCAAATACTACTGAAACTGCTTTCGAAATACTTCTCAAATCTGTCTGTATCTCTCCATCTCTAATCTCTCACCATTGGGAATGGACTACTGCAGCTGAACTCCTAAGCACTATCCCACTATTCTCTTGCCCCTTCTTCCTGTGCTGCCCACAGTGGGCAGAGAGATCATTTAAATCTGCTCTAAAGCCTTTATTGGTTGTCCGTTGCGTTTAATAGAAAATGAAACATCCTTACATAGCCTACAGGCCTACAGGATCAGATTTCAGTTTAAGTCTCCAACCTCATCTCCTACTACTCTCCTCAACTATCACACTCTGGCCCCACAAGTTGTTTTAGGTTCTTAACACACATATTTCTGAGCATTGATCTGTTTGGCTATTTCATGTCTATCTTCCTTCATTGGACTGCAAGCTCCATGAGTGCAAGGACCATGGCTATTACGTTCACTGTACCCAAGGCCTAGCCCGTAGAAATTGCTCAGTGCAAATTGGTTGAAAGAAGTAATAAATAAATGAATGAACATAAGATCAGATTTTCAGATAAACCTTTTATGGTTATACATTTTGGATATGTACATGAGGCGACTGGAGTGGCTGTTGCCATTGAAGGTTTCCTAATTTTTTTTTTTTTTTTTTTTTTGGCCACCTCATGCAGCACATAGGATCTTAGTTCCCTGACCAGGGATTGAACTCGTGCCTCTGCAGTGGAAGCACAGAGTCCTTACCACTGGGCCGCCAAGGAAGTCCCGCCATTGAAGCTTTTCTTCTTAATTTTTTTTTTTATTTCTTTTTTAAAAAATTAATTTATTTTTTATTTTTGGCTGAAAGTCTTCGTTGTTGTGTACTGGCTTTCTCTAGTTGTGGCAAGCGGGGTATACTCTTCATTGTGGTGCACGGGCTTCTCGGTGTGGTGACTTCTCTTGTTGCAGAGCACAGGCTCTAGGTGTGCAGCCTTCAGTAGTTGTAGCCCTCGGGCTTGGTAGTTGTGGCATGAGGGCTCCAGGGTGCTCAGGCTTCAGTAGTTGTGGCTCATGGGCTCAGTAGTTGTGTCTCAAAGGCTCTAGAGCACAGGCTCAGTAGTGTGGCACACGGACTTAGTTTCTCTGCGACAGGTGGAATCTTCCTGGACCAGAGCTCAAACCTGTGTACCCTGCATTGGCAGGCGGATTCTTAACCACTGTGCCACCAGGGAAGTCCCTGCCATTGAAGCTTCTAGAATGCTGTGACTGAAAAAACATTCACAGCTCCTTTGATGATAACACTCCTTTAGCAATATACAGTTGGAATCATTTATCTTGGAAAGAAAGCATAGAAAACAAACCAAGGAAATGTATGAACTTCCCTGAGTATGATTAAAATGCAAAACAAATGATCAAATAATACCACCACCAAGTAGATTTATTTTTATGAAGAAAATGATCAAATAAAACCACCACCAAGTAGATTTATTTTTATGAAGACAAGTACTAGAGAAGGGAGTCTCACATGCAGATTAGACCACATGTTCTGGAATTAGACTTGATTCTGCCATTTAACTTGCTGTGGGAACTTGAGCAAATTTCTCAGCCTCTCATTTTCTTCATCTGTAAAGCAGAGACACTAATATCACATACATCTTAGGGTGTTTGTGAGATGATGCATTGAAAACACTTTCCACCACCAAATTTACCCTACCCGTAATTTACTTAATTTCTCTGAGCTACAGTATTTTAATTTGTAAAACAATGAAGAAGCAATGGGTTTGTACTTAACTTCTTTTAAGACCCATCTGATGCAAAGATTTTATTTTATTCTACATAGTTTTAATGCTCTCAAAGCCATCCCTACTCTCATTTGATGTGGGGATAAAGGGCCCTGCACGATACACCCAGGAAGGAACAGGCTGTGTTCAGGCACCATTCTGCAAGGAAATTGCCTGTTTGGCCTTCCCTCATTCAATATACCAAGTTCTAGAGTTAAATTTTTAAAAAATGTTTTAAAAATACTTATGATTGTTTTTTTTTTTTTTTATTTTCAAGAGTAATACATGCTAGTAACTTATACTTTATTAGGACAGGAGTTGTAGCCATCTCTGTTTTCTCTTTTATTTATTTTTAATGGACCTTATTTTTTAGAGCAGTTTTAGGTTCACAGCAAAATTGAACAGAAGGTACAGAGATTTCCCATATACCTCCTCTGCCTACACACACACAGCCTTCCCCATTACCAATATCCCCCACCAGAGTGGAACATTTGCTGCAACTGATGAACCTAAACTGACACATCATAATCACCCAAAGTCCATAGTTAACAGTAGGGTTTACTCTTGGTGTTGTCCATTCTTTGGGTTTTGACAAATGTATAAATGTACAATGACATGCACCCACCATTATAATATCACACAGAATAAATAGTTCACTGCCCTAAAAATCCTCTGCATTCTGCCTATTCCTCCTTCCTTCCTTTAACCCCTGGCCACCACTGATCTCTTTCCTGTCTCCATAGCTTTGAGTTTCCCAGAATTGTTATATGATTGAAATCATACAAGATAACTCATTTACTTTTGGTGCCGAATAGTATTCCATTGTTTGCATGTGCCACTGTTTATGTATCCATTCACCTACTGAAGGACATTTTGGTTGTAACCAAGTTTTAGTGACTATGAATAAAGCTGCTAGAAACATATGTGTGCAGGTTTTCGTGTGCATGTAAGTTTTCAGCACCAAGGAGTGTGATAGCCGGATTTTTAGTAAGAATATACTTAGTTTTGTAAGAAATTGCCAAATTGTCTTCCACAGTGGCTATATTCTGTATTCTCATCAGCAACGAACGAGAGTCCCTGTGCCAGCATTTGGCACTGTCAGTGTTTTGGACCCAGCCAACCTAATAGATGTGTAGTGGTTATGTCATTGATGTTTTAAATTTGCATTTCCCTGGTGATATTTGATGTGGAGCATTTTTTCATGTGCTTATTTGATATCTGCATATCTTTGGTAAAGTGCCTGTTAAGGTCATTGGCCCATTTTTTAATCCAGTTGTTCATGTTCTTAATGTTGAGTTTTAATTAAAATTTTTTTCTTCTTATCCAAGTGATGCTTGCACATAATTTTGAAAAAAATCAAGTAATCTATAAGTAGTAGTATTAAAACCAGCATTTTCTTGAATCCATCCTTGTTTCCTATGCCTTAGTGGCAACACTTTCAACTGATTCTTCCAGCAACTATTTCCATATTTCTCAAAACTAGGCTTCCGTGCTACTTTTTGGTCTGTCAGTACCCAACATTATCTATTAATTTACCACATTGGAAGATGAGGATTTTGTGGTCTCTCAACATCACAGCCCCGCTCTGTATCTCATATCCACTCTCTCCTCAACTCCCATTCTACAATACAGTTGAAGCCTAATTTTATTTTGATATTCAGTGTTTATACTATTTTGACTACATGGTATGATTAACAGCTAAGCAATGTAGTATACTATGTTGACTTTTTCTGTCCCAAATGTTTTATTTTCCATAGTCTTGTTTATTTTTAAACTGTGTTTCCTTTTTAATGTACTTATGACTGAGTCATCTCCAAATTCTTCCACAGTTGTGCAAATATCTTCTTAATAGAGTTACTCACATTGGGTATGCCATTAATTTCATCTTCCTGGAGAAGTCTTTCCTGGACGCTTCTGACCCCCTTCAATCTGGGTTGGTTGCTCTCTAAAGAGTCCTCTTGGGATCTCCCTTTACCATCTTCCTAAGGATTCCCTGAGATCCCTCCATGTTGGATCTTCTGTTTCACAGAGCCTGTCTTCCTGTTTTTGGTTTACTCCCCTTCTCGGTGAAGAAAAATTTGGGAGTGCTTACGTGTCTGAAAGTATTTTTAACCTACCCTCACACTTGACTGAGACTTTGTCTAGGTATAAAAGTCTAGAATTTAGATGATTTTCTTTCAGAATTTTGAAGATATTGTTCCATTGTATTCTGGTTTCCAGTGAGACTGTTGAGAAGTGGAATGCTATTCTGCTTCCTGATTCTTTATATATTACCTGGTTTTTCACTCTTGCAGAATATTTTCCTTGTCTTCAGTCTCCTGAAATTTCATATTGACATGCTTTGGTGTGAGGATATTTTCATTCAATGAGTTAGACATTCCGTGGGCCTTTCCCACTTGAAAGTCATACCCTTATGTTCTGGGAAATGTGCCTGAATCTTTCTTTCTTCTTTATATTTTAAATAGTATACTGTTCTTATTTCATGAGTTTAATACTTTCCCTTACCACTCTGAGGATATTAATTATAGCTTTTCTTTTGAAATACTCTTCTCTTCTCATCATCTCTGTTTCATCTAAGTTACTTTTCCTGCTTGTTTTCTATCTTTCATATTAGAGGCTTTCCTCAAATGTCTGGTGACCCCTAGATGTCCACTTACATTTAAGAAGAGCATACTAAGAAACAGATTGAGTGGGGCTTATTAGCTATGGCTATCACTGTATAGTGATCTGGCCAGGTCATTCCATTAGAGGCCACCCCTTGCCGCATCCATGTCAGTATCATTAGATCTTTTCTCAAGGGCTGGACAGGTTCTTCAGAGAAGACTTCTAATTTTCTGCTTAGATGGAAGGTCTCAGCTCAGCTGCCAGTAGACCAGGAGCTGATTAAGGGAAGAGGTAATACATGTACCAACATTCAGTGAGTAAAATATCACCTAATGTCTCTGGTTTCAGTATGGTACCCCCATCCTGAACTATGTCTAGTGTTCTCTGGTCCACAAAACATATTCCTGGGTGGGAGAGATAATATGGACATCTAACAGTTAAAAAAAAAAAACAGCTTTATTGAAATATAATTCACATACCATATAATTTCACCCATTTAAAGTGCACAATTCAATGATTTTTAGTATATTTCCTGAGTTCTGCATCCATTACCACAAATAATCCTAGAATGTTTTATTAGCTCCAAAAGAAAATTCACTGCCATTAACAGAAACTCTCCAATTTTACCTCCCACTAGCTCTAGGAAAGAATTAATCTCCTTTCTATTTCTGTAGTTTTGCCTGTCCTAGGTATTTCATATAAATGGAATCATACAGTACGTGGTCTTTGTATCTGGCTTCTTTCACTTAGCATAATGTTTCAGAGTTCACCCATGTTGTACACTGAATCAGGACTTCATTTCTTTCTTGCTGAATACTATTCCATTGTATGGATGTGTCACATTTTGTACATCCATTCATCCACTTCACTGCTTTTCAAATAGGCTTTCTTCCCGTCTGTTGATTGTAGCTCACTTTCAACCTCGCTTCAAGAAGAACCTCCAGTCACCACTTCCTAAGCCTTTGGGGGTTCTTCAGTGTAAACTGGGTTGCTTCTCAAACACTGTTATAAAATTTGGCATTCTCAGATTTCCCAAGTATCTATCACTTGACCAGGTGCTCTCCAGCACCCCAAATTTTGTCTCTATTTTCTCTTCTCTTGTGCTGTTCTCGCCTTCATTATGGTTTATGCCTTCCCCCCCCCCACCTGTTCCTTTATTTATACTTTAAAACAGTTTAGAAGGGAATGAAGGCTAATGTACACATTTAATCTTCCATCTTCAACTAAAATGCTTAATATCCATCTTTATTAATACAAGAAGAGATGGTTTTAATCTGATTTTATGAAATCAGCAGAAAGAGCATAAAAAGTACCAACATCATAAAACAACTATAAACAGGTAACTTAGAAAAATGTATGCATACAATCAACTAATATATGGTGTGACTCTGGGTTTCATTTTAGACAAGTATGGCCGAGGGAAATATCTCTGCCCTGGTCCTTCCTGATCCTTCCATTGCCCCTGGTTCTTGCTCATCTACAGACTCTTCTCCGTGTCCCACACTATCCCACGTCCCATGCCCTCCTCTATCAATAAATCTTCCTGGTGTCAGGAGGCATTTTATGCTAATTACAGAGCATTCTGTCTCTCCATCCATCATTGCTCCTTTACGTAGACTCTTCAACATGTTCTCTGGTTCTAGCTATGCACATTCTGGTTTTACATAACACTGAAACATAAAGAGATCTGTTTACTTCCAAGAACCAGTGAAAATGACTTCAGCATGTGCCCTTTTCCTGGGAACAGTTTTTTCAGTTGCAACAGTTGCTGTGTAATAGGGTAGGTTACACAGACTCCCTCTGTTTCTTCTGTGAGATGACTACTACGTCTCATTCATATATCATACATCACATACTTAAGAACAAGACACAGGAAATAACAGGATCAATGATTATTGTATAGTGGTGCTTTATGAAAAAATAGTTCCCCACAATACAACAGTCATCTATTCTATTATTTCCTGTGTCTTATTCTTAAGTATGCGACATATGATATATGACATGTGACATATGATATATGACATGAGACATAGTCCTTATATTTTATATTTGTTGTTTGTTAAGCAAATCTTTTCACAGATGGGATTCAGTTGAATATTGGCCTTGTTCTGTCTGAATTATAAAGTGTTGTAAATTAGAATAATCCATGGTAAAACAATTTAAAGTTATAACTCTGCCCCAGCAGGTGATAATTATTGTACTAGAGTATTTTGTATCTAGTCACTCTGCATAGTGTTGACCAGATTGAAGCCTCACTTTACATCCGTGGGTCAGCATGCATCAGTGGGCCTCACGGTCTTAGACAAATTTAGCCCAGGGGACCAGGTTCACAGACCTGGGAGGACAAGGAAATTCTAAGTTCTAATTCAGAATCTTCTTCCAACTAGCTGTGTGGCCTTCCACGAAACATTTCACACTCACTCGGCCATTTCTTCATTTCAGCATGCAAATAGAGTCTATTAGCTTCCCAAGGGCATTGCAAGAAAGGGGAAAGTGGTGGTCAGAAAGAGATTGAGCTGAAAATATCAAGAGCCCCCCAACAGTTCTAACCTGTAGCAATAAAGGAAACAAGACAGCACCAGAAAACAGTAGGAAGGTAGCCAAAACCAAAGCCTTGTTGTTGTTACAAAGAAAAAGGAACAATGTCTGATTTTAACATTCACACATTCCAAACCACAGGCATCCAAGGCTTTCTCCTGCAGCCAAGCCTGTTGGTGGGAGCCAGGTCTAGAGGAAAGTTTCCAGAAAGCAGATTTTGGCAAAGGTTGCTGCTAAACCTGCAGAGAATACATTTCCGTTTTTGGTTGTTGTTTTTTTTTTTAAAGAACATTTTCGTTCCTTTTTGCCACAGAGTTTCATGGACTATGTTTATTTTTCCTTTGCAGGTTATAGTATATTGATTTTTCATCATCAGATGTGAGGAACAGACACATTTCTTTCCTTTTTTTCTTTCTTTCCTCACAAAATTCTTTCAACTCGTAGACGGAGCCAGAGGTTGTATTTTAGAGAATCAGTTTTCTTATGTGATTGTTAAGTTACTTCAGAGAAAGAATGAGTGACTAAAGTCCACTTTCTGAGTGCTTTGAGAAGAGGCTAACACTTGCCCAAAAAGAGGCATGATTATTGATTTTGATTACAATCCCTGGACAAGTGGCCCAGGTGGCCCAGAGTCCTGCATCCAGAGAGAACAGCGGGCCTGGGTCTGTTTCAGATGGTTTTGTAAACCAAAAACAACCACTGCAAGTGCACTGGTTTTAGAGGAATGTCCAAGAAAACTGCCTTCCTTCTCACAACGTGTCATTATAGAAAAATAGAAGCCTGTACATTCCAATCTGATTTTCATTTAACTCTGCAAGCCTGTAAATTTTGCCATGAGGTAAGGGGCTGATTCAGAGCTCCAGAATCCTTTTGGTGCCACAGACACTATTTTAAAATGGATATTCCTTTGAGTTTCTCAATGTTATTCTGCTAGGGTCATGGAATAAATGGGGCTCTGTCTGATGAGAACTCCCAGTCTTGGTAAACAAGAACGACGATGCCTGGTGGCCAAAGTATCTGTCTTGTATTTTAAAGGTTAGGAGTTCAAATCTTGTGGGTTTGCACTTGGCTTAAAATGTGCACGTATCTTGGTTGAAGAAGCAATGACATTACACGGTGGAATCTGGCCTACCCCCAGCTGAGTTCTGGCTACAATTAATTAAACAAATACTTTCTATGGAATGCTTTACCTCGTAGATCTTCAACAAAGGGTCCACATTCCAGGAGGCATAGGAAATCTTTATTTTCAAGCTTCCTGACCCCTACAGTGTATAGATACTTGAATTCCACCACATCAACTAGAGTTCATATTTGACACATTCTTTAAATTTTGATAAACCTATAGCCCCAGGCCTCTTTGCCCCTCTTCATTTTCTTTCCTCCTGATTTTCCAGGGAGATAATAATTTACAGATTTAAAGGCATGCTCCTTGCACCATTGACCCATTGGAAATAGACCCCATTGGAAGAAAATATAACCTGCACTAGGGACTATAATTTTAGTGGCCCATTAGCTTCATAATAGCTTGTTTTTCTCTAGCATTTTAGTGTTTAGAAAACACTTTACATATATGACCTTTTTTTATTCTCATAGCCAGTGGTTAAAGTAAAATTTTTTGTGCGCATTTTGCAGACAAAAAAAAAAGAGAGAGAGAGAGACAGAGACAGAGACTCAGTTATTAAGAGACTTACTCAAAATCACTTAGCAAGTCAGTGTCAGCTGGTACTCCAGCTCAGATCTTCATAACTCTAAATGTTTTCATCACTATAGTAGAATTGCCTCTAATACCAAAAAATTGCTATAGAATCACATTTATGTTCCAGATTTTGTTGCTAGTCCTACTTTATTGAGCTATGCTTGGTGATACCACTGCCAGCATGGAAAGAAAACAAATGCTGAAGCTCCCTGTAGACGCTGAACACAAATACCAATAGTTGAATTAACTTAATTAAATTATCTGCTACCCCATTCCCTCCTATACGCCCACAATAAAGGGAAATAACTAACGCTTTATGCTCCCTTGCTTCAAGAATGCCTGAAATTAGAAATATCCCAGCATTGTGACCTGAAGTTACCTCAACAGGAAGTTCTGTTTTTTAAATTAAGACTCCAGTCATTTTCTTTCCAGTTGCTCTTATTGCCAATGGGGCTTGGGCAAAAAAATTCCCAGGGAAGTTATCAATATGTACACGAGATGAAGACAGTAAGATACCGGATCCCTACCTCGCTGGCAAAAGTGTTGGGAAAAACAACCAGATAATGTCTACTGTGTGCTTCGAATGCCTAGAAAGAAAGTTTACGCACAAGAGTATGATTATATTGAGTCAGCCACGATCTCATCGTCTCTATTTTACGTGTGGTTGTTGCCTAAGACATTGATGAATATGGTTTGGCGCTCATGTTTGATGTTTTAAGGATGTGATAATATGACAATAAATTAGCAAAAGAGACTAAGTGGGGAAGGTAAGGCATCCTCTTTCTTTGAAAAATTCCTGAATGGCCGAGATTTATTTTTGGCTAGCTCCTCCACCTGGTCCTGCAATTAGGACTGCCTCCAAGGTGCACAAAGCCCTCCTTCCATTTCTTTATCAGTCATGTGATTTCCCCCTCTAGAAAGGGTCGGAATACTGTGGCAAGGGGTAACCTGGAGGGGAGAAAATGTGTGCAATTCTACTGAGGGGCTACCAAAAGGTGAAAGGCCAATTGGAGGATTTCTATGGTCATGCTTCTAAAAAGCCTATGCCCACCAGGCTATGCCCACAGAGCAGTATCCTTCCCAGGCCCAGAAAGACCATACTAGGTGACCTTTTCCCAAGCACCATTTGAATTTGTTTAAAAGAATAATTCTAAAATCTAGAGCCACAGTGTATAACCATATTGAATATCTTCTAGCATGCCAGGCACTGCATGAGGTGCTGGAGATACAGTTAAAACACTATCCCTGAGAGAAATGGCTGTCCCGTGGGGAGACAGGCAAGCACTCAGATAGGACAGACAACCAGCACAGTGCCTGACACACAGTGGGACTTGCAGCAGACCTGCTGAACTAATGAGCAGTGTATGCTCAGTGATGAGGACATTAACAAAGGAAGAAAGAGGTGCTGTGAGAACACATATGATGGCACCTGACCACAAGCAACAGGAGAAGGAAAGAGGCTACAAAAAAGACCTTGTGTGATGGCTGTGCGTAGGAAGGTGGGAGAGCTCGTGGTTTACAGAGGCAAGAGCATTAGGTGTCAGGCTTTTCATTTTATCCTAGCTTACTTTTCAAAAATATGCTGTTCACAGCCCACTAAGGTCTCAACCCTCAGTGTGAAAAATGCTACATTTAAAAAAGAACTTTCTCTTTTACATAACTGTTGGCCTTACAGTCAAGGACTAGACAAAAGTATTGGAATGTTTGCTTGGGAGCTTTTACGTTTCTGCCAGAGAGCACAATCCATTTCCATCCCATCTCCATAGTATTCCATCTACAGAGTCATGCCAACCATCTGTATTAGTTTCTTACTGCTGCTGTAACAAATTACCACCAACTTGCTGGCTCAAAACAACAGAAATCTATTCTCTCACAGTTCTGAAGACCGGAAGTCTGAATCTGTCTCACTGGGCTGAAATCAAGGTGTTGGTGGGGCAGTGCTTGCTCCTGAGGCTCTAGGGGAGAATCCATTCCTTGCCTCTTCTTCCAGGTTCTGGTGGCTGCTGGCATTCATTGATTCATGGCAACATCACTCCAATCTCTGCTTCCCTGGTCACAGTGCCTTCTTCTCTTCTGTCTGTTGTCAGCTCTCCCTCTGCCTCCCTTTAACGAGGATGTTCATAACTGCATTTAGGACCCAGCAGGATGATCAGGAGAATCTCCCTATCTCAAGACCTGTAAAGTCCATTTTTGTCGCATAAGGCAATATTCACAGGTTACAGGGATTGGGACATGGCTATCTTTTTTTTGAGGTGAGGGAAGGAGACATTGTGCAGCCTACCACACCATCACTGTTTGAATTGCTGGGTCTCCAATCCAAACCTGTTAAATTTATCTCAGCTGAGTTTCTCTTTACTTTCCTTCAAGAAGGCAGAACAACCACTCTCTTCTTTCTTTGGAGGAGAGGAACAATGGGCAAAACGATGGGAGATAATTTTGTGGAGCCCCTACTATGTGTTAAGTAAATTATATGCACTCTTTATAACAAGATTGTGGGTAGCTATTGTCACCATTTTACAGATGAGAAAAGTGAGGCTCAGAGAGGCCAAGTAACTTGTCTAAGGTCTCCCAGTGAGTAAATAATAGAGACAGAATTTGGACATGGATCTGTCTGATTGCAAAGCCCATGTCCTTTCCACTATATCAACATTCCTCAAATTTCATAATTACTCTGAAATCTCATAAAGGAAAAAAATTCTTACCCCAGTTGGAGAAACAACTGAATTAAGGAACTAAAGTTATATTCTATGAAAACATAAATTTAAAAAATCTCAAGTTCTCCCCAAATCCTGGGGAAACATTGGTTTCCCCCTCTTGAGAAGTCCACTTTCAAGGATCTTAATATTAAGACCCAAGGGACTTCCCTGGTTGTCCAGTGGTAAAGAATCTGCCTTCCATTGAAGGGGATATTGGTTTGATCCCTGGTCAGGGAACTGAGATCCCACATGCCGCAGGGCAACTAAGCCTGCGCATCACAACTACTGAGCCCGCACACCTCAACTAGAGAGCCTGCGTGCTGCAAACTACAGAGCCCACACACCCTGGAACCTGTGCGCCACAATGGAGTAGAGAAAACACACACGCCACAACTAGAGAGAAGCCTGTGTGACACAAGAAGATCCCGTGAGCCGCAACTAAGATGTGACGCAGCCATATAAATAAATAAATGTCCATCAATAGATGAATGGATAAAAAAGATGTGGTACATATATACAATGGAATATTACTCAGCTGTAAAAAGCAATGAAACTGGGACATTTGTAGAGACATGGGTGGACCTAGAGATTATCATACAGAGTGAAGTGTCAGAAAGAGAAAAATATCGTATATTAACACATATATGTGGACTATAGAAAAATGGTACAAATCAATCGTTTGCAAGGCAGAAATAGAGACACAGGTGTAGAGAACAAACATGTGAACACCAAGTGGGGAAAGCAGGGAGGGCTGGGGGGGGAATGAATTGGGAGATTGGGATACCAAATTGTACACTCTAAATATATGCTGTTTATTGTCTGTATCTCAACAAAAGTTCTTTAAAAAAAATTTAAAAATAAATTAATATTAAGACCCAGGATGGCTGCATTTTAACCATGTTACTCTGCTAGTTAGGAAGGCTTTAATGAAACAAAGCATTTGCTACTAATAAGATTTTAATGCTAGCGGTCTGTTAATATTATAGATGTAAGTTAATTTTTTCCACCACAAAGAGGCTTGATGAACCTCAGTCATATCAACGTAAGTGGCTGGGGCCTTTTTTGCATTTAATCTAAATGAAAGTTTACCTGGGTGTCCTACACAAGCTTTGAGGTTTAAAGATGTCACCCTCATCCTGGCACATGCTGACCAACTGTAGTAATACGGAAACATATGCATATCAGTTCCAAAACAAAGGGATTTTTCTCATTTTTTTAATCACTGACTTCTGGTTCCATTCCTAAGACTCCAAACTCTGAAGTGGTCAGTCTCTCCAGGTTTCTTCTACACAGTCCAGTTTGGGGTCTGTGTCTGGCATCTAAGAATTTCACAGCAGTCAGAACAGCAGCAGCCCTGTCCTTGGACCTCATCTTTTGGACTCAGGACTCAACCCCAACATTTAGACACTTGCAAACAGAGAGCTTTCTTCAGAGAAAAAACCTCCTTCGAACACCTTTTATGCCTTCATTTCTCTCGGTCAATGCTGAACAAACAATCCACGCGGCGGACAGAGTAAGCAAGGAACTCTAGCCTGCCCGGTCACATGGGCATTTTACATTTGCCTCCTGGCTTCTCTGAAAGATGGTCGTTATTTTATTATTTAGTGTAGTTTTTATTAGGAAAGGTCAGTGATTCTGAGGGGCAGACTTTCTACCAACTGATGGAGAAATCTAGTGGAAGCTTTTGCGTTTGAGGAACCCAGGTTGAAAGGAAAGCGTGCACTGTGCAGTTGGGGGAGGGTAAGTTCTCTTCCGAACGGGACTGGCCTCCTTTCGCCCCTGTCTCTCCAACATCCTAGCAGCGCTCTCACAGAATACCTCAGTGCTATTCCTATTTGCCAGTCTGGCTGCCCAGTCTTTAAACATCCTTCCCATTTGGGGAGAACCCCAGAGCTGAGCAACAACAGAACTCCACTTCCTACTTTAGAAGCCAAAGAGGGCAGAGAGTTTGTATCTTCACCCCGGCCACGAGGAAACTAGACATCCCTTGGGCTCAGCGGATCGAAGGCCCCATCTGGGACATGCAGCCTGTGAGGAGGCACACGTCTTTGACAGTGGCAGTGGTGGGTTAGCGTGTCCAGCAGCAGGCGATGAACGCTCAGGGGTGGCAGAGCCCAGCAGTGCTATGACACATGACAGCCTCAGCCGCAGCATTTTAAGCAGCCTGTCCTTGTGGCAAGATCTCAGCTGGGCGTTGCCTCCCTTGACCTTTATGCATTTCCATTGCCCGGTTCTCCAGCTTTCCCACTGATTCTGTGAGCTGCACAATATTCTTTCAATAAATTCATCTTCCGCTCAAGTCAACTAGAAGAGATTTTCGTTGGTTGCAACCAAGAATTCTGACTGGTATGCCAATCCTTCCTATGTGGACATGTGATCCAATAACAACTGAGTATGGCAGGCTTGATTGGGCTATTTCCTTCTCTCAGGTTGACCTTCCAATCATGTGTGAATTGCTTTGCTTCCTCTTAAATCAGAAGGAGCTGTTTGTATTCCAAGGACAGGTACAGGGGACCTTAGAAGACAAGTGCCATAGAGCTCCAAGCAAACAGAGAAATGCCTAGAAAAGGGAGGATGCAGCTGATGTCTTTGCAGGGAGGTGAATATGGGCATTTAAGAACAAATGACAAGAAAGCAATTTTGTGTATATTAATTCTTTTTAAAAAATGAAGTTTATTTTGTTTTTCACCCCAAATATAGAAATAATTCATGTTCATTGTGGAAGAATGTAAAAGAAGGAAAAAAATTACCTGTCACTCTGCCAGCCACCAATAGCCACAACTGAAGTTTTGGTGTGTCTTTCTAATGTTTTTTCTATGAAAATGTTTTATAGCTATGATCATCTTAGTCTATCGCTTATTAACATTCAGAAAAGAGCAGAAACATTTCCATTACACACTGATATAGATAGATAGATAGATAGATAGATAGATAGATAGATAGATAGATAGATAGATAGACATGTTCCCCAGCTGCTAAAGGTAGGATAGTGAACTCTATCTTTTGGTTGAAAGAAGCATTTCTCAAAATATGTCCCAGGGAATACATATGCCTCTATTTGTTAACATTCGCTGTAGAAATAATATAAAAATAAATGTTCTCAATCAGTTAAGTTTGGGAAATGCTGAGCTAAAGTGGAACATGTTTCTTTACTGCATGAATTTTCAGAGCTTCGAACACATTAGGGTGCAGTGTGATTCTTAAAGAGGGCAGCATTTCCCAAACATATTTGACCCTCGAACTCTCCTTTGAAAACACACTTCCCAGGACCAGTGTACTAAGGAGTACTGACCCAGAAAGCTTAGATCTTCATGCCCTTTTACCTTCCTCCCACTTCATTATTGAAGGACCAGTTCAGGATCAGTCAGGGAAGTGGAGAATGTATTTCAGATATATAAAAGCAAACTTTGGAAAAGAAATAACAGATGGGACCTTGGAAGTAAAATTTCTTTGCAGATTTATTAACCTGTAAGAACATGTTCTAGGAAATGAGGTTTATAGGCAAACATCAAATTCATACCTGAGAGAACTGAGAATAGAGCAACACTGAATTCTAAGGGGGCAATCTTATCTTGGGAAATGTTGCTGCATAAATGAGTTTATCCACATTCAAGTAGAAAATCCAATTAACCTCCTAGAACACTGCATTGCCAGACTAAGGAGATTAACTTCATGTTGCTCAATATCATTTAGTACCTCCCCCCTAAAAAGGACAGCTCCATATGACAAAAAAAATTTTTTCTAATGATGCAAGCAAGGACAAATCAGAAAACAGAAGAACATGGAAGGTATAGCTTAAGATAATGAGAATGTCCTCACTGGAACAAAGCATGGTTGACACAAGAAACTTCAGCGAGAAATCCTCTTCTTGCCCCATCACTTCCCCCAGCTAACCTAATGTCTGGTCAACCTCCAAGTGGGGAATATCTGCTACAGAGTCTATGGATTCAGCCCCAGAGTAAGTATGAAAACATGGCTTCTTCCATTAAACCAACAAGTTTGAATGTCCATTTGACATTTGCAGAAGTACAGGTGAACAGGAAGTGAAAAAAAATAATCCTGAAATGGGTGATGTCTCCTAACACACACCTTATACATCTTGGGGTCGACTCTGTGAACTTGCTTTGTGCCAAAATCTAGCCACAAGACTCCCTGCAATACTCCTGAGCCTGGTGTCTGTCATTTTTTGAATAAACTAAATGTTTAGGAAAGTCTGGGAATTACCAGCGTTCAAAAGTACCTTTTTACTCTGAAGGAGCCTAAAGATATTCTAGGACAACTTCCTGATTTGGGGCCTGAGACTCTCATCCTGCTTCTCTTTGGGGAGCTGCTCGGCAGACCCCCGTCACCGAGCGGGACAGCGCAACTCCGGGTGACCCTTGAGAGGGAAACGGAATCTGAGAACGTCAAAGCTGGAAAGGACCACAGCAGTCCTCTCCTCTAACCCAACCCCCTCTATTTACAGATCCAAAAACATGAAGCCTGAAACCCACCCAGAATCCTGAGAGTGAATGTGCTTTCCTCCCTTCGTCTATCTTTGTGCAATTTTCCCATGGCATCTGGCCAGAGCATCTACATCAGTAATGTCTAGAGGATTTATGAGGCCAAGCGATCCTTTGGGTTTCTACACAGACCTAAACAGGAAACCCACACAAGGAAATGCCCTTTCTGTTTGCAGGCCGAATTCCCAGGATGCTTTCACCAGAGTGCCCTGGCTGGAACAAAACAAAGGCCTGGCATAACAAATGCCCTCAGATCCAGGGGCGGAGGTGCCCTCCCCACCCTACTCCACCCCCTCCTCAGTCCTGTACCAATTTAATGAGAACAAGACCTGCTTCTCTCAGACCTTGGCTTGAGGTTGCTCTGTTGGTCTAGATGCTGAGTAGGGTTCAGGCTGGAGACTCGGCTTTCTCTGACTGAGTTCAAAGCTTTGCGCCTCCTTTCTCACCTGTGCAATCAATTAGGCACCCCACTCACACCTCTCCTATTCCTTCTGCATGTTGTATTTTACTTCGGGAGGATGCCTTAGGGCTGAAAAGGTTTGTGCATGTCCCAACCGAGGGGCAGCCAGAGGCTTCTGAATCCTTCTGAGCCACCACTGCGCACTGTGACTGCCTCTCAACCGGACATGGCTCTGCTCCACTTTGCTGCAACCCCAACACTCCGTGACCTTCCAATCTCCTCTCCCCATGTCATCAGTCCATCTGCCCTCGTGTCCAGCCATTCTGGCCTGGCATGGCATGTTTAAATCTTTTCAGCCCTCCATGCAAGCATTTAAAACTTCAGAAAGAGGCTGTTGCTTAGGGCTGGACAGGAAGGAAGCCTGAACTCCCAGCTCAGTGAACAGAACGGTGGTGCTGCTAACCCTTCTCCCCCTCCTCAAGGCTTTCCCTCGGGCTGACACTGAAAATAGACTCTGTCCTCCTTGGGTGCCCGCCTCCCCCCCTCCCTCAGGAAAGAAGACATAGGCGTCTAGTGAGCCAACAGGATTATCAGGGCCTGACTGTCTTTCAGGAATTACCAGATGTTGGGAAGAGGATAATGTGTCATTTCCTTTAACAAATAGTCTGGGCATCTGTGCATTTCCTGTTGAGCCAGCTCTTTAGGAGAATGTGATGCGGTGAGAGTGAAGGACAAACCTCCCTACCTTCCACTCTCAGGCACTGAGGGGCCTCTCCAAAGCCTTTGCTTCCAATCCTCCATTAAGAAAGTAGTTCTGTCTTCTGCAGGCATGGGTGACACTACGAGGAGACAGCACAGGTTAAAAGCAAGGCTTTGGAAACAGGATGAGTGCTCTGAAGGAAAAGGGCAAGGAGCCAAGGAATAATGGGAGAGGACTTGGAGTAATCAAACTGTCCACCCATCCCCCCCATACCAGTGGGCTCAGTAGGGAACCAACATAGGCCACAGTCTCAGGGAATGTGCGCACTGTCCCCGCCCTCCCGGCCATCCCTACGACTCTGAAACTCTGGGGACAGAGCCCAGTGCTCTCTTTTGAGCCTTCCAGGTGACTGTGATGTACCCTCAAGTTTGAGAACCTCTGACCTGAATAGATGCGTGTTAAGCATCCTCGGAAGTCAAAAGAAGATGAGATGCTGTGAGATGCTTACCTGAGAAAATGCTTGAAAGACCTTGCGGAAGTGGGAGGAAAGACCTTGCGGAAATGGGAGGAAAGATGGGACCTCTGGATGAGGGTATCTTGGCCAGAGAAAAATCCTAGAAAGGAAAATGAATTGACAGTACATAAAATAAAGACATAGCCATATCTCTTTGTTCAGACTGCACTGGTTTGCAGCACTTCCAGAATATGGTTTAAAGAACAAAAGGGTACAGTCACAGAATATTTTTCAGTTCAAATAAAATGTGCAGTGTGGGGCCCAATTATGTAAAATGTGTGTGCATATCAATTGATACAGAGAAAAAAGATTGGAAAATTGTACATCAAAATGTGATCATTCCTGGGTGATGGATTATGGAAAATTTTTATTTCATCCATTATACTTTTCTGGGTTTCCCCCCCAATTTTTCCATGATAAATAGGTATTTTTATAACCAAAAAAATTTTAATAAAGTTAAGAGCTTGTTGGGTCAAAATGGTCATTTAAACAAATTTCTATAGCACTCTCCAGAGGCCAGCTCTCCAGGAATTTATGTCACACAGATAATTAGCACCACCTGTTACACTTGTGCTAAAGCAGGGCATGAAGAACGTTGGATTCAGAATGTATAAAGAGATTGTTACACTCATCAGCTCCAATTCAAACCAGCACAGCAGGGAGAGCCCCAGAAAAATGAGCCAGAGCCCACCCTGGGGCACCCTGGCCGCCTCCCCTGCCCACTGGGTGCCTCATGGGGAGATCTGGGTGCTGGGTGTTCTCTGCAGCCTGCTGGGACTGGCTGTCCCTCTGCACGGCTTTGTTCAGAAGCCCCAGCCGCCTCTCAGTTTTTACACCCCTTTTTCCTAACAGGGATAGGCCGGAAGCAAAAACAAAACCAAACCAAACCACTGAAAGAGCCCTTAAAAGCCTAGAAAGGAAGAAAGGACAATGGAACGTGATGTAAGGGCAACTAAACAGCCAGTGACTCAGCGCTTCTGCGCCATCAACACCAGCTGCAGTCCGTGGTGGCAGCCGCAGTGGCAGCTCACAGAATACACACACACACACGCGCACACACACACACACACACACTCACAGTGCAAACATGGCACAGCCTGGAGAGCAAAAATTCTGCCTCTCAGACTGTGCTGCCAACAAGACACAGAATCAAAGATTTCTGGAGCTGCAAACTTGGCAGAATGTACAAGGATGTTGCATGTTAATTCAGCTTTCCACGGACATCTTTTATCAAGACTCTTTCCCTAAGGAGCTGGACGCACGTCCCTGGGGTTAGATTCTCCAAACCGGAAGCAGTATCCACCTGCAAGCACAGCTATATCGCACAGCTGTAACTCCCTGAAACATCACAGGATGAGGTTCCGTTAATGTGGTAGATTTTACTATTGGTTTCTCAAGAAGACTGGGGGTGGGGGGGGGATGCATTTCCCACCCTTGTGAGTCATGGAATGGGCTGGGAGCCTGCAAATGGGAGTGAGACTCTGTCCCATGGAATTCTGACTCAGGCAATAACTCTGTCTGCAAATGTATCGTCTTATTAACAGATGCATTTCTTAATTCAGCCTTTATCACGATTCAGAGTCCCTGAAGTAGCCCTTCCCATGGAGTTGGCTTGGGCTGGACCCCACGCCTCCCAGATGGCTCTGTGACCACAGGGCCCACCCCCCGAAACCCTGCAGATTAGTGATCCCAGAGGCCAGCCGTTTGCCGCTAACCACCAAATCCACGTGACCAGCACCACTCAGGGGATGTGATCCAAAAGCAACTTTTTGTCGCCCACTGCTCCTTCAAAATGTATTCCATGAGCTCTTTCCTGCCGTTAGACGAAACCTCTTGGACTCCAGAATTTTTCTGCTCACTCTGAGGTATTGGGTCATTCTATGGACAGATGTTTAAATCACAAAACACAGTCCCATTTCAGAAATTAGGAGTCTGGGCCAAGTATCCAGAATATTCACAATGTAATAGTCTTTCCAAGGTGGGGCTTCACAGCACTTCCCCCGGCCAGCCTGTAGGTAGGAGCAGAGGTCGGGGACAGCACGGTTCTTAGCAGGCTCTCTGAGCCCCTGGCAGATGGTGAAGGGGACTCTCTTTCCTAGGTCTGATTTTGGTTTCAGTCTCATGTAGGCACCCTGATGCCCTCCCGCTTCTGCCAGCTGCTCCTCCCACACAGATTCTCTCTCCCTCTGATGGGCCTCTCACCCCCTCATCTTCTCAAGCCAACTCGAGGATGGAGTTTAGAGTGTCTCCTGGCCTGCTCTCTCCATCATGACCACGTTTGTTGGTCCCTGCTCTCTGTGGGAGGGCAGTTCTTTCTTTCTTTTTTTAATCTTCTTTTTGTTTTTGTATTTATTTTCGTGTGTGCGTTTCTTGGGCAGTTCTTTGTTAAACGAAGCCCTATTTTTCACTCTCTCCATCTATTCCCATGGCCATGGCTGCGGTAGCCTCCCCAGGAGTTCCCCAATGCAGGTCTCAGACTGGTTTTCCTCTTGTAACTTGATGTGAAGGAGGCAACACCCCTCAGCCCCACACCTCGTACGGAAGGCAGGCCAACTGTAACTTTCCTCACAAATGCCCCCTCTCCGTTTTCTTGATCCTTCTATATTCCTTCATGGATGGGGATTTTTTAAGTACTGTAAAAGCAGTGCTGAGATACTTCTTTTGAAAATCTGCATATGGTCTGTCACAAAACACATGCCTCAGATGAATATACTGTTCAACCAACCACCTGTGTGAGGCACACAAGAGTTGTCATCTATAACATGGGAATAATAATACTGCCTTCCTTACCCTATAGAGGTAGTGTTGGGATTTGGACAGGATCAGAGGGGACGTTCTGGTAATACACGGCATCAGTGGTATGCAAGAATCTGCTCGTATCAGCTCTGTGAGCACCTTTGGAAACCCAACCACCATGTTCTGGGATACGATATGAGTAGCTCAAAATCGGCCACGGTAAGAGTATTTACACCATGGAAATGAGTGAATGCTACATGTTAGAGCTTTCTCCCCTCTGCCCATCTGATGGTGGTTTAAACATTTACCAGCATACCGCTGCATGCAATTATAAATACAATAAATCTTCTTGTTATGCATTTTTTATATCTGGAAGCCTCACGTCACATGGCTGGAAGATATGGCTCCCAGTCAGAGCCATGAGAAAGAAGAGGGCGGGAGAGTGAAGCCTTCACTTCACGGAGGAATATCCCTGGGTGGCTAGCAAAGCTGTGCTGAAGGGAAGGACAATAGAGTTCTCAGGGCCTGAGGAAGCACCTGTCTTCTAGGCAAAGTCATTTACTAGCAGATGGGAGAGGGAGTGGGTCTGTGTTGCTCAGAGTGGGCACGCAGGCTGGGGCAGCTGGAGAGTGGCCCACCAGGCAGGGCTGCCCTGTTTCAGGTCTGGAGGAGTCTCAGCTCTAGCAGACCTTTCCCAGGGCCCCGGGGCCCCGGGGCAGGGACGGTGCACTCCAGCTCCGCAAGCAGTGTGGCCTCCACGGCCTCCAAGCTGTGCTCAACCTCTGGCCTTTGAAAGCGGGAGCACCGAGCATGGTGAAGGCCACTCACATGAGCAGGAAACAGAGGGGCTTCAGCAGCCATTGAGGGTGGGGGAAGCCCTCTTGGGAGCTGGCAAGGCCAGGAGAGCCTCGGCCGTCTGCCCCCAGAAGGCACGCAGTCATCTGGCTTGACATCTTTCCCCATGGCGTGAGGATGGGTCAGACTCGGCGACGGGGCCAGGCTGGCGAGTGCCCGGATTTAGGGTGCGGAGAGCCAGCTCCTGGCTGTGAGAATTGTGATGTTCCCTGCAGAGGGAACAGAAAAGCGGTTTTCAGGCGGTTACAGAAAAGCCTGAAACTCAGCGGTGAAGCAGTCTGTGGCAATGACCTACTGAGTGGGTGACGGTCAGCGCCAGGTTCCTAAGGGAGCATGAAGGCGCTGGGGGTGAGGAAACAGAACCCCACACAGGTGAGCTGCCGCTGAGAATCTACGGCCCCTGAAGCCCATCTGAGAATCTCTCTACCACCTGGATTCCAAAGCTAAGGAGGCCTTTACAAATCAATCCCTTCTGTTTTCTCTTATTTCTCCAGGTTTGTTTTCATCTTGGACTCATTACCTTCCGTGAAACTAGGTCTAATTGGATTTTTTCTTTCTCGACCAGCCATGGATAGCCCCATTAGCTTTCTAATACTGTTAGAGAGTCTTTCAATTATTTTAGAAATTAAGCCAAACTTGCCATTCTTAAAAACGTTTAAATTTCCATGCAAGTCCCTTTGACCTGGTTTTCTTTTGTCCTCTTGGGCACAGACTCCCTGATACTGACACCTTATAACTTGCTGCGGAAGACAGGAAGACACCGGTGTCAAAGGCAGTAGACTCTGAAACAGAGGAGGGACAGAACCTGAGAAGAGTTGTTTCTTTCTGCCCCAAGTCACAAGTTTTGAGGGAGAGAAGTTACCAAACACTAGCCTTGCTTCTTTTTAAAATATCAACTGAGGAGTGTATAGACATGAGGAAGTGGAAATTACATTCTAATGTAAAGAAATGCACTTGATTTGATGTTGGACAAATGACAGGTCTATCAGAGAGTAATGATAAATTATGTATTTTAACATCCACATTTAGAAAAGTAGGGAAGCCCAAAGCTGTGCTAAGGAGTCTCAGAATAACACCTCCAACCCCATCCAAGCATCCTTAGGCTTAAATGATAATTATCCCTCATCCGGAGGTGACAGGACTTCCTGCAACCAAAAGCAAGTTCTGTTACCAGTCTGACTTTCCATGAATTCTTACTTAGGACAGAGGTCCCAGGCCCAAATCTACCCTGTTGGGCTGACAAGGACCTGATGGTTCTACTAGACCAAGCCAGACCTCTCTGCGCTTGTTTAAATGAGTGAAGAAAGAGACTGGCCCTCTGCCCCCAAATTTTTATGTCTATGACTCTACTACCATCTAATGGTGAGGTGCATTAAAACATAAATGTAACCTAATCCAAGGACCACTGGCAAATAGTTCGAATGTATCTCTTTGTCTCTCCAGGTAAGTCACCAAATGGTCCCCATAGTTCATAAAACATGGCCCCAGATCCTGCTAAGGAGATTCCTGCCAAGGAGAAGGTAATGAAGTCTCTAATTTGACTACCTAAAAAAAGATTGTGTCAGCATCAGGGAGAACAGCAGGATTTCTAAAACTCTCCCAAAGTATGCAAGGTAAGAGAAAAGATAGATGGTGGTTAAACTTTCCTATACATGAAAATGTAGTGATAACAGAAGGATTTGTACAAAACAGCATGTGTATAACGAATTATTGTCTTACAGAGAGATGGATAAAAAATTAAACCATAGCCATATACAGAGACTGTCCACTGCTCTAAAAATAAAGCCCCACAGCAAAAATCAAGTTTTAATTGCCATATAAGAAAACAGTAATATATTATTAACACTTTGCCCTCTGCTCCTGTTGGTGAAGATTTTAGATTATTAAAGTCTATTGGGGGATTTGTCTTCAGTGCTAAATGGTGGAAGTGGAGATTGTTTGGGGAAATTTACTGAACCATGAAAACAAAGACTGTCCCCCTCCCTCACCCCCCGCCCCCGCCCCACCCACTCTCCCCTTTCTCCAAACACACAGGACACACATATCAGGGATTTTTCTGCTTCCTGAGCAGTTCCATTAGTGCCACCAATAACTCAACTCTAAATCACGTCAGAAGACACACAGAATCTCCAGAACTCCTGGGATGCAGCTAGCCGGTCCACAGTGCATCAAGGCTGGTTGCAGAAACCCCAGAGTAGCATCCTTCGTGGGGCTGGGAAGCTGGCCTAGAAGATGACAACCAGATACTCAGGCAGCTTGTGGGGGATGAAATGCCATGGGAATAGCAAGCAGGTTGGGTAGGTAGAATTAGGATACCCTGAAACATGGCTTCAAACACCCATTATGCTGTGAAATTTTGAGACACATTATTAATAAACTTACAAGGACCTAGAAATGCAAACTGCAAGTTGACTTCCAATCAGGGAAGTGGGCAGGGGTCACCATAAGACCAGACAAAATCCTTCTCGGTTGAGATTCACGTTGATATGCCCCTTCCCAAACAGCACCCCCGCCCCCAACATTCGGAGCACAGAATAGTGGAGATGGTGTGCTGCTAAGTGATAAGCACACCTGGAAGCACAGAGCTGTGCAAAACAACCATATCTCTTCCTCTCCTGACCTTGATTTCACCCCAGCACAGAGATAAGATAAAACCATATCTTCTAAATCAGTGATTCTCTAAGTGTTGTCCCCAACCAGCAGCATCACCCCAGAACCGGTTAGAAATGGAAATTCTTGGGCTCCACCCCATCCTACTAAATCAGACGCTCTGGGAACAGGGTCCAGAAATCTGTGTTTTAACAAGTTCTCTTGTTGAACTTGATTCTGATGCCCACATAAGCTGGAGAGCCACGGTTGTAAATGAAGACACTGCAGGAACACACAGGGATGCAGTTTGTGGGTTAACTGATGGCAAACGAGGGTGCGACCAAATTAGCTAAAACCTGTAGCTGGAATCAACAGTTTCATCCTGCACCCTCAGCTCTCTGGATTGTCAAGCACTGTGTCATCCTGGTCCAGACTCCCCCACCCCCAGGGGCTTTAGTGGGTCTGCCCACCTCCTCTCCCTGGGAATGAGAGCAAAGCACAGGACAAGGCTACTAATCCCTGGTAGAGTCAGAGAGGTCCCCAGGGTCACTACATCTCCTTATTTTGTTTTCTAATCTTTGGGATCCGTTGTTCAGTTCCAGGTCCAGCAAGAATGGTTGGCAAGCTGCGGTTGTTAGGTGGGAGAAACGCCTGCCTGGAACACGCAGATCTCACTGTGCTCAAAGGAAGTGGTGTAGCCCTGCTGGCAGCTCAGAAACTGAGATAGCAACCAAGCCACCAGAACCTGGGGCAAGAGGACATAAAGCAATTGATTTCAGGGGTTTTCTTTCTCTCTGATAAATATAAACATTACATAAAAGTCTAAATCATCCTTTAAGTAAAACCCATGCTGTTAACATTAAAGCTGTAACATGACTGCCTGTGGAATGAGCTGGGAGAGGGTGGGGGTGCAGAGGAGAGAGTTGGAACAGGGAGGAAGAGGCGAAGTATTTCCGAAATATTTTTTTAACAAAGAACGCCCCGATTCTTTTATCAGAAAACATTTTGACTGTGAGGTTTCCACATAGCTACTAATAATAACTTGTAAATTTGCCTAGCTGGAGGCTGGAGAACTGGAATTTACAAATAATGAAGAGAAGGAAAAAGAGCTGAAGAGGAAGCCAGCTCTTCTCCTTGGGAATAAACAGAACACGGTTTTGGACAACCACCCCCTGAAGAGAGCAGGAAAGAAATCAGGCTGGCCCGAGAGAAATCAGGTGACTGATCATTAAAGCCTCAGGCTTTCCCATCTCTGCTTCTAGAGCTGTAGCCAAACCTGGAAGCCCTCGGAGAAAGAATCATCACCAAGGGCACTCCCCTCCCTGGCTGACCTTGACGCTGCCTGGGGTCACCTGCCAAAGCCAGGGGCAGTAAGAACGAGTGCCGAGGTAAGGTTCACGAGCCTCTAGTGCTTGCTCCCAGGGTGGGGACAGAATGGACGCCTCTAGACTGTAGAGCTCGTCTCCAAGCAGGACAGAGCCCCGTGGTTCTGAGCTGGCCCAGGAGCAAGCAGGAGGGGCTGTCATCTTCGCTCTTATCCAGCCAGTTTCACAGCCCCCAGAGCAGCCCCCATGGCAACATTTAGAACCCCCAAAATGAAATCACCTGTGGCCCTGAGGACCTGCTTGTGTTCTTTGACAAGCTCATTCCATCAGTGAAGGGAAACGATACATTAAAATACTCATCCTCCTTCCTTAACCCCACCTATGCGTCTCATCCTTGCTTGGACAAACCCGTTTCTTCTACAGGCAGGACAGCGCTGGGGGGTGGGGATGTTCTTTTGGCTGTACAACAGGGCCAGAGGAGGGGAAACCTAGGCTAGACGCCTGCCGGGTACCTCCTTTTTGTGTACCTGTTGGGAAATCGAATACATTCTTTGGAGAACTGAATAGCGTTCAGCATGCAGCTCAGCTGGGCAGCCTCAGCGAACCTTCCTGCACACCCCCCCATCCGGGTGCACAGCTGCATTGTGATAGCATGTCTCCGTTTCTATCACCAGGCCACCCCCCCTCCCGGACCCTGCCCGGAGAAATGCTAGGTGCTGTCAGAGTCCCAGGCTTTGCTGAGGACCAGGTGCACACCCCTGCCCCCTCCCGCCCTCCACACACACCCCGGTTGTGCTTCCTCCTGGACCCTTCAGAACCTCTATCAATGCAATGGAAGCGTCTTGGCTGCTGCCAGAGCAAACTGCCAAGGAAGCCTGCAGCAGCATTCGGGCTCATTACAAACCAATAACAAGAAATGCATTTTTCACCCGGTTTCCTATGAAAAAAATAACACCGGGGAGAAAAAAGTGTACAAAATGTGTGTGTGTGCGCTCCTTGCTCTCATCTCAGAAATGTATTCTCTCAGCCAGTAAACATTTTTGATACCTACTATGTGCAAAGCCCTGTGCTAGATTCTGTGAACAAACAGGAGTGAGACACTGTCCCTGACTTCCAGGAGTTCACAATCTAGAGGAGAAAATCATACGTAAATAAAAACTAGGAAATCGCATTATAAGTTCGATAATAAAGGCTCATTCATCTATTCAACAAAGATTTCTTGTGCACAATGTGCCAGTCTCAAGTATGAACAAATAATTTTGAGAGCACAGAGGCCAAATATAACTACCATTCCTCTTTCAAATAGAAAAGATACGATAAAAGCTCCCTATGTCTATGCTCTTAAAGGATAGAATCTAGATCTTTTCATATACCCATCACACCCGGTGTGTGGCAAACACTGAATGAATAATGCCTTCTACGAATGAATTTCCTGTACTGTTATTCACCAGGCAATTTCAACCTTATCTTGCTTTGCCATTCATGCATCAATTCTATAAACATTTATCGAGCACCTACAATGTGCTGGGAGCACGGGCTGCAAAAGTAAGAAGCTCTCTGGTTGTTCATAGCTCAGTGGGGGAAACAAGCAAATAACCACCAGACAATATGACGAGTACCCTTTCCTGAGCACAGGATCCCTGAGAAGGGGACTGTCACCGGCCCGGGGCAGGAGGGAAAGGTCTGGGAAGGCTTTCTGCACTGAAGCCTAAGCTGAGTCTCAAAGAAGGATGCATAGGAATAAAACCAAGTTGTGTGTGTCAGAGGGACGGCGTTTCAGACAGAGAGGACAACGTAAGAAAGACAGAGAGAGGAAATGCAATAGGGGCTCATGCGGACCTTCAAGCAGTCCAATATCCTGCGCTTTGCACTTCCAAAAACTTGATCTTGTCAGAGTTGTTTGGCATCTAGTCAGCTTCCTTCAGTTAACCAAATTCTTGAGAGGATGCATAGCAAGTAGAATGCCAATTTCTCAAGTTAGAGTGACTCTGTCTGGTGGGCCAGATGTTCATGGGCCCGGAAATCCGGATATGTGCAGAAGGAGGCTGAGTGAGCATGAAATTGGAGCAAGTCGCAAAGCTAGTGATCTTGTCATCAACTTTTGACAGCCCTGTATCACTGTCTCCAGTACCAGCTCCTCTCCCCCTCCTTTCGCAGCCAAGCTTCCAGGACGCAGCCCTTTTCTCTACTTCCTCAGCCCACTTACTCCCTCCCCACTGCACTGTAATCTGGATTCTACCACAACTCCTCCCCTAAAGCTGCCTTCACCTCGGTCACAAACGCTCTCTTTGTTGCTAAAGACCGGATTCCTTTTAGTCCCTCTTGTTCTTGGCATCTCTACAGCTTCTGCCCCTGAGATCTGCTCTCGTCCCACTGTATCCGTACACCACTCCTGTTTTCCCTTCGATGCTTCTGGCTGCTACTTCTTAGGCCCCTTGGTGTCTTCCTTTTTCTCTGCCAATCCTGCAACTGATAGTTTCCCTCTCTATCCTACTCTAGGTGAGATCACGGCTTCAGTTGCCACCTATACAGTCTGTGGCTGTCTGTGGCTCAAATGGCTTTTTAAAAAATTGTGGTAAAACACACATAACATAAGTAAATGTACCATCATAACCATTTTCGGGGTTCTTTTTTATCATAACCATTCTCAAGCACACGGTTCAGTGGCATTAAGTACATTCACATTGTTGTACAACCATCACCATTGCCCATCTCCAGAACTCTTCCTCATCTTGCAAAACTCAAACGAGGCATTTATTAAACAATAACTTCCCATTCCCCACTCCCCCAGCTCCTGGCAACCACCATTCTACCTTCTGTCTCTTTGAGTTTGAGTACTCTAGGTACCCCATGTACGTGTAATCATACAATATCTGTCCTTTTGTGACTGCCTTATTTCACCTTGCAAAATGTCCTCAAGGTCTGTCAATGATATACCATGTGTGTGAATTTCCTCCCTTTTTAAAGCTGAATAATATTCCATTGTATGTATATCCCACATTGTGTTCATGCATTCATCCATCAATGAACACTTGAGTTGCTTCTACCTCTTGGCTATTGTGAATAATGCCTCTGTGAACATGGGTGGACAAACATCTCTTTGAGACCCTGCTTTCAATTCTTTGGGATATATATATCCAGAAGTAGAACTACCGGATCATATGATAATTCTATTTTTAATTTTTTGAGGGATTGCTATACTGTTTTCTACAGTAGCTGTACCATTTTACATTTCTACCAACAGTGCACAAGGGTTCCAATTTCTCCACATCCTCACCAACACTTGTTATTTTCTGGTGTTTTGATATTAGCCATCTTAATGGGCGTGAGATTCAAATGACTTTTATCAACTCTAGACTTGGATAGCCAGCTGCCTACTGGACATCTCAGTCTGAATATCTTAGGGAACCTTGAACTCAATTTGCCCAAAACAAATCTTTCCCCCCAAACCTGATACCCTGTGGTGTTCCCTACCCTGACAAACTCCACCACCATTCCTCTAAGTGCCAAAGCTGGCGACCTGGTTGGGTTTCTTGTCAGTTTCAGCAATTCTAGCTCCCTGGTATCTGCTGAATCTTCCCACTCCTCCCCACCTGGACCCAACACTACCTTATCAGTTCATCTCACACCTGAACGCCCACGAAGAGTCCCTGCCTCCTGCCTTGCTCCCTCTGATTCATTCTTCTTACTATCTCTTTAAAATGCAGATTTGATCCCATCTTCCCCTGTTTAAAATCATTCAGGGCTCCACAGTGTCTTCAGAATAAAGCCCAAAGTCCTTAGAGGGACAAATTCTGTAGTGTGGTCCTTTATGATCTGGTCATATGATCTTCAGTTTCAAGCCTAATTTCTTGTCATTTCCTGGCTTTGTCCCCGAGCTCATTTTGAATGAGTAGCCATTGCCCAACTGTGTTACAATTACCATTCCTCTCACCAGGAATTCTTGATCTGGAACATCCTTCCCCTCTCCAGCTGCCTCTCTTGAATAACTCTGTTGAAATGTTACATTCTCTGGGACCCTCCCAACCTCCCTGGGCTGGGTGCTCTTTCCAATACTTCCATTGCACTCACCACATTGCCCTCTCCCCCAGACTGAGCACTTTTAGGTTCTGGACTCTGATTTATTTATCTTTGGATCTCAAGGATCTAGCACAGAGCTTGGCACATACTAAGTGCCTGTCTGAGTGGTCAAAGCCTTCCTGGAGAGATGACAACTAACCTGAGTCCTAATTAATGGCTAAGAATTGGCCAGATGAAAACAGGTCAGGGAATATCTCAAGCAGTGGAGGCAACAAGCAAAGATGCGGGTTTGTGGTATAGAATGAGGCATCAGAGAACAGCAGGTTATTCAAGGTGGCTGGAGCACATGACATACGAGTGACCAGAGACAAGCCTAGGGCACTTTTGCCAATAGACTCGGGAGAATCTATCAGGCAATCCTGGCCAGGGTACCAAAGTATGGAACTATTATATAAGATGAGTTAGGGGCAGCTCATGAGCACCAACATTCAGAATTAAAGAGCAAATGACGGATAAGAGATGTGTGTTGTCTTCCCAGGGTATGTATGTTTGAATTAAGTGATGGATGGGCTATTCACCAAGTAGCTCCTCATCCCATATTTGTTAAACTCAACTGAGTAAAGCATTAAGATTAAAAAAAATGATAATAATAAAATATCTAATATACACTAAAATATAATAATAAAATAATATTAGTAAAACTATGAAATGAAATATGACACTTCAGGAAATGAGTCAGAGATTGACGGAGTTATGCATGAGGTCAGGAGAGACTGAGCTTCCTGAAATTGGGAACCACTAGTTCTTGCTACTCTCTAAAGATCACAAAGTCAGAAGAGTAAGGAGTAGAAGCAGAAAGGGTGGGGAACAAAAGAGAAGATGCTGAAAGGGGTTGGATGGTGAGCATTTGGCAGAGGAGAGCGCTAACGGGGTGGGGATGACTTCACACCGTATTCTGTCAGTGACTAAGACCTGAGCACGTGCTGCTGCATGTGGCCACAGACCTTTCCCTTTTATTGTACAGGAACCAGCCCCAGCTCTGAGTGTGATGGTTCTGGATTCTGACTTGTGTTCCTCCTGGCAAGGTGTCCCCCTAAGCTGACCTTCAAGTTACTGTGTCCTTCGCTGGGTCTTTGTTCTTTATACTTTCGCACCCTCCCTCCCCTGCCACTAAACCCCCATCTTTGTCTTTCCTAACCCAGAGAGTTATGTTTACTTGATAAATCAGTCCTTTCACTTACATCATTAGGGTAATTGGAGCCTGTTCCCACTGGCCTTTCAGAACTGCCCTCCTCTCTGGCCACGCGCAGTCTAGCCTCCCTTCCTGGATCAAACCCACCTGACTCTGGGTGAGACGGTCCCTGCCTGGGCTTTTCCTGCTCCCCCCCCCCCCCTCACCGAACATAACTGAGAAGAGCTCACTTAGGCTACCTGGTGTTTGATGCCCAGCCTGGAACAACAGGGAAGAGGAGAAAGTTCCCCTTGGCCCTATTGGCCCGGCCTGAGTGCTCTGTGATAGGCGGGGATGCTGACAACAGAAGCCTGTGCAAACCACCGCAGCTGAAAATAAAGAGGCTCTGGCCACAGAATCACCGAGTAAATTCAGGCCTTGGCTCCCACATGAAAAGTTTCCCGGCTAAGTCACACCCTCCACTGAGGCAGCTCAGAAAGGCTGGGGAAAGTGTTCTTTTCTGGGAATTGGGAATATGGGAAACTCCCAAAGGGAGTCAAAATCGCAGGCTGCAGGAAATGAAGTTTGGGCCATGGAAACAGTGACCAGCTAGTTTTCGTGTGCTGCCACCTCCTGGGAGACTTGGAAACTGCAGAACTGCCAGTCGAGGAAGAGAGACGCTTACTCACTCTCCAGGTATTGAATATTTATTGTGCACCCAGATGTGGGAGGCATAAGGCCACGTCCCCGACCTTGATGAGGGTACAGTTTAGGTAATCTGTTGTAAATGCAGTAGAGAGAAGTGTGTAAGCCAGCATCCTGGGAACCCTCTCCACCTCCAGTCCATGATCAAGTCCTCTCAATTCCAAGTCCAACATGCTCCTTAGATCCATCCACTTCTCTCCACTTCTGCTTCCTTCTCTCCTGAGCCAAACCACCCTTTTGCCTAGCTCCCGCCCTAAATATTCTCTTTCTTTCCATCAGTGCACTTCCCTCAATCCACAGCAGCCTGCTTGAAACCATTCAGTGTTTTATGGTTGCTTTTAGGAGTAAGACCAAGCCCCCTACCGCAACCCAGGGCCCTGAGTGGCCGGGCAGCCGCCTCATCTGGTGCCTGCTTCTCCTGGCTCTCTCACATCCGCACACAGAACTTCTTCCAATTCTCCAGACTAGACAAGCTCGCTCTTGCCTTCAGGACTTTGCTTCTCTGTCCCTTCTGTCAAGCACAGTCTTCCTTATGAACGCCCTCTAGTTAATTCCATTCACCCTTCAGATGGCAGCTCAGACATCACTTCTTCAGATAAGAGATCTCTCTGCGATCTAGTCTAAACCTCGTTTGCTTTTTCCTTGCAGCAAACATCACAGGTTAATTTCCTATGTGTGCATTCAGTTGATTAGTGTCTGCTTCCCCACAAGCCTAAAATTTAACATTGTTTCACCCGCACCTAGTGCAGTACCTCCCACGTAGCATATGCTGAATAAATATCTTTGGAATGAATTCGAATGGGCCTGTGGACTTCTTACCTTGGAAAAGGGAATACTTTGGTTTGCTCGGTGAATATAGACATATACTCCCCACCCCAGGAGTAGAACAGGGCCGGGATTTCCCCTGCCACCTGGTGGGATGCTCTAACCACAGTGGCGCCTCCCTCTGAGCCTTTCTGGAAGGCTCAGCATTGCTCCATCCTGGGTGGATGGTCCCTAAGGTGGATCAATGGTGGGGAGCGGGGAGGCTAATGACAGAGGGCAGGTGTGAATGGAGCAGAGAGCAGGGAAAGGGGTAGAAAGAGACCATTAAAGTCAGAAGGCCACTGGACTGATGGCCTCCAACATATATGAAGCCCCTACACACTTTCTCCAGGTCTCACACTGTGAGGAGATCCATCGTCATTCACTTGGGTGTCATTGCCCGGGGCTCAGGCTGGTTAACTTCATCCACTTGGTAACCTTTATTGAGTTCTTGTCCTCCAGGAAGTTATACTGCCCTCGGCCCCCAGAGGGCACCCTGGAGGCACTTCTGGGCAGCCTGTCCTGCACTCAGGTCAGTGGAGCCTGATGTGAAAGCTGCTGAGGTGGAAGCCATCTGATTACGAGGCAGGCTGGGTGGGGGAGTGGGGGAGAGTTTCCCTGTGTGGTTTCCGCAGTGATGAGGTAGACTGATTAGTCACGGGGTTGGCAGAACATACAGCAACAGAGGTACGTATGGTAGCCATTTGTTCTTTTAATTGTGCAGCATTCGTTTCCCTTTTATTGGAAGTAGCATCCCAGTTTTTGTTTGTGGAGTTAAGCCTCTCTCCCTTGTGCCCTCTGGGTGGGACAGTAAATCAGGGGACTTGCCCCCGCAGCCAAGAGGTGGGCACATGATACAGGCAGGCCACTCAGACTCTCTCTTGAGACTGTGACTCTCTCTTTTTTTTTTTCCTTTGGCCTCCCCGCACAGCTTGCAGGATCCCAGTTCCCTGACCAGGGATCGAACCTGGGCCTTTGGCAGT
This sequence comes from Hippopotamus amphibius kiboko, assembly GCF_030028045.1. NCBI lineage: Eukaryota > Metazoa > Chordata > Mammalia > Artiodactyla > Hippopotamidae > Hippopotamus > Hippopotamus amphibius. The sequence goes on from NC_080188.1 coordinate 146,024,504, forward strand.
GACAGTGAGAGTCCTAGCCACTGGAACACCAGGGAATTCCCATGAGACTGTGACTCTTGAACAGAGCCAGGCATCAACAGCAATGAACACTCGGAGCACACCCATCGCCTTGGTAACTCCTAGGTAAAACAGTTGACCAGTTTCTGTTGGTTCCTGTCCCGTTTCAAGACTGGGTGTCTAGCCTCCTATCTACTCTGTGAGCTACCCGAGAGTGTTTCAACAAACACCTCCTTTTGTCTGATTAACCGACATTGGTTTTTGTTGCTTACAACCAAGCAACTGTGACACATTATCATCTGGTTCATAACTTCCATTTGGCTGACTACAGGTGGTGGACAACAGTGCAAAGGCTTGGATAGGACCTGCCAAAAGAGGAGGTGTCTGGGAGCGCCTGGAATGTGGTCCATCAGAGTCCTTGGAGGATAGACAGGTTGACACTAGTCGGTGAGGGTGACAAGAGAATTAAGTGTCTATCTTGCTGATGGTGTCTCTTACCATTAGGTGTGAGCCAGCCAAGTGTATAAAAGCACGGATGGTCGGGGATGAAGCCCAGAGAACACATATTCCAGGGACATTTGGGATTGGGGAAGGTGCAGTGATCCTCAGATGGCCCCAGGCACAGATGCCAGAAGGGATGCCGCAAGATGGGACGTCACCAAGCAGACAACTGAGACAACTGTCCCTTTCTGAAAGGATATCTGCCTCCTGCTGCTGCCAGGTTCAGAGAAAAATAGGCACAGGGTGGCCCTGTCCTCTGCTGGAGAAATCTGCACTCTCAGCACTGAGAGGCCGGGCTGGGCCAGGAGAAACTGGGACTGTGGCACAGGCTGTGGCTACTTGGCAGTGTTGGGGACAGGAGTTCGTCGTGGGATGCAAGTCTGAGTCCTCCGGGAGAAGCCTCCTGCCTTACAAGGAGCTGGGGCGGCAGCGGATGACACTAAGCGCCTGACGTGCTCATCACGGGCAGCTGGGTGGGGTAGAGCTTAGGCGTCGCCCCCCCACCGCAGAGGGTGTGTGTCGGCAGTGTCCTCTCCCCCCAGGGGGCCCTGGGTAGTGTCGGAAGCCTGCTCTCTCAGACCAAGACTTGCTCCACAAAGTCTCCTCACGTTCTGAGTCCATAAGTGCTCTGGTCCAAAGGCAGAACCCTACCCCTCCCCTGCCCCGACCTGCCCTCAGCGCTCCCGCAGGCTGTGGAACCCTCCCTGTGGCCTGGCCTGGTGACAGGAGGCAGGGACCACGCCGCTGCCATCAGGCCCATCCTCTCCTCCGAAGCCGTGAGGATGGGGGAGTTGGGCGCTGTGCAGCATGGCCCTGGGAAGGTGTGCCTCAGGCATCTTGGTTGTAAGCAACAGAAACCAATTCTAGCAGGTTAGCGGGGAAAACAAGCACACTGAAAAGATACCGGGTAGCTCAGAGAAGGGCTGGCGCTGGAAAATCAGACCTGGAGGAGACGGAAACAGAAAGCCCCAGTCCACGCTGTCTGCACCGCTGGCACTGCCCACATGGGACAGCGGCCACCACGGCCACCACGCCAGCACGTGGGACACGGGGGGGTGAACGCACTGTCATCTTGTCGCAGCTCGGAAGGCTCCCTTCTTTGTTTCATGAACTCTCAAGTCTGACTCTAGGGCGGTGCTTCTGACAGGCTGTCAAAAAAACAAAATGGGAGAGAGAAAGAAAAGGTACCCAGTATAACTCCCCTCTACGTCCCCTTCATCTCCTTCTTTACTTTTCTTTGAGCATCTGAATTCTTCCGTACACATTTTATAAAGAAGAAATCTGAACTGCCACTCTAGCGGATGCTGTGATGCCCAGGTCCCCGTCCCAGCCACTGAGCGCTGGTGGCTCACATGTCCCGGCTGCTCCTTTGCCTCCCCTTCTCAGGAGAACTGCCCTTGACTGGCAAGAGCTGCCTGCTGGCAAGTTATGAACCCTTCATCCTAGGAGGAGGGGGCAGCTGCAGCCACGCGCTGACTGATATGGGGGTACAAAAGCGGCCCCTGTGGCCTCAGGGCAGGCTGTCCCAGAGCCCCCTCTTTAGTCTCTGCCTGAGACCACAGCCTTCCCCTCGGTTAGAACTTGCCTGAGACCACAGCCTTCCCCTGGGTTAGAACTTGCCTGACACACATCCTTGCTTGAAGCGTGCTTTCCCCTCACCTATCTTGCCTCTCTTCCTCCCTTACAGGTTTTTCCTGAAAACAGCCCCTCAGTAAATCACAAGCCTGTCTCAGGCTCCGCTTCCCCAGCCCCGCCTTCATCAACACCTCCCTCCCGTCTCAGTCCCAGCTCTGCAGGCTAAGGTGTCTTGCCTTCTGCTTCCTGGGCCGATGAGTTATAGTGATGAAGGGCGGGCAGGAGAGAGAAGCTGGGCCCTGCCTCGGGAGAGACAGGTATTAACTCAGTAGTGACACACGTGGCCACAGGGTAGCAATCAAGGCAGACCTTGTGAAGGAAAGGCAGTGTGAGAGGACCCGACGCAGTCAGGAGGTCAGGGAAGGCTTCCCTGAGGAGGCGAAGTGGAGTGAACGTGAAAAGCGGGTTGAGCAGAGCCTTCGCGCACAGAGGCCCTGCCGCAGAAGGGGATCTGGGGTGAAGACAAGGTCCCTGAGATTGGAGCGGAGAAACCGACGTCTGGGGGCACTGTGGCTGCAGGGACTGAGGAGGCCAGAGGGGGCCGACGAGGCTTTTTAGGGAACCTGGTTTTCATCCTAAAGCAAAAGAAGCACTGGAGCGTGTTCCACTCATGGGAGAGGGGTAAAGAGACATGGTCTGTCTGCGGTTGGAAAGATTTCTCTGGCGGCAGTGCAGAACAAGGATAGGGAAAGGGGTTTTATTTTAATAGCAGTGGGAAGTCACTGGTTGGTGTTAAGTGGGAGTTGGTATCATGAGATTTCTCCTTTGAGCATATCTCTCTGGCAACTGTGTAGAAAGCCGAGTCGAGAAGGGCATGGGCAGAATCAAGAAGACCAGTTAAGAAGCTCTAGCAGCGGCTCAAGTGAAACGTGGTGGTGGGTAGAAGTGGAGTGTTGGAGATGGAGAGAAGTGGCAGATGGGAGATGTAGAACTGACAGGACTCACCTGTAAATCAGACGTGGAGTGTGTGCAAATGGGATGAGGAACACACCTGGCTTTGTGGACAAATTGGATGCTGATGTCACAGGGATAAGAAGGCTTGGGGAGTGAATTAAGAGAGGGGAACGAAGAGTTCCATTTCAGGTCACATTACATTTTAATAGGCCCATTAGATAACCAAGTGGAGATATTAAGCATGTAGTTTGATATGAGTTCGATTTCAGAGCTGAGAAATGGTTGGGCCCTAGGACTGGATGAAATTATTAGGAAGAAGAGATCCTGGGACCCAGAGCTGATGACAATATCTAATCCAGGCAGAATAGTAGGTGCTTGCATTGTGGAATATTTTTATTATAAAACTACATGCATTATATTGTTGCAGAAATCGGTCCCACAAGAAACCAAGCACCACACTCAGAGGGTTGGAGAACTCAGGTTTATTAAGCTGGCGGCACCAGAGGAGCTAATGCTCCAAAGCTCTGGGCCCTGAACTCAGGGTGAGCTTTACTTTTACACTGCACATGTTTACAGAGCATGGAAGTTTCCAAACAGAAACTTGCAAGAGCAGGTGCAGAACATTCCATTTTGTAGCAAAACATCTTAAAGTTACATTGAATTGTTAGGTCATCCTGTTTTTCTGTTTTTCTCCAGCAGCAAGCATATTTCACAAAAGCAAAGCAAGCATGGAGTTGTTTTTAGCTGAGTGTAAGTTTCTAACTTTCCCCTTCAATATGGGTTTTTTGAGTTGTAGATAACCAGTGTTCACTTGGATAAACTCAGATATTCAGGATTTATTTCCATCATGCTGATGAAAATAAAGGTGGGAACTTTAGCCCACAGCCTGACCTCATAATAACTCAGGGTCAGCCAAAGAGCAATATTATTTTAATATAGTATTGAGGAAACTTCAGTGGGTCTTTGCTCCATGGAATCCAAAGACCCTAACTAAACTGTGATTATGTCTTGTAACACTACCTGCCTTAGGCCACAGGGCATAATGCTAGCACATGGGGCACTGTGAAGGGGCAAAAGCATATATCAATTTGAAAGTTGGGCTTAAATGAAAGAACAGTTTTAGATTAAGTAGGGAAATTGACTATGTATTTTTCAGACCATCACTCGTAGATATTATTCTTGCAACCAAACTTTTGATACATAGTCTTAGAGGTTATACTCCCAAATCATATCTGAAGAGCCTGGCATATAGAAGCTGTTTGATAAATATGGTTTGAATAAATGAGAGTCATTTTATGATTAAGAACATACTTTAGGACTTCCGTGGTGGTGCAGTGGTTGAGAATCTGCCTGCCAATGCAAGGGACACAGGTTCAATCCCTGGTCTGGGAAGATCCCATGTGCCATGGAGCAACTAAGCGCATGTGCCACAACTGCTGAGCCCATGCACTGCAACTACTGAAGCCTGAACGCTCTAGGGCCCAAGTGCCGCAACTACTGATCCTGTGTGCTGCAACTACTGAAACCTGTGCACCTAGAGCCCATACTTGCAACAAGAGAAGACACCAGAATGAGAAGCCTGTACACGGGAACAAAGAGTAGCCCCTGCTCACTTCAACTAGAGATAACCCACACGCAGCAATGAAGACCCAATGCAGCCAAAAAATAAATAAATAAATAATTAGAGATAGGTCACTTGACTGCTCGATATACAAAGAAAGGCCAAGAGAGTGTTCATAGGCAAAGCATATTTTATTTTAGCAAACAAGGTTTTCTTGGATTATAGCTAATATATTTATTGACAACTAATTGACAACAAGCTAATATATTGCTTGATGTGCTGAAAAGGTCACAAGACACTGAGTACAATATATCTTCCCCACTGGCTGGAGGAGAGATTTGGTTTCCTCTGGTCTCCTTCCGCCATTCAGAAACTAAGCTCAATAAGTATTTATTAAGTACTTACTATGTGACAGGCACCACATTATATACTAGGGATAAGGACTTATAAATCACTTTAGAAAACAGTTCTGAGTCTATTCCAGCATAGGACAAATGGGTGACTAAAGTCCAAATTTCTGTGCCGTGATACGTAATCATGATAACTTTTGCTTAGTTTTTTTCCCCAAAAGTATTAACAGATGCCCAAAACAACCATTAGGAAGTCTCCATAAAGTAGTCATAGAATGTCTAATGCCAAGAAAATTAATTAGCTATATATATTTAGGTGAATTTCTGGACTCTATTCTGCCTCATTGATCTGTATATCTTACTATATACCGATATCACACTGTCTTAATGAACTTAACTTTATAGTAAATATTAAAATAATGGAATATAAGTCCTCCAACTTGCGTCTTTTTCAACTTTTGGTTAATTCTAAGACTTTGCCTTTCCTCATAACTTTTAGTATCAGCCTGTCTGTTGGGATTTTAATTAGGATTCCATTGACTGTAATTTAGACAAATTGACATTAATGTCATGATACCAAAAACAAATGATAATTTTTCATTTATTTAGGTCTCCTTTAACTTCCCTCAGCAGTGTTTTGCCTCAGAGGTCATCCCATATTTTGTTGTTTATACAACGGTGTGCTGGTGAGGCAACTCTTGGGGCAAGGTGGGAGTTCATAAAGCCCTAATTTGTTCTGTTTCTGTGTATATACTCACACCATGACCAGCTTCAAACTCTCAACGTGACATCACCCAATGTGGAGTTCAGAAGAGACGGCAGAATCAGCTTTCGTGTGAGCCAGTTCCAACACACATACGATATATTCCTAAATATTTCATGGTTTGGGTGCTATTTTAAATTCCTGATACTGTAAATGTTGAGTGATGGGATTTTTCTTGTCTTCCTTTAAAGAGAGTTAAAGTTTGTTTTGTTGGCAGTTAAGTTACTTGCAGATCAAGCTGAACTTTTTGAATTACAGCTTCATTTTAAGGCCTTTACTATAGGCTTAGTTTAGCTCTTCTACTAAGGCATGACCCTTCTGAGGTCCTTACTCTGTACCCCAAGTGTTCAACAAGTGCTCTCCACTCTGCACGGTAAGAACTCAAGTCTCCCAGTCCTGTGTCAGCTTTGGGAACTGTTTAGCTTAGAGATTCCCATCAGTTGTTCTTTGCTAGGCCTTGGGGGTTTCATCCAATATGTGCCCAGATTAGTATTCACACACAGTCTCAAGGGAATCCCCATGCAGTTTTCTGAAGCACTTCCTTTTTCGTTAACTTTTAATTTTTATTTTATATGGGACTATAGTTGATTTACAATGTTGCGTTAGTTTCAGGTGTACAGCAAAGTGATTCAGTTATATACATATACGTATGTCTATTCTTTTTCAAATTCTTTTCCCATTTAGGTTATTACAGAATACTGAGCAGAGTTCCCTGTGCTATAAAGTAGGTCCTTGTTGGTTATCTCTTTTAAATACAGCAGTGTGTCCATGTCAATCCCAAATTCCCAGTTTAGCCCTACCCCCCACCTTTCCCCCTTTGGTAACCATAGTTTTTTTTCTCTGTCGGTGAGTCTGTAAATACGTTCATTTGTCTCACTTTTTTTAGATTCCGCACATAAGCAGCATCACATGATATCTGGGAAGCCCTTTCTTTGCAGAGTGTCTTCCTCTTTAACACGCTGCCTTGCAAATTGCAAATTGCCTTAGCACTCCGCGCGCCCCCACCCCATTCACACAGCTCCAATTTTGTCTCTTTACTTCAGCAAGATCTCATGGGTTTTGACTGGGTTCCCAGCCCCTGCACAGCCGTTTAAAAATTGCCTCCAGGCAGAAAGCTGGAATGATCGTAGGGCTCACATTTGTTTCTCTTGTCTCTGGGGGCACATTCTTCACTGCCTATTGTCCCAAGATCTGAATACGCTTGTTTCATAGATTTTGTCCAGTTTTCTTGTTGTTTAGGCCAGAAGGGGCAAGTACCATTTCAATTACTCCTTCACTGCCAGAACAGAAGTTATTGGTTTGTTTTTTTAGTCTGAGTCAATACACGCTTAATCGAAAACATTTGTGTTAAAAGGGCTGCTTTGTGCACTAAGAGCTATCAGAGCAATAGGAGCCGAGTTAGGGGAGAACCAACGTGCATACTCTAGGCGAGGGAAGAGAGCTGGGAAGGCTTTCAGAAGACACTCAAGTTGAATCTTAAAGTATCTCAGAGTTTTCAAATCCAAATCAGAAGTCCTGATGTTCCCCTGAACCTGCTCCTCCAAGTATGCCCTATCTCAGTTAATGCCAACTCCATCCTTAGAGTTGCTCAGACTAACACCTTTGATGACATCCTTATCACCTTTCTTTCTCTCTTATCCCACATCCAATCCATCGGCAAATTCCATCAGACCTACCTTTAAGCTACATCCAGAATTCAACCCTGTCTTGTGGCCTCCACTGCTCCCACCCTGGCTCAAGCCACTAGCAGTTCTTGCTTGGATTTCTGCAGCAGTCTCCTAACTGGTCTCCTGCTTCCACCCTTGTCTGCCTACAACCCATTCTCAACTCAGCAGCCAGAGGGATCCTTCTAATATGTAACTTCCCTATTCAAACCCTCCAATAAGCTCCTCATCTTACTTAGAATAAAGCTTTGCAATGGTTTCCCAGGTCTCCCCTTATCTTTCTCACTTTGACCTTCGCTCCTCTTCCCCTGGCTCACTCTCCTCAGACCACACTGGTCTCCTTCCAGTTCCTCCCATTTCTGAGGGCTGCCCCTGTCTCAGGATATTTGCCCTCGCGCTTCACTTTGCCCTTAATGCGTTTCCCCCAAATATTCACACAGCTTGCTCCTTCACTTCCTTAAGTCTTTGCTCAAACATCCCTCCTCAGTGGCCTTCCCTGACCACTCCATTTAAAATTGCAATAACCTCCACACCCGCTCTGGCACCCCTGTCCACATTCTTCTTCCCTGCTTAATTTTTCTCCATAGCACTTACCTGGTCTGTTATATCATTTACTTATTTAGTTTGTTCATTGTCTGTCCCCTCCTGCCACCACCATTAGAATGTAAATTCTATAACCCAGGAAGTTTGTCTGTGTTATTCATTGCTCAGCACCTAAATTAGTATCTGGCACATAGTAAGCCTCAGTAAACATTTCATGAATAGATGAATACCAACGCAATGGTAGGGGAGGTAACTAGTGAAGGATGACCATTTCAGGATGAGAGAATGGCACAGAAAAGCACTGAAGGGGGAAAGAGTATATGATCAGGAAATGGAAATTAGATGGATATAGCTGGAATGAAGGTCCTGTGGGATTGTGGCCAAGAGGCAGGGATGGTTTGCCATGCTAAGGTGTTTGAACTTCAGCCTAAAGCAATGGGGTATCACTGAAATGTTTTAAGCTTGGTGGAGAGGGCTGTGAAACCTGATCATGTTAGTAATTTGAAGGATCCTTCTGCCAGAAGACATTGGTTTAGAGGCGGTGAGACTAGACACAAGGAGACCAGTTGTTTCTAATTTCAATAGCTCTGTTGATGAATGATGAGGGTCTGAATTAAGTCAGTGCCCAGAGGCATTAATATAGAAAGGGGGTGGACTTGAAGGGTAGTTAGGAAGTGAAAGCTTCAGGATTTGGTAAACAAACTGGTTGTGAGTTGTGAGACAGAGCAAGAGTTCAGGATGACAACCAGATTTCTAGCTTGGGTGACCTGAGGGATGATGGTGCTGTTCACCGAACACAGATGTAAAGCAATTACACAGACTCACCAGTCATCTTCCTGTTATTGGGTCACCAGGGCTCAGTGATGATTGGGTGCAAAGCCCAAGCCATTCATTTGCACTCATTGTATGTAGACACCCAGCTGGTGGCAGGAAGTCTGACCTGAGCACCATTAGTCAGCAGCCTCCCTTCCATTATGAAAGACCAAGCCTGTAATATAAATACTGCTTTAATTTGTCAGATAGTGCTTTGTGGCTTCTTGCCCCACCTTGACTGCCTTATGAAGTAACTGGCGAAGGAAATTGTGTGTAGATTTCCCTAAAGAGAAGTTTACATTTTGTTTAAGGTTATAAAGGTACAGGCCCCAAGGATCATTACTACCAAAATCTGTCAGGACAACGAATGTTTATGCAAAGTACAGTGCTAGACTCTAAACTAAGCTCATGTGCCCTTGAGGTATACTACTTTATACCTCTGCCTTCCCGAGGAGATCTTCTCTTTTAATTGAGTGGTGAGGGGAGTAGTGAAGAAGACACTTGGCTGACCAGCCTGGTCAACCTTGGAGTCAAATGATCACTGTAGTCAGATCACCTTTACCACCAAGTCCAAGCTGTCTGAATTTCCCTCCCGGGCTGGTACTGGGTGGAGCAGTGAGGCAGGCTGCAGGATGAGGCGTCCAGGGAGAGCACCCAGGAAAGGAGTCTGAAGCATCTTTCAACTATCAGAGGGATCAGGCCGATGGGTGAATGTTGAGTGTGAAGCAAAGGAACTAAGAGCAGAGTTAGCAAGAGAAAGTAAGCCAATTTAATAGGGTAGAAGGGAAGCATCCCGGAAAGATTCCCTGAGGGTCTGGAAAAGAGAAGCAGAACCCGCCTGTGAGTTTGGAGAAAGCTGTTGAAGCAACTCACTTGAACAGAAACAGCTTATACAGCAATGGCGCCACATTTTATGGAATGGAAGTGGCAGAGAATGGAATAAAGGGGGTTGGGATTTAATGACATGCACTATAGGAAGGTAGAATATTTGCATCCATTCATTTAGAAAGCTGTTATTAAGTACGTACGTGCACATAAAACAGGACTGCCACATGAATGGAATAAACAGATTATAGGCTGGTGCAGTTGGAGGAGCCTTTTAACACGTATATAACTTCTAATGAAGTGTTATTTCTAATTAGAAGAATGACATGTATATAGTTTCTTTTTTGATGATACTACTAAAGATGGCAATTCTGAGTTAAGTATATACTCTGTAGGAGTTTTATCCTATGGTTTTGAAGTAGATAATTTTTCTTGGTTGTTAAATTTACCCTCCCGTGAATTTTTTTTCCTTTTTTTTTTTTCTTTCTTTTTTTAGAGTCGCATGGGCTTAGTAGCTCTGCGGCATGTGGTATCTTCCCGGAGCAGCAATTGAACCCGTGTCCCCTGCACTAGCAGGTGGATTCCCATCCACTGCATCACCTAGGACATCCCCGCCCATGAATTTTAATAAGTGACTCAAGTCAGGAGGTTCACCATCATGATGAACATTTTAAAAATGATAAATGAAACAAAAACATTTGAGTTCAAAAGATTGCCATAGATCGTTTGCTTTTGCAGCTACTTGTATTGTTCTTTGGAGGCTAGATAGCTTATTGAACTATTGAGAACTGACCTGCATTAATGGACAGAAATGAAGGAAAGAATTTGTCCTGCCTGGCCAAGCAGATCTTGTATAGCCTTATCACTCTGAATGGAAAGAAATTGTTCTCTGGGGCTTTTATATATATGTAAAACATGGGTAATATTCTATGATACAGCACCAACTTGTTTTTACTTTTCCATACATGATAAATAGCATTGGAGAAAGCAGCAGGTCACCATAAGAAATCTATCTAGTTAGGTAGATAAATAGATATAAATATGGAGATATATATCTTTTAGAAAACAGCAATCCTGACGTGTTGCTTGAGTAGAGTAAAATGCATCTGGGTCACTGAGAAATTTAGGGTGGCAGTGTTGTTCACTCTCTAAATATATGTGTTTTGGATAAAACTGTGGTTCCCTTTTTGCTGATATGTTTACAATTTCTTTGTCTGAATTGAAAAGAGGAAGTATTATGATATGATTGCTTCCTTAAGTAATGACATGGCAAAATGTGACAGGAAAAACAACTATAAATTCTTCATGAAAGTTAAACTTGTGTTCTGATGAAAGAAAGACTAAGACTATTAAAAACTGGGCTGTGTAATGCAGTTTGGTTTTCTTTCAAAGAGCACATTTGTGAAACATATAATTTGATATGGGATACATTGCAGGCGAAAGGGACAACCTCAGTAGTCCAAGTTCTAAAGATGCTCTTTGAAGCTTCTCTGCCGTAACATTCATCGTCCACATTTAAATGCTTCTTTCTGAAGGGAGACAACATCTGATTAGCTGATGCTGGGGAGATTAATGACAATTTACAGTGCATTTCAATTCTTCTCCCCCGGTGACACTCAATTTTCTAAATAAGAAACACACTTTCCATTTCAGAGGATTTCACTGTCCCTCTGTGTTACTATGATGCATAACAAGTTCCCCCAAAACATGATGCCCTGAAGCACGATAATCATGCATTATATATTATGTATTACCTCTCACTCTTTCTGTCGTCAAAAATTCAGACCAGATACCGAATGGATGGGTGGTTTCTGATCCGCAATATCTGGGGCATCAAGTGGAAAACTCAAAGGCTGGGAGCTGGAATCATCGGAAGGATCATCCACTTGCACCGCATTGACAGGCGTTGATGCTCGTTCGTGGCTGGGGTCTGGCTGGGGCTATCAGCCAGGATATCTGCACTGAACCCCTCTACGTGGGCTGGGTTTCCTCACAGTGTGATGGCTGAGTTCTAAGGGCAAGCATCCCAAGAGAGAAGGAGAAAGAGGTGCAGGTTGTATCTTTTGTATGACGTGGGCTTCAAAGTCACATATTTAGTGACGTGCTGCCAAGCTCCAAAGCTCGGGGCAGTCACAAGTCCCTGTTCAGTTTCACAAGGCGGGAACAGAGATCCCACCTCTCTTTGGGAGACGTGCCAGGCTCATTTTAAAACAAGCATGTAGGATGGGATAAATGTATAGGTAGAGCCATCTTTGGAAGATACACACTGTGCTTCTAGAAAGGTATTGGAGATTCACCTCCTGATTGCTACATGACTTAAATTTTAATATATTTTATTATAAATATAATATCTGCTCATGTGGAAAACAGAAAAATATGAAAAGAAAATAGTCCAATACAGTCCTAATACCCAAATAAGCCACATTTAGAGAGGATTAAAGTTTTCATATTGTCACATATATCATTTCCCCCATGGTTTGTTGGTTGGTTGGTTGGTTGGTTTCTTTCTTTCTAATATTTATTTATTTGTTTGGCTGCACTGGGTCTTCATTGCAACATTCAGGATCTTTAGTTGTGGCAAGTGGGATCTAGTTCCCTGACCAGGGGTGGAACCTGGGCCCGTTGCACTGGCCGCACAGAGCCTTAGCCACTGGACCACGAGGGAAGTCCCACTTTCTGGTTTCTCTTGTTGCCTTTCCCTTCCCAACTTTTCATGAAAATTTGGAAAGAGTAGTTCCAACAACACCCATTTGCTCTCCGCATAGATTCAGTAAATACTAACATTTTGCAATATTTGCTTTATCATTTTTTCTTGCTGAACCAATAGAAAGTTAATTTCAGATACTGCGATACTGCCTCAGCACACTGCTATTGCAGTATGTATCTCCTGAGAATAAGGACATTATCTTAATAATCACAATACCATCATCATCTAAGAAAAGTAATAGTTGCATAATACTATCTAATATCCATTCTATATTTAAAATTCTCCATCGGCTTCATGACCATCTTTTATAGCTTTTAAAAAGAAAATCAGGGAAGGAGGAAAAGATGGCGGCGAAGTAGAGAGACATGGAGTGCATCCCTCCCCACAGATGCATTGGGAATGCACGGAAGGACGCAGTAATTCTCACAGAGAACCAGCTGAACACCAGCAGACGGCCTCGGACACCGGATGGGACTGCGGGGAGCCCGACATAGCCGGTAGGGAGGCATCTACGAGGGCTCAAAGAGGGTGAAGCGGCGGAGCTGTGGCAGACGGGAGGGAGTGAGAAACATACGGAGGGTCCGCAGCGCAGCTCAGCGTTTCCGGACCAAGACATCGATCCGCGGCTGAACGGAGGGTCCAGGAGCGGGAGTGTGGGAGCAGGAAAGCTGGTTCAGTGTGGGAAACATTGTTGCCGGTAGGGTGACGGACCGAGAGGACAGGAGGGAGGAGGCCCGCGGAGAGGAGTGCCCGTTCCTGAGAGCTGCCCGGCCATGATGGCGGCTGGAGGCTGCAGGCTCACTGGCGGCTGGGAGGAGCCACGCGCATAGCCTCTCTCTCTCTTTCCGCGCCTCTGCAACAGGCAGTGGAGAGATGCCCTGCGGGCCACCTAAGGCGCTCAGGGATAACAAGTACCCTCAGGCACTCGGGTGGGGCTAGATTAAAACCCCTTGCAACGCCAGCAGCAGGGAGGCTGCCTAGAGAAAAAAAAAAAAAAAAAAAGAAAAGAAAAAAACCCCCGAGAGAGGCCCAACTCTAAGACTTTCTGTTTACGCCTGAGCCACCAGCGCCCTCTGCAACAGGCACCTCCAAGCCTGACTGAGACATCAGTGCGCCACTGCTCACTCCCTCCCAGGAGAAGGAGCCACTGTTGTACCCTCTCCCTCCCCACACACCGATGCTTACAGACGAACAATAAAGGAACCTCTGCTGGTCACAGAATAACGCAAAAAAACCCAAGGACAAGCAACCCCAAAAGTCTGGACAACCATGAGGAAACAAAGAAACACCATGCAGGCAAAGGAGCAAGAAAAAAACCCACAAGACCAAATAAATGAGGAGGAAATAGGAAAAATGCCTGAAAAGGAATTTAGAGTAATGATAGTAAAAATGATACAAAATCTCGATAACAAAATAGAGAAAGTACAAGAAACAGTTCATAAGAACTCAGAAAAACAAACAGCAATGGATAACAAAATAACTGAAATTAAAAATACTCTAGATGCTCTAACCAGCAGAATGACTGAGGCAGAAGAACGAATAAGTGAGTTGGAAGATAGAATGGGGGAAATAACTGCCACAGAGCAGGAAAAAGAAAAAATAATAAAAAGATTAGAAGACAGTCTCAGAGACCTCACTGATAACATTAAGCGTACCAACATTCGAATTATAGGCATCCCAGAAGAAGAAGAAAACAAGAAAGGGTCTGAGAAAATATTTGAAGAGGTTCTAGTGGAAAACTTCCCCAACATGGGAAAGGAAATAATGAACCAAGTCCAAGAAGCACAGAGAGTCCCATACAGAATAAACCCAAGGAGAAATACACCGAGACACATATTAATCAAACTAACGACAACTAAACACAAAGAAAAAATATTAAAAGCAGCAAGAGAAAAGCAACAAACAACATATAAGGGAAAACCCATCAGGATAACAGCTGACCTTTCTACAGAAACTCTGCAGGCCAGAAGGGAATGGCAGGATATCCTGAAAGTCCTGAAAGAGAGAAACCTACAGCCAAGAATACTCTACCCAGCAAGAATCTCATTCAGATTTGAGGGAGAAATCAAAAGCTTTCCAGACAAGCAAAAGTTAAGAGAATTCAGCACCACCAAACCAGCCTTACAACAAGTGCTAAAGGAACTTCTCTAAGTAGGAAACACAAGAAAAGGAAAACACCTACAAATACAAACTCAAAACAATTAAGAAAATGGTAATTGGAACACACATGTCAATAATCACTTTAAATGTAAATGGATTAAATGCTCCAACCAAAAGACACAGACTGGCTGAATGGATACAAAAACAAGACCCTTCTATATGCTGCCTACAAGAAACCCACTTCAGACCAAGGGATACATATAGACTGAAAGTAAAGGGATGGAAAAAGATATTCCATGCAAATGGAAGTCCAAAGAAAGCTGGAGTAGCAATACTCATATCAGACAAATTAGACTTGAAAGTAAAGACTATTAAAAGAGACAAGGAAGGACACTACATAATGATCAAAGGATCCATCCAAGAAGAACATATCACAATGGTAAATATCTATGCCCCCAATATAGGAGCACCTCAATACATAAGGCAAATGCTAACAGCTATAAAAGGGGACATCGACAGGAACACAATAATAGTGGGAGACTTGAACACTCCACTTACATCAATGGACAGATCATCCAAACAGAAAATAAATAAAGACACACAAGCTTTAAATGACACATTAGACCATCTCGACTTCATTGATATTTATAGGACATTCCATCCAAAAAAGACAGAATACACGTTCTTCTCAAGTGCACACGGAACATTTTCCAGGATAGATCACATCTTGGGTCACAAATCAAACCTCAGCAAATTCAAGAAAATTGAAATCATATCAAGCATCTTCTCAGACCACAATGCCATGAGACTAGATATCAATTACAGGAAAAAAACTGCAAAAAAGACAAACACATGGAGGCTAAACAATTCACTCTTAAACAACCAAGGAATCACTAAAGAAATCAAAGAGGAAATCAAAAAATATCTAGAAACAAATGACAACGAAAACACAACAACCCAAAACCTATGGGATGCAGCAAAAGCAGTTCTAAGGGGGAAGTTTATAGCAATACAGTCCTACCTTAAGAAACAAGAAAATGATCGAATAAACAACCTAACCTTACACCTCAAACAACTAGAGAAAGAAGAACAAAGAAACCCTAAAGTGAGCAGAAGAAAAGAAATCATAAAGATCAGAGCAGAAATAAATGAAAAAGAAAGGAAAGAAACCATAAGAAAAATAAATAAAACTAAAAGCTGGTTCTTTGAGAAGATTAACAAAATTGATAAACCATTAGCCAGACTCATCAAGAAAAAAAGGGAGAAGATGCAAATCAACAGAATTAGAAATGAAAAAGGAGAAGTCACAACGGACACCTCAGAAATACAAAACATCATGAGAGACTACTACAAGCAACTATATGCCAATCAATTGGATAACCTGGAAGAAATGGATGCATTCTTAGAAAAATACAATCTTCCAAGACTGAACCAGGAAGAAATAGAAACCATGAACAGATCACAAGTACGGAAATTGAGGCAGTGATTAAAAATCTCCCAACACACAAAAGCCCAGGACCAGATGGATTCACAGGCGAATTCTATCAAACATTTCGAGAAGAGTTAACACCTATCCTTCTCAAACTCTTCCAAAATATTGCAGGAGGCGGAGCACTCCCAAACTCATTCTACGAGGCTACCATCACCCTGATACCAAAACCAGGCAAAGATGTCACAAAAAAAGAAAACTATAGACCAATATCACTGATGAATATAGATGCAAAAATCCTCAACAAAATACTAGCTAACAGACTGCAACAGCGCATTAAAAAAATCATACACCGACTTAGCGTCTAAGAAGGTCTAAAGGAGAGAAAAAGATGGCGGCGAAGTAGAGAGACGTGGAGTGCATCCCTCTCCACAGATGCATTGGGAATGCACGGAAGGACACAGTCATTCCCACAGAGAACCAGCTGAACACCAGCAGACGGCCTCGGACACCGGAAAGGGCTGCGGAGAACCTGACATAGCCGGTAGGGAGGCATCTACGAGGGCTCAAAGAGGGTGAAGCGGCGGAGCTGTGGCAGACGGGAGGGAGTGAGAAACATACAGAGGGTCCGCAGCGCAGCTCAGCGTTCCCGGACCGAGACATCGATCCGCGGCTGAACGGAGGGTCCAGGAGCGGGAGCGTGGGAACCGGAGAGCTGGTTCAGGGGGAGAAACATTGTTGCCGGTGGGGTGACGGACCGAGAGGACAGGAGGGAGGAGGTCCGCGGAGAGGAGTGCCCATCCCTGAGAGCTGCCCGGCCATGATGGCGGCTGGAGGCTGCAGGCTCCCGGGCGGGGGGGAGGAGCCGCGCGCATAGCCTCTCTCTCTCTTTCTGCGCCTCTGCAACAGGCAGCGGAGAGACGCCCTGCGGGGCCACATAAGGCGCTCAGGGATAACAAGCACCCTCAGGCGCTCGGGCGGGGCTAGATTAAAACTCCTTGCAACGCCAGCAGCAGGGAGGCTGCCTAGAGAAAAAAAAAAAAAAAAACCAGCATCAAAAAGAAAAAACCCCGAGAGAGGCCCAACTCTAAGACTTTCTGTGTACGCCTGAGCCACCAGCGCCCTCTGCAACAGGCACCTCCAAGCCTGACTGAAGCAACAGTGCGCCACTGCTCACTCCCTCCCAGGAGAAGGAGCCACTATTGCACCCTCTCCCTCCCCACACACCGAGGCTTACAGACGAACAATAAAGGAACCTCTGCTGGTCACAGAATAACGCAAAAAAAAAAAAAACCCAAGGCAAGGAAAAGGACACTTACAGCTGAGACGCTAAGGAAACAGAAATAGTAGTATCAATACCTATTGAACTGGTCCATTCGGGGATCAGTTCTGGATTTTTTTTTTTTTTTTCCTTTCTCTTTTTTTTTTTTTTTTTTTTGATTTATTAAATACGATCTTAACCCTAAGGGATCTACAAGTTTTACAACATAATTTTATAAGGATATTTTTTACTCTTTTTTTTTTTTTTTTTTTTTTTGCCTTTTAAAATACTTCTATATCTAGCTAAGTTTTTGGTAGTACGGACAAAATATCTTTCATACTTTCCTTTCATCCCTTTCTTTTATACACTTCTATTCCTTTCTTTTTCTTTGCATATTTCCAACCACATTACGCTCTTCTGTTCCCCTTTCTTCCAGCCATTTTAAGTGTATTTTATCTTAACATACTTATAAGCAACACTATCGGTCTGCTCAGACTCCTTGCTCTATTCTCCAGATGATGCACTGCCTTGGTATTAATATTAGGCTTTTGTCTTTATCTTAGTTCTTAGTACAGTTGTCTAATTACATTCTGAGAATCTCCATTCTCTCTGGTGGTACTCCAGCTCATTTCTATATTTGATCCTAGCTTACAAAATCTCCCTGGATTGATGTTTGTATGTGTAGGGTGTTATTTGTTGTTTGTTTGCTTTTGCTTTTGTCTCTGATTTGTTCTGTTTCAGTTGTCAATTTCTGCTGGGTTTCTCTCTGAATATCTGATAGCACACTGGTGTTCTGTCAGGTCTTTCTAGAGCCTTATGTCCTAACGGATTCAATAATTGTGTGTCTTATACATGTATGTGTTTCCTAGACTGAATATTCGTCTAATCCAATACTTGGACATTAGTCTGAGGCTTGGACAGTCTTCTATAAACACCTCTATCACCAGAACAAGCAACCCCAAAAGCTTGGACAACCATGAGGAAACAAAGAAACACCATGCAGGCAAAGGAGCAGGAAAAAAACCCACAAGACCAAATAAATGAGGAGGAAATAGGAAAAATGCCTGAAAAAGAATTTAGAGTAATGATAGTAAAAATGATACAAAATCTCAATAACAAATTAGAGAAAGTACAAGAAACAGTTCATAAGAACTCAGAAAAACAAACAGCAATGGATAACAAAATAACTGAAATTAAAAATACTCTAGATGCTCTAACCAGCAGAATGACTGAGGCAGAAGAACGAATAAGTGAGTTGGAAGATAGAATGGAAGAAATAAACGCCACAGAGCAGGAAAAAGATAAAAAAATAAAAAGACTAGAAGACAGCCTCAGAGACCTCAGTGATAACCTTAAACGTACCAACATTCGAATTATAGGCATCCCAGAAGAAGAAGAAAACAAGAAAGGGTCTGTGAAAATATTTGAAGAGGTTCTAGTGGAAAACTTCCCCAACATGGGAAAGGAAATAATGAACCAAGTCCAAGAAGCACAGAGAGTCCCATACAGAATAAACCCAAGGAGAAATACACCAAGACACATATTAATCAAACTAACGACAATTCAACACAAAGAAAAAATATTAAAAGCAGCAAGAGAAAAGCAACAAACAACATATAAGGGAAAACCCATCAGGATAACAGCTGACCTTTCTACAGAAACTCTGCAGGCCAGAAGGGAATGGCAGGATATACTGAAAGTCCTGAAAGAGAGAAACCTACAGCCAAGAATACTTTACCCAGCAAGAATCTCATTCAGATTTGAGGGAGAAATCAAAAGCTTTCCAGACAAGCAAAAGTTAAGAGAATTCAGCACCACCAAACCAGCCTTACAACAAGTGCTAAAGGAACTTCTCTAAGTAGGAAACACAAGAAAAGGAAAACACCTACAAATACAAACCCAAAACAATTAAGAAAATAGTAATTGGAACACACATGTCAATAATCACTTTAAATGTAAATGGACTAAATGCTCCAACCAAAAGACACAGACTGGCTGAATGGATACAAAAACAAGACCCTTCTATATGCTGCCTACAAGAAACCCACTTCAGACCAAGGGATACATATAGACTGAAAGTGAAGGGATGGAAAAAGATATTCCATGCAAATGGAAGTCCAAAGAAAGCTGGAGTAGCAATACTCATATCAGACAAATTAGACTTGAAAGTAAAGACTATTAAAAGAGACAAGGAAGGGCACTACATAATGATCAAGGGATCCATCCAAGAAGAACATATCACAATGGTAAATATCTATGCCCCCAATATAGGAGCACCTCAATACATAAGGCAAATGCTAACAGCTATAAAAGGGGACATCGACAGTGACACAATTATAGTGGGAGACTTGAACACCCCACTTACATCAATGGACAGATCATCCAAACAGAAAATAAACAAAGACACACAAGCTTTAAATGACACATTAGACCATCTCGACTTAATTGATATTTATAGGACATTCCATCCAAAAACGACAGACTACACTTTCTTCTCAAGTGCACACGGAACATTTTCCAGGATAGATCACATCTTGGGTCACAAATCAAACCTCAGCAAATTCAAGAAAATTGAAATCATATCAAGCATCTTCTCAGACCACAATGCCATGAGACTAGAAATCAATTACAGGAAAAAAACTGCAAAAAATACAAACACATGGAGGCTAAACAATTCACTCTTAAACAACCAAGGAATCACTAAAGAAATCAAAGAGGAAATCAAAAAGTATCTGGAAACAAATGACAACGAAAACACAACAACCCAAAACCTATGGGACGCAGCAAAAGCAGTTCTAAGAGGGAAGTTTATAGCAATACAGTCCTACCTTAAGAAACAAGAAAATGATCGAATAAACAACCTAACCTTACACCTCAAACAACTAGAGAAAGAAGAACAAAGAAACCCCAAAGTGAGCAGAAGGAAAGAAATCGTAAAGATCAGAGCAGAAATAAATGAAAAAGAAAGGAAAGAAACCATAAGAAAAATAAATAAAACTAAAAGCTGGTTCTTTGAGAAGATTAACAAAATTGATAAACCATTAGCCAGACTCATCAAGAAAAAAAGGGAGAAGATGCAAATCAACAGAATTAGAAATGAAAAAGGAGAAGTCACAACGGACACCTCAGAAATACAAAACATCATGAGAGACTACTACAAGCAACTATATGCCAATCAATTGGATAACCTGGAAGAAATGGATACATTCTTAGAAAAATACAATCTTCCAAGACTGAACCAGGAAGAAATAGAAACCATGAACAGGCCAATCACAAGTACAGAAATTGAGGCAGTGATTAAAAATCTCCCAACACACAAAAGCCCAGGACCAGATGGATTCACAGGCGAATTCTATCAAACATTTCGAGAAGAGTTAACACCTATCCTTCTCAAACTCTTCCAAAATATTGCAGAAGGCGGAGCACTCCCAAACTCATTCTATGAGGCTACCATCACCCTGATACCAAAACCAGGCAAAGATGTCACAAAAAAAGAAAACTACAGACCAATATCACTGATGAATATAGATGCAAAAATCCTCAACAAAATACTAGCTAACAGACTGCAACAGCATATTAAAAAAATCATACACCACGATCAAGTGGGGTTTATCCCTGGGATGCAAGGATTCTTCAATATATGCAAATCAATCAACGTGATACATCATATCAACAAATTGAAGGATAAAAACCATATGATCATTTCAATAGATGCAGAAAAAGCTTTTGACAAAGTTCAACATCCATTTATGATAAAAGCTCTCCAGAAAATGGGCATAGAAGGAAATTACCTCAACATCATAAAAGCCATATATGACAAACCAAAAGCCAACATTGTTCTCAATGGAGAAAAACTGGAAGAATTCCCTCTAAGAACAGGAACAAGACAAGGGTGTCCACTCTCACCACTGTTATTCAACATAGTTTTGGAAGTGTTAGCCACAGCAATCAGAGAAGAAAAAGAAATTAAAGGAATCCAAATTGGAAAAGAAGAAGTAAAATTATCACTCTTTGCAGATGACATGATACTATATATAGAAAACCCTAAAGACTCTACCAGAAAACTGCTAGCACTCATTGATGAGTTTAGTAAAGTAGCAGGATACAAAATTAATGCACAGAAATCTCTTGCATTCCTATACACTAACAACGGAAGAGCAGAAAGAGAAATTAAGGAAACTCTCCCATTCACCATTGCAACCAAAAGAATAAAATACCTAGGAATAAACCTGCCTAAGGAGGCAAAAGATCTGTATGCAGAAAACTTTAAGACATTGATGAAAGAAATCAAAGATGACATAAACAGATGGAGGGATATACCATGTTCCTGGATTGGAAGAATCAACATCGTGAAAATGACTGTACTACCCAAAGCAATTTACAGATTTAATGCAATCCCGATCAGATTACCAATGGCATTTTTCACAGAACTAGAGCAAGAAATCTTACGATTTGTATGGAAACGCAAAAGACCCCGAATAGCCAAAGCAATCTTGAGAAGGAAAAATGGAGTTGGTGGAATCAGGCTTCCTGACTTCAAACTATACTACAAGGCCATAGTGATCAAGACAGTATGGTACTGGCACAAAAATAGAAAGGAAGATCAATGGAACAGAATAGAGAACTCAGAAGTAAGCCCAAACACATATGGGCACCTTATCTTTGACAAAGGAGGCACGAGTATACAATGGAAAAAAGACAGCCTCTGCAATAAGTGGTGCTGGGAAAATTGGACAGCAACATGCAAAAGAATGAAATTAGAACACTTCCTAACACCATACACAAAAATAAACTCCAAATGGATTAAAGACCTACATGTAAGGCCAGACACTATCAAACTCCTAGAGGAAAACATAGGCAGAACACTCTTTGACATACATCAAAGCAACATCCTTTTTGACCCACCTCCTAGAATCATGGAAATAAAATCAAGAATAAACGAATGGGACCTCATGAAACTTAAAAGCTTTTGCACAGCAAAAGAAACCATAAACAAGACTAAAAGGCAACCCTCAGAATGGGAAAAAATAATTGCCTATGAAACAACGGACAAAGGGTTAACCTCCAAAATATACAAGCAGCTCATGCAGCTTCATACCAAAAAAGCAAATAACCCAATCCACAAATGGGCAGAAGACCTAAATAGACATTTCTCCAAAGAAGACATACAGATGGCCAACAAACACATGAAAAGATGCTCAACATCACTCATCATCAGAGAAATGCAAGTCAAAGCCACAATGAGGTATCACCTCACACCAATCAGAATGGCCATCATCACAAAGTCTGGAAACAACAAATGTTGGAGAGGGTGTGGAGAAAAGGGAACTCTCCTGCACTGTTGGTGGGACTGTAAATTGGTACAGCCACTATGGAAAACAATTTGGAGGTTCCTTAAAAAACTACAAATAGAACTACCATATGATCCAGTCATCCCACTCCTGGGCATATACCCAAAGAAAACCATAATCCCAAAAGAAACTTGTACCATAATGTTTATTGCAGCACTCTTTACAATAGCCAGGACATGGAAGCAACCTAAATGCCCATCAACAAATGAATGGATACAGAAGATGTGGCATATATATACAATGGAATATTACTCAGCTATAAAAAGGGATGAGATGGAGCTATATGTAATGAGGTGGATAGAACTACAATCTGTCATACAGAGTGAAGTAAGTCAGAAAGAGAAAGACAAATATTGTATGCTAACTCACATATACGGAATCTAAAAATGGTACTGATGAACTCAGTGACAGGAACAGGGAAGCAGATACAGGGAATGGACTGGAGAACTCGAAGTATGGGAGGGGGCGGGGGGTGAAGGGGAAACTGAGAAGAAGCGGGAGAGTAGTACAGACATATGTATACTACCAACTGTATAATAGTCAGTGGGAAGTTGTTGTATAACAAAGGGAGTCCAACTCGAGGATGGAGGATGCCTTGGAGGACTGGGGCAGGGAGGGTGGGGGGGAATCGGGGGGGGCGTCGAGGAAGGGAGGGAGTATGGGGATGTGTGTATAAAAACAGTTGATTGAACCTGGTGTACCCCCCAAAAAAATAAAATAAAATAATAATAAAAAAAAAAAATCATACACCATGATCAAGTGGGGTTTATCCCTGGGATGCAAGGATTCTTCAATATACGCAAATCAATCAATGTGATACATCATATCAACAAATTGAAGGATAAAAACCATATGATCATTTCAATAGATGCAGAAAAAGCTTTTGACAAAGTTCAACATCCATTTATGATAAAAGCTCTCCAGAAAATGGGCATAGAAGGAAATTACCTCAACATCATAAAAGCCATATATGAAAAACCAAAAGCCAACATTGTTCTCAATGGAGAAAAACTGGAAGAATTCCCTCTAAGAACAGGAACAAGACAAGGGTGTCCACTCTCACCACTATTATTCAACATAGTTTTGGAAGTGTTAGCCACAGCAATCAGAGAAGAAAAAGAAATAAAAGGAATCCAAATTGGAAAAGAAGAAGTAAAATTGTCACTCTTTGCAGATGATATGATATTATATATAGAAAACCCTAAAGACTCTACCAGAAAACTGCTAGCACTCATTGATGAGTTTAGTAAAGTAGCAGGATACAAAATTAATGCACAGAAATCTCTTGCATTCCTATACACTAACAACGGAAGAGCAGAAAGAGAAATTAAGGAAACTCTCCCATTCACCATTGCAACCAAAAGAATAAAATACCTAGGAATAAACCTGCCTAAGGAGGCAAAAGATCTGTATGCAGAAAACTTTAAGACATTGATGAAAGAAATCAAAGACGACACAAACAGATGGAGGGACATACCATGTTCCTGGATTGGAAGAATCAACATCGTGAAAATGACTGTACTACCCAAAGCAATTTACAGATTCAATGCAATCCCGATCAAATTACCAATGGCATTTTTCACAGAACTAGAGCAAGAAATCTTACGATTTGTATGGAAACGCAAAAGACCCCGAATAGCCAAAGCAATCTTGAGAAGGAAAAATGGAGTTGGTGGAATCAGGCTTCCTGACTTCAAACTATACTACAAGGCCATAATGATCAAGACAGTATGGTACTGGCACAAAAATAGAAAGGAAGATCAATGGAATAGAATAGAGAACTCAGAAGTAAGCCCAAACACATATGGGCACCTTATCTTTGACAAAGGAGGCAAGAATATACAATGGAAAAAAGACAGCCTCTTCCATAAGTGGTGCTGGGAGAACTGGGCAGCAACATGCAAAAGAATGAAATTAGAACACTTCCTAACACCATACACAAAAATAAACTCCAAATGGATTAAAGACCTACATGTAAGGCCAGACACTATCAAACTCCTAGAGGAAAACATAGGCAGAACACTATATGACATCCATCAAAGCGCCATCCTTTTTGACCCACCTCCTAGAATCATGGAAATAAAATCAAGAATAAATGAATGGGACCTCATGAAACTTAAAAGCTTTTGCACAGCAAAAGAAACCATAAACAAGACTAAAAGGCAACCCTCAGAATGGGAAAAAATAATTGCCTATGAAACAACAGACAAAGGATTAACCTCCAAAATATACAAGCAGCTCATGAAGCTTAATACCAAAAAAGCAAATAACCCAATCCACAAATGGGCAGAAGACCTAAATAGACATTTCTCCAAAGAAGACATACAGATGGCCAACAAACACATGAAAAGATGCTCAACATCACTAATCATCAGAGAAATGCAAGTCAAAGCCACAATGAGGTATCACCTCACACCAGTCAGAATGGCCATCATCACAAAGTCTGGAAACAACAAATGTTGGAGAGGGTGTGGAGAAAAGGGAACTCTCCTGCACTGTTGGTGGGACTGTAAATTGGTACAGCCACTATGGAAAACAATTTGGAGGTTCCTTAAAAAACTACAAATAGAACTACCATATGATCCAGTCATCCCACTCCTGGGCATATACCCAAAGAAAACCATAATCCCAAAAGTAACATGTACCATAATGTTTATTGCAGCACTATTTACAATAGCCAGGACATGGAAGCAACCTAAATGCCCATCAACAAATGAATGGATACAGAAGATGTGGCATATATATACAATGGAATATTACTCAGCTATAAAAAGGGATGAGATGGAGCTATATGTAATGAGGTGGATAGAACTACAGTCTGTCATACAGAGTGAAGTAAGTCAGAAAGAGAAGGACAAATATTGTATGCTAACTCACATATACGGAATCTAAAAATGGTACTGTTGGACTCAGTGACCAGAACAAGGATGCAGATACAGAGAATGGACTGGAGAACTCGAGGTATGGGAGGGCGCGGGGGGTGAAGGGGAAACTGAGACGAAGCGAGAGAGTAACACAGACATATATATACTACCAACTGTAAAATAGTCAGTGGGAAGTTGTTGTATAACAAAGGGAGTCCAACTCGAGGACTCGAGGATGGAAGATGCCTTTGAGGACTGGGGCGGGGAGGGTGGGGGGGGCTTGGGGGGGGCGTCAAGGAAGGGAGGGAAGATGGGGATATGTGTATAAAAACGGATGATTGAACCTGGTGTACCCCCCCAAAAATAAATAAATAAATAAAAATAAAATAAAAAAAAAAAAAAGAAAAAAGAAAATCAGGATCCACTCAAGGTTAACATTTGCCCTCTGGGTGACTTTGGCGAGTTTCCTGACCTGGCTCCTGTGCCTCAGTACCCACCTCTGTCAGATATGCATTCAGTGGTGAGAGCCTTGTCCACCCACAGAGTTGTGAGTATCACATTCATTCATCTCAACTGATACTTATTGGATACCTACTGTGTGCTGGACAGTAGTGCTCTCACAGAGCTTACACTCTAGACAGATAATAGAAAGAACAGGGTTGAAAGTTAACAGTGCTCTGTAAATATACAGAATTATCCTGTTAAAGACTGCTGCAAATCTTGAAAAAAGAAATCTCCTTTATACAAAGTAAAATGGATTTGGATTAAAATTAAATTATTCACGTTCTGTATAGGTGATTGGCAAGCTCAGTGAAGAGATTAGTAGTACTGAGCAGAATGACAGCTTTGGAGTTTAGAGTGTAAAGAGATTCTTCTGCTTCTAGTTAAATACAGTTATGTATATGCATTTCATCCCATAATATTTGCTAATTTTGACTGTTATTATTTTTCTAAATACTTGATAAGCAAAATTAAAAAAAAACAAAACTCATGTTAGAACACAGAGATGGTGAAACTCACAGAGGTCAGAGCTGGAAGGGGCTTTAGGGATCATCTAACCCAGATTCCACATTTACAGATGATCTCATCAGTGATCATTGTAGAGGAATTTGCATGAATTTTAAGGCTCTAGACACACATAGTTTCCATTGTAGAAGCCCAGTTTCAAAATCCTGCACATTAGATAAGACACTCAGAATCTTGTATTATCCTAATCTTTGTTCCTCCTCTTGCAGTTACCCGGATTTTCTTGTCAGTCCTGTGAGAGCTGAAGTAGTCATGGTGTGACAGTGCAGAGGTTCTTGCCAGTCTGGAGATCTATCTTATGCTGCTAGAAGGGTGATGGATTTTCTCCAGCAATATGGGCTGAACTTAAGCAAAGCTGAAAGAGATCATTTTGGAGCCTTTCCCTGAAACAGCTGACAAGCATTGCCTGTTCCTGTCCTTGGCTCTAAGCTGCTGGGCAGTGTTGTTGGAGACTGGATGCCAGTACTTGGGGATTTTATTCTCCTGGTTTAACAGTTCTTAGTGCTGTTGGCTCTCAGGGAAATTCAGGACAAGCTCCTTTTGTTACTTTCGTGTTCGCTTGATTGGTGAGGGAGTCTGGCCAGCTGAGGACAGATTGAAGTCATTTGTTCATTCATGTGCCAGTGCTCCTGTATTCAGGAACAGTTGTTCTATGGATGGTAAAAATGGAAGACTTTGGGATTTATGATAAAACCGAATGGCCATCCTCTTGGGACTCCTTAGGGACTTAGCAGTATCCCATGTGTTACACTTACCCTGAGTTTTAGGTTTCTTTCTTTTTATTACTGAGGATATTCCATAGGTTTTCTTACAATTAATAATCAGCATCTAGATCCAAATTTACAATTTTTGATGACCTTCCAGAACTTAATGAATAAAACAATAGCTTGCAATGCCCCATTAACCCATTTATGTATACTGGAGTTTGCCAACATCCCCTTATGCCTCTCTCCAAAGGAGGCCTGAGGTTTGAGCATATGATAAGGAAATATATAGTACAGTAATGCAAACCCAGTATTTAACCAAGATTCCAGCAATGTGATAAAAGCTGGCTACAGGGAACCCTTGGAGAATGGTGGTGGGAACGTCCCTGTTCAAAAGTATGGCTCAGATGTGGTCAAATCCTTTTACCAGGTCTTCTTCATCATGGCCTGAGAAAGGCAATAATTTCCAGAAAGAAGTTGCTGAATACTATGGGGGCTGGGTGGGGAGGTGAATTACACATAGAATATAAAAGAAACATAACATCACTTACTCTATCATTCATTTAACAAATATTCATCAAGTATCTAGCATATGCTGGAGACAAGCAGTGAACAAAACTTTAGAGAAAGCTTGTAGTTTTTAATAATACACCTTGTCTGATCAAAAAGGCAAAAATGACTTGTAAAATACAGGGGACATGAAAGAAAATTTGAAAAACATCACCTGTGGTCCTTGTTCTCATGGAGCTTCCATTCTAGTGCTGAAGGTAACACTTAGGAAGCTAGACAGTAAACAAATAAAGATGAAATATGTTAGCCGGTGCTATGAAGAAAGGCAGGATAAGAGGATAAAGAGTGAGGGAGGAAAAGGTGACTTTAGGTGGAGTGGTCCAGGAAAGCTCCTCTGATGTGGCCAATGGACCTCACTCTGTCCCCTTCTAGTACCAAAGAGTTGATCCAACTTTGCAAGCACCAGGTTTATCAGGCCCCAAAGTCCCCACATGGAGGATCCTCCACATAGAAACTAGTTTTGTAGACAACTTGGGTCCTTGTAGCCAAGGAGCAGTGCTTCTCTGTGGTTGACTGAGACTTGCCTCTTAGTGCCAGCTTCTGGTCGAGGAGCCTATATTCATTTCCTAGGGCTACTATAACAAACTACCACAAACTAGGTAGTCATCACAGTTCTGGAGGATAGGAGTTTCAAATCAAGGTGTCAGCAGGCCCTGCTTCTTCCAAAGCCTCTAGTGGAAGATCCCTCCTTGTCTTTTCCAGCTTCTGGTAGCCTCAGGTGTTCCTTGGCTCATGGCAGCATCACTCCATTCTCTATCTCCATCTTCACATGGGCATCTTGTCTCTGTGTTTCTTCTCTTCTTATATAGACACCAGTCATACTGGATTAAGGACCCACCCTACTCCAGGATAACATAATTATATCTGTAATGACCCTATTTCCAAATAAGGTCATATTCTGAGATACAGGGGTTAGGACTTCAGCATATCTTTTAGGGAGGACACAGTTCAATAAATAACAAAGACCAAGAGTCCATCCAATTTGGGAATTCCCTGGTGGTCCAGTGGTTAGGACTCCATACTCTCACTGCCAAGGGCCTGGGTTCGATCGCTGGTTGGGGAACTAAGATCCCATGTGTCGTGAGAAGCAGCCAAAAAAAAAAAAAAAAAAAAAAGAGTCCAGACAATTGTTCCCAAAACAAATGATTGGGCCAGGGGTGACTGATATGAAGACTGAATGGGCACAAATGTTGAGGATGTCTTCGTACCTCTATATGAGGACAACTGTATGACAATACTTTGTGTACAATACAAATTGCACGCATTTTGTAACAGGAGGATGATTAGATCAAATTCTTGGTTTTTTACTAACTAAATGTTGATTGGTAGTAAACCAGGGGAATGTGAATTTGAAGAAACTAGGAGTATCTGTTTAATCTTCTTAAATTTACAGCAGTCATAAGAATGACTAATACTTCTTGAGGATTACTATTTGCTAGGTGCCAAGTGCTGTCCTAAAGTGTTGTATACATGTTAAATCATTTACTTTTCGCAATAACCATAGAGGTTAAAACTATTGTCTTTTTGCATTTTGCAAGTGAGGAAACTAAGGCATGACATGGTTAAGCAACTTGCCCAAAGCTACTCAACTGGAAAGTGACAGAGCCATAGGAGCAATGAAATGTTGATAACCTTTGCAAATCCCTGTAACTTGGATCTGTTTCTGGATTGGAAGCATTATTTTAAAAGGACTGCGTATAATTACAAAGGGTAGCAAATCTGAATCTCTTCAGTGATTATTATTAAACAATTCAAGTTCATCTCAGTTATATAGTCAAGCATCAATTTTGTCTTTCTCCTAAAAGATCACAAATAATAAAAATTAAGGAAAAGCAGGAGGTGACTGGATACAAGTGGTGAGACATGCTCTCCTCTTAATGCAAAGAGCCTTTCAAGTTATGTCAGCAGCTTGTTCACTCATTTGGCTTCCAATAACTGAAACCTAGCCACTTGAAAAGTAAAACACAAATGCCACCTCTTCTTGTGGTGTGAGATAAATACTACTGAAGCATTAAATTCTGAAGCTGAACCGCTTAGATTCCCTCTACGTTTAACTGTTATTAAATGTACCTTTTATACATTTATATTAACAGACCCACAGTTGTTGGTATATAACTGATGGTTATATAATAGAGTAGTAATGTGACTTTTCATTTGTTTGGAATATGGTAAAGACATCAGAAGTTCCACTGACCACATATTTAATAGCAAGAAGGCATAGGGGAGGTGAGAGACCTTTGAGGAGCGGGGAAGGATCCATCACTTTGGGGAACATGTAAAAATAAGAGCATTCAGCTCAGTCAGGAAGGAAAGCCCATGGTTCAAGAGAGAGCTCTTTAGGAGACGTTAGTCTCACTACTTCCAACATGACTGGATTGAGCCAGAGTTCAAATCTTCCTGCTTTTCTCGGAATTAATTTAAAGAAAATACCATAATATGGTATTCTTATTTTCATTTTTTACCAGGAGGGTCCCTCAATGTCATTATTCCCATCTTTATTTTCTAGAGTTCTGGAGTTGCTGTTACTTTTAGAAAACGTTTGCATATGGTTGCTGTTTCCCTAAATATTATGCCAATATTCTTGAAAGTATCCTTAAGGCTGGTGAAAATGAAGGAAGAAAACTAATATTTATTGAATACCTACTATGTGTTTGGCACTGTTCTTGCTGTTTACATAGCATATGTAATTTAGTTCTCATAACAACTCTATGAAGTAGGCACTACTATTATCCCAATTTACAGATGAGAAAATAGATGCTTAGAGAGGTAAGGCTTGGAGTCTTCAGAGTAATGAGGTGAATAGCAGGGTATAAAACCCTCAGCCTCTTGCCTCTCTTTCCTCTGTGAGCCTGTTGCTGGGTTATACTTGCTGGAAAAGTTTGCTGTTTGTGCCAAATTGTCCAACAATAACAACAACAAAATAACAAAACAAACCACTGTTTATTGTACACCTAGCATTCCAGGCACTTTACATGCATCACCATTAATTTTATTCCTATAATAATAGCTCTATGAAGTTGGTATTATTTTCTGATTTTATTGTTAAGGAGGCTGGGCCAGAATGTACATCAATGCACAGTTTCCTTCATTGAGAAAGTTTTCCTTTGAAAGAAAAAGTCGGTGTGCTTAGTGACATAGATAATTCTATATTCTGGCACTAGCTATCTGCTTGAAGACTTGTCCAGACAGTCTGAAGATTATACTCAGAGTAGCACTGGCTTAGAAAGATCAAGTAAATCACTCACAGTCTCATAGGTAATGAGTAGTAGAGACAGGATTCCAACCCAGGTCAGACTGCTCTTTCCCAATACCACACTGTCTTCCCAGTGTTCAAGGAATGAGGTACTGGCCTCTGCAAACAACTCTGCAGAATGTACTCTCTTCATTGTGCTTTCGCTCTCCCATTCCTTGCCATAATTTCACAGTATATATGTTATATGAGGAAAACAATGGCTATTGTAAATGTTCTGCTGGAATTACAGAAGAGTGAAATTGGTACATAGTAATTCATGGAGGTGAGAGAAAGGTATTGCCCAATAAATTAAAATAAGGGAAATAATATGCGGGGAGCAGCCCTGAGAAAGGGGTCCTGCTCCCAGGACATGGCCCTGGGAGCTGCCTTAATTCAAGGATTTGTGTAAAACAAACATAGCTCTCTGTCCCGCCACCCTGACCTTGAGTATGTGCTTAAACAAAGAGCATGTGATTCCTTGGGCTGCAGTATGTGTTCCCACAGACTCCTTATCGTATGAGAACATCCTGAGACCGTGTAGGGTACAAGCTACTACGCAAGTTCCTGGTGCCCTTGAAGAGATAGAACAAGTTACAACAAAGAAGGAGTCATTTCGTTTGATGTCCCCCTTTGTTCTGAGAGTGTATTAAAGGCCACCGCATAATAAAGAAGTTTGTCAGTTGCCCTAGAGGCTTCTGATCCTCTCAACCCCATCTTTTGTCTGTCTTTCTTTATTTCCTAGCCGCGTTGTGTTTGCCTAAGGACCTGATCGATTTTGCCGGCAGGCTCCGGCAATAATAAACAAACAACCTGATTAAAAAATGGGCAGAATACCTGAGTAAACATTTTTCCAAAGAAGACATACAGATGGCTAATGGGCACATGGAAAGATGCTCAGCATCACTAATTATTAAATAAATGCAAATCAAAATCACGAGATGTTACCTCACATCTCCCAGAATAGATAACATCAAAAAGTCTGCAAGTGACAAATGCTGGGCAGGATGTAGAGAAGAGGGAATCCTTGTACACTGTTGGTAGGAATGTAAATTGGTGCAGCCACTGTGGAAAACAGTATGAGGTTCCTCAAAAAACTAAAGATAGGGACTTTCCTGGTGGTCCAGTGGCTAGGACTCTATGCTCCCAATGTAGGGGGCCTGGGTTCGATCCCTGGTGAAGGAACTAGATCCCACATGCTACAACTAAGAGTTCACATGCTGCAACTAAAGATTCAGTTTGCTGCAACTAAAAAAGATCCCACATGCAGCAATGAAGATCCTGAGTGCTGCAACTAAGACCTGGCGCAGCTAAATAAATATATTTTTTTAAAAACCCTAAAAATGGAACTACCATATGATCCAGCAATTCCACTGCTGGGTATATATCCAAAGAAAACAAAGAAAACATCAATTTGAAAAGACACATGCACCCCAATGTTCATAGCAGCATTATTTACAATAGCCAAGATATGGAAACAACTCAGGTGTCCATCAACAGATAAACGGATAAAGAAGATGTGTTACATATACACAATGGAATACTACTTAGCCATAAAAAGGATGAAATTCTGCCATTTGCAAAAACATGGATGGACCTAGAGAGTATTATACTTATGAAATAAGTCAGAAAGAGAAAGACTAATACTGTATGTTATCACATACATACCACTTATATGTGGAATATAAAAAATTAAAACAAACAGATGTATATAACAAAACAAAAACAGACTCACAGATACAGAAAACAAACTAGTGGATACCAGTGGGAACAGGGATGGGGTGGAACAGCAAGATAGGGGTGTGGGATTAAGAGATACACACCACTATGTATGTATAAAATAGGTAAGCAACAAGAATATATTGTACAGCATAGGGAAATATAGCCATTACTTTGTAATAACTTTAAAGAGAGTATAATCTATAAAAACACTGAATCACTATGCTGTACACCTGAAACTAATATAATATTGTAAATCAACTACACCTCAATTAAAAAATAAATAAAATAAGGAAATTAAAAAATAAATAAAATACGGAAAATAAGATTACCCTCTGAAAATCAAACAGATGAAATCCACATGTATCATGGCTAGACTTGACCATCAGTGGGAATGAATTAAGAGATTGTGTGACTAAATGTTTGGTAGAGAGGTGTGGATACACCCAAAATACTACCCATAGTGACCTGGAAACAATCTCAGGGAGGCCAGCCTAATTGTTTCATCAGCAGAATCCTGATCTGTTGTCCTGGGCTTTGTCTGGATTGACCTTGTACTGAGACTGGTGAACCTAGTGTGGGAAAGGAAGTCGGGGACCTGGAGTTGGACACATTTATCCAACACGGACTTTTCTCTGTTGTGAGGCAATTATGAGTCATCAGGCTTCCCAGGCCCAGATGAGATCTCTCTCAAAACAATGCCCCTTTCTAAACTTTGATTTCGCATTCACTAAGAAATCTTTTGATTATTCTGTTTCCCAGGTACCTCACTATCAGAAAAGAGGGTGCTCTGGATATGAGTTACAGGAACCTTAGTTAAATAAAGAAAATATCCACTGTCGTATTGTAATGTATTGTAAATGAATACATTAGAATTTGGGTTTACATATGAACTTCTCATGAGTGTGACTCCTACAAGTCAGTCTCCGTGAGACAGAGGAGGTCTAGGAGTCCTGGCATGGCCACATTTCTGGACCTCCAAGGGCAAAACTAGAGCCAGACTCATGGTGCTGTCACTCTGAGAGGGTGTGCAGGGGCTGCCAGCCAGGTGCCATCTCTTTCATCACCCTTCTTTTCAACCTCAAAAACAAGCACAGTGGTTGGCTGTATAAATGCCAGGAAATACATAAATGTCCAAGAGGGTAAGAAAACTTTTCAGAAGGCTAAAAGTGAAAAAGGAATCAGATGGCATAAGAATTGAGAAAATGGTAGGAACTACATTAAAAACAAACAAACTAAAGAACCACATAATTCAGGAAAGTGGCAAAAGGAAAGAACAAGCTTTGGAAGAGAATGAAAGTATTAATAAAACCATGTTGTAAGGAGACCAGAGGAAAATTTCACAGCATAGATGGGGGACTCTATCATGTCAAGATAGGTGGGTCCAGAAAAAGTCAGGAAGTGGTAAGCATGGTCCATGTGAAAAAAATTGAGGCTGGGGAGTGGGGATCAGGAGAGTCAAAAGGCAATGACATGAGGATGATGGCCCAACTGTCCACAGGTGGAAGGGTTTAGCATTTTCATTGCTCGCTCTTTTAGGAAAGACAATCAGCTGGCAAAAAACAAAACAAAACGAAACGAAACAAAACAAAACAACTAAAACACCAATATTTGTAGGGCAAGCTTTAGATTTCTGGGGTTTTTTTTGTTGTTGTCTAAAACATCTCAGGGCAGACTTCCTAGGTGGCACAGTGGTTAAGAATCTGCCTGCCAATGCAAGGGACACGGGTTCAATCCCTGGGCTGGGAAGATCCCACGTCTTGGAGCAACTAAGCCCATGTGCCACAACTACTGAGCTTGTGCTCTAGAGCCCATGTGCCACAACCACAAGCCTGTGTGTGCCTAAAGCCCGTGCTCCGCAATAAGAGAAGCCACCACAATGAGGAGCCCGTGCACCACAATGAAGAGTAGCCCCCGCTTGCCACAGTTGGAGAAAGCCTAAAGATTTGAAATGGCAATAGATAGGAGAACTTCTTTAATTGACAGACATCTTCAATCAGAAATGGCAAGCTCCTCAGCACAAACCATACCCAAGGAGTTCCTCAGGGAGAACTGTGAGCTGCTTTGAAGAGGGTCCGGCAGAGGGTCTGCCTCTGCTTGAATACAATGTCTGGATTGCTGATTAGGAGGTGGATATCCTCCAGGTCCAAACCATCTGCATCAATATGAGTTGTAAATTAAAACCCATCTCTCACAGAATCTATTTCTAACTGATATTAAAGGGATGTTCCCATGTTTGTTTTTATTAACAGATACCTCTTTATCTTTTTTTTTGCCTTGTTTTCCTAACTCCATCAATAGAAGAAAAAGTATATTCACTCAGTCATTCACTCAAAAAAAAAAAAAAAAAGTGAATACCTACTAGATGCTAGGTATCATTCTGAGTGTTATGGAAAAAAGATGACAAAGACATTGTCCCTGCCCTAACAAAGCTCACAGTGTAGTTAGGAAGATAACTTATAAAAAGTAATCAGGGCTTCCTAGGTGGCGCAGTGGTTAAGAATCCGCCTGCCAATGCAGGGGACACAGGTTTGATCCCTGCTCCAGGAAGATCCCACATGACACGGAGCAACTAAGCCCGTGTGCCCAAAAAAAAAAAAAAAAGTAATCAGAATACAGGGTAATAGGTGCTGCAATGGATCCTTGAACTCTTTCCTGTTCTAGGCAGCAGGCTTCTCAACTATGTGCAAATAGCAGCATCATTCCTTAACTTCCTTTGTCTGGAGTGCCCTTTCTATTAACTTGCTGCCAACACATCAGATAATAGCAGCAATTTGGTGTAAGATTTTTTTTTTCTGGTTCATTAAGCTGGAAATGTTTTGTTTCTCTTTCATATCTCAACTGTGTTTTGTTTCCTGTCTAATCACCCATGTTGATGTTTTAAAGTGAGCAAGAGAATAGATTTTATTTACATTGCTTGCAGTTGTGTCATAAAGGATAATTTATTTTCTTCTAGTTGAAAAAAAATGAGACAGGGACTTAGGTCCCTGGGGTTGTCTATCTAGGTCTTGCCAAAACTTAACACAACTTTCAGCAAAAATCTTATTTAAACAAGCTGGATTTGGTAACTTCTAAGGGTCCTCTGACTCAATCTATGAAATTATTATTTGATAATATATGAAATTATATATAAGGCAGATTATCATTAAAAAATCAAGGACCAGCAACTTAAAAAAATCTTAATACAATGATGGAACATAGCCTGACATTTTTGTAGAACAACTCATCCAAAACGATGGAGAAATCTATTCTATACAGTCACATATTGTTCTTATTTGCACAGCTTAAATAAGTCATCTGATGTCCAACAAAGTGTTGGCAATACGAAATATTTGGTATAAGTTAAAAGTTTACTACACATTTCCCCACATAATCCTCACAACAGATGAGAAAACCGAGGCTTGGATAGTTTAAGGTCTTTTTCCATGGATGCGCAGATAGCAAAGGGTCACGTCAGAGATCAGGATTCACATTTACATCTTCTCCCTCTGAATTCAGTGCTTTTTATGTTTCAACACATTGCTTCCCAAAGTGCTTCACATATTCAAAGAAATTCTCAGAAGAATGCTGCTTTAAACCCACATGTTGGAGGGGTTGATCCCAGTGCATTTGTGTTGAGGCTGGTCTAGAATGGGATGTGGCTCACTCAGGCTGATACTGGTCTGTGAGCCCCTGATGGTCTGGGGAGAGTTGAGGGTTGACATGAAGTTGGGAGCTACTGTCTCAGTTCTCTTCTTCTCTAGGAGGTTGACATTACGCAGGCTTGAAACGTGCTAGCAAAAGTAGCAAAGGAAAGAAACAATTTTAATTAGAATTTAAAAAGGCACTTGGTTTTTAAGGACTCCACCTGGCATGGAATGGCTTATTGAGATTTTGTCTACATAACACATGGCTTCCAAATCAGCTGGAATTATACCCAAGTCTGCCGAAATTGGTTTTTACACATCACTTTGTCTTTTAATATTTCTGCAGCATGACTCCATCTAAGTCTTATAGTATTAGTAGGACTGCATTTTACTCTCTGAAATCTTTATGATCTTCAAATTGAAAGACTCGATCTTTTCTAATCTCTGAACATGGTAACTCAATAGGACAATAATTCTTACATCCTCCCTCTGTCCCCCTTTCTGGTTTCCACTGTCTACCCTGCTGAGCAGATAGCTCCTCAGCCTTATTTATTAAAGATTTACCAAGTGTCCATTTTTCCAAAAGCTGCTCCATTGATGAGGCAACTATGTTTGTCTGAGATAGGATTCAAAGATTACATAATTGATTGCTGTGTCAATCACCCAAAGAATGTAAGAACCTTCTTAAGATACAAACCTATAAGTGCCAGGGGAACATGGGTAACAAGGGTATATTTTCTCATTCACTTTTTTTTAAAATAAATTTATGTATTTATTTATGTATTTATTTATTGGCTGTGTTGGGTCTTCGTTGCTGTGCACAGGCTTTCTCTAGTTGCAGTGAGCAGGGGCTACTCTGTTGTGGTGCGTGGGCTTCTCATTGCCGTGGCTTCTCTTGCTGCAGAGCATGGGCTCTAGGTATATGGGCTTCAGTAGTTGTGGCACACAGGCTCAATAGTTGTGGCTCGCAGGCTCTAGAGCATAGGCTCAGTAGTTGTGGTGCACGGGCTTTGTTGCTCCGAGGCATGTGGGATTTTCCCAGCCCAGGGATCGAACCCGTGTCCCCTGCATTGGCAGGTGGATTCTTAACGACTGCACCACCAGGGAAGCCCTTGTCATTCACTCCTTTAATCAAAACACTGTATTATAGTTAATATCTGAAATTTGCCAGCTGTACTAAACTTTCATGTCTATAATCTGTGACAAAGGTAATGAAGGGTGGTTACCTAACTTTAAATTTAGACCCTTTAAAATAAGAGAATGCAGAATCAGAACAAAAGAAATCTGAGAGTTTATAGAGCTGTCACTCCAAAACACTCCACACATAAAAGTGGCAGGCCTTCTTTAAAAGTGCTTTCTGTCCAACTGGTGGGAAATAAGTCTTTGAGCCAAGCAATTCTACTGAGTAAATGGCTTGACCTAAACCAGAATGTGAAACTAGCATATTTCTATGACAAACTAGTATACTGAACTGAGTGCTCATCATAATCATCAAGATGCTTAAGAAAGAGTTGTAACTCTCTTGATTTTAAAGAACTTGTTACAAAAATGCTTCAAACAAAAAGTAATTTGTCATTTAATGATGATGTCCTGATTGCACTGTTGAGGGATACAGAATTGGTCTTGCCAAGCTTTGTAAACCCAGTACCTCAAGTAATGACTTGCCCATCAAAAGCATTGAATAAATACTTGATGGCTGAACAAGCGAATGAATGACAGGGAACTGAAATGAAATAAAACTATTCTGAAAAATACTACCTGAGAAATATAATTGGGAATCTTAAGGATGTAATTTTGGTTTCATTAAAGTTCTGTATTGTTTTCTTCCCTAAACAAGAATTAT
The DNA here is from genome assembly GCF_030028045.1 of Hippopotamus amphibius kiboko. Lineage (NCBI taxonomy): Eukaryota > Metazoa > Chordata > Mammalia > Artiodactyla > Hippopotamidae > Hippopotamus > Hippopotamus amphibius. Next base: position 146,062,479 of record NC_080188.1, read on the forward strand.
GTGGTCTGCTGATAAATAATTCACTTCTAAACCCTAAACGTCTTTGACATTCAAACTTATTTTCAGAAGAAGAATGCTCTAGGGTATGCTGAACTTTATTCTGGGCATTCCACTGCTGGCTCTCCACTTAGGGCATCCTAGTTGACATCTTGTTTCAATTTTCACACATTTCATGGTGAAAAACTGACACCATGTCACCTATGCTTTTCTTTAATCAAATCCAACACATCTACCTGAAATTTATTAAAATGCCATACACAGGACACAAGAAGGAGTAAAGAAAGAAAAGGCAAAAGGGAAAACATCCCCATAGTTTATAATGTAAACCATGTAGAGATATTGTTTTGACTAACAAATTAAAATGCCTTGAAAACGTACCAAGCACCATGCAAACATCGCTGTTAACGTAGGACGTGCAAGCTCAATGGGATTAAAATAAATTCACAAGAAAAAATAAGGCTGAAGATCCAGCTAATAAATGAGGCACAGAGCATTGTTAAAATGGGTGACCTATTCCCTCAATGAAATATCAGATTTGACTGTTCTCATTTCCAACACTTTCCAACGCTGCAGAGCCAACTTTTCTTTCTCCCCGGTTTCCTTAGAGGCAGGAAGCTTCAGGCAAGTGAGAGATTTGTAACTTGTGAGCAAGACTTGCCACACCGCTGACTAAAAGATGCATAAAAACTACTATGTGCCCCCTGGAATTGGACATAACAATGCTCTAAGGCAAGCATGAGTCTTGAGGAATTAAAGGCTGAAAAATGAAAAATGCAATGATGTGTGAATACATAACCTGTAGTTACCCTTAGCAGAATTTCAAGATCCATCGTTGACAGTGTTCTTTGGGGCTAAGGAACAGAGAAACCATAACCGTGATATTTTTAGTTAAAACATACAGATTTTTGAAGTAACTTTAAAAGAGGAAGATGTGAAAGAAAGGGATAAGTAGAAATGGAAACACCTTTTTTTTTTTTTGGCGCATGGGCTTTAGTTGCTCCACGGCATGTGGGATCTTCCTGGAACAGGGATCAAACCGGTGTCCTCTGCATTGGCAGGCGGATTCTTAACCACTGCGCCACCTAGGAAGCCTGGAAACAACTTTTAAGAAGAAATTAAATTGTGGTACCATGTTTATGACAAATATCAGTGTTCAGAGAAAGAAATAAAATATGTGGCTTTTTGGGGGTACCATTCATGAAAAACAATTTTTCAAGGGCATAAAAACTATACTGTAATGGCAGAAAAATATTTGTATTGCTTTTCTTTAAAAATTATAGATTTGATTCAATGTCTATTTTTTAAACAAAACAAGTAAAATTCATTCCAAAATATCTGTGGCAAATCTTTTGACAATCTGTTTCCCCCTCTATAGAACAAGATGTTTAACCTAGAATATCTCCAAGGTCCCTTTTAATCTAATATTGTATATTTTGCTTTTTGAATGGTGAAATCAATAAATATATACTCATTCACTAAATGATTATTTTAGCACTTTTTTATATGCTGGTCACTATGCCATTACCGGAAATGTAGTATGGAACAGGAAAAATGACTCTTCACTCACCAAGTTTATTGTCAATTGGAGAAATCAAGTTTGGGGTATTGCTGACTATAAAAAATAATCTCCACAAAAATGATGAAAATGTAGCTGTTAAGACAGAGGCATCACTTCTATTTGAGGAACAAAAGCTCTGTTTTGTTGTTATTGCTAAAATAGCAAGGTATTTTCCCCATTAATCTGCAAAACAAACAAGATCTAATTTTCAAGCCACTCATTTCTTTTTGTTTTCTTTTTTTCCCATTTATTTATTTATTTGTTTGGGCACACCGTCCACCACATGGGATCCTAGGTCTCCCAGCAGGGATCAAACCGGCACCCCCTGCATTGGGGAAGTCCCCAATGAGGTTCTAAATTCTCCAAAATTAGATGGCTGTCTGTTGCTCCCAGGATGCTGGATTGATATTGAAATAGCGTCTCCTGAATGAGACATTCCAAATGGGAGCATGAGGGTCCATACTAGTCATTACCATTTTCTAGGCCTTTTACCAGAATAACTAACGACTGATCATACAGGGAGAAAGGGAATGAAGTTCTAAGCTGGGCACATAGTTCCCTTTAATCTTTGCAACAGCTCTGCAAGGAAAATAAGTAACATTGGCCTTTCATTTTAGATGAGACAACAGGCTGAGAGACTGGGGTAATTCCATTAAAATCATGTTGCTAGAAAGTAGTGAAATGGATTAAAACCCAAGTTTGTCTGGTTCCAAATAACCGTGTTCTTTCTACTACACAGCGCTTCCTCCAGTAAGGGAAGGCTTTGATGCCGTGTTTACCAGTCCATTCTGTGGAACACTAATGAGGCAAAATGTTTCACAAGCATAAGTGGATTCATGCCATGGTCAAGTAACTTCAGGAAATGCCAAGCCTATTAAAGGCAGGCAAGTATTACATAAAAGAAATGTTTAATTTTATTTAATCAGCTTTTCCCCAAATTCATCTGACTACCAAACCCAGATTTTTTTTTTTAATTTTAAAACTTAACATCTCTTGAAACTAAAACAATTTGGCGTATGCTTCAATGATTGAAAAGAGGGGAAAGGAATGAATGAGAGCTTTAAAGTGGACGTTCAGTTTACAAAGCAATTGAAATAAAAAACCAGCAGTTTTGAGGGAAGCATTAAAAGAAGTATGAGTTAGGTCTGCTCTCAGTGTAGCTGGGAGATGGGGGTGCTGGGTGGGTGGAAGGAGTCAGAAACAAAAGGGGAAACAGACATAAAATAATACAGCATATTTTCAGTGGAAGTTCTTAGTGATTAGTATGTGCTGAATTTCAGAAGACTTGTGAGAGAAAAGACACTTGAGCTGGACCATTTTCAGTGGCAGACACTGAAAGGTAGAAACATGTTTGGAGGAAAGTGAAGATTCTCAGGAACTACATAGGGAAATAAAATAGGACAGGTAGTGCTGGTTCAGATTATAGATAATCTTACAGAAACCATAGCAGCATTCTGATGTAATTATGGAAAGATTAAAATCTGAAAGATCATTTTAGAAAGTGAATTAATCTGGATAATAAGTATGATGAGACAGATTTTTGAATTTTATAACTGGCAGGGCTCTTAGAGCAAAGTTAATAAGTGTTTGTCTAATGAATCCATTGAACCTCTAATCCAGCCATCCTTGCTCTACAGATCTGATAAGTCCAGAGAGGTCATTTGATTTTCCTTATGTCACACAGCTCATTAGCAGCACACCTGAGTTGAGAACTCACGTCTTCAGATTACCAAGAAGTACAGCAGCCATGAATTGAGCATAAAATGATGCCAAGGGAGCAAAGCAAGGGTGTGAATTAGTACATCTGACTGCAGAGTAGTTTCTGTTTGAAGAAGTCTACTTAAAATAATTAAGAAAAACAACCAAAATCCTCCTTTAACTCTGTCTCCACCACAATTTAGCCCACTACCTTTACAAACAAATGTTACCTTTAGAGGTTGCTGCCAAAAAAGGAACAAAAATTATGGGAAAAAAGGATATTACATTTCTAAAAGACAGCTTTGGACAAAAAACATATGGGAAAAGGTAACAGAAAAGGATAAACTCTCCTGATTAAAAAAAAAAGCAGCCTGCTAGAATCCTACCTCTGCCACCCGTTATAATCCTTTTATTTGGAACTTACTATTGTGTATATAGTCTACGTTTGTTTGAAGAGTGTGTGGTGCTGGGACTTACTTCAAAGATACTAACACCAAATATAAAGAATTTCCACAATGAAATCCCAGGGTGACCAAACATGCAAGTGATTTGGGGTAAAATTTTGGCTTAGAAGATTAAACTAGACCTCATGAACACCTCTGACCACGAAAGCATGCTCGGATACTTAAAAATACAGAGGATGGGGAAAGAAGCGTTTCACCAAAAGTGAGGCGCCCACTTTTGGCACGGAGAGTCGGAACAGGGAGAAAGAACACCGAGAGCAAAGATTATCACGTGGCCGCCAGCAAGCTGAGCCAGAAGATAATGCGGCGACTCTCCCGCCACAGAAGACACGGGGAGGTATCGGTAGGTGGGCGCTACTTAGGGAACAGACTACTACTCGCGACTCCGCGCTGGGCCCAAGGGCGGTTTCACGCGCAAAGCATTGTGGGATTCGTAGTCTTTCTTCCCTTTATCTCTTTGGAGGCGGGGTGATCCTATTTTATGTAAATACGCTGCCCTTCCCGACCCTGCTTCCCTTTCCTCCCTTTCCCTCCCCCACCTCCTTTCACTGAGCGTTTGAAATTCCCGCAGAGCAGGCGTCCAAGGCCGGAACACTCGCGAGAACTCAGGTCCTCAACCCGCGATCTCCTTTCAGTCTCCCACCTCTCTCCGCCTGTCCCGCCCCTCCCCTCCCCTCCCGGGCTTATGGGACTCGGTGTGTCCGCCGCGGGTAATGCGCAAAGCGGGGCCTGCGCTGCCCGAGCGGAGGAGGCAGAGTCGCGTGGGGAAGGACCCGGAACCGCGGCGCAGGCAGCGGCTGCGTTTTAGTCGCTGAACGGTCGGCCGGCCGGCCCGCTCTCGGGGGTGTGGATCTGCGGTGGCCCGGGCGGTCGCAGGCGGAGGCCCCCAAGGAGAGAAGCAGCTTCCGCGGGCGGAGGTGTGCGCGCCCTGCCGGTGGCGGCCGTGTCTCCCGGGAGATGCTGTGACGAACCCGCGCGGGAGGAGCTCGCGTCTAGCCTCGCGCCCCACTGGACTCGGCGGCCGCGGCGGCTCGGTCACCCGCCTTTCTCGGGTAGGGGGAAGGCAAGGAGGGGGTTGGGCCCGGGGCGGCGGAGGGCGGGTCGGCGCGGCCTGGGCCCGGAGTGGCGGCCGGGCTTCTCCCGCCGCGCCTGGCCCGCCGGGCCCTCCCCGCTCTGGGCCTAGGCCGTGCTTGTGGCCGCTCAGCGAGCCGCGGCGGCCCGGCTCGCGGAGACTGCCCGAGGGGGCGAATGCGGGCGTTGGCGGGTGCGGCACGCTCCAGGGCTCCGGGAGTTTGTTATATAACCTTCTCGGCGGAGCGGCCGCACATGGCGGCGGAGAGGCTCCTCGGGGTCCAACCCCCGCGCCTAAAGTGTCGGCAGCCGTGTCCTCACGCTCTCCGGGAGGGCCTGGACCGCGACGCCTCGTCCCCACTGTTCTCTGGTGCGGCTGAGACCTTGGGCGGGCCTCCCTCCCTGCAACTTGCTGATACTTTGAGCCTATCTTTACGATGGTGTGTGCTCTGCAGGCTCCTGGGCCTGGCAGAGGGGAGTCCCGGGCGGAGAAGTTTGCCTCGAGATTTGAAAAGTGCAGTGAATTGGTTCGATAAAGGAGATTTAAAAATAATTGTACATCTTGGAATGGGTATTAACTTGCCTTGCTAGTGCCACCTGGAAACTTGAGGACGATTTTGTTACTCGTTTAGTGTTTTGGGGGCATGGAGAGGTTAATTTGTTCTTGAAACCAACGAGGTTCAAACTAGCCGTTATCTTTTTTCGGATGGGCAGTTTGAGAAAATATTTGATGAGAACGTGGGTCCTTTAGGATAAAATACAGGTCTCTTGGAAACTCTAAACTTCATTTTATTCTTAAAATATCCTAAAGAGCCAGTAGATTTTTAAGAACTTTTCTTTCGTGAGCTTTCATTGAGTCTGTGAGGAGAGAAGTAATTAGGGTAGGTTTACTTATTTTGAAGGATTTAACTAGGGATGACAAGCCTAGCTCAAGTTAACGTTTGAGGGATGCTCTGAGTGTGTTAAGCGCTGTGGATAATCTGCATTCTCCCTGTACTGTAACTTTTTATTCTAATTTTTCAATAACCTAGTACCAAAATCTCACTGATTCGCGAAAACAGCAATAAGTATTTAAAACAATTTTTTTAAAAAGATTGTTATACAGCCGTTTTGGGATGGACACATCTTGATTTAGGAGGAAACAAAACATTGTTTCTTTCCTAACCATGAAAAATTTCTGAGATTTTGCATTTTTTTGTGCAGAATGAAGTCTCATTTGCCTAGGTTAGGTCAACAGTCTCTACAGTAAATCTTGTCCACTGTCCACCCTCAACTGTTCACAAATTTATGCTTCAGCTATTCCAGAATCATCCCTAATCCTGGGCCCATTTTCTTGAAGATGTACTTTGATGTTCCTTTGCTCATGTCCTTCAGCCTGGAGTGTCATCTCTGCTTTTTTCAGGTTTTCAGCTTTCAAATCCTCCTTAGCTTAAATGCATCTTTTCTGTACACTTTCATTTTTGTTTATCCCACTTCTTTCCTGGGATCTCACAGAATATATACCTTTATTGTAGCATTTATTTTCATGGTTAATTATGTATCTCCTAGAATGTGAACTCCGTGAGGTCATGAAGTAGGTCATCTTTCCGCCCTTGCATTCCCTCCCCAACGCAGTGTTTTAAAAGTAGTTGGTGATTAATAACTGTTTGAATTAAGTTTGAAAGAACAACTGCTAAAAGGCTGGAAGTTTCTGGGTCCATGGATAGTTTACATTTATATCATAACTCTTATTTAGTCTTTCAAAAAAAGTAAAAATGCATACAAAATGTTTTGTAGAAATGTTTGCTCAGTATATGTTGCAATATAATTACTGAACAACTAGATTATAGAGTTTTATTTTCTGTAGTATATTTTAGCAGTCTTCTAGGATGTGTGTATTTCACACAACTGATTTTTGGCATTGTGTCAGTATCTTTACCAGTACTTTTGCAAATTCTGCTTTGCTTCTTAATATTGAAACAAGGTATACTTAATTTAAAAACAAGTTGGATCCAATATTGAGTTTTTTTCTTTTTAATACACTTTATTTTTTAGAGTAGTTTTAAATTCACAGCAAAATTGAGTGGAAGGTGCAGAGATTTCCAGTATATGCCTTCCCTGCTCCTAGTCATGCATAACTTCCCCCATTATCAACATCCGCTACTATACTGGATTTGTTACCATTGATGAACCTGCGTTGACACATCATCACCCAGAGGCCATAGTTTACATTACTATTCACTCTTGGTGTTGTACATTCTATGAATTTGGGTAAATGTCTGATGGCATGTATCCAGCATTATAGTATCATTCAGTGTGGGTTCACCACCCTAGGAATCCTCTGTGTTCCCCATATCTGTCCCTCCCTCTGCTAACCTCTGGCACCCACTGATCTTTTTGTCTCCATACTTTTAACTTTTTTCAGAATTGTCCTATTGTTGGAATCATGCACTATAGTAGCCTTTTCAGATGGGCTTCTTTTGCTTTATAATATGCATTTAATTTTCTTCCAAGAAAACTTGGCTTGATAACTCATTTCTTTTCAGCACTGCATAATGTTTCATTGTTTGGATGTACTACTGTTTATCGATTCACCTACTGAAGGACATCCTGGTTTTTTCCAGGTTTTGATGATTATTAATACATGAAACTGTTAAAGATATCCATGTGCAGTTTTTTGTGTTTTGTGTAAGTTTTCAACTCCTTTGCGTAAATACCAAGACGTGTGATTGCTAGATCAAATGGTAAGGGTATGTTTAGTTTTGTAAGAAACTGCCCAACTGTCTTCCGAAGTGGCAGTACCATTTTGCATTTCCAGCATCAGTGAATGAGCGTTCCTGTTGCTCCACATTCTCACAAGCATTTGGTTGTTGTCAGGTCTGGATTTTGTCCATTCTAGTAAAGTGTGTAGTGGTATGTCATTGAATTTGCATTTTCCTGATGTCGTAAAATGTGGAGCATCTTTTCATGTGCTTATTTGGCATGTGTATATCTTCTTTAGTGAGGTGTCTGTTAAGATCTTTGGCCATTTTTTAATTGGGTTGTTTGTTTTCTTGTTGGGTTTTAAGAATGTTGAGTTTTTAAAAATTGATTTGGTTCAACATGTCTACTCCTGTCCCTGCTAGTATCTTGCTATTCTAATTTATGACATGTTTAGGACCTGTTAGTTGCAAGGCATTGTGACCCTCTGGAATTTACAGGAATAAGGTATGATTTTTGCCTTCTTTGGAATTCATAGTATTGTGGGGAAGACTGGCAAATACAAATAATGGATTTCAAGAATTATTTTTAGGATTGCTAACATAAATGTGGAAGGGGGTGAGCTCAGAGATGAAATTAAATAGGAAAGGATTGATCTACCCAGACCACACTGGGAATCTAGTCCTTAAATGAGGCTTTGGCAGGAGATGGAGGAGGGAACAACATAAATAAAAGAATGACTATGCTAGGCAGTAGCAAACTGTTGAAGGAAGGGGCCTGGGGAGACAAACCTGTAGAGATAGTCTGAGACTGTCAGATTGTGGAGGGTCTTGGTTACCTGTGGCTGAAGATGTCAGTTTTTATATGCAGTAGGGGAGAGTCATTGAAGGTTTTTGAGAAGGGAGTGACCGTCCATCTGTGCTTTATCAAGAAAATGGACAGTATTTTCATTGACATTAGGCACAGTGTTCCTGCTATGCCTATCTAGACCTTGGAAGGAGTTGAAACTTTGTACATTCCTTTTTAGAGGTTGCCAATATTGGCATGTCATAAAGGCTAGGACTCTAATTTTGTACAGTGCTGAACATAGCTGCTTAATGTGCTTTTGTGAAGACGTGTATCTAGATATAAATGTTTTTATGTAAGATTTCTTGCTAATAGAATTTTTAGAAGTTCTCCCCAGTGTGCTTAAAATGTTAAAATTAATACTGTAAATACAGGATTTGAAAGGTCTTGAAGCCAGAAGCCAGTTTTTGCCCTGTAGATTCAAAAGCTAACATCTAAATTTGGAAAAATTTTTCATTCACTTAACATTTTTTTGAGCTCCTTTGTGTCAGAATTGACCCCTTTATTGTTATGAAATGACCCTCTTTATCCCCGGTATTATTCTTTGCTCTGAATTCTACTTTGATATTAATAAGTTGTTACTGTTTTTTTTTTTATTAATGTTAGCATGATATATTTTCCATTATTTTACTTTTAACCTTTCTAGACTTTTTATTTAAACTTGGTCTTGCTTTTTTATGCAATCTAACCAATCTTTGTTTTTTAATTAGAATGTTAAAGTCATTTTAATGTAATTAGTGATGTAATATGGTTAGGTTTCAATCTACCATCTTCCTATTTTTTTATTTGTCCCATTTGTCCTTTTTTTTTAACTATTTTATATTGGAGTATAGCTGATTAACAATGTTATATTAGTTTCAGGTGTACAGCAAAGTGATTCAGTTATACACATTCATGTATCTGTTCTTTTTCAGATTCTTTTCCCATTTAGCCATTTGTTCTTTTTTCTCTCTTTATACCATCTTTTGGGTTAACTTTTCATGATGATATTTTATCTTTCACTGGCTTATTAACTATATCTTCTTGTGTGTGTGTTTGTGTTTAATGGTTATTTTAAGGTTTCTAGTGTACATCTTTAAATTATTACAGTCTGTCTTCAAACAACATAGCATTTCGTGTATAGCGTAAGAACCTTGTAGCAGTACGCTTCTATTTCTCCTCTCTAGGGCTTTGTGCTATTGTGTCATTTGTCCTCAATATATTGCTGTCACTTTAGCTTCAAATAGACAGTTGTCTTTTAAAAAGATTGAAAATAAGAAAAAAAGTGTTTTGACCTTTTTTGGTGGTCTGTGTTCTTTTACGTAGATCCTGATTTCCACCTAGTATCATTTTGCTTCTGCCTGAAGGAATTCTTTTAACATTCCTTGTAGTGCAGATCTGCTGGTGACTATCTTTTCAGTTCTCCATGTCTGAAAGTTCTTTATTTTGCCTTCATTTTTAAAAGATATTTTCACTGGATATAGAATTCTAGGTTGACATCTTTCTTTCAGAACTTTTAGATAATTTCTACTGTGGGTGGTTAAGTTAACTCATACTTTCTATGTCTAAAATACATTGTTCTACTGTTTCTGGCTTGCATTGTTTTCAGTGAGATGTCTCTGTAATTCTTATCTTTGTTCCTCTGCAGTGTGCTACTTTAAGATTTTCTCTTTGTCCCTTGATTAGGATGTATTAATATTTTGGAGTTTATGTTTCTCATACTTGAAGTTTACTGACCTTATTGATTTGTGGGTTTGTAGTTTTCATCAAATTTAGGAAGAATTTGGCCATTAGTTTTCCAAATATTTCTGTCCTCTCCTTTTGGAGATTCCTGTTACACGTATTAGATCACTTGAGGTTGTTTCATAGCTCTCCAATGCACTCTTCTTTCCCTTCTCACCCCAGCCTTTTTTCTTTCTGTGCTTTATTTTATTTAGATTATTTCTACTGTGAGTGGTTAAGTTAACTAATACTTTCTATGTCTAACCTGTTAATCCCATCCAATGTATTTCTCATCTCCAGAAATTTGATTTAGACTTTTTTATATCTTCCAGATCTTTCCTTAACATGTTCATGCATTCCTCTATTTTGTTGGACTGAGGGACTGTAGCTAGAATAACTGATTTAGTGTTCTCGTCTAGTAATTCTAACCTCTGTGTGATTTCTAGGTCCGTTTCCATTTGTTAACATTATAGATTTTATTTTCTTAAGTACTGAATATTTTTGCAATCATTTATATATTCTTGAGCTTTGTTTTGGGATGCAGCTAAGTTTCTTGGAACCAGTTTGATTCTTTTGAGGCTTGCTTTTTGAGCTTTTTTAGACCAGAGCAGCCTTTAGACAAGGGCTCATTTTTCTCCCTACTACTGAAGCAGTCAGTACCTTTCTGAGTACTCTACTCAGTACTCTACTCAGTGCCCATGTGTTATAGTTTGTTTTTGTTTTTGTTTTTTGTTTGTTTTGTTTTTTCACTCTGGAGCTATACCTGGGCCTGTGTGCACTTTGGGGATTATTTCTCCTCTACTTTTCCAATGATTTATTCCTTTGCCTCTGGTGGTTTCCTTACATTGCTTATGCTAATCATATGAAGATTCAGGGGAACCCACTGCAGATCTCTGGAGCTCTTTGTATGACCCTTTGTACTGCAGTACTCTGCCCTGTGAATTCTAGCTACCTTTCGAATTCTCAACTCCATCTCCTCAGCTCAAGGAGACCCTTGAGTTCTATTCGGGTTCCCTCTCTCTGCTGTGTTCTGGATACACTCTATATATAGTAACCTGGGACAGTCCTAGAGGTCATCTTGTTTGTTTTCTTCTCTTAGGAGCCACTGTCCTGTGCTACCTATTGTCCAGTGTCTGAACAACTTGTTTTCATATATTTTATTTCTTTTTTTAGGTGTGAGAATATATTGGGAATAGACATTACAATTCTCTTTTTAAATATTGAGACTGTTTGAGCCAGTACTTCCATGTCATAATCTTTGTTTTATGTTAAAAAGAGCATAACAGAAAACACATCCAGCCTGAGAAATGGAACATTTATTATATTTTATTTTCAAAAAATTGATTATTGTGCACCTTTCAGATGGATTTTAGAATCGCTTTGTGAAAGCCTTCTAATAATTCTGTTCAGGTAGTCTTGACTGAATTGCAGTGTTCATGGAACGTTTTTGTTTGATGTCCATGAACACTCCACTGACTGAACTTTGGGAAAAGCTACCCAAAGTGTATGGAATTTGGAAGGTTTTGGCTCTAGGGAAATGATTTTGGTTTTAAGTTTAATAGGAAAAATGTATTAACTTCAATTTACCATTACACTGGTTTTTTAAATCAAGGCTATAGTAGGCCATCACAGGTGAAACCAACATAGTAACAATGTGATTGTGGCCTTTCCTACCTAAATTTGTATAAGATTTTCTTTGGTACTAAAATACTTAGGAGGAGAGGGATACAATCAATTTGTGAAAATGTAATGCTTTCAGCATCTAAGCTTGAGCCTAGGACCATCATGTAAATGTAAGATGTTTAATATAGCTCTGAGAGGCTAATGGTCATTGCTTTCCACTGACTATATGTTATAGTAATGATAGCCTAATCACTTTATATTTGATTGTACTTTTGGATCTGTTTTGGATTTAAAAAAACTTCCACTTTAAATGACTAGGAAATCTGAAACGTAGCTTTTTTTTTTTTTTTTTTTTTTTAATTTATTGGCTGTGTTGGGTCTTTGTTACTACACGTGGGCTTTCTCTAGTTGCGGCAAGCAGGGCTGCTCTTTGTTGTGGTGCGTGAGCTCCTCTTTGCCATGGCGTCTTGCGGAGCATGGGCTCTAGGCACATGGGCTTCAGTAGCTGCAGCACACTGGCTTAGTTGCTCTGTGGCATGTGGGATTTTCCCAGCCCAGGGATCGAACCCGTGTCCCCTGCATTGGCAGGCGGGTTCTTAACCACTGCGCCACCTAGTAAACCCCTGAAACGTAGCTTTTTTTGAGTTTTTTGAGTTAATGGTGACATATATTTTTTTGAGGTAGTGGATCAGATTTTTGCTTAGAAAATAGCATGCCAGAACAGAAAATTATAACTCATGTTTTGTTAACTTTTTGAGTAACCTTTTCAAATCTATTTTTTCTTTTCACGTGAATTGGTAGTGAGAGTAAGTACTTGCCTATTATAGAATGACCAGAAAAAATGGGAGACTGGAGATAAAAACCATTTGTCTAGTTTTTGACAAAGGCTGAGTCACTAGGAATAGAAATAATGGACTCGATTGCAGATTTTTTTTTTATTAATAGGCAGTTTTTGGTGACCACTTGTATTGGAAACCATTTATTCATGTAGTCAAGCAATATTCTTTACTCCCTCCAGTGTGGAAACTACTGGGATTAAAATAAGCAAGATCCGACCTGTCTCCTAAGAACTTTCTAGTTGGGGATACAAAGAGGCAGTTATGGAGTGCGGTAAGTAACATCCATGATAGAGGAAGTACCAGGTTCATCAGGAACAAATAGAATTGTAACTTAACCCGGACAAGGAAAGCTTTTTTCGAAGAAATCGTTGTTTTAACTAAGTCCTCAAAGTTTCTGGGCAGGTGATGGAATCATTAACCAAGGGAAGAAAAAGAAGAAAAGGAACAAATCTGTAGAGAGGAGGGAGAAAGATTGTTTCATTTTGGAAATGTTGTATTTGAGGTGCAATGGAAGCATCCATATAAATGGTTAGAAGTGTCTGTCACTTGGGAAGGAATGTGGTGTTGCTGTCATACAATATTTGAAGCCATGGCGTAGCAGTGATTTCTTTCTCCTGATGATCTGATATGATGATCTGATGATAAGGTAAAGAATATAAATCTTTTACCTGTAGGAAACAAAAATTCTAGAATTGCCAAGTCAAAAGATTTGTCTGTGTAAAATTGGGGCCTGGCAAATTATCTTCCAAAAAGGCTTTTGGGGTTTATGTTCCCACAAGAGTGTATAAACATGTGTGTTTCCCTGTACCTTTGACAGTGGTTGGCAAAAATGGTATCATGATTTAACATGGCATTTTCTTGGTTAGTGAATATTAGGTTGATTTGCACCTTCTTCCCATCTTAGATTATATACATATCTTCTGTATTTTCAAAGTTTTTTTATTTTGTTTTCAAAAAATTCCTTAATTATTGATTTTATAAAAGTGAAAAACATTAAAAAAAAAACCCAAGCCATACCAAAAAGTATAGAGAAAGGAGCAAATCACCCCAGATTTGGGTCACACAGAAGTAAATAGTAGTAATGTTTTGTATTTCAGACATCTCTGTAGTCAGTTATACAGATAGAAGATTTCATACAGAGACTAGTTTTATGAAATGAAGTAGACTATAAATCTTATTTGTTAGAAAATTAATTTTATAAGAAAAAACTAAAATTAGACAGGAATTGTTAAGCTTATAATAATTCTTTTACCACAGCAGTCATTTCTTTATAAAAGTGCTGGGTTTTTGTTTTTTTTTTCCTTTTGTTCTCCCCCCCCCCCCCCCCTTTTTTTAAAGAAAGATCTATTAAGAGTGGCTGTTAACTATTGTTTTGCCATAGGTTTCAATTTGATAGTATTGATTTTATTTTCTGAAAGTGGCTGTTACAATTGCATGTAGTCCCTGCTGGGGAACCATGTACCTGGTAAAATGACTTGTACCTGGTGTCAGTCTCCTGCCAGGGAGACACTTTTGGACGTTAATGCCTTTCTCCCAAGAAAGGAGCACAGTGCCCTAAAAGATGGCCCTCTCATGAGGTCATATGATATGTAGTATATAATGAGAAGCTTCTAGACCTGAAATTTTCCTGGAGTTTTCCTAGGTTTATCTATTCACCCTTTTAGTTTACTTCTTTCCAAACTGAAAGATATTAGAATTCTGTCGATTTTTTGAACTCACCTTCTTCTCTATTGTTTCATGACATGCACGCACACATACTTTTATTCATTTTCTAGATGTTAGGGGAGGAGTGTGTAGTAGTATGTGTGTGGGTAAGGTGTGTAACTTTGCTCTACCAATGTGTAACTTTGCTGGAAATGAGTAGCAAATTGTACCAATACCATTAATTGATTAGTCCATACTTCCGCTCTGATTTGAAATATCCGAATATGCTTACATCATCTACTAAATTTTTGTGATTCTGTCTGAATTATCGTTTCATTGATCTATTTGTCCATTACTAGCGTATTATAATTATTACAGTTTTAATTATTATAATGTATGGAATAATAGTATGTTTTTGGTATCTGATAAAGCAGATTCCTTTTTATTCTGTTTGGTTATTTTTAGTATTTTGCTGTTATGGAAACTACCACTACATGGATATGTAACAAAGTCTAAAATCAAATGTCTCTTCGTTCTCTTAGGACAAGAGGATTACAGATGCTTTATTTAAATCCAGTACTTTAACCATTATTATTGATTGTTGTTATGTTGTCCAGACTTTAGATTTTCCCATTTATTTGATACACCAGTACTTTGATACACCATTCTTTTTGTATATCAGAAGTTGTGTCTGATCATTATTCTATCTGAAGCCTCCCTCTGGAATTCCCTTTAAGGGAGGATCTGTTTGTGTTAAACTCAGTTTTTGTCCAAAAATGTGTTTTCATATTTGTTATGGGGGATAATTTCAGTGATATATAAATTATAGGTTGACAACTATTTTTGCTTAGAATTTTAAAGATATTCCAGACTTCTGAGTTCCACTGTTGTTGAAAAATCATTTCTTTTTGTTTATTTGAGCTAGGATTCACTGGTCTTCCTGATTTCAGAGAATTAGTTTGTCTCTACAAATTTGGGAAACATCTTTTAGAATATTGCCTCCTCCTTGCTATTAGAGTTATATTTCAGGGGATTCTGCATAAACATATGTTAGATTTTCTCCCTGTATTGTCTGTAATTTTTAACTACTCATCTCTTTGTCTCTCTGTGCTACATTTTCTCTCTCTACTGCCTTTCTTATCTTTTGAGTTTGTTTTTATTGACTATTAAGTAGGTACAAAAGGATTATTTGTTAAGTGGGTACAAAAGAATATTTGTAAGTTATGAAGAAGCATGATGCAAAGAATACCTATGAACTTGCTACCAAGTCTTAGAAAAAGAAAATTACCATTAGTTGGAGTCCCTTATGTGTTCTCCATTTCATTCCCCTTTCGCTCCTCTCATAGGTAACCTGTTGTGGACTTTATGGTTTCCATTGTTTTGTTCATACTTTTGCTGTGTGTGTTTGTATTCGTAGGCAATATTTTGTTTAGTTTTGCAGTGTTTTAAACTTTATGTAAATGTAATTCTGCATGTATTTTCTCTACTTTTGTTTGATAATATACTCTGATGTTTGTCCATATTGTTGTGTTGTAGCTGCTACATTCTCATTGCTCCATTGAGGTTTTTTCCCCCATTGAGTTCTAAATTTTACTTATTTTTCATTCCAGAAGTTCTTTTTTTCCTCTCAAATCTACTTGACCAGTTTTCATTATAATTTTTAAAGTTTATTCCTCATTAGCAAACTAGGTTTTTGATTTCTTTAAACCTATTATACATACTCATTTTCTGTTCTCTGATCATTTCAGTATCTGAATGAAGTCTTTGATAGGCTGATTGTGCTGGCTGTTGATCATGATATCCTCGTTAATGTTTTGTTATTTTGGTTATAAGCTCATTTTCTTGGCACTTGATCTTTGAGAACTCTTTGAGATTCCAGAAAATATTTGGTGGTTTCTTGGAGCATTACCAATCTGACACTACTTTATAATATTCTTCACCTGGGTTTTTTCTGGTAACATAGCTTGAATTCTGGCCACTAATTTGAAAGAAGGGAAATTTTCTGTGCAGAACCTTTCATCCATGGTCAAAAAGAACAGCTTTTTTGCTCCCTGTCCTGCACAGAGGGTGTTTCTCTCACTGACTTTTATGCTGATGATATAGCCTTTTGGATTTTAATGGGAGTGACAGGAGGTTAGCCGTAAGCCTTTTCCTCAGCCTCTGTGGACCTCAAGATGCTCAAAACAAGATCAGGGTCAGCAGAACTGGATTTAGTAGTTACTCCTCAACACCCAGGGCCAGCTTATATATCAAAATTCCTACTGTTTCCACTTTTAACTTTGCCAACTGTGTAATCATTCAAAAAGATACTTTTATATTTCAGCCATCATTTTTCATTGTATACAGTGGGAGAGTCATTTAAGAAATCTAGTCTTGTGTACACTGGAAATGAAAAATAATTTTAGATTTTTTTTCTATCCAGTTAGACATGTGCCAAACTCAATTCCTGAGGTTACTGTGGGTTTGCACATTTTTCATGGACTTTTTCCTTTTACTGTAGTGGCAACTTTTCTAAAATAATAGCAATTTTTCCTGTTTTGTGTGTGAAGCATTCTTTGAAAGTAAATGAAACAGTAAGATTAATTGCATTGAACCCAGTCTTTGAAGAATCTAGGCACTCATGTATGTCCTTAGGACATCTGGTGTAATGAATCTTTACTCTTCTAAGGCTGTTTTGGGAAATACTTTCTTAGGAGAGAATATCTTAGACCCAAAGCACATAATATGTATTTCATAATCAGATTTTAGTGTCAGTTTATTTGCTTTTGCTGTATGGTAACTTTTTGTTTTTCTTTTTTCCCCTTCCTCTAACTAGAGATAATCAGGTGTCTTATAGTACAGATACATCACAATAATCTTACTTTAAAAATATTTGCAGTGGAAGTATGCGAGACCTAACAGCACAAGTGACTAGTGGTCTTCTGCAGTTCCCAGAAGTGACTATCCAAGCCCTTGGAGAAGACGAAATAACATTAGAATCTGTGCTTCGTGGAAAGTTTGCTGCAGGTAAAATAAACTTGCTGAAGATTTACTAATTTGATTGATTTGGATAAATAATAATAAGCATATATTGCAGTTCCTTTAACATGGAAGGGAAGAAAGCAAAACCTGCTTAGAGTGGTCTTATGTAAGTATACTACATCTACAACTATGTATGTAATAATTTCTACCTACCTGAGCACATTTTCATCAAATCTCCTGGGGTATCTTAGTTCATTTTTCCTTATTGCGATACCATGTATTTTACATCTTTTGGTATTGAGTATATGCATTTGGAAAGTAGAAATAATATATGGGTGGTTTTCCTTTATAATTAGTTAGTTTTATTGGTGATTAGATTACTACCTGAACAGTCTTATGAGTAGAAAAACCTGATTGTAGTACCCTAGGTGATACAATATATCCAGAAAGTCTTATTTCTTAATTCCATTAATCTGAATAAGATCTTAATAATAATGATGTTTTAGATTATATAATACAGCAGAGAATTATACCAAAGAAGCCATTAAATTATGGATTTCAATATATTGAAATATATTGCAGAAGAGTTTTCTGAAAATGAATTTTATAGCCACCCTTCCTAGCAGGAAGACAACAAAACATATAGGTCAGTGATTTAGCTATTTATAGTGCTATTCTGTTGAATATTAAAGGTAATTACAGTACTGCTGTTACATACTAGGCACTGTAACAACTTTTCATTGAGGTGCAATAAGTACTAGGTTTTTCTACTTAGGCACTGTTCTGTGTAACTGAGAATCATAGAAATAGATTAAGTAACATAGAAAGCAAGTTACATAGAAAGCAAGTGGCAAAAATGAGCTTTGAACCCATGCATTCTGGGTCCCCCCATGCCATGCTATTTTTTTTTAAACTCTTTATCCTCTCTCAGCTATAATCTAGTATATACAGCTATCTATTTGGATGTATGGTAGAAATCACAAATTTAGTAGTAAAAATCAACATCATTCATCTAGTTGTTCAAGGGAAAATTCAGGGTTTAGTTCTTGATTCTTCTGTATTACTTCCCTCCCTATTTATTATTCATCAGCAAGTAATTCCTTTTATTTCTGCTTCTGAGATGAATCTCTAGTCAATCCACTTTCCTCTTTTCATGGCCACCAACCAAGCATAGGGTACCATCTCCCTACTTTGGCTCTGGCCCCACCTTTTTGTCCATTCTCTGCTTAGCAGCTGGACTAACATTTAAAAACATAGATTGTCACTGTCCTGCTTAAAACCCTCCAGTTACTTTAGATTGCATACAGAATAAAATCAAGACATGACTAGTCAGGGGCCAAGAAGGGCTTCTGATATTTCCTCTTATTATACTGGTTATGTCTTGTCTTCTCAGATTTTGAACTCTTCAGTGATAGAATGGTGTTAAGTTTTTACAACTCCCATAGCACCTAGTTTAACTCTTAAGGTATATAATGTAGTAAAAATATGAGATTGGGAATTAAACAGACTTGGGATCCACTTCTGGCTCTGGTGTTCGTAGCCATGTATGTTTTGGGCAAGTTATTCATTCATACAGTTGTATGAAAGTTTACTTGCCTTATTTCTGTATTGAGGTATAATGAGGAGTAGATGAGATAATGTATTTAAACATATAGCATGGTGCTTTTACTGACTGGACATTTATTGCATTAGTAGTTCAATTTATTTTACTAATTTGAGGACCACTGGGTTCTATAAATGCTTAGATTTCAATTTGGAGATAATGAGTTATATATGTAAAAGAGCTAACTGCTGTTTAGTTTTGTTGTAGACATACAATATTAAAATAAGCGACATTTTTAATTTCTTTTTTCTTCTAGGGAAAAATGGACTTGCTTGCTTGGCTTGTGGTCCACAACTTGAGGTAGTAAACTCTCTAACAGGAGAGCGGTTGTCTGCATATAGATTCAGTGGAGTGAATGAACAGCCTCCTATAGTCCTAGCTGTGAAAGAATTCTCTTGGCAGAAGAGAACTGGATTATTAATCGGATTGGAAGAAGCAGAAGGCAGTGTTCTCTGTCTTTATGACCTTGGTTTATCAAGAGTGGTAAAAGCAGTTGTTCTTCCTGGAAGGGTAAGTACTGCTTAAGATAACGTGGACATTCTGTTTTCAAAACCGAACCTCTACTGGTTTCGTGGGTTGTGTTCACTTTGTGAAAATTCATTGAGCTATATACATTTGTAATTAGATTACTTTTATGGAAGTTTGTTATTTTTAATTAAAAAGTTTAAAATAGAGAGGTTAAAAATATATTATCAAAGCAACATAACATTTAAAATAAAACTTTACTTGGATAAAGAAGATGTGGTGTACACACACACACACACACACACACACACACACACACACACCCCGATGGAATATTACTCAGTCATCGAAAAGAATGAAATAATGCCATTTGCAGCAACATGGATGGACCTAGAGATGATCATACTAGGCAAAGTAAGACAGAAAGAGAAAGACAGATACCGTATATCACTTATATGTGGAATCTAAAATATGATACAAAGCAGCATATCTATGAAAAAAAACAGACTCACAGATATAGAGAACAGACTTGTGATCTTCAAAGGAGGGATGGGGGGGAATGGGAGTTTAGGATTAGCAGAGGCAAGCTATTATATATAGGATGGATAAACAACAAGGTTCTGCTGTATAGGGAAACTATATTCAATATTCTATAATAAAGTATAATAGAGAAGATATATATATAAAGAATATATAGGTATATGTATAACTGAGTCACTTGGCTGTACAGAAGAAATTAATACAACATTGTAAATCAACTACAATAAAATTTTTAAAAAGTTAAAATATAACTTTCTTATTCTTGATTAGAAAATTGCTAAGTAAAAATAGTGGTGACATGTAGTGCTCTAATCTTTTATATGAAAAGTATCATCTGAGTCTTGTTCTTACCTCCAGTTGACTTTTATGAGGACACTGAAAGTTTATAAAAATATTATATTCATTACTGTGGCATTTTTTTCCTTGCCTCTGGTGGTTTTTTTTGTTTGTTTTTTTTCCTCTTTCAATTTGAGACTATAGCCTCGGAGCAGTATGGAAAATATGTTTTTATTATGTCTTTATAGTGGGTTCATTTATATTCACCGTTTATTAGTTCTAACATATGTATGCCTTCCATATGCCAGACATCTTATCCAGTAGTAATTACAGAAGTTCTTTGAATTTGGGTTGTTTCTTCAGCAGATATATTACTGCTCTTTTTATGTGGTGAGAAAATGTATATATTT
This sequence comes from Hippopotamus amphibius kiboko, assembly GCF_030028045.1. Taxonomy (NCBI): domain Eukaryota; kingdom Metazoa; phylum Chordata; class Mammalia; order Artiodactyla; family Hippopotamidae; genus Hippopotamus; species Hippopotamus amphibius. The sequence goes on from NC_080188.1 coordinate 146,082,857, forward strand.
ACAAATACATACACAGAAAAAAATCATGGAAGAGTACCATTCTTTCTCTACCTGTGTGAAAGAAGTATGCACTTAGATACACATAAAAGTATATGCAGGTTTGTATGCATATGTATATGTAATGTATATAGTCATAGAATAGAATTTTTAAAGTTAAAAGGGAGCTTAATGGCAAAATAATAATGTTTTTATGGTGAGATAACCAACCCAATGGGCTAATGTGAAGTCTGAAGTAATTTATAAAAGCTATGTGCTAGATTTGGGGGATAAGTAGATGAGTTGAACTTAGTCCATGCTGTGCAAAAAGGCTTGTAGTTTAGTGGGAGAAGACAGATTATAGCATAAACATATTAAGTGTTTTGATAAATTTTAGCACTTGGAACGTGGAGAACACATGGATGATTTCTACTCAAAAAGGTTGGACATTTCAGGCAAAGAGACCAACATGTAAAAAGTCACAGTATATGGAACATTTGGGAAACTAGGCTTATTTAGAAAGGTGGGGGAGAAGGGACTAAGGAAGTGGGGGCCGGAAATGGTGAGGATTGAGATTGTGAATGACCTTATTTGCAGTTAGGGGCCTCCTCCTAAAGTCTATGGTGAAATCATTTTAGATTTAGAGAGGAATTATAGTGTAAAAAGCTCTTTGATTAGGGTAGTTCAGGTAAATAAGGTTGAGAACCGAACCAAGGAAATGACAAGAAATGGAGAAGATAGGACAGACTCAAAGTATATTCCAGAGGCAGCATGGACAGGACTTGTTGATCATTTGAATAAGAGTAATTTGAGAAGGAGCAAGAGTTAAATTATTGGTTGCTTAATTGGATGAATGGTTGATATCACATGGAATATAGGGGAAGGAAAAGATTGGGAGAGGAGTGATAGATACCTTCAAAAGGTGCTTTCAGTCAACTAGCTCTTTTTTGACTAGGGCACAGTATCCCCTCTTAAATTTGCTTTTAATTGCCTCACTTTAAAATTAGTTAAGGTAGCATTATTGTTAACTTCATATATAGTGTTTTATATGAGGAATGAAAACAGATTCCTTACCCTTCACTGAAGGAATGAAAGAGAACATACTTTAGTATGTATAGACATTATTACATAATTTAGAAAAGGAAGACCATCCATGAAATTACAGCTCTCAGAGTTAGAAACACTAAGGAATGTTTTGTGTACTAATGAAATATTGAGAAAGCCAGGATTTTGTCTGTAATAATTACATTCTGAAACAAACTTTAACCTTACATTAACATATAAACCACCAACAGCAGATTTCCTCTTTTCTTTCTAGGATATTCATTAGTATTATAGTAGAAATCACCAAATACTTAATTATCAAATATACCTAATTATTTTTTGTGAATTAATAGGAAACAGAAGAAAATTTAAGTGTAAACTAAAATACAAACTGTTAGGTACAGACATTTAAAATTTGACTCGAGATGAAGAGGTAAAGTATAACTCCATAATGTAACTACAGTATCATTTTCTTTAAGTAATTTCAGTCCTTGTTAAATGTCAGTGATCCAGTTACTGCCAAAGCTTTGTGTGAAGTCCATTATAATGTAGCCCTTTTAAAGAAGGTTAGACGTCTTCAAGCTTTACAGCATAAAAAGGACATTTTTTAAAAAAATGTAAATGGTAAATTTTTCTGGAGTGATTTATTCTTAGTCTTCCTTAGAGAAGAGGCTATATACCTATATAGTAGCTGGTTAAGAGTTTTAAAGTGAAAAAAATCTCAATTTGAGGTTTACACTTAATGGCTGTGGGACTTGAATAACTCAGCTAAACTTTCTAAGCCTCAGGGGTGTTTCATCTTTAAACAGGTACAATTATATATAGTCCAGTATCAAAGGGTTATCATGAATTGATTAGCATAATGCCTGAAATATAGTAAACTCTTGATAAATATCAATTGCTATTCCAGCTGCGTGGTGTAATTATATCTGAAGATTTCATTATGTTATTCAGATTCACAAGTATCAGATGCAGATTTGTGATTCTGTATTGGAAAATGTTAACATCTGTATAACTAATAACCTACTTTAACCTCAAAATTTGTTTGTTGTATTTTTCATTGTGTTTTCTCACTTTATATAAGAAAAGCAAATGATATATTATGCTTTCTAGGTAACAGCTGTCGAACCTATAATTAATCATGGAGGAGCCAGCACAAATACTCAGCATTTACACCCAAGTCTGCGATGGCTTTTTGGTGTGGCAGCTGTGGTAACTGATGTTGGACAGATCCTTCTTATTGACCTGTGTTTGGATGACTTGTCATGCAGTCAGAATGAAGTAGAAGCATCAGGTAATTAATTAGTCATTCTTTGCTTGAAACCAAAAATTGAGCACCTGAATATTCTGATGCAGGGGATTGATTTTTTTTTTTAATAGTCAAAAAATGTTACTAGAAACTTCTTTATGTATCTTTTTAAAAAATTGTTTGCTCCTGCTGTTTTGGGCACTGTGGCTATTTTTTGCATGCGATTCTATTTTATTGATGAAGTGTTTACAGACTAAAGTAGGTCTTGAAAGAGATAGGGATGTGTTTCCAGATATACACTTGAATAATATTATTCAAGTTATTAAGTAAATGCCAGAAGAGGGCTGAAAGGTATAAAATCTTGATCCTTATCAGACAGTACAAAATTATCCAACTATGTAGGATCTAACATAGTGTTTTTGGCATACTGTTTATGTTCCTATGGTAAGCCAAGATAGAAATAAAGTAATAAATAACAGTAATTTAAGTCTTCCCTCACAAAATAACATCCTAAAATAGAACTAAAGCTACTTAAAAAGTGAAGAGAGATAATTTTTTCCCTTTAATACTAATGCTTATGTTTATAAGTCTACTCTTCAGGTGTTTTTTGTTTGTTTTTTGTTGTTTTTTGAGACTCTCACTTGATTGGTTTATATAGAGAGGAGAGCTAACCTAAAAACTTAAAAATGTGTGTATTACCAGTAAAGTTTCAGGAAAGGACTATTTAACCTTGAGGACCTTCTTAATATTTAGGGTTAGTGCCGATCTATTCATTTCTGTAGCAGCTAAGAAATAGACACAGAAATCAGTATTTTCTCCCAATTTATAATGAGTATAACTAATAAGAACTGTTGGTATGTAATAAAACTGATTAAAACTGCAAGTGGTGAAAATTATGTTTGACCAGAAATTGACTGAAGAACCACATTATCTGATCAAAATTTAAATCTGCAAAATATGATGTGAAAAAGTTTGATTTGGTAGAAATAATGGCCACACATGCACTTAAGGAAAAAAAAATTCTCATAGTGATAGAACCTATACCTTGAAATTTGATATGTATTAAGATCTAATTGATCTTAGTAAAATCCTGGGTAAAGTTTAAATGAAAAGAATTGATCAGCAAAAATAACAGTAAGTAAAAATGAATTTATAGACTATTAGAAATGATTTAGCTGCTCTTTGTAGAAAACTGATGAAGGAATTAAATAGTCTTTGTGGAGTTTTGTTCGAGTGTTTTGTAGATATCATTATAGGTATAAGGCTAATTAAAATACCTGCATTCATAATTAAAACTTCAAATCAAAATAGTAGATTTGAAACATGCTTTATTTCAGGAGTCAGTAGTCAGTAGTTAAATTCAACACAAGAATAATTTTATAGTAAAACTCTGGATTGTAATCAAAGGTCAGAATTTGTTTCTCAATTACGAGAATTAGGAAGCCATTGAATTTTATAGCATACGAAGAGTTGCATTTTGGGGATTTACTGCAAAATTTATTTTTTTGTTTACAGAAGTAATTTATGATTACAACTATTTAGACTTCACTGAAACACACAACATAGAAAATGAAGTTCCTAACGTTTATCATATTATAGTTTTGCAGCTTTTCCAAATTTTAATAGTATTTTTTATACATCTTTCCACATCAGTGCATATACAGTCTACTTTATTCTCTTGAGTAAGTCTGCAGTATTCCATTGTATGAACTAGTTATTTTGGCAGAATTTAATCACTTAATCACTTGCCATTTTGGGGGGGGGAGATTAGAAGCAGAATGGATTAGGAGGGTAATCGTTGGAGTACAGTGTGATAGGATTTTTTCCCCCTTCATAACAGCATTGAGGGAATCTGCCCTTGCACAACAGTTATGTCAATAAATAGGCCTGAATTTTTTTTTTATTTAATCATTTCAGACATCTTCAGGTAGATAGAATAATATAAGAATTCCCACAACCTCTTCTTCCTACATTCAAATTAGTTTTTAAATTTACCACATGTGCATCTGTTCTCTTCCCCCCCCCCTTTTTTTTTTACTTTTTATTTTTGGCTGCAGTATGTGGCATGTGGGATCTTAGTTCCCAAACGAGAGATCGAACCCATGCCCCTGCTTTGGGAGCACGGAGTCTTAACAACTGGACCACCAGGGAAGTCTCCCTTCTCTCTTTTTTACTGTATTAATTTAAAGCAGATAATGGTTATTTTACTACGTAATCATGTTGCCATTTACCACTGTTAACAACATTAATAATGACTTGGTATGGTGTTAATTACTAGTCCATAGTTAAATTGCTGTGATTGTCTCTAAAGCATCTTTTTGCATTCAGATTGTTTGAATCAGGATCCAAACAATGTCCACACGTTACATTTGACAGTTTGCATCTCATGTCTATATGAATGTAGAGCAGTCCTCCCTCTATCCTCTCCTTATTCATTTATTTATTTTTAGTGCCACTGACTTGCTAAAGATGTTAGTTATCTGGTAGAATGCCCCACATTTTGGAATTATCTGTGTGTCTTCATGTGGTATCTTTTACATTTTGTATTTTCTGCAAGTGTAGGTTAGCTCTGATTAGATTCAGATTTAACATTTGGCACGTGTACTTCAGAAGTGCTGGGTATTTCATAATGTATCACAGCAGGAGGCGCAGGGTGTCTTGTTTCCTATTTAGTGATCAGTGGGTTCAAATAACGACAGCATGATCCATCAACCTTTGTACCAGTGGTTCTCAACTGGGGGGTGATTTTTTTGCCCTCTAGGTTTTTGGTCATATCTGGAGACGTTTTTGGCTGTTAATACTGGAGGTAGATGGTGCTACTGGCCTCTAGTAGATAGAGGCCAAGGATGCTGTTAACATCCTGTAAAGCACAAGACAGCCCCCACAACAAAGAATTATCTGACCCAAAATGTCATTAAAGCCAAGGTTGAAAAATGATACTTTGTTTCATCCATTGAGATTGTTACTTAGGTCTCATATTTCATTAGGACTGCAAAAATGATGATTTTAAAGTTGTCATTAACTAGGGCTATTTGTTTACCTTGAAATACAGTTTGTACAGAAAGGGCAGAATAAATGCTTATATTGCTATCTCTGAGTACTAATTTTCAGAGTAAGAAGCTGGTGCTCATCTACTTTCAGTGGTTCAGTAATGTCTCTTATAGGTAAGGAGGGCAGGAACTCATGAGGTTTTATATATTGTACTTAATGTGTTTTATTCATTTATTTTCATTATTGTTTTTTCATGCTCACAAATACTCTGTTTTTGCTAATGAAGTCACCTTGAAGTAGTCTGACACATCACCTTAGATATGCCAGGCTCATCTTATATATTTTCTGTCTGTCACTTTGAACCAGCCATTCTCCAGGGAGAATATTTAATATTTAGGTTGTTAGTTCTAAATTTCAATTTAATTCTTTTAAAATAAAGAGTCTACTTTAGATAATATTTGATGTACACATGAGATTTGTAAGAAATTACACAATTAAATATATTTTGAAAATTACAGCATTTAAAATAAAGGTGGCTGTTTTGTAGTTCGGTATGCTTTGTTATCACTAATCTTAATTGACCCCAGTAGTTTTCAATTGCTGCTTGAATAATTGGTGACACACTTGCTTTTATGCTGTTTATAGTTTGTTAATCTTACTTGTATTTATTTATTTTTTAGACCTTGAAGTTATAACTGGCATCCCAGCTGAAGTACCACACATCAGAGAAAATGTCATGCAAGAAGGACGCCATCTGTGTTTTCAATTAGTAAGCCCATCAGGAACAGCCATTTCAACTCTTAGTTACATAAACAGGACAAATCAGCTTGCTGTCGGTTTTTCTGATGGGTATCTAGCACTTTGGAATATGAAAAGCATGAAAAGAGAGTAAGTACAAGTTTTTCTCTGTAATTATTTGATTATTGGTAATCTCTGACTATAACTTGATTTCAATTACTAATATTTAAAAATTAGTGTAAACAGGAAAAGATAGTATAGATCAATGATTGAATGACTGCAATTTTCCATTGCATTAAATTATAACTTGGTATAATAAAGGAGTGACCTAGCACGTGAATTTAGGTTGATTCAGTGTATTTAAAGGGCATTTCAGGGAATTCCCTGGCAGTCCGGTTGGTTAGGACTCTGCACTTTCACTGCCGTGGCCGGGATTCGATCCCTGTTCGGGGAACTAAGATCCTGCAAGCCGTGTGGCTCGGCCAGAAAAAAAAAGGCATTTCAGTCATTGTGGTGTTCGTTTTGTTAGTAAACTATGACTGTATTAAGGTAAACTACATATTGTATAGTATGGATTCTTTCAGAAGTGCTTTTCTGCATAACCATATGTATAAGGTAGTTTAATAGCAGTTCTCAGTTGACATAAAAACAGGCTTTTTTAAAAAGTTACAAAATACTATGTTTAAAGTTTTTTATGCTGTCAAAAACTTCCTCCAAATATAATTATATTGATACTTTTTTATTAATCTTTATGTTAAAATTGCTGAGGAATTGACTATTGAGGGAGATAAGGCACTATAGGTTTTAAATCTAATCTCTTAAGAGTTAAGTGAATACCTATTTGTCTCTTAAGTTGTCAATTTAATATTTATTTCTTCTTTTTTCTTCCAAGTAATATTGGAATATTGGAATAATTTGTCTTGCAAATGAGTCAACAGAATAGTCACCCTTTCTAAACTTTCTGCTCAATTCGTCTCACCGACAAGTTGGTACCTACTTGGCTGTGTTTGATTCTAAATGTTTGCCAAGTTAGAAGTGAAGGGAAAAGAAATAGGTAGAAAATAACAAGATTCTCATCTATACCAGGCCCATTTTTTACTTCGGTTCTTTGATGATATTAGAGTGTTACTAGCCCCTTAAGTTAACATTGACTGTCCTTGTATTTCCTCAAAGTCAAATTTTTCTGCAAAGTGCCAGTGATGAAGTGGCAGTGCTGTTGCCTAGTAGCTCCCTATGGGAAGTCCATCTCAACTCTCTTTGTTGATATCGTTTTATCAGCTCTTGTCTTTGAATTGCTCCCAAAGGAGTGCCGAGAGAACCTGGTTTTTACAGTGTTTTCTTTAGCACTGTCATCTTTTCACTAATTATGCTTTTTCAAGGGGTTTGTGAGAACTCTTCAGATTCTTACTCATTCTGTTGCATTAATGGGGAAACTGACTCTAAACCCAAGCAGCTGAAATGGAGTGTTGTGGCAGTATTTCCTCTCTTTCTAGACTACCTGTTATTGAGGAGCATTACATAGTGGCATATGTTTATATGACTGGAAGGACTAGTTCACGCGTGTGTATATACATGTGCTTTAGTAATTTTAACCTTCCCAGTTCTACCTGGGAGATGGGTGCCATCCATGCTCATTGTTTTGATGTCTTATACCCTGTGTATTTTTGAAGAGAAGATGATTGTATGAACGGCAGTTGCTCTAACCCAGATTCTTACATGAGGCATGTTCTTCCTTTTTATGAAATTATTACTTAAAAGTATGAAGTGTACTGATTTTTGTGCCTGTTATAGATATTATACACAGTTGGAAGGTGGAAGAGTTCCTGTATATGCTGTCACTTTTCAAGAACCTGAGAATGATCCTCGTAATTGCTGTTACTTGTGGGCTGTTCAGTCTACGCAAGATAGGTAAGTGTGATACCTGTGGTTTTAAATATTGTCAGGAATGGAGTAGCAGTTAATTTCTTTTGCAGAGCTTTGTACTGTGTTGTCTCTTTTTAGTGAAAGCAACATTATTCAGTGAATTAGTAAGCGGTAGTTGAAATAACTTTAAAAGGTAAATGATTGTTTCTACATGTTTGACTAATTCTGAGATACCAGTAAGAAGAAATTGTGCTTACATGACTTGTTTGAATGTTATTTCAGAGAGTAAGCTGATACACACGAGTAGGCAACCTTTTATTCCTTAGGCAGTTTTTATGGCCTTCTGTGTTCTGTCATAAGAACATTTTTTTCTTTTATAATCTCATTCCTTTTTTCTCTTTGTTGTGTATGCCTCTCTTATTTTTATGTATCCCTACTGTGTTCTCTAGTCCTTCTACTCGCCTTTTGTAGTGTATACCTAGGGTTAATTTGGTTAATTTTCGCCTGTCTTTTGTAAGCTTTGATTTTATCCCAGCTATAGCTTGTGAGAAATCTTTCCTTTCAATTTAATTTTGAACTGGTTAAAATTATTCATTTCCAGTGGTAGGACAGTGTAAGTATTGATTTTCTCTTATTTTTCATTGGCGTTTAGTACTTTCTTTGATGATCAATGAAATAGTTAAGTCTGTGGTATAAATGCCATGATCTTGATAACTTACTGCTCCCAGTACTTTCTCTTCCCAAGTCTCTTCTACCTTAAATTCTAGATACCTGAATTGTGATCTCCTTGGGCTTTTGTGTTAGATGTCCTCACTTTGAGGTTTTGTCTTAAACTTTAGTAAGTCAGTGAAGGAAGAATTGATTTGTCACTTTGTCAGTCCTGGAGGAAAATCGAAATAAAAATATAGAGACAGCCATTGGGATATTCCTAAATCAAATTTCCATCCGAGTGCAAAGTGGGCTGGCAGCAGCTTGAGTAACGTGCCTTATAAAGGCTCCATGCAGTGAATAAGGGACATTTATGTGAACAATTTTTGTTTATTTTTTCTTCCAATATTTCCTAACTAAAATACACCTATTGAAGAAAGGAATAAAGAATGTTGGGTAAATAGTTATAGTCTCAGCCACATAAGATGTCACCTAAAATAGACAAACAACCTCAGCTTAAGTTAATTAGAATCAATAAAGAATTAAATTAGTTATTATTTCAAAGGACTGCATTTGTGAGAACAACCAAGTAAAACTAAATTCTTTAGTGACCTCAGTTTTGTCACATGCACTCAATATTATATGCAAATTAGATTTATTTGGACAATGAGGTGCTTAATGCATTAATATGATATTTAGTATTTCTCCTTAATTTCTGTTTCTTTCAGTGAAGGGGATGTTTTGAGTTTGCATCTGCTTCAGCTGGCCTTTGGTGACAGAAAGTGTTTGGTATCAGGACAAATCTTATATGAGGTAAATGGTAATGGTAATATGGGTTCATAGTACCATTTTGTTCATTGTTTGCCTGTTTTAAGTCTTTGTTTTAAGGTACTGAGATACTGAAATGTTATTCTTCTATTCAAGTTAATACTGTATTTATAATATAATGTAAAAAGTATTAGATTAGGGATCAGGAGATGAGTATTTTACCAAGGTAGCAATTTTAAAATCTCCGGGTATCATTTTCCTCTAAAATAAGGGGATTAGACAAGACTCAACCTTGTGGCCTGATTGGTAGCCAGGAAGAATAACCCCACTTTGTTGCTCTAGCATAACAAGAAGTAAGCCATTGGGTGACTTTATAGACTTGTCACAAGGATAAATGCATCTAGCATTTTCGATGACTGTTTTTCTGGCTGAATTCTTGAGGGAATCATAGGGTGCTGCTAATAGCCATATTTGGTTAGTCATTACGTTACTTTCTCTAGAACAGACTTTCTTAACCTAGTATTTGAGGGCATGTGGTTGGGTTTCAGGGAATTCGTGAAGCCCGTGAATTGTATGTGGTATTCTTATGATCACAGTCTGTGTCGTCCCTCCCCCCAATCCTCTAGTTCCACATTTATGGATTCAGTCAATCTCGGATCAAAAATACGGTGTGGGACGGTGGGGGGTGGGGGGTGGGGGGTGGGGGGAGGATTCCAGAAGGTTCCAAAAAGCAAAACTTGAATTTGCTGTACCACGGCAACTATTTACATAGCATTCACATTGTATTAGGTATTATAAGTAATCTAGATGTAATTTAAAGCATATGGGAGGATGTGTGTAGGTTATATGCAGATATCATACCGTTTTATATAAGGGACTTGAGTATCCACAGATTTTGGTGTCTGAAGAGGGTCCTGGAACCAATCCCCCACGGACAAAAAGGGACAACTGTATGCATCTTCCTGGTAAAAATTTCATAGCTTCTGTCAGATTCTTACAGGGATCAATGAACAAAAATTTAAGAACTACTGTTTTAGAGCAAGAACTTCAGTGAAAACATCGAAGTAGGTTTGCTGATCTGGAGTATATGTATGTGTAATTTTAATGTTTAGGTCCAGTTTACACCCCAACCAGTAGTACTTGAAGGTTCTGTGTTTGATAACAGCTTTAGAAGATTTCTTGTTAATTATTTTTGAGAGACTAAATTTAGCCATTTTATTTGATTTTTATGCTATATAAAATTTTAGAGCCCTTTTCAATAATTTGTTCTCTTCAGTCTTTTAACTTTTTTTTCTTTGTATTGTAAGAAAACTCTTTTGGAGAACATTTAATTTTAGAATGACTTTTTCCTAGAATCCTATTAAGATATAGATTGGTGTATATTCTGTGTTTCAGGGGTTAGAGTACTGTGAAGAAAGATATACACTGGACCTCACAGGTGGCATGTTTCCTTTGAGGGGACAGACTGGTAATACCAAACTTTTGGGATGCCAGAGTATAGAGAAATATCGATCTCATGGTGACAGGGAGGAAGGCATGAATGAAGGTTGGTTAAAAATACTCTTATTATATATCACGTGAATGCTTGATTTAAGATTTATCTTGATTTAAGGTATATGACAGCTATTGTTTTCTAGAGTTCATACTCCTGGCAGTTAAAAAGTTGGAATACTAATTTCGGAATTTATTCAAGTCTGTATGAGATACGAGGTATTTCTTGCTCTCCAGATTGACATGCGTGGAACTCAAGAATCGAATAGATTAAGATAATGAGGAACCCCTGTAGTTTGATCCAGCTCTCAGAACAGACATACAGAAAAAGGTCTCTGGTTGTGACTAGTGTAATGGTTTCTGAATAGTCTATGAGTAATGTTTACTTCTCTAATTTTTGAGACATATATGGCAAACATGCTTTGGTTGCCTTGAATTTTTTGTCTCCTTTAGTGTCATTCCTTCTTCCTGGTAAACATCCATAGTATAGTGAAAATTACATAGATTTTAGAATCCAACCAACATGGATTCAAATCTCAGCTCTGTCATTAGTTTTAATCTTTCAGAAATATTTAGCATTTGTGACTGAGCATCTGTTTCCTTATCTGTGAGTGGAATAATACATTTATACCCTCTGCAAAGGGTGGTTGTGAGGATTGAATGTGATAATGGAATAGGTTTATTCACTTCTGGGAATGCTCAGTGGGGTCCTGGTTTTGTTTGTTCTTATTGGGATTCATTCTCATGGTTAGATCATTCATCCCAGAGATTTCCTCTGTCCTAGTCCCCACATCTGTATTTGTGATCCATTTTTCACATCCAGCTAAACATGTCAAAACAGAACTTACAACTCTGCCTCTTATTCCCTACTCACATCTTTTTTATATTTTCTATTAGTTGTATCTCAGAGTTTTACTTTCCTCTTTCCTTCTATTGATCTCTTAACTTTGTTCCTATCTTTCTATTCCAGCCACCATCCAGGTACCTGTCTCTCCCCCAACCCTCCTTACCATATAGCTGGATTAATCTTTCTCAACTAGAATTCTTCTAAAGAATTAAGCCCTAAAGTCTAAAGGCATCCATTTTAAATATTGATATTCTTTGGTACTAGCAATGATGTATTCATGGGAGAATTTTCATTCAGATCATTTTCTGCTTTCTACCTACAATACCTCAAAGTTGCCAAAGTGTTAACTGAAGACAAGCCAGAGATATTGCTTTTCTTATGAGTACTTTTTAATGAGGTTTTCTTGAAATAGAAAAAGTCAAGATACAAGTGATGACTTATAGAATAAATAATAGAAATGTTTTGACAAATCAAATCAAATATAAATTAAACCTCTTAATTTATGAGAAAATCTTGCTCTAAGTTTATTTGGGGGATTTATTTTGAGATTATTTATTCTATTTTTTAAAATTGTCTTTTTTTTTTTTAGCTCTGTCTCCTGACACCAGTGTTTCAGTCTTTACCTGGCAGGTGAATGTATATGGACAGGGAAAGCCTTCTATATATTTGGGACTTTTTGACATAAATCGTTGGTATCATGCACAAATGCCAGATTCGTTAAGGTATGATTTCTCTCAATATATATATGTGTGTATGTATTTATATATATAGGAATATTTATGTATAGCAGTTCATTGACTTAAAAATTGTGTAAAATTTTCTTTTAGATCAGGAGAATATCTACATAATTGCTCTTATTTTGCATTGTGGTCACTGGATTCTGTTGTAAGTAGGACTTCTCCACATTGCATCTTGGATGTATTAGTGCATGAGAGAAGTTTAAGTCGAGGAATTCCTCCTTCATATCCACCTCCTGAGCAGTTTTTTAACCCAAGTACTTACAACTTTGGTATGTATTTCTTTAACATTACCTTTTGAGAAAAATAACATGCAGGAGTATGTAGTGTATTATTCATTTCTCATTGTTATTAGTTAATATATAGATAAGTTAGGAAATTAACTTGATATATGTACACAAGAAATTTAGTGTTTATATGTTTTATAGAGAAATTATCACTATTTTGAATTTGCTAGAAACAATATTATTTTATATTAAGTGCACTTGTGATAAGGTTTGGTATCTTGTTAGGATAGAAATATGTGGACAAATTATTTAAAAATTTATTGTATATAATAATTCTGTACCTTTGCCTAGCAACCTGTTATTAGGATAAATTTTGTTGTATTAATAACATCTCAAATATAATATGTAAGTGGATTTTTAAAAATTTTTTTTTTAGATGCCACTTGTTTGTTAAACTCAGGAGTTGTTCATATAACTTGTACTGGCTTTCAGAAGGAGGTAGGTAACAAATAACAATTTGAACAGAGTGTTTCTTCTTGAACTGAAATTAGATCATGGATTTAAGCTTTGTTTAGTGTTATTTATATAAACTGTTGTTTCATCTTAAAAGGTAGCTTCTGCTAGGTTTATGAGATAAGCAGCTAATAATGTCAGTTACTGATGGCAACCTTCTAGAAGAGGTATTGGGATGGTTTTACCAGCTTTATATAGATGTTAGCTCTTGAACCCCAAGCAAAAGTAAATCAGTGCCTTAGTGTATCCCTTTTTATCCATGCTCTTAATTCTCTTCCTTCTCAGACAGCTTATGGGTAAATGAAGTAATGCAAAGAAGGTACCTAGCATAGTGGCACAATGACTGGCACAGAGTGGGTTATGACTGTATGTTGAAAATATTTTTACAGGAAAACACAAAGTGGCAGACCCTTTAAGTGATAATCAGCTAGATGTGGATGAATGCCTTATTTATACTTCTTATCAGATCTCTTTCACATTAGACCAAGAGGAATAAACAGCAAGATTTTTTTGTGTGTGTATTAAGTTTGTTAATAAGATCTGTTACCAAGTTTATCAGCTTTATAGACAACTTAAAATACCCTTATCAGTAGTATTATTTGTAACTAGCGAGCATTGGTTATCTCAAAAACCTGTAAGCTCTTTTCCTTGCAAGAAGTTCAGAAATGTTGTCTTCCACAATTTTCATTCAGTCCCTTTTAGTTTTACTCAGCATGTTAAGTGTGAAGTAGGGTGATGAGTTCATTAGTTATTCTTAAATTTGAGTATTGACTGATATCTTCATAATCAATCTGTTATAGACTTTGACTTTTTTAAAGAAATCAGGACCATCTCTCAATGAAGTCATTCCTGATGGTTATAATCGATGTCTTGTGGCTGGCCTTCTCTCACCAAGACTTATTGATATTCAACCTTCCAGTTTAAGTCAGGTGAGAAATTTTTTTTTTTTTTTTTTTTTTTTTTTCTTCTTTTGGCACACGGGCTTAGCTGCTCCGCAGCATGTGGGATCTTCCTGGAGCTGGGATCAAACCCGTGACCTCTGCATTGGCAGGCGGATTCTTAACCACTGCGCCACCTAGGAAGCCCAGGTGAGAAATTTTTAACTCTGTTGTTTCTTTTGGATCACATCTTATTAGCTTTCTATTATAATTAGATAATTTCTAAAAAAAAAAATCTATTAGATAATTTCTAAAAAGTAGGTTAAATAGTGTAATGCCAGCTCTGCATGTCAGTAGCTATGGTTCTTGGGTTTGGCCTAAAATTCATACCTGCAGGACCAGTAGGCCTAATTTGGCACCAGGTCTCTAGGCTAGGAAACACATCTTGGCTGCAGCAGGCATGTCATGAGTAGAAGTCGTCATAACAGTTGAGGGGCCATTTTCTACCGCCCAGAGAGAATAGCGCAGGTGCAAGAGAATGAGACGACATGAGTGGAAACCATCTTGGCTTAGGTGAATCTCACAGTCTATAGCCACAAATTGTGGTTCCCAACATCAGCTTCCCTGGGAACTGCAGGGAATGCAAGTTCTTGGTTCCTACCCTAGAACTACTGAATCAGAAACTCCAGGAGTAGAGCCCAGCAATCTGTGTTTTAGTAAGCCTTTGATGTGATTTCTGATGGTTTGAGAACCACTGCTCTATAGAAACCAGTGTCTTGTGAAGGACTCTTAGTGAAGATTCCAAGTTTGCAAAACACACGACAGTTATGGGAGTCAGACCTAGTCATGGAAGCCAAAATCTTAATTTCCAGTGGATATAAAAATAAAAATATTGTAAAATCCACTCACAGTTTCTATAGTCCCAAAACATTTTACCAGTCAGGGGACATTCTTAAACAGTGTTGCCTGGTGACAACATATAATTCACATTTATTTTAACTTGATGTTTGCTAGTAAAATGTGCTAAAAGAAAGTAAACCAATCGCAGGTCATTTTCCTATGGAGAAAGAGAAAATGTTTTATTAACTCTCTTCTCTCAAGTAGTGTTTAAGTTATTTAAATAATTACAGGTATGTTTAACATAATGAATTGTTGGGGAAAGAGCCTTTTAAATACCAGATGAAATGTAAACATAGCTGCTGGGCGATTTAACTCCTGCAGTTGGAAGTTAATACCTAATTTCATGGAAATAAGAGAAATACGAGGGTAAGTCAAAAATTACCTGCACTCTGGCTGTAGAATTTATTTTAATTTACTTTTAGAAAAGACAAATACATCATTTTTTGACATAATCTCTTTGCTTTTCAATACACTTTGTCCATCTGGCAACAAGCTTTCAAATTCCCTCATTAAAATATGTTTTAGGCTGAGCTGCGAGCCACGAGTGCACCTCTGTCTTCACCTCTTCATCAGAAGTGAATCTTCGTCCTTGTAGGGCTGCATTCAGGGGACCAAACAGGTGAAAGTCCAATGGATCAAGATCAGGACTAGAGGGAGGATGCTTTGACACCTCAAAATGAAGTAATCCATGACAGACTTAGGTTTCGAAAGGTTTGTGTGAGATGGTTACTGAATCAACTCACGGAAGAGCATAAACAGAAGCATTTGGATATCTACAAACAAAATTTGGACCGGTACTCTAAGGAAGGTGAAAGTTTCTTAAAGAGAATCATTGGTGGTGACAAGACTTGGATTCATCACTATGTGCCTGAGAGTAAATGGCAGAGTATGGAATGGAAACATCCTCAATTGCCAGCCAAGATAAAGTTCAAAAGTCAACCATCAGCAGGAAAATTGATGCTTACAGTTTTCTGGGATTCTCAAGGGCCAGTATTGGAACATTATCAGGAAAATGGTTCAGCAGTGAACAATGCTTGTTACAGTGAGATGCTTATTGAAGAGCTGAAGCCTAAACTTTGAATTAAATGCAAAGGACTGCTATCCAAGGGTGTTGTGATCTTGTGTAACAATGCACATCCACACACTTCTGCCCACACTGTCGACACTCTGCAGAAACTACATTTTGAGGTGTTAAAGCATCCTCCCTATAGTCCTGATCTTGCTCCATCAGACTTTCACCTGTTTGGTTCCCTGAAAGCAGCCCTACGAGGACAAAGATTTACATGTGATGAAGTGAAGACAGCAGTGCATTTGTGACTCGCAGCTCAGCCTAAAACATTTTTTAATGAGGGAATATGAAAGCTTGTTGCCAGATGGACAAATTGTATTGGAAAGCAAGGCGATTATGTCGAAAAATGATGTATTTGCCTTTTCTAAAAGTTAATTGAAATAAATTCTACAGCCAGAGTACAGATAATTTTTGGCTCACTTTCGTATTCAGTACTATTATCATCAGGAGATTTTTTTTCCTTTCTCCCCCCCTTCTCCTTTTATATTACTATACTGAGCAAATATTAACTCTGTAGTCATGTATAGTTATCACTTGGTATCCATGAGGGATTGGTTCCTGGACCTCCACAGATACCAAAGTTCAAGGATGCTCAAGTACCTTATACAAAATGGCATAGTATTTGCATGTAACGTATGCATACCCTCCCATGTACTTTAAATCATCTCTAGATTACTTAAAATACTTAATACAACGTACATGCTAGGTAAATAGTTGCTGGCACATGACAAGTTCAAGTTTTGTTTTTTGGAACTTTCTGGAATTTTTTTCCCCTGAATGTTTTCTGTCTGCAGTTGGTTGAGTCGTGGATCTGACTGGATAGCTACATTAACATTTTCTTCCTGTATAACTTTTGTTTTTCCTAGCGTTTCCAGATGGCATTTAAAAAAACCCCAGACTAGCCTGTCATTCACACAACCTTAATTTTTTCTTTTCAGTTTGTTTTTACTCTTTGTAGAGCCCCATTAGACAAATGTTGACTATCCTGAGTTGATCTTATCTTTGCTTTCCAACTGTTTGTCTTATTTGCCTCTGATTTTACTTTCTGGGAGATTTCTTCGTCTTCCTTTCTTTCCTTTAGGTTTTAAAATTTTAGCCCCAGTTTAAAATGTCTATGAGCTTTTATTCCATGATCCTTTTTTTGTAGTATTTCTGTTCTTTTTTATGGATGATATATCTTCTCCTAGCTATGTATGTTTCAGGTTTTATTTAGTTCCATGTATTATCTCTTTTTTCTCTGGAGTTATTTTAGTCTTTTTCATCTGGTGGCTATCCTTAAATGTTTGGTGGTTATTAGTTATCTTTTCATATGTTAAGTGAGTCAGTAACAGATTATAAACTGTCTTTTGTGTGGATAGAGTTCATCCTGAGGTATCTTTTACTTTAGGTTGATAGATTGAATGTGTGCCATTTTAGTTGATAAACACAGGTTTTTCTTCGGGGCCATTTGTTGTCTCCAGAGATCTCTCAGTCTGACCTCCAACAGTTCTTTGCTGCAGGGTAACAGAAGGATGGGGACTGTCTGTTCTATATAACTGTATACCCGTTGCTTGTTTTCATTCCCATGTTTGATCACTCTTTACCCACTTTCCTCGGTACCTGGATTCTCCAAGAACTTAACCTAATAGGATTCTGAGAGCCAAATTGACTCTATTCTCATCTGTAGTTCCCCTCTATGAGGAGTTTTGGGCATGGTTTCCTTCACACTGCTAAATCAGTCACCTTTCCTCTACTTAGTTCTGCTTTTCAGAAATTTTGTTGAGCTGTCCTATCCCATGATGCCTTCTCATCTCTTTTCTTTATCCTTGTTGATTTATACATTTAAAAAATGTTTTACTATATTTTTTTAATTTTTATTTTATTTGTTTATTTTTGGCTGCATTGGGTCTTAATTGTAGCACGCAGGATCTTTTGTTGCAGAGCGCGGGCTTTTCTCTAGTTGTGGCATTCAGGTTTTCTCTTCTCTAGTTGTGGCGTGCAGGCTCCAGGGCACATGGGCTCTGTAGTTGTGGTGTGTGGGTTCCAGAGCATGTTGGCTCTATAGTTTGTGGCATGCAGGCTCTCTTGTTGAGGCACGCGAGCCCAGTGGTTGTGGCGCAAGGGCTTAGTTGCACCATGGCATGTGGGATCTTAGTTCCCCGACCAGGGATCAAACTCGAATTCCCTGCACGCGAGGCGATTCTTTACCACTGGACCAACAGGGAAGTCCTGATTTATACCTTTTTTGACTCTTTACCATCATTTAGTGAGGCCCAGTAATGATGCAGGGGTGGGTGATACAGGCTGTGATGTGATGTTCCATTTTTATTCACAAGTAACAAGAATTATTTTTTGAGAGAAGCCTATTTGGAGACTGGAGCATTTTATGAGAAGGCCTCGTTCTTCCATCAACCAGATCATGTCCAAGATATTTCACTTGAGTTTCTTGGCCAAATTCTAATCTTAAAGCACTGGGATATTTAATCATCCATTGATCATGTTGTGTGCTATGAAGTAGTACTGCAGTCATATTTGGGTGTAGTTTGAGCATTACTCCAGTGTCTCTGATTTTGGTTATTGTGGTGGCGTACATTGTTCTGAATTCTAATTGTTGCTCTCGATCGTCTTTGCAGATTTCGGTAGTGAAGTCTCTTGCTTCATGCATAGCACTGGGTGTTGGTACAAATGTAGAAAATATTTCTTCATCCACCTGACTAATAGTTACTCCTGTATCAGCCTGAAGTGTTTTTTAAATGATATCCACCTGGTCCGACAGATTTTGCTCATTTTGGTAGTGGAGCCTGAACAGGCGCTGTAGCAGGTCCACTTTTTCTAGATGCTCAAGGTTTTGGAATAGTTGTGTTCATCATCATCTTTTATTCATTGCGAGCAGTGTGGTCTGAATTTTAGCTCATCTACTTGGTGAATGTTCTAGAAGAATTGTTAACATGTGCAGAAGAAATCTGTTCTTTCCGTTTAATGGTCCTTGAATAATATAGTTATGTTTGATAAAATAGAATAATCTATGGACTGTGTGTTTGCATTTAAGCTGGTAGGCTTCCATTGCCCTCCCCTCCAAGAAAACAACAAAATCGAAAAACACAAGATTCAAAATGGCTTTATGCAGCTGTGAATTAGGTCAGGAAATGAAACTATCTTTCCCTGCCAAAACCTCCAAATAGTGTTGGGTGGAAACTGTTCATCATCCATAAAGAGTTGGACATTTTAAGTGCTTTGTTTAATTTTTTTGCTTTAGGGAATTAATACTGATTCCCATTACACATTATCAAGTTTAAAGCAGTGATATCTAAGTTTTGAAAAGTAAAATGAGAAAAAAATTACCTGTAATTCAGCCATGTTAATGAAACAGCATTTAATGTTTTCTGTGATTATTTTGAATCTTGTAACCCAACTCTTGTTTTTTTCTACTTATACAGGTAATACATGAGTAATTTGAATTCAGAGAATTCAGATTATTGAATCTGAAATTCAGTAATTTTGAGTTATCGGAAGCATGCAAATATTGGCATTTTGTTGACTTTTTTCATGTATCTTTTAAAAAATTTTATTCCCAGAATAGACCAAATTGAGCTGTTTAGTGATGCATAGATAGAGGTAAAACAAAAAGAAAGGCAAGAAAGTGATTCCTACAAAAGGCTGGAGAGTGGTTACCATGGGGGATAGGAGGAGTGAGTGGGATTTGCTTTTGTTCAGGTAGGAGACAGGGCTTCTGGGAAGTATTCTCAATCTAGACTTGGGCCATAGTTTCATCAGTGTCCACTTGGTAATTATTTGTTAGTTTTGTGTATGGTATGTGGACTTTCTGATATGTATACTTTGCTGTATCTCTTTATCCCTCCATATACATGAAAAGGATGATACCATATATGCAATTTCATGTATTGTCATCAGGGTTTGTTCTATTAATTATGTATTTATAGGTTTTCTTTTCTCTTATTGGGTTGTCTTTCTATTTATAGAAATTCTTTATAAAATATGTAGATATTTATCCTGTCATAAATCTTACAATGTTTCTCCCATTGTTTGCTCTTCACTGATTTATAGTATCTCTGCCACATTCAAAAGAATATTTTTATAGTCAAATGCATTTCATAGCTCTGGCTTAAAATTTTTTTCCTAACATCTAGATGTTTTTAACATTTAAGGCTATAATTCATTTTTGTGTATCAAATAAGGTAAAGGTTCAGTTTTCTTTTCCCCAGATGACTAGTCCAGCTGTGCTATATCATTTGTGAAATAGGATCCATAATATCCTTTTCTCATGCTACTGAAATACCCCCTTTATCTGATATTATATGTCCATATCTACTAGGTTCTATTTCTGGGTTTTTATCTTGCTTCATAAATCTAGTTATCTGTTTATACCATTTTAATATACTGCTTTGATATTTGGTAATGCAGTCTCTTTTTGTAACCTCTAATTTTGGGAAGTTTATAGGCATTTATTCTTTATTATTAATTATAAGATGGTTTTATCCCATACTCCTGTTGGAATTCTTTTGGGAATTTTGTTATGTTCACATGTTAATTTGGGGGGGAGAATTGACATTTTTATAATCATCTAAGTATAAATGGTATATTTTTCTAATTAGGGTTTGTTTTATATCTGTCAATAAGAGTTTATGGTTATTTTCTAGTTTCTTTCTTTCTATTTTTATCCTTTAAGCATTTTATAGTATTTTTTTGAGTAGACCGTTTTCCCCATACTCATTTCTAGATGGAGTTGATTTTTTTATATATTCATTTGATATCTACCTAACTATATTAGAATCTCTTAGATTTTCAAGGTATGAAGTCATATTCCTGTTTAACTCATCTATTTGTTTATGTGATTCTTTTTAAAAACAATCTTTGCTACTGTAATGAATGAAATTCATAGATTCTTACACAAGGTGTGTAATGCTGTTTTTAAAAAGTGTTGAGATTTAATTTATATGCCATTCAGGTCAGTGGTTTTTAATATATTTATGGAGTTGTGCAGCTATCGCAACATTCAGTTTTAGAGCATTTTTATCACCTCCCCCAACCCCATACCCATTAGCAGCCAATTCTTTTTCCTCCCTTCTCTCTACTCTCTGTCTTTATAGATTTACTTGTACTAGACATTTCATATAGACGGAATCAAATAATATATGGCCTATTGTGACTGACTGTTTTGACTTAGCACAATGTTTTCAAGGTTCACCCATGTTGGAGCATGTAGCAGTACTTCATCCCATTTTATGGGCTATGTAATATTCCACTGTACAATATACCACGTTTTATTTATCCATTCTTCAGTTGAAGGGCATTTTGCTTCTTTTCATTTTTGGCTGTTATGAATAATGCTGCTTCATAAACAGTTTTTGTGTGGACATGTGTTTTCATTTCTCTTGGGTGTGTACCTAGGTGTGGAATTGCTGGGTCATATGCTAACTCTATATTTAAGATTTTGAGGAACTACCAGACCATTTTCCAAAGTGGCTATCCCATTTTACATTCCCACCAGCAGTGTATGAGAATTCTACACCATCACCAATGCCTGTCTTGTTTATAGCCATTCCTAGTGAATCATGATTTTTAATCCTTTTAAAATTTGTGTTCTGAACTAGAACTTGCTACCTCTGTCTTTGATCACATATCCTTTCTTTTCTTTCTTTCTTTCTTTCTTTTTTTTTTTTAAAAACACGTGGTTTAGGAAGAACAGTTAGAAGCTATATTGTCAGCAGCAATCCAGACAAGTTCTCTGGGACTTTTGACTGGCTGTATCAAAAGGTGGATAACAGAAGGTAAGATTATGATTTTTAAAAATTAAAACATACTTTCTTATTTTTAAAATTATGAATTCACTGTTTTGAGAGGGTTGAGTTAAATTTTGAGATAATTGTAGGTTCACATGCAATTGTTAAGACATTTACAGCATACCCTTACCCCCCATGAATGATAATATCTGGCAGGTCTCTAATATTATATCACATCTAGGACCTCTCTTGTTGCCTTTCTGTAGCCATGCCCTACTACCCCCAGCCCTCACCCCATTCTTAATGCCTGGCACCCACTCATTTTTGGTGTATTTCTGTAATTCTTTCATTTCAAAAATGTTCATAAATGGTGTCCTACAGTACGTAACCTTTTAGGCTCTTTTTCACTCAGAAAAATTCTCTGGGAATTCATTCAAGTTGTGTGTATTACTCTTTATAAACACACACTTCACACACACACACACATTGTTTTTGTTCTGACCATTTGTGGATAAGTTGAAGGCATCATGCTTCTTTACTCAAATACTTCAGTGTATTTCTTTCTAAGAACAAGGATAGTCACTAAAAAAACACTTAGCAGTTATAAAAATCAAGAAAGCTAATATTGATGCATACTATTATCTAATCTGTAGAACTTATTGGAATCTCACTAATTGCCCTAATAATGTCTTTTGTAATATTTTTAGAGAGGGGGAATTCAGAATCTAATCCAGAATATACTTTAGTTTTCATGTCTTTTTATTCTCTCTTAATCTTATGTAATTCTTAAGCCTTTGTCTTTGAAGATATTGACATTTTAAAAGAATATGGCAGTATTATTTTGTAGTCTTGTCTGTCAGTTTGTGCTTGTTGATCCTTCCTCATGATCAGATTCAGATTTTACATTTGTCACAGCAGAATTACATAAATCTGTTTGCTCCCTGAAGTGATACTCTGAGGATACACATTACCAGTTTGTCTCCATTAATGTTGATGTTAAGGTTGCTCACTTGGTTAGGGTGGTTTCTGTTAGGTTTCTCCACTGAAAAGTTTCTAATTTTTTTGTTTGTAATTAATCATCATTCTTTATTTTTCCCTTTCATATTTACAAATAAGAACAACCAAATTCTGCTGCTAATTTGCGCTTTGTTCTTGAATGGACATGGAACAAAGTGGTTCTCACAAAAGAAGAATTTGACAGACTATGTAAGTATTATATTAAAAACCTGATCTTGGATTATGTTTTGAGTATATAACATTACTTTTTAATCATTTTGAAGTTGCAGACTCTTTAAAGAAGTTCCAGAAGGAAAACTATTTCTTTTTACATTAGAGTGGCAAGGTTTTTCAACAGATCGTTTAAATTGGCAACATGTTAGGTATATCCACAATAGCAAGTTTCAGAATTATACCTTAATTATCTTTTGATCTTGGCCATTTAATTTATAAAATATCCTAATGATGGAGTAAAGAGAATATGCCATTTAACCTCCGAGCTTTATTCATTTTCTATTTAAAATATTTACGAAGCTAAATAGCAGGGCAAAAACTCAATCACCTCTGTCTTCTACTGACAGATGTCATTAGTCATATCAAGTCTTGTTTATTATCATATTGTACACTTTGAGTTTTTTTTGTAACCTGTGAATATTAAAAACCCATTATTCCCAACTAGCGTAAAAACAATAATGTTAAATCATTATTATTATAATAATAATGTTAAAATGTTTATGATTGCCCTGTACATGAGAGTAAAATTTAAGTTTATTCGGAAGTATGTATGTATTTGTTATTACTATTTTTATGTTATGATGAATGAACAAATTGGACTTTTTAAAAAGTTATTCTTAATATAGGATTTTTAAACAAAATTTGACAGGAGTACATGGGGTTTTAGATAATATTTTTAGGGCATACTTAAATGAAAATGTGAACATGAAATAAGTAATTTTAAATATTTTAGTAATCCATCATTGTACATTTGAAGTGTGGAACACCTGATAATTCAGAATCAGGGTGAAAAAATATTTTTTTTGAGAGCAAAATGTTTTCAGAGCTGATTATGTAAGTTATGTAAAAAAATTCAACTTGGCGATTCCTTTGCAGTCCAGTGGTTAGGACTCATTGCTTTCACTGTGGGGGCCTGGGTTCAATCCCTGGTCAGGGAATTAAGATCCTGCAAGCTGCGTGGCATGGCCAAAAAAAAATTTAACTCAGTTTATAAATTGTTTGCCTTTATTAGACTTTGAGCATAATGTGGTGTTTCAGGGTTGAACTTGGTAGCTCAGCCATTGTTGCTACTTTGAGCTTTATTACTGGTTAATGGAAGTTTTTTTTTTTAAACTAAGAATAATTAAAATACAAAGCATAATAGTATTTTAAATGTACTGGAAGTAAAGCAAATGATTTGAGGAAGTATTCAAAATTAAGGTATTTGTTTTCTGGTCCAATCACACATAAATATTAATGTAATTGAATCTTATCTAAAAAGATGTAACCAATAGCTGTTAAAATAGCGTCTCCCAAAAATGCATTTGTAAACTCAACCTTGAGTTTGAAATGAGAGGACAGCCGAGGCTGCAACATCATAGCAAGCATGCAATTATATTGTAATAAGTCTCTACTTAGGTCTTAATTTCAGTGTCTCACTTTTGAAGACTGGAGGTGAAAGAAAGAGTTCTTATAAAATAATAATCACAAAACAGTATACTACATAAAAGATCTGATATAAAAGATTTATTTGGAGAAGCATTTAATATGAATATAACTGATTTCTAGTGAATCTGAAGTTGAATCTGTATCACTTTCTTCTGTGCTCACCCATTGCTTACCTCATTCTGTATTTTTAAAAAATAATAATTTGTATCTGTCCCTTCTAGATTCCTTGAGGGTAATTGTCATTTGAAGCTTGTCTTTGTAAATCCCATAATGTATAGAATAATTCTATAGTTAATAGGAATTTGAGCTATTTTGCATTTGTGATTTTTAATTAATTCAGATTTACTGTGTCAAAACTAATCTTATATTTTATCCTTGAAAGGTGCGCCATTATTTGATGGTTCGTGTCGTTTCATCGATCCACAAACTATACAGTCTCTCCAGCAGTGTCATTTACTTCTTAGCAACCTTAATACAGTCTTAAGCTGTTTTACAACTGAGGCCCAAGAAATCACTGAGAGAGGTGTGCTCTTTTTCTTACATAAATGAATGTTTCATTGCCTTTTACTTCTTGACTTTGGGAAAGAATGCATTTCCTATGTGGATTACTGGGCAGAGGCCATCACTTCTCAAATGCTGAAATTTTTTTTTTTTATTTAAATGAAAAGCTACATAATGTTACTAGATGTGCCATGAACCCATGATTAAATAAGATTCGGAAATGTGGGGATTTAAGGATTGTTAAGGTAGTGTGCTAATGATAGAATTTCAGATTTTTAAATTATATGTAAGTTTTTATCCATAGACTTGGTCATTATAATTTTTCTCCTCTGTTTTGCCACTTAAACAAAATAGCCGATTTCATCTAATGGCCTGGTTTGAACAGCCTGTGTTAATGATATTGTACTAGTTTGTTTTAATGTGTAAATGTGACTACTGAAATTAGATAAATGGAAGTATAACTAATATGGAAGCATATTTACCTAAAATGTCTATTTTAGTCAATGAGTTAGTTTAGCATTTTGGAGATTATTTGTTCAAGCTGAGTTTGTCTAAAATACATACATATTGTTTAAAATCACTAAGTAGTTAATTACTTTTTTTTGAAAACTATTGAGTGCCTTGATTTTTCATTTGTGATTGATAATTTGAAAGCTAACAACTGATTTTAACTCTTTACAGGTGTTATGGATTTAAGCAATAAGTATATGGTTACCCAGCTCATCTGTCAATATGCACAAGTGGTTCTTTGGTTTTCTCATTCTGGGCTTTTACCAGAGGGCTTAGGTAAAATATTTACTTAGTCTATAAATATTAATTGGAACATTCTTACATCTTTATAATTTAGTTGTTCTGTTATTGTAGGTTTTCTTTCTTCTACCACCTCACTTATGTTTTCTTCTATTCTTACCTTTTTTCTTACATTCTTGCCTACTTTATACCTTTAGTGCCTCACCCCATGCCTGATACACAGGTGTTCCATACATGTTTATTGAGTTAAAAGGAAAGAATATTTGACAAAACATGGCTTCTGATGATAGATTCAGTGATATCACTGGCTATAATTTAGATCCATAGAACTGTGAATTTTATAATCTAATTTGCCCATCTTTTTCTCTTAAGGGTTCTTTTAATATGGTTATTAACCAATATTATTTGCCCCCAGTTAAATATCCCCTTTTATCTATTGATTCATGCTAACACCAAGAATTAGAGAATTTGACTTACTATATTTGTTTAGAACAAAAGCCTCCAACTTCTTGCATTTCCAGGATACACAGACTTAGAAGTACTTCTGCCACTGTGCATAATTACTGTTGATCTTATTCTTTCATAATTCTCTTAGAGTTTTACTTGAACAAATAGTGAGCTTGCTTGCTTTAAAATTATCATTTGTGCCTAAGGGAATAAAATCATTTTTTCAAATAGCTTTTCCAAGATTTTAAGCCAGCATCCTGTTGTTAAAAGACTTTCATGAGAGACTTAGTTTTCTCATTTGTGTATTAATAAAGGGGTGTGCAGTGTTCTTTTGTTACTTTAAGAAGCCTGCAAATTGAACATTATAGAATTATAGTAAAATATCAGTGTATAGTAAAATATCAAAATACTTAAGTATTTTGGGGATATTTTGGAAATATTACTAGCTTTTCTTCCAACTTTTAAAAAACATCTAGATGATGCTGTGCAGTTATCAAGGTTATGCTACAACTACCCTGTAATTCAGAACTACTACACCAGTCGTCGACAGAAGTGTGAGCGTTCTTCAAGGTATAGTACGTCCAGAACCTTCAAAAACCATTTTAGAAGTTACTTTGTGTAAGAAGTCAAAACTTTCTCAGAACAGAATTCATTATCTTATAAAACTATTAAGTGGGTGGAATTCTCAGAAGTATATGAATTTGTCACCAGCATTACTATTTTAGTTGTAATGTTTGCCTTGACCTAATGGTTACACTTTTATTTTAGAACTTATTTCCTAAATAAAACTATTTACCACATGATTGATTTATTGGAGGAGATTCTGTAATTTAAGCATGTATTTTTCCTGTGAATTCTTATACAGATAAAGACTAGAAGCAGCTGTTCATTAAAGCATAAAATATATCACGTTAGTTATTTTACATTCTTTACAGTAACATTTGCATTTCATCACTTCAACCACTTTTTTATTTCCTTTATCTCTCTTTTCTTTAAATACATACTCCCCCCTCCCCTTTAAATGTATATGTACTTGGTTCCTTTGAAATAGATATAGAAGTAATAGAAGAAAAAAAAGAGTAGTGTTTAGAACCTTGGAATTATAAATAGTGTTCTTTGAGTTGGAATGTCAGAATTGTAGAGCAGCTTTAAAGCAATGATTCAGAAACCTTGATTCCAGGTTTTGTTTCAGAATCACTTGGAAATCTGTATAAGGCTGTGCATGGCAAGTTGGGGGATCCAGTGCTTTAGAATAACTAATCTAGAATAGTGAGCATGGACTTTGGAGATTTATTAGACATATTGAACATTTCTAGATCTATTTCCTAAGTATATGTCTTTGAGCAGGTTGGCTACGCTTTCTAATTCTATTTGTCACATAAGTTATAAAGTCAATATAAAGATGAAATAAAATATTATATGCAAGGCACTTCTTACAGTGCCTTAACTCATAAGGAAATTTCATTCAGTAAGTAGTAACTGCTCCTACTGTTATTAATATTAGATGAGGAAACAGAATAGGTCAGTATCTGCTTATCACCTGTGGGTGCACGATAATATATATTATAAGGGAATTAATGAGGTTAAAAGGCTAGTTCAAAAGATGAAACTGAAAATATAACTCTGATTTTGAATTACAATATTGTTTTCTCTGTATTTAGCTTCCATGCTCTTTGGTAATTTGCTTAAGATGATAAAAAGTAAACAGCCTCAGGCATTTTGCTGGCTAGACTACATTGTTCTCTGAAACCTGACCTTCACTGACTGACTTGCTGATGACCAAACTTGAAGCTTCTTCAGTGTTTATCTGACTGTCCTTTGATATCTATATTTCTCATGATGGGATCCTTGTCCTCAAATCTTTTCTGCCTCTGATAGTTGAGATCATTACTTTTAAGAGTTTGGTGCTTATTGTTTTGATAATAATAATTAACATTAAATCTAAATATCCTTGATGTTGCCCTTATTGCAGAGGGAAGTGGAACTCTGATTGCTTGATGATTGATGGAATGGTTTCTCAGTTAGGAGATCGAGTAGAGAAGTTGTGGAAACGGGATGAAGGAGGCACAGGAAAATATCCTCCTCCTAGTCTACATGTAGGTTTGCAATAACATGATATCATTTAGTCTCCAAAGTTGGGGTGGGAGAGGAGGCATGCTTAGCTGGATTTTTCATACCTGGCACAAGCTTGGGAATAACAAGGAGCATAAATGAACGAATATGTAAAATGCACTGAATTTTTTTTTAATAGGCATTACTTGACATATACCTACTAGACAGTGTCACCGAAGCAAGCAAGCATTCTGTTGTATCCTTTAAAATTGCATTAAATAATTCATATATTAAATCATACAATGTCAGAGTAGTAGGAACCTTATGCATCTAATCCAGTCTCACATTTGAATTTGTTTTAAAGGAAGGATTCTTAATCCAGGACCTGTTGGTGGGGTTCAGGTGGGCTATGGTTAACCTTGAATCTATGCAAAATTTTGTTTTAAGTTTATTTTTCTAGGGATAGGATCATGGCTTTCATCAGACTCTCAAATATGTTCAAGATACTCCCAAAGTTAAGGACAGCTGCTCTAAAACATTGCTAGCAAGTGGTCATTCTCTGAGGTTAATTTATGTGCTGAATTATGAATGCATAAATCACCTAGCCATTGTTTGAGCCTGAGGTCTCTTAAGTAAGATTTTTGTACTTATTTCAGTTCCTTAGTCAAAATGCATAGTTTTATTCATAATTTATAAAATAAATAATGTGTTTGCTTAAGCTGCCAGGTTTTGCTGGATAACTGGAATTTTGTCTGTAGCTTTCTTAAATTTGCTAAGCTAACTTGATGAAGAAAGTATGCATTAGTTCATCTCCTTTGTGATGGTACTTATTATTGAGAATGAATGAAGTTGGTTGTACCCACATTTAATAAAACTGTACTTCCATAGCTGGACATCCATAGTGGCTTTCTAAACACTTGAAGTGTCTTAAGCCTTTTTTCTGATATATTCTATTGCTGTCTATTGCAAATATATATGTAGTTTTTGTTTATTGTCCTTAATTCTCTTTTTTAAAGACTATTTATTTACTACTTGATATTATGTATTCCTTTCCAAACAAAACGGATACTTCCATTGAATCATTTCCAACTGCCTTTGCCATTTCTTGGGGCCAGGTTAAACTTATTCAAGGGTTTTGGCTGATAGATCATAATGACTATGCGGTAAGTCTGTAGTTCACTTATGATTTAGAATTTTAGAAAAAATACATAACTTGATTTAAATTTGATATTAAAGATATGACACAGTCTACTTCTAGAGGTAATTTAAGGATTTAGTTTAATCAGTACCTTCCCCAGGCACCATCTTAGGTGGTAAGAATATACAAAGATAAAATAGTTCAGAACACCAGCTTCCTTACTGTCTAAAGAAGAAATGAAACAAACAAATAACTACTAATAGTGCAAATATAGTGATTGTTATGTTAAAGATATGTTTGTTGTGTTGGGTGAACCAGAGAAGGCAGAATTTGGCATTGGTGTATGAAATTGGTGATGGAAAGATTTTATATACTAGCTTAACAGGGTCTCAAAAGTATGAGGCTTTTGATAAGATTTTTATTTAAAATAAAATGTATCAGTACTGTAGATTAAAGTAGATATTTTCAGATATATTTAAATTGGTTTTATCTTGATTTTTGTAGCTTTAGTATATTGTCTGTCTTTTTTTCCCCCCCTAAATACAAAGCATTATATTTGTATTTACCAATTTTCATGTCATTTTTGCAGAGTGGTTTGGATCTTCTGTTTCACCCAGCTACTGCAAAACCTGTGTCATGGCAACATTCGAAGATTATTGAAGCCTTCATAAGTCAGGGTGAGCACAGACAAGCCCTCAGATATATTCAAACAATGAAGCCAACAGTGTCCAGTGGTAGTGATGTTATCCTTCACCTCACCGTTTTGCTTTTTAATAGGTAAGTACCTATTTTGAAAGTACAGTCAAACTCTTGGTCATGTGTAAATAAAGTAGAATTGATGAAATAGTAGCAATATATATTTTGATTTGGTTGCATTACACAGTATTCTCATGTTCTTCATCTTTCATCATTAAGAAATATGTAAAGCACCTTTCATCTAGACTAAAATGAGTAAAAGGGGAAATCAAACTGAGGTTTGAAAAATTATGTTTCTACTTGACAGTTGTCTAGTGTGCACAATTGAGGTTTGATTATGCTGGAAAAGATCGTTTGTTCATTGTGTGGTTTTAATCCTTGTGTGTCTTTAATGATGTGCAATAACTTTTACTGTCAACATGCTAGTTTAGCCTTTCATTAATTGAAATGATTTTCTTACTGCTTTTCCTGGCATCAGGCCTTTCTGCCATAGGAAGCAGGAAAGTAGTGAGAATTTGAGACTTGCTTATTTTAAAATTTTTGTTAAGTGTTGGCCCAAAATGGAGCATCAGTTTCTTGAAGTTGGAGATAACTATGTCGTCTCCTGCTATGGGAGAAACTGAGAAAAAACATTTGTGTTTTGCTTTCAGACATGCTCACTGTTATTAGATTAATATTTGATAAGTCATAAATAAATTAATCTTACTCTTATTAGTATGTCTGCTTAACTGGGAGTGGATATCATACTTTAAAGTGGAAAACTTAAAACATATATCCATGGGCTGGGGAAGAGGGGCAAGAATATGACTTTTTGATTTTGAATAGTAAGATATTTACATGCTTTTTTCTAAAGATACAAAAGGATACACAGTGAATTCCCAGCCTCCTAAGCTTTCTCCCACTAACCAATGTTAATAATTTCTAGTGTAGTCTTCCTAAGATCCTGACACTAAGCAAATGCGCATATATGTCATCACCACCCCTCTCCCCGGTTTTAAAAAAATACAAACAGCATACTGTACATCCTTCTGCAGTATACTTTTAAAGCTGATTTAGTTTGAAATTTATGTCATAATAGTACATAAAGAGCTTCCTTATTTTAATCATTGCGTGATAGTTTATTTAACTGGTTTCCCTTAGTGAACATTTAGGTGGTTTTAATGTTTTGCCATTTTAAACATTGCTGTGTATGAGTAACCACCTATTTTCCACAAGTGCAAATTTATTTTGTAAGGTAAAATCCTGAAAGTGGAATTACTGGGTTAAAAGGATATTTTCAGTTGTAATTTTGATGATGGCATGTTGCCTTCCATGAATGCTGTGCCAGTTTAACCCCCATCACCTTATGCTACACCATTTAGTTGGGCATTCATCCATCTGATAGGTGAAAATGGTAATATTAATATGATTGTTCTCACCATAATAATCGAATGCATGTTTTCATAAAGAGCTATTTTATGAAGTCAGAATGACCAATATTTTTATGACTTTTGTGTCTCTTCCTCTTCAGTATTATTATTTAATCCTCTCACTGTTTCTATTACCATTTTATGTTTTTAGTTTTATCATTTAAATCTTTGATGCATCTGAAATTTATTTTGGTATAAGCATTTTATAAGAAGATTCTAGAATACACAAAAAGTAGAATAGTACAATGAAGAGTCCATACACCCATCTTAAATAAAATTGAACAGATTCAAGGTTTTATTATACCCACTTCATTTATTTCTTTATATTAAAGTTAATGGTGAGATGTTCATTCATCCTCATTATTTTTCTTTCTGCAAAATTGGTATGCTCATTTTAACATTCCCAGATTTTTGATTTAGTAAAAAAATTACTCCTCTTAGATATTCAGGTTATAACAACCACGCTGTCATGCCTGTCCTGGTAGAAAAAAAAGTGAAAGGCAGTTCCAGATGCAGAGTTTTAGGGACTACCCCTAAATGTTTTATATACTTGGGTAGTTAGTTTTGTAAGTTCTGTGGAACATGTTAAAATATTCTAGTCCCCAAACAATAAAATTAATAGGCCCTGAACTGCCAACAGTGGGATTTGCTTCCCTGAGAAACTTTGTATCTACAAGAAGTCTGGGACAGTGCTGCCAAAATTTCCTCATATGCATTTTCATTACGAATACTTATTGCTGTAACTTTGTTCACATGTTCTGTATTTCTTATGCATGTCAGTTATTTATTTACAAGTCCTTATTTCAGTTTTTATTTCAGTAAAAACCATAAAGCTTTTTAATTAAGGTGCCTATTAAAATCAAATTTAGTGTATATCTTTCAAGACATTTTGTTATCTAAAATACATAAACATTTGTAGGCTTTGTTTATTGGTTAATTTTTAGAAATTATAATTATTATTCATGCTGTTTTAAGCTTATTTCTACTTAATATATCATGAGAAACAATCTCCATTTAATGACCTTTTTGTCCACAGAAAAATGTTTCAGCAGCCCCACGTGGTATCTAAAACTGTCTAATTTGACCCAAGTTCTCCAGTTAGACCTTGCTGTAGATCAGCCACAATCGTCTGTTACTAAGTCCTTTATTTTCCATAAATACAATATGCTGTTTCTGTCTATAGGTCTTTACTCACTTTCTTTTCCACTTTTCTCATGCTGAGTGTCATTTCCTTAATAACTTTGCTTTAATCTTTCAGTTCTGTCCAGACCACGTTAGTTTTTTGTCTTCTCAAACTCTTGGGTATGGATGGTCCCTGACTTAACAATGGTTCGACTTGCAATTTTTCAACTTTAAAATGGTGCAAAGCAATATGTATGTACGAAGTAGAAACTGTACTTTGAATTTTGAATTTTGATCTTTTCCTGAGCTAATGATATGCAGTATGATTCTCTGTAATGATGCTGGGCAGCGACAGCAAGCTGCAGCTCCCAGTCAGCTACGTGATCACGAGGGTGAACAGTGTATACCCTTAAAACCATTCTCTACCCATACAACAGTTCTGTTTTGTTTTTTTGTTTGTTTTGTTTTGTTTTTACTTTCAGTGCAGTATTCAATAAAGTACATCAAATATTCAACATTTTACTATAAATGAAGTCTTTAAAGATGCCTTATCTTCTTGTCGACAACTTCATTATGCAGTGATTAGTATTTAATAAAATTTTAAAGTACTTTTAAATTACATGTACAAAGTATCTTTGGGGTTCTTCAGGTGGATTACTTGTTTTGAACATTTTAAATAGCTTTTATAAAACTAAACTGATAAATATTGATTCCAGGTGCATGGTTGAGGCCTGGAGTTTACTTCGACAGCATTCTAATAGGTTAAATATAGAGGAGTTGCTCAAGCACACATATGAAGTCTGTCAGGAAATGGGCTTAATGGAGGATTTACTGAAACTACCATTCACAGACACTGAACAGGTAATGACTTATCAGTAAAAACTTACATTCAGAAACTCAGGATAAGTTAGTAGCTTACAAATCTATTTTGTTCTTTCTAGGAATGTTTGGTGAGATTTTTACAGTCCAGTACCAGTGTTCGGAATCATGAATTCCTTTTAGTTCACCATTTGCAGCGTGCCAATTACATTCCTGCCTTGAAGCTGAACCAAATTCTGAAGATCAATCTTATGGTACAGTTAAACTTGTTTTATTATGGGGGACAAGAGAGTAGGGAAAACAGGTGACTTTATTATGTAAGAGCTTTTAGTTTGGTAACTACTGAGCTTTGTATAATCTTAAATTTAGAAAATCCTCTTCTTACCTTCTGTAGCGGAATTGAGAAACAGGGTATTGTTATTTATCTAATTCTTTTATATATGCCATTTCTGTTAAGATATCTGCCCACAGTCTTGCCAGACTAACTGCCTCACTCAGGGAAAACAAGAGGAATTGGTAGTGGACAGCAGTAGGAAGTAAATAGTGCAAAAAGCATGGACTTTAGAGGTTGGAGTAATTATTCATTTACTTTGTCTCTTTGGAACACACTCTCTGAACCTTGGTTTCCTTACTTGCAAAGTGACAGTATCTCTTTGTGAGGATGCACAGAGGTGTGTGTGAAGTAACATGTTGCTTAGTAAATGATAACCATGGCTTTTATTAGTTGTGAATAATCAAGGCTGGGAAGCAGAGACTTGGAATTTATTGATGCGTAAAGATTGATAAATCAGTTAGGTGTGTACATGAGGTCCTTGGTTTGGAAGAATGCATATGTAGGAAGGAAGAAGATATTCTTGCGTATTTATAATTATATTTAAATGGTAAATATATAAACATAGCATAACATTTTCGAAGATTAAATTGTTACCAATAATGATATGTTCAATAGAATGATCGTGATCCTCGTTTGCGAGAGAGATCAGTGGCTCGAAATTCTATATTAGACCAGTATGGGAAAATTCTACCTAGAGTCCAGCGAAAATTAGCCATTGAACGAGCTAAGCCTTACCATCTGTCAGCATCGTCCGTTCTTCGAGAAGGTAAGGTTTCATTGAAAAATGTCAAAAGTACTAGGCTAGAAAAGATATTGAATGATTGGTTATCTTCTGAAACCATTGTTATCTTCAATGGCTTTGCTTTGATTCATCACAGTGGTACTTTTCTTTTTACTGACTTATCTACCCTAAGAAATCAAAAGCTTTCTTGGAACTTTTTACAGTTTGTTTAATACAAAGTAACAGAACTCTCTTTATTTCATTTGAAGACTCCTGGCTAAATTTTAGAAAACATGTAGAATAATTATTTTACCATCTTCTAAAAGCACACATTGTTAAATTTCTGCATAAATGTTGCTAAACCAAATATAATTTTAACTACTCTTATGTTGTGTTTTGTTTTCTCCAATCGCTCTTTCATATTAATCTACTATTAAAATTCTGGTGTTAGAGATGAAATTAAATCCTACCTTTTTTAATTTTACAGTTTCTAGACCAAAACCATTATCAGCAGTTCCAAAGCAAGCTGTTACAGGGACTGTGTTAACAAGATCTACATTCATCAATAATGTGTTATCTAAAATTGGAGAGGTCTGGGCAAGTAATGAACCTAAAAGTAGCATCTCTGTCTACAATAGGTATGTTTTCCTTACACCTTTTTTTTTAAAAGAAATTTTATTGAGATACAATTGACATACAGTAAACTGCGTATATTTAAAGTGTACAATTTGATTTTTTTTTTCTTATTATTCCTTACACCTTTTATAGTCATGCTACTTGTTACCCTTTCCTGGATATCAGCTGCATTCGTAAACAATCCAGCCTTAGAGCTTATTAGTGTATGTAAAGAGGAAAAACTCTTTTCATGTTGTCTACTTTTCTTGCAAGAAGAATGTTCTTTGTTTTTAAATATAAAACCAATTATGTTCATTGTTATTTGTAAATAAGCAGAAATGTACAAAGTAAAAAAAAGAAAGCCCCCTTCTCCCATCTAATCTCACCTTCTTATAGCATTTGTAATTTAATCCTCCTTGTGATACATAATCAAAAATTAAATTTTTATTTTCTTTGTAGTCCTAAAATAGAGGAACCATCTCCTGTAGTATATTCTCTCCCAGATCCAGAGCTGCCTGAAGCATTTGTTGGAACACCGATTTCAAAAGCATCACAAAAAATTTCTAGGTAAGAATTTATTAAATCAATTTTAAAAGACAGTGTTAGACAAGAATTACACTGTGATATAATATTTGTCTTTAACTTACTTCACTTAGTATGGTATTCTCTAGGTCCATCCATGTTGCTGCAAATGGCAATAGTTCTGTTTTTATGACTAATTCCATTGTATATGTATACCATGTCTTCTTAAACCAATTGATGGGCACTTGGGTTGTTTCCATGTCTTGGCTGTTGTAAATAGTGCTGTTATGAACATTTGGGGTGCATGTATCTTTTCAAATTTTCTTCTTTTCTGGATATATGCCCAGGAATGGGATTGCTGGATCATATAGTAGTTCTATTTTTAGTTTTTTAAGGAACTCCATACTGTTTTCCACAGTGGCTGCACCAGTTTACATTCCTACCAAACAGTGTAGGAAGGAGGGTTCCTTTTTCTCCCCACCCTGTCCAGCATTTATTATTTGTAGACTTTTTGATGGTGGCCATTCTGACCAGTGTGGGGTGAAACGCTTAATAATTACACTGTGATTTTTAAATTACCTTTAAAATTTTCAAAATTTTGTTTTAAATTCTTAAATGAGTTTTTAATACTTGCTTTAAAAAAATAATTTGGGCAGTATTATAGTAATTTTAAGAAATTTTACATCAGCTGATAGTCTGCTTAGAATTTTTGCTTAATGATTTCAGACTGCATAGAGAAAAGAAGCAAACTTCGTTTTATTAAAATCATTAGCAAAATAAACTGTTAACTTGCTTTCTTTAATCTCATTGTTGATTGACCCATGAATGAAGATTATTTTTATAAATCCGAACTAAGCTTGGTTGGCTTCTTAAAGCTTGTTCCCGTGTAACGGAGCCTAATAAAATGTCTTAAGTGGCTTTAGATGCAATAATACTTTTATTTCTTAACCTATGGTATCAGAAAAGTGACAGTTAAATTGAAATTTTGCACCCAAGAGGAAATTGTGATTGTGTTTATTTTAAGAATATTGGGGAGTTGAGAGGTGTTCATAATCATCAACAGCAGAGAACAAACAAGTGTCTCTTAATGTATTGATTCTCTCTTTAATAATATGACCATAATGTTGGAAATTTTTGATTGTTTACATTTTATCAATGACAGAATGACAATTTTATGGGAATAAAGTTATCTGAATTTGTGAAACTAAGAATAAAGTACTTAGAGTAAGTTAATAACTTAAAAACAATTAGGGCCAAAGCTGTTTGTAGTGTATATTATAATGGACATGTATTCAAATCGTGAGAGGATTTTCCCTTTTTTTGGATTAGATTTTATTAGATTGAGGTTCTTTTCCTTTAATTACCCTCAGGAAATGGCAAGAAGATTGCTTTAAATATAAGTCATTATCACTGACATTGTTTTCCTACCAATAGTTTTGATATTTTTCTCACAAGTCACTTTTTCTCGGTTCCTTTTCCTTTGTACTTTAATAGATCTGGGGTTCAAGAAAGGAGCGATAGTAAAAGTGTTAAGGCTCTCTCTACTAATGCCCTAAGGACCATTATGAGAATCCTTTAAAGCCAGTATTAACTCATATGGAATAGAGCTGATTGAGGGGTGAATACTTACCTTTTATAAAAATCATTCCCTTTCCTAATTCTGTGTTTTTTAAATTGGGTTTGCATTAGTGGGTAGTAAATAAAATTGAATGGATCGTGACTAACATAACTTTCAATGAAATAGAATAGAAATAGATATATCAATGGGCAGTGAATATAGTAAAGCTAAGTGCTGTTTTATGTAATTCACGTTTTGTGTATGTGTATAATCTAAAATGCATTATTTATTTGGATCATGGTCAAAAAGTTGTTGAGGAAATATAAAACCTAATGTGATATTTAACACTTTCTTCAGAAAAATAGAATCAAAAATTTTTTCTTGATATCTTTTTAAGTATAACTTAAATATATTGTCTTGTTAGTGTAAGAATTGCTTTTACTCAGTAGATATACCATTTGTTGCACAGACCTTGCTTTTGAGAAGCAATCATTCATAAATAGGCGCCTTAAACATAAATGTTAGCACAGTGCAAGGCATTTAACAATACATCTGTTTGGGATAGTTCAGTTATAAAAGTGAGCAAACAGTTTACAGAATTTGAATGCAGATGAAGTAGAGAGGGAAAGAAGAGTCAGAAGACAATAGATA
Organism: Hippopotamus amphibius kiboko; assembly: GCF_030028045.1. Taxonomy (NCBI): domain Eukaryota; kingdom Metazoa; phylum Chordata; class Mammalia; order Artiodactyla; family Hippopotamidae; genus Hippopotamus; species Hippopotamus amphibius. The sequence goes on from NC_080188.1 coordinate 146,120,509, forward strand.
AAGAAATGTCTATTTCTTCTGATTGAACCTGATTTGAATATTCTTGGTTTGGTAGAAATCTTAAAGCTGAGCTTGGTACAGAATAACAGATACGCAGACCCTGTAATTACAGGAAGAAAATGTTTCCTGTAAATGTTTCCCTACCATAGAATAGGTTGAATCTTGAAGGACCCGTGATTTCTGTTGGTCTGCCATCTCTCGTTGCAGAAGTCTTGCCTGAACTTAAAAGGGTAGAATGACAAGGCATAGCAACCAGAAATTTTTATTTCTGGGCACCCATGTACTTTTCTGGTTATTCTCAGTTGAGTCACATAGGCATCTTCAGGAAGTAAAAAGGTAGTGTTTTTACTGCTAGAAAATGTAGCCATAAAACAGACTATTAGGAAATTGGGAAAGAAGGAGTGACCTTATGTGTGTAAATGGTCCATAAGAAATTGTGACCTGAAAATTTCATTTAAAGTTTATATTATTTATGTGTAAATTAGGTTTTTAAGCTGTTTGGACTGTGCTTGCTTAATATGTCATCAATGAGATCATTTTTACCATTTGATATGCTAAAAATGTCCAGGACACTATATAAAACCATTTAGTAGAATCCTGGGATCCTCTTTTGCCACTAACCTCATTAATTTGAGAAAATTAATGTTTTTTTTGGTTGGTAAGTTTAGTCTTCATTGTGATCAGAACCATAAAGGTAGATAAACCAGTATTCATTATGTACATCGCATGTAGTTGAAAGGAATTTTTATGTTGATGAAAGTGAATTGTAGCAAATGGATTGCTAGGGAAGCAGTGCTCTGTTTTCTTGAGTGTTTAAATCATTAGGAGTTCATCTTCATTTGGAAATAAATGCCGGGCACATAGTAGGGGCTCAGTAAATATTGGTAAAGGGAGGGAGGAGGGCTAGAATTCCTTTTGAGGGTTGTGGGGGATGATCAAATTGTTATCTAGAATTCATAATTCTCTTTTTTGCTGCTGAATTAGTTTTGATTTTTGGAACTAAGGCTGGCATTACAGTAATATAGTTGTCAGAATTTATATTTTCATATGGTTATATTTACCAGTGAATATAGAAGTCTGCGTGATTAAATGGGATACTGATTCTTTTGTTTCTTCAGTATAACTCAAGTATGTTACCAGGATTTTCCTATTTATATGTATGCTCTGATTACAGACTGTTGGATTTGGTGGTTCATCCTGTTCCCCAGCCTTCTCAGTGTTTGGGATTTATTCAGCAAAGCCCTACAAGATCTTCTTTGTCCCTGGCATCGACTTCATTACCAGTAAGTTCACAATTAAAAGGATCACATCAGAATACTTCCAGGGCTTCAGAATTACTTCTACTTGAAACTCCTCTTGTAGTTAAGGTAAGTATTACATATCTAGCATTCATAGGGAAGCTAGGAAGTTCTTACTTTTCGAGTAGCGGAGAGAAATAAGCTTATTTATAATTGATATCTCTGGGTAATGGGGGCTTTAAGCTTTTATTTTCCTTTTTCCTTTTCTGTGGATACATTTCCAAAATGCTTTTTATATTTTCATAAATAGGCTTTACTAAATTTACCCTTCGTGCATAACTGGCAATATACTCAAGGTTAACAGTTATGCTCTGAAAGTAATGCAAGGCTCTGTGGTTACAAATTGGTCTTTTTCCTTTAAAAAATGCTTTCATGTTCTTGGGTTTTTTTTTTTTTTTTTAATTCAATTTCTGATATCATTGTGCTGTTATTTCTTTCCTTTATCAAATGCTTTTTAGTTCTTAATATTTTTTTAAAAATTTAATTTAAAATTCTGGCTCCTTCATTAAAATTATAAACTGTTATTACTCTTTCCTAGTATCAGTAGGGAATTGCTTTTACCTTGCCCTCTCTGATAAATTATTAGCTGAGAAACCACGAAACGAAACTTGTGATGACTGGTAACAGTGGACTTGTACTCTCCCACTGTCAAAATGTTTCACGTATGTTATCCCCATACTCGTTGTTCAGTGTTCTGGATTGAGTCCCAGAAGCTTTCTTTCTTTCTTTTTTTTTCCCCTTAATTGTTTCTGGATATCCAGCATTTAAAGTGAAGCCAGGGAATTCTTATTTTTCAAGTTGGATAAAAGATACTTTAATAAATGCTAGTCCTAAAATAGTTACTAGAGGAAAGTTGAAAAGAAGGTTTCTAAGATCATTAAGTTCCTGACATTTAATATGCAGTGTAGTATTTCTAACTTTTTTTGTTCTGTAGAAAAACATTTGCATTTTATATTCTCTACGGCTAAATTCAAGTGAAATTAAATGAGGGAATAATTTTGTACTTGCTACCAAAAAGAATCTAGGAAAAAAAGAATCTATATTCTTATATCTAATGGAATTTAATAATCTAATAGGATCCAATAATCTGTTTACTGGTCCTTTAGAGGAAAGGTTAAGTGAAAGAATTGTCAATATTTCTACTAACTAATTCCCAAGCTAATTATTTGTATTCAGTATAGTAAATGGTCAGAATTCTTTTTTATAAATTTATTTATTTGCTCCATTGGGTCTTAGTTGTGGCATGTGGGATCTTTTGTTGTGGTGTACTGACTTCTCTCTAGTTGTGGCATGTGGGCTCTGTAGCTAGGGCACAGCACGCAGGCTTAGTTGCCCCAAGGCATGTGGGATCTTAGTTCCCCGATCAGGGATCGAACCTGTGCCCGTCCCCTGCACTGCAAGACGGATTCTTAACCACTGGACCACCAGGGAAGTCCACGTCAGAATTCCTATAAGTAATTCAGTTACTGTTGGATTCATGTGATGAAATTATACTTTTTCTAAAACATTCTTAAAGTCAGTCTTATTAATTTAGATTAGCTTGCTATAATTAACCTAGGTTCTGTTAATCACACACTATCTCTTTAACTTAAGTATTTTAAGCAGTGGTTAAATAATTTATCTTATTTATCTCAGTACTTTTTTTTAGTTGAACTTAAATCTGGGAATAACCAAGGTCTTTAGAATGATTATGGATGCAATTTTATGTTTTGTAGCCTTATATATAGAAAGCTCTGAGTAGAATTTTGTATTTTCTTTCCAGTAATTGTAATAAAACTTTTTATTGATATTTTTATTGGAGATGAGAATATAGCCATCATTGTGACTTACTTGGCCTTGTTTGTCCTTATATAAGTGCCTTTTACAAACGCTAATGGTGAATTTCATTCACTCTTTGCCATAGAAAGCTAAGACTTTGGCCATGTCAGTTACTTCCTCTGGATTTGCCGAGTTCACTCCTCAATCCATCCTAAGATCTGGTCTTCGAACAACACCTTTAGCGTCTCCCTCTCTGTCACCTGGAAGGTCTCTTACTCCTCCTTTACGACTCAAAGAAACTAGAATTTCATTCATGGAAGAAGGCATAACCACAAAATGGACTGCTGGAGTAAGTTTGATAATAGTTGGAACAAACGGATTTAATAAGAATATATTAACTCCTATAAGTAAAAAGTTAGTAAATCGATTTAAATAATATCACTATAGGTTTTTATATACAGTCTCGAAGATAGTCATAAAATCAGAAAACATTAGTTCAGAAAGAAACTTTAGGGCCTTGGCTAAGCTAAACCCGTCATTTACAGGTGAAGAAAATAGAGCTAGAAGCACCAAGTCAGATTGTCTATAACCAAATAGGTATTTTGTGGTAGAAATAGGACTGGAATAAGATCCATGTTTTTTGTTTTGTTTTTAATTTCTTTATTTGTTAACCTGTGTTGTACTGCTTCTCTTATTAAGTTCCTGGTTTGTTGTCAATTTAGAAGGGTGTGTCCTCAGAGCTTTACTGTAGGTTAATAGGAACCCATTGGTGCTTATTAGACATCTTGCCTATTCTGTGTTTTAGTCTTTTGGGAATACTGATCTATTACCAGTTAGAGAATCATTAATAGTCATTGACTTTTAATCATCAATCTGAAGAGAACGGATTTAAAGTAAGTGAATTTTGGTGGCGAAGAGAATTTGTAGAAAAACAAACATCGAAAGGGTGGGTATGATTGGGGTGGATAGCTAAGATGTGACTGATTTTTACTAGTAAAATTTTTTTCTCCAAACCTTTTACTTAACAGACTGCAGATGACAGCAAAACAAAAGCATTTATTACTGCACCTTTCCATAAATGTGGAGTTCCAGCAGAAATTGAATGGCTGAAGAACAAAGATAAGACAGCATCTTTTCCCCTGAATAGCCCTGAAAAGGACCATCAAGATATGGATGTGAGGTCACAGGATACAACTTCACAAAGTTTGGAGAAATTGGATGTGAGCATAGAAAATAGCAATACTTCAACTAGATCAGACCAGACTACCTTGGAGTATCAGGATGCTCCATCACCAGGAGACTTTGAGGATATCTTCATGGCCTCTAAGCCAGCAGGTTCTTCCACTGAACTAAATACTAATTTAACTGAACAGACTGAGAAGAACAGTGATAAAGATACATTTGAATCAGAAGTAACTCCTCCAGACGTGGAGAAACAAATGGGTAAGAACTCATCCCAAATAATCAAAATGGCCGTTGATATTCTTCAGTAAAATTTGTAATAGAAGTTTTTCTATGGTAAGAAAGGCATCAAGATTAAATAACTATATGATCACAGCACAGTGGTGCAGTGAGTTCTAGAGATAATACACATCTTATTCTTTTCCACTTACAAATATGACTGACTTACGTTGTTCTGTTCATTATAAGCAGGTATGAGATTTGAGGAGAGGAGAACTTAATGTTTTCTGTTTTCATTTGGAAATGAAATTTGGAAAGGAATGATGGTTAAGGAAGAAATGTCAGGTGTCAGTGAGATTTAAGGTCTTCCAATAGCTATGAGAAATAATAATACTACCTTTACAGACTAATTATCCATTCAGCTGCTTCAACTTTCTAGAAAGCTACTCAGAAAACAGGAAGTTCATTTTACGCTCAATCCCTACCTCCAAAATAATCACTGGAAAGTGAAAATAAATGTCCAAAGATCCATGAATTTATTGTGTTTATATTCATTTATCAAAAAATTTTTGAGCCACTAATCTGTATGCAACAGGTGGGCTCATGCTTTGTGTGTGCTAGGTGTTAAGGATAAAGGAATAAGTAGACATGGCACAGGCCCACGTGAATTTCAAGCCTAGTGGATTATATCTAACAAGTGTATATGGTGCACTTTGATAAACGCTACGCAGGGGGACATAGAAGGGACCAGGAAGGGGAGAGACTTGGCTTAGAATTAGTGGATCAGAAAACTTAGTCTATTTTTATGTTTCTTACCCCTCGGTAATTCCTAACTTTAAATCTGTGAAACCCAATACTTAAATAAAAATCTGTGTCATAGTGGTTTCTTTGGGGAAATATTTTCTGCCTAAGCTGAATTAAGGTTTCTTGAAATGTGAATGCAGAAAAGTTTGGGCTGTGATGTCTTTATTTAATAAACATGCACATTATTAATTGCTCTAAGAATTTAGGACTGTCTTTATAAATAGCCTGTGTTTAGAAGTTTATTTTACTCTTTTGATGTGCTGTATTCTACTAAAATACTTGAATGATAAATGTTCTACGAGAATGTTTATGGCAGTACTTTCATTGATAAGTCGTAAAATGATTAGACAGTCTCAAATAAAAATTTTTCTTTTTGTGGAGGATTATAGCACAGACTTTAGAGTGGAATAAACTAGATTTGAATTTTATTAGCTCAGCTAGTTACTAGGTTTGTAATCTGGGATAAGCAATGTAACCATATGCTTCTGTTTTCTCATCTGTAAAATGGGGGTAATAATACTACCTCTTTGGATGTTGAAGATTAAGAGAGTTGTTAAATGGGGACTTCCCTGGTGGTGCAGTGGTTAAGAATCTGCCTGCCAGTGCAGGGGACACGGGTTCAAGCCCTGGTCCAGGAAGATCCCACATGCCATGGATCAGCTAAGCCCGTGCACAACTACTGAGCCTGCACTCTAGAGCCTGTGAGCCACAACTATTGAGCCCACGTGCTGCAACTGCTGAAGCCCATGTGCCTAGAGCCCATGCTCCACAACAAGAGAAGCCACGGCAATGAAAGCCCATGCACCACAACGAAGAGTAGCCTCCGCTCACCACAAGTAGTGAAAGCCCATGCACAGCAATGAAGACCCAACTCAGCCAATCAGTCAATCAGTCAATCCATAAAAGAGAGTTGTTAAATGTAAAACACTTGCAACAGTGCCTGTTAAGTGTGAGTAGTAGATGAAAGGGGGGGGAGGTGGCTCTTGGCCTAGGCTGAGAGAATTAGAAGGAACTTGCAGTCTGATGCCAAGGCAGTAAACCTAAAAGTACAAAAAAGCATACCCAACAACTTATTAAAAAGTAATAGGCCAATAGTGTGAATAATTGCTAAACATTTAGCATAAATAATTATAAATATTCTTAACTGTGTGATTTGTAGGCACTTTAGAAGATGCAGAAACAAAGGATCTCTTAGTTGTGGAGGAGGCACTTTCAGAATTAAATCACTTAAGCCCCATTCAAGGAGTTGAAGCTTCTGTTTGTGTACCATCAGTCCGTGAAGGGTAAGTTTATAGAGAAAATTTCAAATATTAATAAAGTTGAATGAAGCAGTAGTAAATATAATATTTGTTCTATGCATAGGTTAGCTCTTATTTCATTTGACATTTCCATTTTGGTAATGTTTTCAGTTATGAAAGAAGTTCATTTGTACAACTGTGTTATTTAGTAGTTATTATGAAATCTTAGAATGATACTAGATGTTTCCTAAATATAAAAAGACATGATAGGACTTCCTAGGTGGCGCAGTGGGTAAGAATCCACCTGCCAACACAGGGAACACGGGTTCGATCCCTGCCTCAGGAAGATACCACATGCCGCAGAGCAACTAAGCCCGTGCGCCACAACTATTGAGCCTGTGCTCTAGAGCCCGTGAGCCACAACTGTTGAGCCCATGTGCCGCAACTACTGAAGTCCATGTGCGTGGAGCCTGTGCTCTGCAACAAGACAGGCCACCACAATGAGAAGCCCGCACACCACAAGGAAAAGTAGCCCCCACTCGCTGCAGCTAGAGAAAGCCCATGTGCAGCAACGAAGATCTAACACAGCCAATAAAATAAATAAATAAATAAATAAATTTAAAAAAAGACATGATAAATTGAGGCAGAGCTCTTTAATGTTCTTTGGTGATCTGTTTTTGTTGAAGACCAAAAGTTTCACTCACAGCCAGGTGTCCCTCCATGCTCTCTCATTTTCAGTGGTTTCAGGATGATTGCATATGTATCCTATAACACCAAGGCAGAGCATAAAGGAGATGGTTCAGAGGCAGTATTGTTCCCTGCCATTTGATTGATATAAGACTCTAGCAGTTTTTGTTTTTCAGTGACCGCTTTGAACTGTTATGCTCCCAGTTATTCAGTTTCATTTAGCACTTATACATTTAGCCAGTGTACTAGATGTTGTGTGGCAGTGCTAAAGTGTGATCTAATAAGATTGATGCCATTTCCCAAACAGTTTATTATCTTCAACAAGATAGCAGCTTCTATTAGAATATGTATCAGTAGCCTTTTTTGAAAGTCAGCTGAACTAATCAGTGAAGTAATCGATTGACCTTGCAGCATAAACTCCTTATCTCACTGCAAGACTGGACACATTGTGTATCAGCACTTTGAGTAACACTGTTGTAGAGAATACAAAAAAAGTTACAAATTCAGTTATCAAGAAGTAGTAAGGGTAATTTACTAAGATTAACCCACATAAAACGTGATAATTTAAGACATTGTAAACGGTTCATTATAAGTCCTGAGAGTGACTTCACAAAACCACCCATGAAAATCAGTGTCATAATAGTCACCTCTCATACACTGAACTCAATCATATGCTTCACTTCTCAGAAGAGAAATCCTGAGTAACTGCAGTCTTTGCCAGGCCTTCATGGAAAAAGAGGGAGAAAACAGTATTAAAGGATTATCAAGATTGTTTTGTTGTTTAATTCTAAGGTCTTTAAAATTTTAATGAAAACTAGTATTTATTGTAATGGGTTTGATGGATAATTACAGCAACAACAAATCAAAGAGCAATTACTTGACCAGAAACTGGTCATCGGTGACAGTCTAGGTGAATACTCACCATCTTGGCAAGCTAGTTCCTTTTTAAATGTAAGCTTATTTGGTTGTGGATTCTTAGTTATCCTTACTATAAACATGGTGATTGAGGTAAGCCTTACAAATATACCTGTAAATAAATGTGTATATATTCCAAACACATACTTTTTCTTGAATTTACTTTATAATAATAAAATTTATAATAATAAATTTTAAATAAATTAAAAAAATCGGCATGCTTTAGTTGGCTTTAGGGAAAGGCCAGCTGACAATAGAAAGGGACCACTGTCAACGTCTTTCCAGAACTTTTATCAAGTGAATTAATGCAGGTCACATTGGTCTCCATTCTGAGTCGTTTATCATACTCTTTCCAGTTAGCATTAAAATACCAAATCTGATTCTACTGAGTATATAGGGAAAATGTCCATAATATTTGATAGATTTATTTGAAGAATGTGGCCACAGATAATTAGAAATTGGCATAAGTGTAATTTATACTGACAGTTCGTAGTTTAAGGTCATGCCATTGTTTTCAACAAAATAAAATATTAGAAGATAGGGAAAACAAATATGGCATTACTTGTTTATAAATTCACTTGTAAATTATATAGTGTTCTTCAGAATGAAGTTGCATGGTGTTTTCCCTGAACCTCAGTTTTTATCAACAAAGTGAAAAGTAGGAGTTGGAGTAGGGTTAAAGCAGGTTAGAGCAGATGGGACAGTCTTACACACTAAACTATATATTTCTGTTTCTAAAGGAAAATCCTCACCCTGAAGTCCAAGATACCTGTTTTAGATGAAGAACTAGTATCTGTTGAAACCTGTACCTCTACAGTTAGAGCAGGTAACAATAAATATATGTATTATTTTAACTTTAGAGTCATTTCATTTTAGTGTTTTGTCTAAAAAGTATTCCATTCTTAGGACAAAAGAATCTGGATAATAATCCATACTTTCTTAGCTACTCATCTCCAGTTGCCTCCCCAACTAAAAGTAGGATTCTGAGGAGGTGTGTCAGCTATCAAAACAGTGGATTGCTTCACTCTATGGTTGTAATAGTGCAAGTCTTAGAATGGTTTTTGTGGACATATTTAAAAAAGAGCAAAGTAAATTACCAGTCCCCAGCCAGACTGCATACCTGCTTTTTGATCTTTTGGGATTCAGCTATCTACACAGGTCAACTTCCATATTTATTCTGTGCTTATGACAACTTACAGCCAAGATTCGCTTATTATTATTAGAAAATAATCGCAAATGACTGAATTTGCTCCAGGGAAAATTAATAGATATATGGAATTCATTTGATTTTTTTTTTCTTTTTTTTAATCCAGTGAATCAGTGAATTTTTTTTCATTTCTTCTTCTTGCTTTTTTAGAGTGCCCCCTCTCAGTTAGACCCTGGCTATACAGAGATGAGGAAGATACATTTTCCTCATTGAACTCACAGTTGGGTTTAGGGAAAGCAGACACCTTGAATGCCTATGCCCAGAACCTGTCTAAGCATTTCACATGAGGATAACAATGCTGTGTTATGGTGTTGATACTGTCTGACTCTAGGACTCATTCTCTTAACCGTTATATCCTTCTGCCTGTCACATGGACATAGGACAAGCTTGAATGGACCTGTCACCACCCCCCCAATTAAGAATGTAATATAGGTTTATTGTAAAACAATCAGGAAATCATAATCTAACATGTAAAGTAAAAATCCCCATAACCCAGTTACCAATTTAAGAATCTATTATTAAGAAAGTGTCATTTCCCTAAATTTTTTTCCTGTGCATATTTTTCCCAGTATGTTGAAAGAAGAGGTAAGTGCAGTGGATAGAGTACCAAGGGTTTAAACAGACTGCTTGGGTTCATAACTCAGTTCTGCAGTTACTATGTATAAGACTATGAGTATAAGACTAAGTATAAGACTGTGAGCTATACCTCTGTTTCTTTGTCTGTAAAATTTAATAGTTTTAACTGTTAATAAAAGCTCAATAAATGTTAGGTATTATAAATTATTACCAGTTTTATTATTATCAACAACTTTCATTTTCACTTAACAGTATATTTAAGATATTTTCCTGTTATTAATACAGATTAATCGTGTCCTTTTTAGTGGCTATAATAGTATTTCATAGTATGGATGTTCTGTGGTATGCTTAACTAATTGCTAATTGGTAAACAGTTTGAGCTGATCACCATTTTTGTTGGTTTTGCTATCTCATTTCTGCAGTGAATGTTATTGTGTATACATCTTTGAACATTCTGTGTCAGTATTTCTTTTGAGCAGATTCCTAAACATGGCCTTACTCTGTCAAGGAATGTGCACAGATTTTTAATATTTTATTGTATTCGCCAGTAAACGTTGTTCAAAGAGGAAGGTGAAAGATAAGGAGGACTTTTTCTTTATGATCCTCCCCCTACCCACCAGTTTACTTAAGTGGTAGAATATGTGGCCATTTGGGTGCTATCTGCCGAAAGGGAGATATCTAGTCCTTTTCACAGCTAGATCAGAGCCCAGATTGCATGTCCCTTATGTAATTCTGTAATGGCTCAACAAGGACACCTGGTTGCCTAGTAGTCACCTGGTGAACGTAATGTTCAGATTAATAAGGAACAAACATTTGAGCCCCTCAGGGCAGTTGTCATCATATTGAAGTTTCACAGTAAGGGCAAGAAAAACCACAGTTGTCATTTTTAAATGTAAAATTTATCTTTTGTGTCTTGTCTTTGTGGAAAGCAAATATGTGTTGTTTAAACAGTATCCAGTCACTCAGATGAAATAGGAATAATATGTAAATCCTCATAGGCTTTTCCTCTTTTAAGATGTTAGAAACTTTTTGGCACTGTGACAGTTTTTCAAGGAAACATTAGGTGCAATGTAGCCTTTTCCCTCTGTTTGCTTCCCCAGTTGTGTATATATCTTTTATTGTTTTTAGCTTAAAATATGGAAGATTAACTCTCATTTTTCTTTCAGCTGTGGCCGATGTCCTTGGTGATAGTGGAAGCTCTGGGCTTGTTATCTCTGAAAGCCCTATTATGTCTGAATGTAGGATTGACCAGGAAATACCAATGAACTTAAAAGAAGATCATGAAATAGAAGTTGATGTACTAAAAGCAAGTGTTGACTTACCAGAAGAAAAGCCTCCAATTTCTGATGATCCTCCCGATACTCAAGAAATTCATGTAAAAAAAATAATTTTTTATTTCTTTGTTAGTCTTTCAGTTTTGGTTTAGTTAGGTTTCAAACCATAGTTCAAATCTAATGTATTCATTTGACTGCTGTGCAAAAACCTCTTTATAAAAATCTGTGTTAAAAAAAAGTGTATAAATATATTGTGGAATTATAGAGCACATCTTTTAAGTAAGAAGTTTTTTTTCATGAAAACCAGAAGGATGTGTTAAACTGGTCACAATTTAAATAATTTAATTTTTGCTCAGTATCAGGTTCAAATGAAAGTTCTTTTAGCCATGAGAAAACAGATAATTGGCTATTCTAGAGACATGTATGACATCAGAACTATGCAGAGCATGTATTTGAAAATAACTGAGTACAGTTATATAGGATTCTCTACTCCCCTCGTCCCCCACCCCCCATTCTTACTTGTGGGAAAATGGTATTCTGCTAGCTGGGATTTAACTTCTTATACACTCCAGAAAGGTGGGTTTTGGTTTTTTTTTTTTTTTTCTTTTTCTTTTTTTGTATTTAATGTGACTTAGGTTTCCTAAAATTCCACCAAATCTCTTTTATTATCAACAGGCAACTTTTATATGATACATGAATTTAAGATGAAAAAAAATCACCTCTTCTAATTGTTTATAGAGATGTGATTATATAATATTTGTGAAGTTTAACTCATAAAAATGTCATGATTATCCATATTCAATTTCATGAGTATTCTCACTGTGAGTTAGATGGATAAAGTCCGAATTCCTTTAGCTGGGAAGCTGACAAAATTTGTGGGCATGGTGTAAATGGGAATCCTCATTTCTGGGTATTTCCAGTCTTTCATTTCACTGAATGTTTGGGGAGTGGGAAAATGTCATTGTTTAGGTGGGTGGTAATGTTCTACCTTCTTGGTCAGGAGATCTCTCTGTTACTTTCTGCCTCCTCCTTTTTCTCCCCTTCCCTTACCAAAAGGTAAATGCAAGGACCATTCCTTCTTCCACCAAACCCTTGCAAGAGAGGTACTGAACTTGAAAGCCTTAGGAATTTCATGGTTTATGCAGCCCCAGCAAAGGGAAGAGGATTGAGTCTAGCCCAAGGGAGCTTATGTAGGTGAATTCTTCTTCAACCTTACGGGGATCATGCTGTTTAGAAAAAGTGTGGTTAGTTAGGTAATTTGGGGATTATTATTAAAACACAGTTTGGGGGTTGTTTCTTTTTCTTCGGTTAATTTTTCTTTCCTTGGGTGAGCATAGAATAGTCCTTAATTATCACAATGGTTAGCATCATAATACTTTTTAAGGTTAAGACTGTCTTTTTTAGCTAGGGAAATGTAGAATTCTACTTTAATTCCATTCAGAATCTCAATCTTTTTCTATCTAGTTATTTTGACTGAGTGAGAAAGTCTAATTGCTTAAATGGATATTTTATAAAGTAAACCCATAAATATATGCCATATCAAATGTAGTTTATGTTTAACAGTTCATACACCAAGGGTGAGATGGTCATTTAAAAAATTTATGCTTTAGGTTAAAGTAAATGTGTACATTAACAGTCTCTTATCTTTAATTCATTGTAGGTAATTGAACATGAAAAGCTTGAAGTTCAAGATTCAGGACAAGAGGCTAGGAATCTTTCATTTAATGAGTTGTATCCCTCAGGAACTCTTAAGCTTCAATACAATTTTGATACCATTGAGCAGCAGTTTTGTGACTTACCTGATAATAAAGACTCTGCTGAGTGTGACATTGCTGAAGTAGATGGGGAACTTTTTGTGACACAGAACAACTTTACCTTGATTTTGGAAGGTGAAGAAGGAGAAGTAGAGACAGGTGATTCTGCAGCATCTAATGTGTTAGCTAAACCAGCTAACGCAGCCACTGAGGAAAAACATGTATGCAGTGGGGAAAATGATAATCATGGACAAGTTGCAAATTTGTCATCTGTCATAACTGGTGATCAGGAGTCCCAAAGGGTAGAGACATTACCATATGTGCCCGAACCAATTAAAGTAGCAATTGCAGAAAATTTATTAGATGTAATTAAAGACACAAGAAGTAAAGAAATTACTTCAGATGCAATGGAACAGTCCATTCAAGAAAGCATACCTTTAATAAGCCAAAAGGTAATGTGTTCCACCAAGTTAGCCAAATCTACATTTGAAACTGTTCAGGAAACGAGTACAGTGACTATAAATGTCAGCGAGGTTAATGATATGATTTCCTCCAGAACTCGCAACAGAGGACGTGTCCAAAACCTGAATATCAAATCCGCACAACAGGAGGAGTCAGCAGATGTTGCTACTCCTGAGGTGCTGGGGCTTTCGGTTATGAAGAAAACTAGGAAAACAAAAGAAATTTCGGGGGCTTTTGAAAGTGCCTGTTCTGATGATAAAGGAGTCTCTCATAATCAGCAAATACCTCAAAGTTCTATTACTCCTAGGAGAGGAAGGAGAAAAAAAGAAATTAATCAAGACACATTAGAAAATACTAAATCTGTGGAACAAGAATCACAAGTTACTCCAGGTAGGGAATTAAGAAGGTTAAAATCATCTCAGCTGTTGGAACCAGCAAGTGAAGAAACTTCTTTTAGAAAAGAAGTTAAGCTTTCGTCTGTTACAAAAAGGACTCCTAAAAGAACTAAAAAATCTGTAGAAAATCAGGAAGGTGTTGAAGTTATAAATGAGCTGAAAGTTAGTAAAGTAGCAAGTCCTAGCAGAAGTACCAGGAAATTGATAAATGCTACTTTGAAAACTTCTAAAAGTAGAGGGTATAAACAAGATGGGGAATCCGTTGAAGAGCAACTGCCTATTCAACATAGTAAAAGGGTTAAAAAAAAAGAAGTTAGTGCATCAGAAGATTCCAAACTTAATTCATCCAAGTTGACTCTTCAAGTAGAATTTGATATGCCCTCCACACCAAGGAAACGTGGTAGACCAAGAAAAATTAATCCTTCTGAAGATGTAGAATCTAAGGCTGTTAAGGAAGCGGGAAGTCTCAAGAAGAGAGAGGGTCTCAGCATCCAAAGAAGAGCTACAAGAAATACCCCAGCTAAAAGTGAGAATACTAATGTTGGAGAACCAGCTTTAGAAAAATCAGTTTTAGTGCCAAATGAGGAACTTGTTACGGCGATGAGCTCTAAGAAGAAGCTTACAAAAAGGACTGAAAACCAAAGCCAAAAACGTTCATTACACTCAACATCAGAAAAATGCATAGATGAAGATATGACAGACAAAGAACCAAATGACCAAGAAGAAAAACTGCTTGCCACAGTTGCTTTGACTAAATCTTCCCGTAGCACAAGGACTAGATCTAGCAAGGCCATCTTGTTGCCGGACCTTTCTGAACCAAAAGATGAATCTTTTTTATTTTCTCCTCCTGTGTCAAAGGTTCCAAGGAAAGATAAAGGTACTTTTATTTCTATTCAAAACACAGTTTTCCTCTCATTCAAAGTCTTCATCTTAAAATTCTGTTTGTTCAGATTAGATTTTGTTTAAGGCACAATTCCTCCCCTTCAAAAATAAAAACCAATTTTGATCTTTTCATAGTAAAATTTAAATATTTTATATTTTAAAGTTAATTTTTAGATCCAAAAATTTTTTCACCATGACTTTTTAAATCCTATAATTCACTGGACACTGGTTTAATTTTTTACAGTAGTATCATTTCTCTTCATTCTGCCTTTATATTATAAGTGAGCTAATTTTGGCTTTTCCCCAGATAGAACCATTATTTTGGCTCATATCCCAGGTGATGTCCACAACTTCAAATTGTTTTGAAGGGAAACAGCAGCAGAATTCTATTGATTATGGTACAGAAATTATTTAAATTCATATTCCCTGCTGTCCATGAAAAGATAAGGCTACAAGCCCAACCTCCCTCACTGACGATAAATGAGCTAATGATTGTATTGTTTAGTGGGTATAGTTCATACCTTCTTAACAGGAGTGATGTTTCTCCCAAGAGAGTGAAAATATTTTACTCTTTTTATGTATAAAGCAGAAATATACATAAAGTACATAAACAGATTTACAGTATATCTGTGCTATTTAGATTTCTTGGGGGGGGAGTTCCATGAGGGAGACAATTAAGAATAAAGGTCTAAAAAGGTGCCGATAAAGAAAGATTAGGGACTTAAAAGTAGCGTAGGTGACTTTGTTATTCTACTAAACTTTTTTAAATTGTTGCATGTGTTTTTAAATGCATTAGTGAACATCCTGTATAGTTGCCTCCTGACTTGAGGAAGGCCAAGAGAAAGATAAGTCATTTAAAAATCTGCAAATTGAAATTTTCTATCTTCAACATTCACTGTGCAAAAACCTCTTTAAAAGTATTCACACAGTCAAGTTGTTATATTTACAATAGCACGGGCCCAGGAAAGGGCCCTTTGCCATAGAACTGATCATTTGTTCAAAAAATGATCTGTAGTTATAGGAGTTCCTTCTCCCCACCCCACCCTCCATTTTTGAGTAAATCTTTGATTTTGGTAATACTGTATAATTCAGTTTCTTCATGCTGTTAGGGAAGTGTGGGGTTATGTCTATACTTTGCATGAAGGAAAATGGATGTGTGAGATTCTAGCTAACTTTACTCAGCTTCTATTTTAGATAAAAGTTAAAATGAAAAAGAACAGTGAGTGGTAGAAGAATGTCATTAACAATTCTTTTGTACTTTTCTCATGACTTAGAGTGTAGTAAACACAAAATTTGTGGGTTATTGTGGTATAGCATAGCCAGACATCTCAATAATTCTGATCTTTGTCATCTTTACATAGTCGTCCTCTGTATGCATGTTAACTATAACTTTTTTCTGTAATAACAATAATACATGCCTGCCACAGAAAATTAGAAATTAAAAGTGTTGAATCTAGCCATCTAGTGGACCAGTAACCACTGTTCACATTTTCTAGTATATCCTTCTAGTTGAATATATAGTTTTTTATAAAGCCCAACAAACTATGGTTTGTGTATATGTATATATACTGCTTCCCCCACCTCCAAATTATTTCATGAGCATTTTTCAGATAATAGAAAATATTCCTCAAAATGCTGTTTGTAGTTTTGTTTTTTTGTTTTTGTTTTTTACACATTGATAAGAGTCTGCGTGTGGCATTTCATCTCACTTATGTGCACAGATTGCTCAAGCATTCTTCTGCTTGGTATTTGAATTATTTTCAGATTTTCTAGTATTAACAATAAGCACCTCCTAGTATGAGGTTAGAGGTGATAAGAAATTTGGGACTGAAATCTCTCATTTCTGCCACTTATTAGCTGGGCAGAAAATCATTTAACCTTTCTGAATCTTGTTTTCTCATCTTTACAAGGCAGGTAATAATGCCTACCCTGTAGGGTTCTTGTGAGTATTCACTACTTTAACAAAGCAGTTACCACCATCATTTTGCCCTCAGATTTATAGTTTCTATACTCTTACAATACCTTCTGTCCTTTGTGCCCATTTAACTTGCATTAAAAAAAAAAAAAACTTCAGGGAGGGGTGGGAGGTACAGAGATGAATCGATTCAGAAAGATTATATGATTAGAAAGCTGAAGGCCATCCTCTTTAATTAAAGCATGTCAAAGAAACAGATATCTTAGAATCACTAGCTAAAAAGAACGTTAAGCTTGACATGTCAGTAGATTTTCTCAAATTCCGTTACTTAGCAGTAGATATTTAAGAAGGTTTTGCTCTATGCCTGAGGCTACTCTAAGGTGTACGTTCATCAGTTCATTTGGTTCTCAGTATAACCCAGTGTAGTATAGGTACTATTATTCCTTCTTTCCACAATGAGGAAATTGAAATTCAGTGAAACTGTGCACCCACATCACCCAGGTAATAAGTAAATAGTGATATCTTGGAGCCGATGCCTGCTGGCCAGTGAGAGCCAGTTGTTAAATATTCAGGAATTTTGTGAGCCAGCCATGGAACATTTATAGCACAGAAATAGGCAAATGCTATAAATCAGAGCTGTGGTTTTTTTGTTGTTTTTTCCTTCCCAGAAAGCTGTTTACCAGTGTATTACTGGATTTAAATCTGTAGGACTTTTGAACTTCGTAGGCCTTTAAGTAGCACTGGCTATCAAAACTTATCCTCTGGAAGCTTACAGAAGTGGGCAAGGAATTGACATACAAAGAAGTATAATAAAGCCTTGTCTGGCTAATAGAAGCATATGGAAGGAATGGTGGGGCACATGATAATATATTTTTGTATTTCCTTCCTTATTCCTTTGGGAGCAGGGGGAAACTGTAGGTGGAGAATATGAGCTAGTGTTTGAAAAGCCAAAGAAGCTGTTGCTCCAGGTAGCCTGGAAAGAGCAAAATAGAAAGTGTCATTTTCACAGAAAGAGTATAAGAGGGGAGTTACCACTTATCAGCTGGGAGCGGAGATGACTTTTATTTCTGACCTCACCCCTTTTTTTTCTTTTGTTAAGAATCACATGCTTTAGGGACGTCCCTGGTGGTCCAGTGAAGACTTTGCCTTCAAATGCAGGGCATGCAAGTTCAATCCCTGGGCAGGGAGCTAAGATCCCACATGCCTCCAGTCAAAAAAAACAAAACATAAAACAATATTGTAACAAATTCAATAAAGACTTTAAAAATGGTCCGCATCCAAAAAAAAAAAAAAAAAATCACATGCTTTAAAAGCAGAATTTGACATCTTATAGAACTCTTGATTGTCCCAGTAGGTGAAATAACATTGAACTATAATTTGGGAATTTTATTTCAAAGGTTTGTAAATTATATTCTTGAAATAATAACATTATAACATGCAAACATTTATAAAGCATTTACCATATACTAATGTTATTCTAATCTTTAATCTCCACAATAGCTTTAAAGGTGCTATTATGAATCTCATTTTATAGAAACTGAGGCACAGAGAGGTTTAGGTCACTTGCTTTTGACCCCATGGCTAATAAATCCAGAAGCTAGGGTTTAATTTCTGTCAGACTGGTTCAGCTGCACCATGCCACTTCCATAATTACATTGCTAATTGCCATTAATATGGAGACCCTATAGTAAAAACAGGAAAAAATCGGAGATCAAATCTGTGATAAATATTTTTAATTACATATTTTCAACTAATTCTTAATTAAACCATTTGTCTATGGAATATCTTCCTGTCCGCCTGTTTTTTGTATATTACTTTCTCTGCTTGCTTTTTTCCTTTTGTGCTGTGGACTTTTCTGTTGTTCCCCTTGCCCGGAACTTTCCCTGGCTCAGGATGAGTTGGAAGGAAAAGGGTTTGAGTCTCTTCTTTGTAAATAAAATTGTTTTTTAAAATAAAAACCTTGCCTCTGGAAAAGTAGGAATTATGAGGCAGAGTAGCTCAGGTTACACAGGGCAGGCATACCTTGGAGATATTTGCAGATTAGGTTCCTATCAGAATAAAGCAAATATCACAATAAAGCATGCCACGCAAATATTTTGGTTTCCCAGTGCACATAAAAGTTATGTTTACACTGTAGTCTTTTAAGTATGCAATAATATTTTTTAAATGTTCATACTTTAATTATAAAATACTTTATTGCTAAAAACTGCTAACATCTACACTTTAAGCAAGTCTGTTTTTTTTGCAATAGTAACATCAAATATCACTGATTACCATAACAAACATAATAATAATGAAAATGTTTGAAATATTGCGAGAATTACCAAAATGTGAGCACATGCTGTTGGAAAAATGGCACTGATAGACTTGCCACAAACCTTCATTTTGCCATACCATATTTAAAACCTTCACATGTGCCTTACCTCTTTTTTATTGTGCTTCGCTTTATTGCCCTTAACCGCACTTCACAGGTGTTGCTTTTTGTTGCAAGTTGAATTTATATGTATATATAAAAAATAGGTACACATAAATAGATACACAGTGTTTTTTGTTCTTTCTTTCTACCTTTCTTTAGCTAAAAAAATAGAGGCTCCTGCACAGCTACAAGAATTAGTTTCGGATTTATCTTCTCAATTTGTCTTCTCACCTCCTGCTTTAAGGACCAGGCGGAAAAACATATCTAATACATCCCGACTTGTAGATGAAGTGGTAAGAAATGCATGATTTTATTTATATGTGTACTTAAGCATGCTTTTTATTTTTTTAAGCAGTGCTTCCTAAGTAAACTTCTTTAAAAAGAGCAGACATTTATACTATAAGTCCGAAATTGTCTTTTCTACACTTTTGGAGATCCTTCCTTTAAGACAGATTCGTATGTTACTCATGGTTTATTTGGCAGCTACAGTTTAAATTACCTCTTGGGGGAAAGGTTTTTAAATTGTAGTGTCCCACCAGAATTATTTGGATGTATTTATGTAAAATGTAGGTCCCTGACCCCCTGGAGTGTCATCCACAGACCACACTTGGAGAGAGAGTGTTTCAGAGTTGACTAGTTGCATGTAACTCTAAAATAAAAATTGTTCAGGGATTGAGTGTGAGCATGAGACCCTTAAATTTACCACTCTTAATTCATAAGAATTTTGTGAATTATCTGCTATGAGCCAGTTACTATACAAGGACAAAGACAGAAAAATAATTCAGGCAAATTCCTTGTTTTTCAGGAGTTCAGTTTAATTGAAGAGGCAAAAATGCAGCTAATTATTTCATAGCATGATAAGAATCTTTTATACCCAGATAACCCTATAGGTAGAAGGTAAAGGAGAAAGGCATTGCTGAAAGAGAAGACAGCAGATGCAAAGGCACAGAAGCCTGGCAGTGCTTGAGGAAGAGGGGTGGGGCTGTTCACAAACTAGCAAATAGCCATGTGCATGTTTTAAGTGGTTCTGATGAAAATTGAATTCTAGGGAGGAAAAAATAGTCACTGGTGGTCTAATTTTTATGCAGCGAGAGCCTGGATTTGGACAGAGGCAGTGGACCAAAAGGGCAGTGGACAGTGGAAACATTCCAGAATAAAATTGATAAGACTTGGCAGTCAGTTGAATGTGTGGGCAGGAGGGATAATGAGCTATCCTAGATGACCAAGGTTTCTACCAAAAAGTACAAGGAGTCCATTGATGTTTGTTGAGTTTAAATTCATTTAGTACTGTTTGGCTATATTTCTTGACTTAGGATACAACTTTTTCAGTTTAGATTTCAAATGTTTAGTTACTTAAGGTTGATTTTTTAAAAATTTTAACCCATAGGAAGATGATGCTGAGTCAGTGGAAACGGTGGGAAAGCAACAAGTGAAAAGAATCAGGACTGCAAAAACAAAACAAGCAAGCAAGTAAGACGTCTTCTATGCTGTAATTTTTTTCTGTTTTGTTTCTTAAAAGAGAAATTAAGCACATCAGGAAAGGGTGAATTTTAGGGCATTTATAGGCACTGGCTCTGTAATTGTTAGATTTCACTGCGGAAGGTGGCTTTCTAATATAGCATGAAAGCCCATTCGTCCATCCTTTTTAAAGAAGGGTATCACCTCACACCAGTCAGAATGGCCATCATCAAAAAATCTACAAACAATAAATGCTGGAGAGGGTGTGGAGAAAAGGGAACCCTCTTACACTGTTGGTGGAAATGTAAATTGATACAGCCACTGTGGAAAACAGTATGGAAGTTCCTTAAAAAACTAAAAATAGAACTACCATATGACCCAGCAGTCCCACTACTGGGCATATACCCAGAGAAAACCATAGTTCAAAAAGACACATGCACCACAGTGTTCATTGCAGCACTATTTACAATAGCCAGGACATGGAAGCAACCTAAATGTCCATCGACAGAGGAATAGATAAAGAAAATGTGGTACATATATACAATGGAATATTACGCAACCATAAAAAGGAATGAAATTGGGTCATTTGTAGAGACGTGGATGGACCTAGAGAGTATCATACAGAGTGAAGTCAGAAAGAGAAGAACAAGTATATTAACGCATATATGTGGAATCTAGAAAAATGGTACAGATGACCTTAATGGCCAAGCAGAAATAGAGACACAGAGGTAGGGAACAAATGTATGGATTCCAAGGGGAGAGGGGGAGTGGGAGGAATTGGGAGATTGGGATTGACACATATGCACTATGGATACTATGTGTAAAATAGACAACTAATGGGAACATACTGTACAGCACAGGAAACTCTAGTTAATGCACTGTAGTGTCCTAAATGGAGGGGATATATGTATATGTATGGCTGATTCATTTTGCTGTGCAGTAGAAGCTAACACAACATTGTAAAGCAATTATACTCCAATAAAAATTAATTAAAAAAAAAAGGGTAGTGGGGTGGGGGTAATTGAATACCCAATGAATTCTGTTTTTATAGTGAGTTGGGGGAGGGGAGTGGGATGTTTCACTTTTTCCTTAGTAAAGGTAGATAACTATCAGTAAAAACCATTAAAAACTTAAAAATTCTGTGATTATCTCACTATTAGCAATTAAAACTTCATCCATGAGGAAATTACTCCATTTCAGATATATTTTGCTTGGGTTGAATTTCATAAAAGTACAGAGTAATACATTTTATCTTCATTTAAAAATTGATTTGAGAGCTTTTGACTATAATAACACTACGTATAAATTGGCTTTGTGTATATGTGGAAAACTACTTCATATTATGAAAATATATGCATAGTTGCTAATTGCTGGTGTTTGAGAATTACCATTTCTCATACATTTTATTGTGGGCATGCGGGGCTCTCATTCCATCGACTGGCTGCTGCTACTTGGCCCTCCTTGTGACCCAGCAGTATTTATTAATACATATGAAACATTTAAACGAAAACTCAGTAGTAATTGTTTTGCGTATCCCAATCATAAAGGAAAATTTCTAACGTGTGAAACCTTAACTCTGCCTCTGATTAGTTTATTTGACTAAAGTTTTATTTTACTTCTCCTTTATAAAATGAAAGCACTAGGAAAGATTTCTTTCAATATATTGGGAAGCCAATTACATTTTATATTATAACATGTTTACTCTTACTTGAGTTTTATCTTTATTTCAGAAACACAGAAAAAGAAAGTTGGTCACCTCCTCCAGTAGAAATTAAGCTGATTTCTCCCTTGGCAAGCCCAATTGAGGGAGTAAAGAGCAAACCAAGAAAAACTGAAGTAACAGGAAAAACTCGTGGAAGGAGCAGGAAGAAATTGTCTTCTTTTCCAAAGCAAGTTCTACGCAGAAAAATGCTGTAATTTTGTTCAAGTTTTTAATGTACACCTGTTTGTAAAGTCATCAGAATTGTGTGGATTATTAAAAATCATCTAATTTGGAAGAAAATAATTTATATAAATTATTGTAAATTTTTGTAAACAGAATGTCTTCAATAAGTAAAGTAACTCCATATGGAGTGTGATTCTTTTAGTCCAGGCAGTTTTTTCTATTTTATATTAAGACTTCATACATTTATATAATGTGTAAATATGGCTTATTATTGGAATGTTAAATAAAGTGTATACTTCACAGTAGTCTGTGTGTCTGTTAGATTTTTGAGAGGGGATTTCTGTTTTAATCATGATTTTATATGCTAGTAGGTGTTGGTTCCATTTTCTGTATAGTTAAAAGTATTAGACCAATTTCAAAATGAAGATGATTGAATTTTAAGTTGCTATTTTATAATTTATGCACTTTGCTTCTGTGATTAAGATTTCTAATTATAAATTGGGGGAGAATGTTAAACTATGTTGAAATTAAATTATAGGCATGTAATTTTGCCACTTTTTTGTAGTTTAACATATTTTGTGCATTCTACCTCAAGCTAGTAGTTTTCCAAGTAATGCTTTGGTTAAATATAATGTTGGCATTTCTTGTTCAGCAAGCTTAAAGGCTATTATCTTTAAAGTCTCTTAATAATTCAGAGACTAATTATCCAGGTTAACTGACCGTTCACTGCTCACTAGCAACTTCTTAAAAGGGTTTGAGTAGTAAGAAAGGAAATGTAAAATACAACTGTTTCGTGGCTATTCAGTGCACCTTGTATGTGCCTAATATTGATAGAATAAGTCTGAACAAATTTTATAGATATTCTTGCTGTGAAGGAGCTTGCTCCTGAATCACAGAAATCCCTTAATATTCAGGTTTTAAAATGACAAATTCTCATGGGACCTCAGGCACAGAGTATTGAGGATGGGTAAAGAGTGTGAGTAGATGTGGAAAAAGGAAAAGAAAAACCACTCTTCTCTGCATTGTGACTGTGTATAATTAAGTGATGATACTTGATGTGGGCTATAAAATTCATCAATAAGTATTGTAAAATTATAACAGGTAATTGATAGTGTGTAATGAATGGACCGTTAATAATTGATTGTCTAGAAACAGACTGCTTTTGTTGGCTAAGCTTTCAGTGTTTCAGTGTGAAGCATAAGCAGTGTACTTTCTACGTTATCTTTCTACCAAATAACAATACAAATAATGGGAAAATGATGAAAATGCCTATGCCAAGTATTGACAGTGTGAAAGTAGCAGTACGAGTGCGGCCTTTTAGGTTGGTGATAAATGTTACATTGCCTTGTTGAAAGTTTGACTATGACTTTCATTTTATTAATTTTTTAAAATAATAATTATGAAACTTGTATTTAAGCTGCTTGTCATTTACCGAATATTAAATTTATTTAAATGAACTTGTTAAATGGGTAAAGATCTAAACATAATTAAGAAAACAATTTCATTCCTTTGCGCAAGTAGCACAATAAAAAAATTGACAAGAAAATTGTATTGTCAAGTTAATTTTTTAAATCAATGCAGTTTGGTGAATATAAACATGTAATATATATTTTTAATAATGTACTTTTTCCCCCTCAAAAACAATAGATCATAAGCAAATTGGCATTTCTGAATGAACTCATGTATTTTACATGCTTTTATGTATAATTGTATTTATATAACTTTACAAAAACATTAAATAGTTGCTGCAACATTTTAGGATAAAAATTGATTTTACTCATTCTGGGACGTTTAGCAATTGCCTATCTTTGATTATCACTGGAATAGTTGAATTTTAAGATAATTGTGAACAGTTGACCCATTTGGCAGACTTGATTGTTTGTTATGGATCAAACGCTGAACTAGAAACTGAGGATACAGCATACAGTCTTATATACGTTAGTAATTTATAGCAGTATGTACCATGGTAAGGTAAATCATCGTGGCACCTAGAGAAAGATGAGGTATAGTTCATTCTGCTTGCACAGAACCTGAAGACTTCTTGGAGCTAGAAACATTTGAAATGACCGTAAAGGATAAGTAAGATTTGGATAAGAGTATGCTGGCACAACATGCAAAGACTTATTTGACAGTAATTAATTCTGAATGTGATATAGTGTAATGATGACCTCACATTACATCTTCTTTCCCACTTGCACAATTTGCTGCTTTTTCTCACTTTTCCATTAAAACAAAATATTGCTTTGCACATTTTCGGTTGGCATCAGTTCTGTCCTGTGCTGTCCCTCTGTATTGCAGGAAATATTTTAGCAGTCAGGTGGATACATGATTAGATAACTTTATGTATATATATAACTAGACAACTTGAAGTGTAGCAGCCATTTAAAGCTGCTTAAGTGGCATAGTTTCTCAGGGAACTGATACAGAAAATGTCAGAGAATTAACTTGTGATCAATAAATGTTTTGGCCAAAAGGAAATAAAACCATTTTATAACCTAACCCATCAACACATTGAAAGTTAATTCCAGGGGTATTTTTCACTGGACTTTAATATCACTAAACTAACTGCAAGTTTGAAACAGTTAACAAGGATGTAGAAATGGGCAGTAACATAATTATACAACCTTTAGGTCCCCTAAAAATGACTGTGTTTGATTCAAATCTACCACCATAATTGATTATCTTAGACTAGAATAGTAGCAAGGAGGAGTGAATTCAAGAGATGGTTTGGAGATTAATAGTTATGGGTCACACCTGGGCAACTGTTAACAATGCCTTGGTGACCTAGATCCTGCCTAATTTTCTAACTTCATATCCAGTCTTTATCTTCACTGTGAGATCAGAGAACCAACTTTATGAGACTTCCTTTATTGTGAGACAAAGGCTGTCAGGAGCCTTTGAAGTCAGATGAACTTGGGTTCAAAACCCGACTTTATCACTTGTTCTCTGTGTAGCCTTGAGCAAGGTTTTAAGCTCTGAGCCTTGATTTCCTTAAGTGTAAAATGGTGATACTGATACCTCACAGGGTTGCTCTTACAAAAACTGGATGAAATAATCTGTAAGTGAGCACTATGCTTGACAAACACTTTTAATATTAGCTGCTATAGTTTTCACCAAAATGTCTATCTTTTAAATGGTTTTATTGATTTTAATTTACATATTATACATATAACTCATTTCCAGGGTATAATTCATGATTTTTAATATATTCACAGATATATGCAACCATCACCATGGTCAGACTTATTGATAGAACGTTTTTATCACTTCAGAAAAGAATCTCTGTACCCTTTAGCTATCATCCTTATCCCCCCAGTCCTAAGCAACCATTAAACTAATCTCTGTATATTTCCCTCTTCTGTACAACTTGTATAAATGGAAATTACATAGTCTTTTGTGACTGGCTTCTTTCAGCGTAATGTTTTCAAGGTTTATCCATGTTGTAGCATATATCAAAAATTCATTTCTTTATGGCTGGATAATCCATTGTATGGATATACCTCATTTTGTTCATTGCTCAGTTATTGGGTTCAGGGTTGTTTCCACCTGTTTGCTCTTATGAATCATGCAGCTATAAACATTTATTTGTAAGTTTTTGTGTGGACACATGTTTTCATTTCTTTTGGTTATACACCTAGGCATGGGATTGCTGAGTCCTGTGTTACCATTTGAGAAATTGCCAGACTTTCCCAAAGCAGCTGCACCATTTTATATGACTACTAGCAGTGTATGAGAGTTCCAGTTTCTCTAATCCAGGCCAACACTTGGTATCTTACTTCGTTATAACCATTCTGGTTGGTGTGAAGTGGTATCTCATGGTTTTGATTTGCATTTTCCTGATGAATAATGATGTCCTGCATCTTTTCATGTACTACTGCCCATTAGTATATCTTCCTTGGGCAAATATCCATTGAGATCCTTTGCTCATTTTTAAAATGGATTATCTTTTTTATTAAGCTGTTCTTTATATATTCTACATACAATTTCTTATTAGATACATGACTTGCAAATTTTCTTCCATTCAAAGGGTCATCTTTTCATCCTTTGAAGCACGAAAGTTTTTAATTTTAAGTCCATTTAAAAAAAAATTGTGCTTTTGATGTTATATCTCTTTGCCCAATCCAATGTCATGAAGATTTACTCTTTTGTTTTCTTTTTTAGTTTTAGCTCTTACATTTAGGTCTTTGGTCCACTTCGAGTTGGTTTTTATATATGATCGGAGGTAAGGATCCAAGCTCATTCTTTTGTGTGTGGCCATCGAGTTTTCCCAGCACCGTTCCTTGTAAAGGCTATTCTTTCTCCATTTTGGCAGCCTTGTTGAAAATCAGCTGATCATAGATGTTTGGGTTTATATCTGGCCTCCCCACTTTGTTACATTAATCAGTATGTCTTGTCATTGTGCCAGTACCACACACTCTTGATCACTCTTGGTCGTACTAAATTGTGAAATTGGTGTGAATCCTACTTTTTTCACCTTTTTAAAGTTTTTTTGGCTATTCTGGATGCCTGGCAGTTCCATATGAATTTTACCATCAACTTATCAATTTCTACAAAAGTCAGGTGGCATTCTGATAGAAATTGCATTGAATGTACATCAATTTGGGCAGTATTATCTTAATAATGCCAAATCTTTTGATCTATGAAATGGGGTGTTTTTCTAATTTTTAGATCTTTACTTTCTTCCAACAATGTTTTGTAGTATTCAGAGTATATGTTTTGTACTTCTTCTGTTAGCCTTATTCTTAAACATTTTATTCTTTTTGGTAGTATTAGAAATGAATTTTTCTTAATTTCATTTTCAGATTGTTCATTTATATAGAAATACAGTTGATTATTACATATTGATTTTACATCATGCAAACTCACTGAACTCATTTATTAGTTCTAATGGTTTTTAGTGGATTCCGATTTTCTAAGATCATGTCATCTGCAAATAGCAATCATTTTACTTCTTCCTTTCCTATCTGGATGCCTTTTGTTTCTTTTTCCTGCCTAATTGCCCTGGCTAGAAAGGGTGTCGGATTTTGTCAAATGCATTTTCTGCATCTTGAGATACGTGATTTTTGTTTGTTTTATTCTATTGATATGTATTATATTAATCATTATTTTAAAGTGTACTCAAGATTTGTTTTAATCAGATACAGTATGATGACAGATTCTATGACAACTGCCTTATAATTCTCAAGAGAAAGGAGCATTCCACACAGCCACGTGGGGAAGTATCTAAGTTGGTCATAACGCTGGAGAAAAGGATGCATGGCCCACAGCCTTATTGTGGTTTCCACAGGAAGGAATGGGCTAGGCATGGTAGGCAAGTTTGAGCAATCATAGGATTGGATAGTTTGAGTAGTTTCCATGGGCCCTGGGCTTTAGTTGGTCAGGTGCAGCCTAGTTTTCAGGTACCTGGCCCTGGGGTGATGTAAGGCGAGGGAAATATTGGCTTGGTGTGTAAGTTAGATAAAGGAGGTGTTTGGGATATGGACTTTGGATTGGTTGGTTTGCATGAAAGGTAAGTCATTTGCTATCTCTATGAATTCATTAGCCCTGGGAGGGACAATCTCTTCAGACCCCAAGGATGTCAAAGTTCGTAAATACAGAAAATAAAGAACTTGATCAATAGAATCATTTTCAGATGTTAAACCAACCTGCATCCCTAGAATAAATCTCATTTTGTTATAGTGTATAATTCTTTTTATATGTTGCTGGATTCGCGTTGGTAATAATTTGTCAAGGATTCTTGCATTCATATTTATAAGAGATACTGGTCTGTAGTTTTATTTTCTTGTGATGCCTTTGTCTGGGTTTGGTATCAGGGTAATACTGGCTTCATAAAAATAAGTTGGGGAGTATTCCCTCTTCTATGTTTTAGAAGAGTTTATGAAGAATTGGTATTCTGTAAATGTTCAATAGAATTAAGTAGTCAAGCCATTTCATGTGTAATTTTGTTTGTTTTGTTTTTACTACAATCTCTTCATTTACTATAGGTCTATTCAGATTTTCTATTTCTTCTTGAGTGTTTCAGTAGTTTGTGTCTAACAATTTGTCCATTTCAACTCAATTATCTAATGTCATCAATTGTTTATATTATTCCTTTATAATCCTTCCTTTACTTTAATTTGGTTTCCATTAGTTCTGTGAATATATTTCTAATGGTTACCTTAAAGTCTTTTTTTGATAACTGCAGCATCTGGTCACTCTCAGTTTCTGTTGCCTGCTTTCTCTCCAGTGTGGGGGTCATACTTTCCTATTTCTTTGCATGCCTCAGTTTTTTATTGGAAACTGGACGTTTTAGACGTCTGGTATTGATCCTCCAACCCCTCTGTTGCTTGTTATTGTTATTTTCTTGTGTATTTGTTTCATGATTGGCTGGATTATTTTAGTGAAGTCTTATCTCCCACCAGGTTCTAGGTACTTTTGCTGTCAACTTCTTTGCCACAAACATTTTCACCACATAACTAATTGGCCATAGGGTAATTTTGCGATAAAAAAATAAAATAATGAAAACTAAAAGGAGGACATTAAAACACTTTATTTCAAAATACAAAATATTTGATTGCATTTAAAATATGTGTAGATTCTTAGCAATACTGCACAAATAACTGATTTTATTCTGTGGCTTGTACCTAAGCACTTATTTTTGAAGTCTTTCATTTATAGTATTATGCACTTTTTTTTGGCTTATTAGTCTCTTCATTTGGCATTGCACTTTTTCACTAAAATTTCTTCCTTCATTAGAGGTATCAATTCCCAAACATTAGGATGCGTATTTGTAACTGAGCCTTGTTGTGTTGTGAAAGCCTCTACACTGTTGTTTGTTCTTGGCATATTGTCACATGTCCATTGATGGGTGTTCCAAAGTTCTCTGGGAAATATGGTTTCAACTCTGTGCCTTTGAGGCCCTCAGCTTCTTTCTTCTCTGATGTAGTGTGTTTCAAAATAGGAGAACAACTCTTGGAGCAAGTAAATCATTGTCGCTGGTCAGCCCATTAAAGCCATCAATAAGGTGGTTAATGGGAAGAAATGCTAATGCACTTCAACCAGTTGAAAGCAAATTGTCAACCAGTTAATTTTATCTTTCATGGCAAAATTGCTTTATGGCCAGTTAGTTATGCAGCAAAAATGTTTGTGGTGAAAATGTATGCAGCAAAGATGTTTATGGCAAAGAAGCTTAATGGTGAAAATACCAAACGTGCCATCCCCACCCCTACTTTTGTTGTTGTTCCTCAAGAAGACACAGCTTTGGGTATGCCCTGGTCACCCTGGGATGGTAACAGTTTTTGTAGGGCTCCCTTTCTCTCTTGACCACACCAAGCTGCAGACTCCACTGATCGCTGACTGATTGGTCTGTTGTTTTCAACAGTGACCTGGGGCATAAATTGCTCTACAAAATAATTCAATCAAATTCTGTTTCCTTTGAAAGCATTAGCTTCTGAGATCAGTGTTTGATATCTTTTCTGAGTCCAGGTGGGTTCCTTCCCTGCAAAATAGAGGACCTGTGCTTTAACCTGTTTCTTGAATCTCCCAATTGCTTTTCATCACAGCTGCCTCTGCTCTTAAGAGTGCCCTTAGTGTCGAACTTCTCTAAGGAGGCAAATGAAGTCAGTTCCTTTGGAAAAAGATTAGGTGCTATCTGCCCAGGTGAGGTCTCTAAACCAGGGCTCTGGATTCGTGGATGGGGGCAGCAGTAAGCTACTCTGTATGACACCCCTGCTCTAGAAGCCCAGCACTTGGTGAATGTGGGCCAGCAGCCTCCGACCCTCTCAGGATGTCTCTTCTGGTATACAGCCATGACCTCAGGAGCCAGGGCAAGAGTGATCAGCACCCCAGTATTCTCAGCATGCTGCAACCAAAGTAGACCCCCCATTCCATGAATGGAAACTGGGCAGAAGAAGGAACTCCCACCTCTCACCCATACTTTCTCATACTTAGCCTCAGCCATAGGTTAGAGGCGGGGCAGGGTGAGAAATTCTCCTCCCAGGAAGAAATCCCTCCTACTGGGATCTGGGGAGAAAGGGCTGTGCTTAGCTCCAGCAATCTGATGTCATCTCTGCTTTGCTGAGCTGGCAATGGAGAGGAAAGGAATAGTCTCGATTAAACAACACAGATTCTCCTTTCTTACAAATTTTGATAGATTTTCTTGAATAGATCTTTCTTCATTGGCTGTTTGCTCTTAGAACAGAGGCTTTAAATTTTTTTTTTCATTTTCATTTTTTTATTAATAATTTGTACCAGTTTTGCTGAGGGTGGGACAGTGGAGCTTCTTACATTGTCATGTTGGAAATGGATTTATGATGTTATAGTTTATGCTATTAGTATAGCTGAGTGTTAGATATACTATTCTCAGAAAGTTAATATGGCTAGAGACAAGCCTTTCAAAAATTCTGAGGAAGTGTAAGAGTAACAGTTGTCATAATAGTTGCTAAAAATAACATAGAGAACAAAATGAATGAATGGTAAATTATTGGCTTAATTTCTGTAATAACTGACTGAAATGATTGATTCTGAATTTGTAATTTGACTACAGAGAGAGAAGAATTCTGGGAGCAAATGTGTGATTTCCATGCATTCCAGGACCACCACCATTATACAAGACCCTAAGAATCCAGAACATATGAAGACATTTATTTTTGACCTGGCATATTGGTCTCACAATGGATTTCAAGTGGATAAAGATGGTGTGTTTATTTCAGCTGATCCTAGCAGTAAATTTGCAGGCCAGGTAAATTGCTTTAAAACAACTTCAATGGAAGTTTTTTGTTTTGTTTTGTTTTTAAATAAAGTATTAACAATATACCAGTACAATAATTTTTTATGCAAGCATATTATAATATATGCTTCCATATGCGAGTTTGGTTTTAAGTTTATTCCTTTTCATGCTAAACATGAGGTCCAAAAGTGCAGCTATTGCCTAAATAAATTTTTAGACACTCAAGTCAGTTATTTTCCAATGTATTGACATATTTTGAAAACGGAATGTCAGTCAAGTCAATTATATTTTCCTTTCTGAGATGAGCAAAATCAGCAAAACTTATGTGACACTTATTTATCACATGCAATGCACTATTCTGCCTTAAAGTTGCTCACAATTTGCTGTAGGGAGACAGGCAAAAAAGTGCATTCAAATGTTACACTTTCTGTGATAACAATATATATGGAATACAATGTGGTACAAAGGAAGAGTGGTCATTTAATCTGGACAGAGTTCATTAAGCTTCTTGAATCTGTGGGTTTGTAATTTCCATCAAATTTTGAAAAAAATTCAACCATAATTTCTCCAAGTAATTTTGGTCTCTCCTTATTCCTCCTGTAACTCTAGTTACATGTATGGTTGAGATTATCCCACAGGTCACTGAGGCTCTGTTCACTTCCTCCAAACTTTTTCTTTCTGTTCTTCTTATCTGCCTACTCATCTTCAAAAACTCAGCCCAGATATTATAGCCTTTGTTAAACCACCCCTAAAAATACTCTGTCAAATAGTTCTGACTTCACAAACTCACTGAAAGGATTTCATGGATATTCTGGGAATGCACTTTGAGAACCACTGCCCTAGAACAATCAATAAAAAAAAAATCAATCAACAAAAGTATAACTAATAAGTCAAGTGTGGGGAAATGGAATTATGAAACAAACTCAAAGTGTGGCAGGAAAAGAGGGAGAGAAAAAACAAACAGGAGAGGAGATAAATAGAATGCAAATAACAAGATCATAGATTTAATGCCAACCATTGATTAGTTGTCAAATGTAAATAAACATGCCAATTAAATGGCACAGATGATCAGATCTGATAGGAAAAGCTGGATCCAACTACATCTGTTCACATAAACCCAATTTAAATATAAATAAATAGGTATTCATGTAAACACTAAGAAAAAACTACAGCTATAATTACATCACACAAAGTAGACTTCAGAACAAAGAATATTTCATAATGATAAAGTAATCAATTCACTAAGAAGACATACCATCCTAAATGGGTGTGTACCTAATAAAGAACTTCAAAGTACATGAAGCAGAAATTGATAGAAATCAAAGGAGAAATAGACAAATCTACAATGGTGATTGGTGACTTCATCACTCCTCTCTGAGTAACAGAACAAATAACCCAAAATCAATAATATTGTAAAAGACCAGAACAATATCATCAACCTAACTGACAAGTATAGAACAATTCTGCTACCCGCCCCCTCCCCCCTTTCAACCACAGCACTACACACTTTTTTTGAGTGAACATGGAAGTTTTTGATAGGTCATATTCTGGATCATAAAACTAGTCTCAATAAATGTAAGGTAACTGAAATCATACAAATTACATTCTCTGACCATAGTGGAATTAAACTGGCAAGAAATGACAGAAAGATATTAGGAAACTCCACAAATATTTAGAAAATAGCAGATTTCTAAATAACCCATAGGTCAGGGAATAAATCATAAAAGAAATTAGTAAATATTTTAAACTGAATGAAAATCAAAATGTCAATATTTATGGGATGCAGCTAAAGCAGGGCTTAGAGGAAATTTTATAGCATTAAATGATTATATTAGAGAAGAACAATCTCAAATCAACAGTCTAGGCTTCCACCTAAGAATTTTGAAAAAGAAGAGTATAGACAAAGCCAGAAGAGGAAGAAATAAGAAAGATTAATGTAAGACAGTAAAATAATAGAGAAAAATCAATGAAAAGAAAAGCTGGTTCTTTCAAAATAACAATAAAATTGATAAACCTATAGCCAAACTGATCATCAAGGAAAAAAAGATACAAAATACCAAGATGAGAAATGAAAGAGAGATGTTACTGCAGATCTTACAGACATTAAAAAAATGAGAATATTATGAACAACTTAATGCTGATAAATTTAACATAGATGAAATGAGCACAATCCACTGAAGTTCACACAAAAAAAGAAATAGATAATTCAAGTAGCCCTATATCTATTAAAGAAATCAAATTTAGTTAACTTTCTCCCCTACAAAACTAAGCCCAGATGACTTTTCTGTGAATTCTACTAAAGGAAGAAATAATGAGAATTCTGAAAAAAGAAAAAAATCTTGTAGATGATAGAAGGACCATTCATTTTCTGAGGCCAATATTGCATCAAATCCAGCCAAATACTGCAGATCAATACCCTTTGTGAACATAGACACAAACATAATTAGCAAAATTTTAGCAAATAGAATCCAACAGTATATTTTAAAAAATACATCATTGTCAAGTGGGACATTTCCTGGGAATGTAATCAAATGCAGAAAAAGCAATTAACAAAATTCAACCCCCAATCATGATAAAAACTCTCAGCAAACTTAAAATAGGAGGGAGCCTCCTAGAAATAGAACTTCCATCAACACATAGGTAACATCACATTTGATGGTGAAACACTGAATGTGTTGCCCCTAAGGATGGGGACAAGGCAAGGAGGTCCAATCTCATCATTTCTATACAGCATCTACTGCAGGCCCTAGCCAGGGCAGTAAGGCAATTAATAGGAAATGAATGATAAGCAAATTGAAAATGAAGAAGTAAAACTATATTTGCAGCTAATAAAATTATCTATGCAAAACACCCTAAGGAATCTACCCAAAAAAGGGAGGAAAAAGCTACTATAGTGAATGTGTGTTTAGCAAGGTCAATATACAAAAATCGATAGTATCTCTCTATGCTAGCAGTGAACCATTGGAAATTAAGATTTTAAAATACTTACAATAACATCAAAAGCTCCAAATACATGCAAAATCTGTGCACTATAAAAACATTACTGGAAGGAAGACTTAAATGAATTAGAAGGCTCAACATTATTAAGAAGTCAAATTGATTAACAGATTCAAAGAAATCTCAATCAAAATGCCAGCAGTAATTTTTTTTGTAGAAATTGACACACTATTTCAATAATTTACGTGGAATTGTAAAGGGCTGATAATAGCCAAAGTTATTTTGAGAGAGAATAAAGTTAAAGAACTTAAACCCACTGTAGATAGACCTATAGTAATCAAGACGTAGTATTGGCTAAAAGACAGATAATATATCAATGGAACAGAATGCAGTGTCCAGAGATATATCCTCATATATCATCGTTTTTTTTGTTTTGTTTTGTTTTACAAAAGAGCTGTAATAGGTTGAATAGTCTCCCCAAATTTATGTCCAGCCAAAGCCTCAAAATGTGACCTTATTTGGAAATAAGATGTTTGTAGAAGTAATTAGTTAAGATGAGGCTATCCTGGATTAAAGTAAGCCCCAAGTCCAATTCTGTTAAGAAGAGGGAAATTTTGACATACAAATACACAGGGAGAATTCCATGTGACAATGGAGGCGGAGACTGCAATGATGCAGCTATAAGGCAAGGAATGCCAAAAACTACTGCGAGCGACAAGAAACCAGGAAGAGGCAAGGAAGGATTCTTCCTCAGAGCCTTCAGAGAGAGCATGGTATTGCCAATACCTTGATCTTAGACTTGTAGCCTCCAGAACTGTGAGACAATAAGTTTCTGTTGTTTTTAGTCACCCAGTTTGTGGTAATTTGTTATGGTAGCCCTAGCAAACTAACACAGGTGACAAGGTTCTTCAAAATTAAAGTCTTTCAACAAATGTTGCTGGAAATATTGGATATTCATGCAGAAAAATATGAACTTTGATCCTTTCCTTGCACCACATACAGAATGAACTCAAAATAGATCATAGACCTCTTAAAGCTAAAATTTAAAAACCTCTAAAAGAAAGCATAGGAGAAAATTGTCATGATCTCGATTTGGCAAAAATGTCTTAGATAGGACACGAATTATGAAAGAAAATATTTGACAAATGAGACCCAAACATTTTGCTCTTTGAGAGATACCAATAAGAACATGAAAAAGCAAGCCGTGAGGAAAGGAAATATTTGCAAAACATATATCTGATAAAGTACCCAAAATACATAACAAATTCTTACAAGTTAAGGGGAAAAAAGGAAGAAAAGTCCATTTTTTTTAATGGTAGGGAATTCCCTGGCTGTCCAGTGGTTAGGACTCAGCACTTTCACTGCTGAGGACCCAGATTCAATCCCTGGTCTGGGACTAAGATCCCACAAGCCGTGCAGTGTGGCCAATAAAAAGAAAAAAAAAAGGCAAAAAATTCTATCAGAGACCTCACCAAAGAAGATATATAACTTACCAATAAATCATAAAACCAATGAAAAAGTGTCCAGCTCTATTTATTAGTCATTAGGGAAATGCAAATTAATACCACAATGAGATAAATACTACTCATGAGAAATGACAAAATTAAAAACTGACAGTATCAAGTATTAACATGCACGAATGGAAAAACCGGAACTCTAATACAGTGCTTATGGCCATGTTCAGTTATTTTGGAAAACGGGCAGTCTCTTTACAATTTAAGCATACATTTAACATACAATGCAGAAATTCCAAGAGAAATAAAAATATATGTTCTCTCAAACACCTGTATACAAATATCCATAGCAACTTTATATGTAATAGTCCCAAACTGGAAACTCAAATGTCCATCAACTTGTGAATGGATAATAGAAATATATTTATAAAATAGAATGCAATTCAGCAATAAAAGGAACTAATGATTATATATGCAACAACATTGATGAATCTCAAAGAATTGTAGTAAGTAAAAGAAGTCATATACTGCAAAAGAAGTCAAAAGACTGTACACTATACAATTCCACTTAAATGACGATTTTAGAAGAAACAAAACTATAGTTACAGGAAGTAACTGAAAGTAACTTTCATCAGGGACTGAAAGTGGGAAGAGGGGCCTAAGTGCAAAGTGGCACAAGAGAACCTTTTAAAAACCTTGATTGTGGTGGTTGTCACATGGCCAAATACATATGTCAAAACTTATGAAACTGTATACTTTAAACTAATGATTTAATGAATATTAATTTTGTCAATAAAGAGTTTTTTCCAAAAAGAATAAAATACAAAGAAATAAATGTAACCAAGGAGGGGAATGACCTGTACACTGAAAACTATGACATTGAGGAAAGAAATTGAAGAAGACACAAATAAATGGAAAAGATATTCTGTGCTCATGTCTTGGGAGAATTAATATAGTTAAAATGTCCGTACTACCCAAAGCCATCTACAGATTCAGTGCAATTTCTATCAAAATTCCAATGGCATTTTTCAAAGAAATAGAATGAACAATGCTTAAATTTGTATGGAACCATAAAAGACCCTTGAATAGCCAAAGCAATCTTGAGCAAGAAGAACAAAACTGGAGACATCACACTTCTTGATTTCAAGCTATATTGCAAAGCTATAGTAATCAAAACAGTATGGTACTGGCATGAAAATGGACACATAGATCAACAGAGTAGAGAGCCTGAAAATAAACCCATGCATATATGGTAAATTAATTTACAACAGAGGAACAGAAACATACAATGGGGAAAGGATAGTCTTTTCAGGAAACTGGACAGCTACATGCAAAAGAATAAAACTGGTCCCCTACCTTACATTACTTAAAAAAATAGATTTAAGACTTGAATGTAAGACATGGGACCATAAAACTCCCAGAAGAGAACACAGGGAGTAAGCTCCTAGACATATCTTGGCAATGATATTTTGGATTTTACACCAAAAGCAAAAATAAAAAATGGGAGTACCTCAAGCCAAAAAGCTTCTATACATAAAGAAAACCATCAACAAAATGAAAAGGCAACTTATCAAAGAAAATGTTTACAGATCATATATTAATAAAAGGTTAATATCTAAAATAAATGAAGAATTCATATAACTCAATACCAAAAAATAATCTGATTTTAAAATGGACAGAGGGATTAAATGGACATTTTCCTCAAAGAAAGCATACAAATAGCCAACAGATACATGAAAAGGTGCTCAACGTCACTAATCATCAGGGAAATGCAAATCAAAACCACAGTGTAATATCACCTCACACCTGTTAGAATGGCCATCATGAAAAATGATAAGAGATACACTTTGGTGGGGATGTGGGGAAAAGGCAACCCTTGTGCATTGTTGGTGGGAATGTAAATTGGTACAGCCACTATCAAAGGGGGTATGGAGATTCCCCTCAAAATTAAAAATGGAACTACCATGTCATACAGCCATCCCACTTCTGGGTACTTATCTAAAGAAAATGAAATTACTATTTTGAAAAGATAGCTGCACTCCCACATTCATTGCAGCATTATTTACAACAGTCAAGACATGGAAATAACCTAAGTGTTCATTGACAGATGAATGGATAAAGAAAATGTATATATACATATATACATACATATACAATGGAATATTATTCAGCCATAAAAAGAGGGAAATCCTGCCATTTGCAACAACATGGGTGGACCTTGGGGGCATTATGCTAAGTGAAATAGTTTGGACAGAAAAAGACAAATACTATACAATCTCACTTATGTGTGGAATCTTCTTAAAGAATGAACTTATTGGACTTCCTAGGTGGCGCAGTGGTAAAGAATCTGCCTGCCAATGCAGGGGACAAGGGTTCGAGTCCTGCCCTGGGAAGATTCCACATGCCACGGAGCAACTAAGCCTGAGCACCACAACTATTGAGCCTGTGCTCTAGAGCCCGTGAGCCACAACTATTGAGCCCATGTGCCGCAACTATTGAAGCCCGTGTGCCTAGAGCCTGTGCTCCAAAACAAGAGAAGCCACTACAATGAGGAGCCTGCACACCACAATGAAGAGTAGCCCCCGCTCGCAGCAACTAGAGAAAGCCCGTGTGCAGCAACGAAGACCCAACGCAGCCAACAAATAAATAAAATAAATAAATAAATTTATTTAAAAAAATGAACTTATAGATACAGAGAACAGATTGGTGGTTGCCAGAGGCAGGGGTTAGTGTCAGGTATCAGGTTTGAGGGGTGTGGGGGGTGGGACATGGGTGAAATGGGTGAAGGTCATCAAAAGCTACAAACTTCCAGTAAGGTAAATAAGTCCTGGGGATATAATGTACAGCATGGTGATTATACAGGCAGACCTCATTTTATTGTGCTTGGCTTTACTGCACTTCACAGATACAGTGTTTTTTTCTTTTTCTTTTCTTTCTTTTTTTTTTTTTTTCCTTTTTTCTTTTCTTTTTTCTTTTAACAAATTGAAGATTTGTGGCAATCCTGTATTGAGCAAGTCTATTGGTGCCATTTTTCCAACATTGCTCACTTTGTGTCTGTGTCAAATTTTGGTAACTCTCCCAGTATTTCAAACTTTTTCTATTTCTCATGGTGATCTGTGATCAGTGATCTTTGATGTTACTATTGCAAAAAGATTATGATTCCCTGAAGGCTCAGATGATGGTTAGCATTTTTGAGCAGTAAAGTATTTTTTTAGTAAAGTATTTTTAAATTATGATGTGTGTATATATATATATATATATATATACACATACATATATACATTATCTTTTTAGACATCATACTATTGCACACTTAATAAACTACAGTTTAGTGTAAACATAACTTTTATATGCAATGGGAAACCAAAAAATTTGTGTGACTCTCTTTATTGCATTATTTGCTTTACTGTGATGGTTTGGAACTGAACCCACAGTATCTCTGAAGTACGCCTGTAGTTAAAAATACAGTAGTGTATATTTGAAAGTTGCTAAGAGAGTAGATCTTAAAAGTTTTCATCACAAGAAAAAAAATTGGGGGAAATCCCTGGCGGTCCAGTGGTTAGGACTCTGCACTCTCACTGCTGAGGGCCCAGGTTCAATCCCTGGTCGGGGAAATAATATCCCACAAGTCATGCCTCACGGCCCAAAAAAAAAACCCCAAAACAAAACAAAACAAACAAACAAGAAAAAAGTTTATAACCCTGTGAAGTGATGGATGTGAACTAAATTTATTCTGGTAATCATTTCTCAATATATGCATATATCAAATCATTATGCTGTGCACTTGAAACTAGTATATATGTCAATTTTATCTCAGTTTCTTAAAAGATAGTTTTAAAAGACTGCAAGAATTGTGCTGTAAAGAGACATGATTAGCTTTGTCAACAGCGTTCCCTCTCATCTTCAATGAGGCTGACCACCTATATTTTGTGGACCACCTATTAAGATACTGCAAAATTATTGTTTTACATACTGTAGTGTAAGAAACATTTTCATGTAGATGATTATAGATGATGAAAAGGAAGACACTAGAAATGCAGTTCTGTGACTTCTTGGCTTACCTAATATGCAAATCACTGACACCCAAAAGAGATTTCAGTGGAAACCTATACAGAATGATTCTATTCTCTAAGATTTTATTTATTTAATAAAATTCTATGTTGCTTGTTTGAAGTTTTCAATTCATAAAAATTGACAATAAAAGCATTTCCCCCAAATCTCCAAATAGCACAGAGGGAAAAAAGATAGCAAAACCAATTACTTTACTAAGCTTAGTGAGCGCTCCTTAGGTTCAGCTAATAACTCCTAAGGTAGAGTGGATATCTACATTGTTTTGATGAAAGTATGGTCTCAGTGTTCTGGGAAACCACTGGCCAGATTCCACATTTTAAGCCTAGAGATCTCCTAACACTTGTAGTATAATACTTTCTCATGAGAAATGAATAGTGTGAGAAAATTGGTTATTGTCTGTTGTCCTTGTATAAATCATACTATGTTGGTATGTGCATCCTTCCCAGAAATAAAAATTATATAAATTACATAAATGTATATATTGCAAGAAATGGAATATGTAATGCTTACTCTTATTGATATTAAAGAGAGAACAATATACATTTTGAAACAGCCTCAAATAAGAGAATTATTGCTGGCTATGGAAATAAGAGATAATATCTCATATTATAGATAATGTAGTAGATAATAGTAGATAATCCGATAATAGATAATAAAAGCCAGCCCACATCTTCTCTTTCAAGCAATTGTAGGCACAAGCATCTGTGTCTGCCACTAAAAAAAAGTGCACATGTATACACATGTGTTGGCTTCAGAATCACTAGGTCTCGTAAAAAAAACAAATTTCAGCAGCAGCGTGCTAAAATTAGTGTAGGAATTTTGTAACATTGTTGTTTGGATTAAAGAATACAGAGAAAGTAGAAAACACTTTGGCCTGTGTCCCTTGGTGCCTTGATATTTTTGTCTAATTGCTGAATTTTAAAGACCTAGCCCATGTTTTATCAAGGCTTTAAAATACTCAAACCTATTGCTAATGAATATTAGCTCATTGAAGATCCATGGTGATTGGTGGTGATCAGTGTTTCCCAAACTGAAAACCCCCTTTTTGGTTTCCAGCTTTATTTCACTGATTTTAAGACAGCATCTGAGTTATATTTCAAGTAAGTCATATGATACTAGTTAAGGTGGAATTCATCAAAACCAGAATATTAGATTTTGAGTACTGTGAAACGTCTGTGCTGAACTTGATGCTTGCGGTCTTCTTTCCAGAGAGATGTTTTCCATGATCTTGGCAGAGGAATTCTGGACAGTGCCTGGCAAGGCTATAATACTACTCTCCTGGCTTATGGACAAACTGGCTCTGGAAAAAGCTATTCCATGATTGGATTTGGTGCAAATAAGGGTATCATTCCAAATGTGTGTGAAGAGCTATTTCAAGCAATTGAGAACCAGGAGAAAAATCAAGAATACCACGTATGTATTATTCTACAATCCCTTCTTTAAGGTTTTTTTTTTTTTTTTTTTTTCCATTTTGGAAATTCTCTGCCCCCAGTGAAAGTTATTAGCATCTCTATTTTAGGATAACGTTAATTATCCTAAAACTTTACATGATTACAAAACCAAGTTTCAGCTAAATAAAATGTTGATTTTTTCTGATTCTAAGGAGGCAAACCCAAGAAGATATTTTTAAAAGGCATTTTGAGTATCATAGAAGCAGGCATCTTAAATGCTGACACAAAACCTTAGCTAACTCAAGTCTCTGGTTCCCTTTGCTCCCCTCTCCTACCAAGGTTGCAGGTGTGTTATCATCTTTATTTATTTATTTATATTTCTAAATAAAGAATGTTATTTTGTTTCCCCCAGCATAGTTTCTTACTTGCCCTAGCATAAAAGACCCAAGAAGTTGAAAGACCTGTACACTGAAAACTATAAACCTGTACACTGAAAACCTGTACACTGATGAAAGAAATTGACAAAAACACAAATAAATGAATGTACATCTCATGTTCATGAATACTGTTAAGATGTCCATATTACCCAAAGCAATCGACTGATTCAATACAATCTCTGTCAAAATTCCAATGGCATATTTCACAGAAGTAGAATAATTCTAAAATTTGTATATAACCAGAAAAGATATCAAATAGCCAAAACAATCATGAGAAAGAAGACCAAACCTGGCAGCATCACAACCCTGATTTCAAACTATACTACAAAGCTATAGTAATCAAAAAAGTACTGTACTGGCACAAAAACAGGCACAGAGATCAATAGAACAGAACGGAGAGCCCAGAAATAAACTCACACATATATTGATGATTAATTTATGACAAAGGAGCAAAGAACATGCAATGAAGAAGGAAAGTCTCTTCAATAAATGGTGTTGGGAAAGCTAGACAGCTACATGCAAAAGAATGAAGTTAGACCACTATATTACACCATACACAAAAATATATTCAAAGTGGATTAAACACTTAATGTGTCTTGAAACCATAAAAGCTCTAGAAGAAAACATAAGCAGTAACCTCAGTGAAATCAGTCTTAGCGATGTTTTTATGGCTCTGATTCCAAAAGCAAGGGAAAGGAAAGCAAAAATAAACAAATTGGACTAATAAAATGAAAAACCTCCTACACAGAGAAGGAAACCATCATTAAAATGAAAAGGCAACCTATTAAATGGGAGAAGATATTTGTAAGTCATATATCCAATGAGGTTAATATTCAAAATATATAAAGAATTTATACAACTCAACAGCAAAAACTCCCCAAAACCCTATTTAAAAATGGGCAGAAGGGGTCTTCCCTGGTGGTCCAGTGGGTAAGACTCCACTCTTCTAATGCAGGCGGCCTGGATTCCATCCCTGGTCGGGGAACTAAATCCCACATGCATGCTGCAACTAAAAGTCTGCATGCCACAACTAAAAGATCCCACAACTAAGACCCAGTGCAGCCTAAATAAATACGTAAAAAAAAAAAAAAAAAAAAAAAAAGGCAGAGGACCTGAAAAGGCACTTTTCCAAAGAGGATATACAGATGACCAACAGGGACATGAGAGGATGTTCAACATCACTAATTATGAGAGAAATGAAACTCAAAACCACAATGAGATATTGTTAACCAAAGTGGGGGTCTGGCTGCTCACCACTCAAAAGCCAAGAAAGAGACAATGCTGGTGGAAAGGAAAGTTTGCTTTATGTTTCAGATGCTGGAAACCTGGAGGGGGAGGGCAGACTCCTGTCCAAAGGCTGACTCTGCCCCCCAACAGTCAGTGGGCAAAAGCTATTATAGGTGGAGGAGAGAGGGCTACAAAAACAGTAGAGTCAGCTCGAACAGTCACCCTGAAATTGGTCATGTGGTGGTGTGATCAGCGTCATCTTGATTGTTTTAAGTACGGTTATTCTTCAGTTCCAGTGTCGGTTTGTTCCCATGTCTTTGAGACCAGTTCTCAGAATTGTGGCAGCTTATGTCATGGCTACCGTCTGGTCATCATGTAGTTAACTTCTTCCACCTAGTGGGGTTTTTAATATCTATAAAGGATATGGCTCAGAATATTATCTATAGTCCTTGAAGTGGAACCAAAGGTCCTTGACTATGCTTAATGACTAAACAATTATTATTTAGTCTTCTTGGACTGTTTTCCTTTGTATCTGCATTATCTCACTTCTCTAATTAAACTTATTCTTTGACTAAACTTTTTCCACAGACAAAAGGCAGGCTGAAGACACAGGGGACAAGGACCATAGGGTCCTGCTCCATTTCACTATCCCCTCACACCTGTTAGGATGGCTATCATCAAAAATGACAAGAGATAGAGAATTCCCTGGTTTTCCAGTGGTTAAGTCATGGGCTTTCAGTGCCATGGACCCATTCGATCCCTGGTCAGGGAACGAAAATCCTGCAAGCTGTGTGGCGTGACCAAAAAAAAAAAAAAAAAGAAAAAATGACATGGGATAGTGTTGGTGAGGATGTGGAGAAAAGGGAACCCTTGTGGCTGTTGGTGGAACTTTAAATTGGTGCAGTCACTATGGAAAACAGAATGGAGATTCCTCAAAAAACTAAAAATAGAACTACCATATGATCCAGCAATTCCACTCCTGGGCATTTATCCAGAAACAATGAAAACAACAATTCATAAAGATACATGCACCCCAAAGTGCATAGAAGCATTTTTTACAATAGCCAAGATATGGAAGCAAGCTAAATGTCCATCAAGGATTAACAGATAAAGAAGATGTGAAGATATATATATATATATCCACCCATAAAAAAGAATGAAATCCTGCCACTTGTGACATGGATGGACCTTGAAGGCATTACAGATGGAGAAAGACAAATACTATATGATTCTACTCATATGTGGAATCTAAAAAAACAAAATAAAATGAAAATCTCATCCATAAAGAGATCCGATCAGTAGTTATCAGAGGGGAAGGTGGTTGGGGGGTGGTCAAAACTCGTGAAGTGAGTCCACTGCGTGGTGGCAGGTGGAAGATTTGTGGTAATGATTACTTTATAGTGTACACAGATGTTGAATTATAATTCTGTATACCTGAAATTTATATAATAAAAAAAGTTCTCTTCTAATCTCTGCGTTGTCTGTTTTCTCTGAGTTTCTATTTTCTATCGTTTATTTTGATCTCTCTCATATGTATGCTATCCTTGTCTACTAATCCTTGACTATTTGTTTATTTTAGTTCTTCTCTGTTAGTTCTTCTTCATTTAGTTTCTTCCTTTGTGGTTTGATGATTTTCTTTAGTGGTATGCTTTTGTTCCCTTCTCTCTAGTTTTTGTGTGTCTATTTGTAGGTTTTGACTTTATCATGGGGTTCATATATCTTAACCTACTTGTTTTAAACTGGTGGTCATTTAACTTCAAACAGATTCTAAAATCTACATTTTTTGCTCCCCTCCCGCATGTTTTGTGTTTGTGATGTCATATTTTACATCTTCATGCTTATACCTTCACTGTTATTGTAATTATAGTTTATTTTACAATGTTTTTGTCCTTTAATCTTCATGCTAGTTTATTTAAGTGGTTGATCCCCAGCCTTTACTATATATTTATTTGCCTTTACTAGTGAGATTTTTCCTTTCCTGTAGATTTTTACTTGTTGTAGCCTTTTCTTTTCCACTTAGAGAAGGCCCTTTAACATTACTTTTAAGGTCGATTTAATATTGATAAGCTCTTTTAGTTTTTGCTTGTTTGGGAAGTTCTGGAGATGGAGCGGCGAGGGCCCAAGCCAGGTGTGAGCTGGAGCTTCTCAGTGGCTGTCACTGCCCTGTAGGGGGCAGGGTCGAGCCTCAAGTTGCTGGAGCAGAAGCCCTTTGGGTTGGGTCCGCTGGCTCCCTTCCTTCTAAGTGTGTGCCCTCCCCGCTCCAGCACCCTCACCCCAGACGGCAGCAGCAGCGCTGGGGCCATAGGGGCTGGAGCGGGTGCTCGACTCTGGCTGG
Organism: Hippopotamus amphibius kiboko; assembly: GCF_030028045.1. Taxonomy (NCBI): domain Eukaryota; kingdom Metazoa; phylum Chordata; class Mammalia; order Artiodactyla; family Hippopotamidae; genus Hippopotamus; species Hippopotamus amphibius. The sequence continues at coordinate 146,165,393 of NC_080188.1, forward strand.
TGCATGCCGGGGCAGTTGCAGGAAACTGGCCAGAGCCTCACGCAGTTTTAGTCTGATTTTTTTTTTAAAAATCCCTGTTTCTGGAGTGAGCAAATGTGTGCACATCCTTCATGTGTGGAGTCCAGGTTTCTTACAGCCTCGCTGCTTTTCAGACCAGCTCGGGGCTTCATCCCGCGCCACCCCTGGGTGTCAGACTTCAGGGCTGAGCCGCCCACTCCAACCTCTCCCTGCCGCGTCTGCAGGCCTGGGTGATACTCTCCTCTGTGTCGCTCCCAGGGGAGCAGGCCCGACCCGACTGCTTCTCTTCCCTTCCTGCGCGATTCTGTGTGGGTCTTTCTCACAGTCTCGGTTGTGTGAGACTTTCTGCAGGTCTCCAATTAGTTTTCAGTCAGAGTTGCTCCGCGGTATAGCTGTGTTGCTGGTACGTTAAGGCGGGGAGGTGACTCTGTGTCCTCCTCCTCTGCCATCTTGAGCTCCCCTCCCGTGTGTTCCTTCTCTGAAGCTAGCTGCACGCTCTGGGGAGGTGAGGCTCGACTGGCAAGACTCACCACAGGGCCTCTGACAGACAAGCCAGCTTGTCATGAGTCAGGGGATGGCGGTGGCAAAATGTCACTCTTAGAGCCTCTTCTCTAGACTAGAGTCGTTCAGATTCCTCCAGTTTCCTGTGTAAGCGGTATAAGCTTGGCTAGCATGATTCCAAAAGCCTGGTGGGGTAGAGACCAGTCTTCTTCTCTGCATATGTTCAGATTGGGAAGTGAGCAACACAGAACAACCTTTTTCTGTTCACAATTGAGACTGAAACACACACACACACACACACACACAATGTTTTGTATCTGTTTTAAATTTATATTAAAAACTTCCGGGACTTCCTGGATGGCGCAATGGTTAAATATCCACCTGCCAATGCAGGGGACACGGGTTTGATCCCTGCTCCAGGAAGATCCCACATGCCACGAGAGCAACTAAGCCTGTGCACCACAACTATTGAGTCTGTGCTCTGGAGCCTGTGAGCCACAACTATTGAGCCCATGGGCCACAACTACAGAAGCCCACACGCCCAGAGCCCGTGCTCCGCAACAAGAGAAGCCACCGCAATGAGGAGCCCGCGCACCACAATGAAGAGTAGCCCCCCACTCACCACAACTAGAGAAAGCCCGTGTGCAGCAACGAAAGCCCAATGCAGCCAATAAATAAATTTATTTAAAAAAAAGAACTTCCTCCATATCATTAAAATTATTTGAGAATCTCACATTGCTTGTGAAAAAGAGGTTTACTACTTATTTATTTAACATGTAGCTTTTTCCTTTGTTGTCCATTTATCTTGTTTCCATTTTTTTACTTTTTTTTCACAGATGACTGCTTCAAGAGAATCTTAACTTACTTTATGCTCTTTTCTATACAGGTTACATTCAGCATGCTGGAAATTTACAATGAACAGGTAACAATGATTGTATTTTCTGACACACAAATATGAGTGACTCTCTGCAGCTTAATAAACATCAGAGGCTCCCCCCCACCTATCCTACAGATAAAGTAAAAACTCTTTAGCCTGGCATTGACTGTTCAGCCATAACCTACCTCATTTTAGGCAGGTTCCACTTCATTTTATGTCCTTTTATCTCTGCACACTCTATGCTTCGGCCATACAGAACTGTTTCTTCCTTTCTAGAATATGTCATTCTTTCCTACATCTATCTTTCCCCTGCCTGGAATATACTTCCTGCTTTCTCTGGCCTTAAACCACTAAACCTCAAATCCATCTCAAATGTCAGCTCCTTTATACATCCTAAGGCTTCAGTCAGCCTGGCTTCAGTACAGGGGCTGGCAAACTTTATCTTCAAAGTCCAGACAGAAAATATTTTAGGCTTTGAGGGACATAAAGTGTCTGTCACAACTACTGTACTCTGTCCTCAGAGCATAGAGGCAGCCGCAGAGGATACGTAAGTGAGTGGACGTGGCTGTGTACCAATAAAACTTTGCTTATAGACACTGAAGCTTGAATTTCACATAATTTTCACGTCACAAAATATTTTTCTTTTGATTTTTCCAGCCATTTAAAAATGTGAAAAACATTCTTACCTCAGCGATCATAGAAAAACAAGTGAAGGGTTGAATTTGGCACAGAGGCTATAGTTTCCCTGATCATGGTTAGAATGTGGTTTCAAATCTCGGCTCTCTCATTTACTAGCTTTGTGACTTTGGAAAATCACTTTATCTCAGAGCTCAGTTTGCTTGTTTATAAAGTAGAGAATTTAAAATAAGGCACTACACATTGAGATACACTGAATCTTAAATTTCTAACGTAGTGCTTAGCAAATACTAGATATTCAGCAAGTGCTTTTTCATTCTACTCTTCCCATTTGTGCTTAGATTATACTGTAAAATTTTATTTACATATTTGTATCTCCAGAACAGAAAAGTGCACCTTTCTATTGGCAATACTTAGTATAATATTTGGTTTAGAATAGATGCCCCTAAGGTTTGCCGAATGGATAAATTGACAAAGGTATCTATAACTGTAAGTTTCTTAAGGATAGTCATATCCCAGGATTTCTTGTATAACCCCAAGCACTATTCAAAGCCTTGCACTTAATTATTACTAAATAAATATTATTGAAGAAATAAATCTGTCAGTGTTCTTCTCTTTATATTATGAAGAGAAGATAACCATTTTGTTTCTCATATGCTTCCACGAGCATTTATTACTGCTGAAGGTTGACAGTAAATTCAAATGGGTTATTATGTTAACATCACTGATTAAATTTCTATTTCTCTCAAGTTAATGGGCTTGGGAGACTGTATGGCTCTTTTATTTCATACTGATAACTTCAAGAGGACAACTTTACTTCCTTTATTACGAAGTTCTTGTGGAAGAAACGGGGGGAATGGCATCACACTGTAGGTCCCCTACTGATACCTATTAATGAGGATACTCTCTCTGGAATTCTCTTTTCTCATCTCTAAAATAAGGACATTGGAATTCCTAAAAACCCCTTCATGTCTCACCTTCTATGAGTCTCTGGTATTTTTTCAGTAGTACTTCAATAGTCAAAGTGAAGTTTATTAGATACTTTTCATGTTTCAGACATCATACAAGACTCTGAGAATGAGTAAAACCTAAGACATGATTTCTGCCGTGGAGAAGTTTGGTAGAAGATAAAATATCCACTGCAGATGGTAGTAAAATATATTATGTATACCACATGAATGGTGAAAAGAAAGACATAGAAGAGAGAGAACTAATACTGCCTGGGATTGTTGGTGTTGTTTGTCAACAGAAGAGTTAGACTGGACCTTGATCTTTCATGAGTTTGGTGAAGCAGTAGGAGGGCTGGGAGGCACTTTAGGCAACAGGATTAGTGTTAACAAGTGCAGGGATACGTGAAAACATGTGGCATTTAAGAGAACAGTGGGGGCCTTGTGTAGCCAGAGCTGGAAGCATGTGGGGAGGTGAGAACAGGGAAGCAGCAGGAGATGCAGCTAAACATTGGTTGCCAAAAGGCAAAGCCTCTTTGTCTGGGAGGTGATGGAAAATCAGTAAAGGATTCTAAACAGGGAAATAAGAGAATCAGACTGGTGTTTTGGAAGATTTCCCTAGCAGCAAAGTGAAGGAGTGGGGTTGTATTTGAAGGCGTGCCAGATAGAGACAGAGTTAGGAGAGTCTCACAAGAGCCAAGGTGAGTGAAGAAGGTCTTGTGATAACCATTGATTCAATCTCCAGGTACAACCTGGAGGATCCAGTACCAGGATCTGCCTTTGTCTCTGGGCACGTGCATTCCATTTAGATAAACCTACTTCACATTTTTCTAGTTAACCTTATTCAGACACATCTTCAACCTTAGATGCGAGAAATGGCAAGGGGATTTTCTTTATTTGAGGAGGCACTGTTAGTTTTTGAGGCACAGGACCCGAGCATAGAATGGTACACGAAAGTTGCAGCAGCCGTTCAGAATGCAATCCAGTGCCACCATGTCATCTATGATGAGAAAAAAAGAGCTACTACCCAGACATCACTGGATCATTTTTTCAAAAGGGTAGATAGAATTGAATCCAGCAAGGAACCAGATTCTGTGCCATCAGCGTCAGGCACGAGTGAGATTGCAGCTCGCCCTCCGTCTCCTGTTGCTGACCATCCTTCAGCTCCACCACCTCCCACCTCCTCTCCCTCCCCCACTCAGTAACTCTTCTTGCCTGTTCACTCGATGCCAGCCCCTGTATGTGAGCTATTGTACTGTACTACTGTACTTTTCAAGATACTGTACTGTAAGATTAAAAATGTTTTCTTTATTTTTTGTGTTTTTTTTATGTATTATTTGTATGAAAAGTATTATAAACCTATTACAGTACAGCACTATATAGCCGATTGTGTTAGTTGGGTACCTAGGCTAACTTTGTTGGACTTATGAACAAATTGGACTTATGAATGTGCTCTCAGAACGGAACTTGTTCTTATGTAGGGGACTTACTGTACTAGTAAAGAGAAATGGCCCCACCTTTAGGGACCTTGCAGTCTGGTTGAAGTGCTCTAGGTTCTTGAAAATAATGAAACTGAATTTCTAAAAAATAATTTGCTTCTGATTTCCACTAATTACAACAGGTTTCCATATTTTGTTACTTGTCATTTCTCTATTCCTTACTTATCCAAATTATGAGGTGGTCTGGTATCTACAGAACTTTAATATTTATTCATTCATCCAATACATATTTACTGAGCACCTAATATATTCTAGGAGGAGCTATAACAGTGAAATGAACAAAAATCCTTGCCTTCCTGAATTTTACATTATTTATTCTTTTTTCCACAGGTAAGGGATTTGCTGTCCAAAACCAAGAAACCTGGAGGGCTAAAAGTAAGGGAAGACCAACAGCTGGGCTTTTATGTGGATGGTCTGAAGTCAGTGCCTTGTGAGAACTATGCCCAGATTGAAAGACTGATGGAACAGGGAACAAAAATAAGGACCACAGCTTCGACCAACATGAATGCCAGCAGCAGCCGGTCTCACATGGTCCTCACCATTCAGTTCAAGCAGGTGAGATTCAAGCGGATGCCATTGGCCCCACCTCCCACCAAGGGGGTCCAGGGAAGTTTTCCTAGTAGCATTATGGGCTGGTGAGTATTATGGAATCTTTTTAGATTTGACCTATAGATTAAGGTAGCTATTTCCAAACACAGACTATAGGGTCAGAAGCAGGAGAAAGTGAGGCACTTGTCTTCTTCCCTCCCTCCCCCCACATCCATGCCCCACCCTGGCCTAAGCGAGCCTCTTACTAATGGAAGGGTGGCAGTAAGATCTACCAGATCCCAGAAATGCCCCTGGGACTAAAGACTGATTTCCCTTAAGTAAATTCCATGCTCTGAGGAACAGGTTTTGACCCCCAAGTTGATCAAATTGTGGCGATATGAGGATGAGTGTGTGGTTTGTCACGGAGGATTCCAAGAGTAGGCCTTCTCTGCATCACCAATACAATGATGGCCAGCTCTCAGATCTATGCGCCTAGGGGACCACCAGATCCTGAAGTGTCTGTCCGGTATTTGGAAGTCCAAGATAAAGTCTTTGAAACCAGGTAATCCATGTAACGCTCCACTAACCAGAATCTTTGATAAACTAGAACACACTTTTCTCCTCCCCTCTCTTTGGTAGATATCACCGAGTGACCTCTACAGTTGTGGACAATTTGATTCAGAAATGGTTATTCACAAAGTCTGGTTAAACATTATAGTTAGCTACAATTCTACCACCTCTATCCCCTAAGCCACAGCACTAGTAATAGATAAAATAGTAATAAATAAAGATTGTCCTGCTCTAACGAGGAATAGTGGAAGAACACTAGACCACGTATGACTCTGTTTACCAGCTCTGAAACTTTGGGAAATAACTTACCTTTCCTGAGTTGCAGTTTCTCGTTCTGTAAAAGGAGACGAATAGTTATCCTCATAGGAATATTGAGAAGTTTAAATAATATACTGCATTTTAAAGAACTTTGTAAACTTTTAAGAATTGTTCACGTGATTTTACAATGTTAGTGAAATTCATAAATCTTACATATGGTTTGCCCTGCTATGTTTTTAACTTGATATTTTGGAGGCAAGAGACAAAATTAACTGGAAAAAAATAAGCATACTCTGTTAACTGGGGTCAGTAACAATATTAACACCTATTAGTGTATGCCAGGCATGGTTAGAACTGCCTACATCTATTATCTTTTACCCTTGTAACATCCCAATAATATGCTATCATCCCTATTTTACAACTGAGAAAGTTGAAACTCTGAAAAGTTAAACCGTTTGCTCATAGTTACATGACAGCAGGGAATCTGTAGCATTCTAAAAGACATGTTCTTTCCACTACATGACTATACCCTCCTGAACAGTTACTTATTTTGCAGATTTCACAGTATATTTAAAATACTTATTGATCGGGAATTCCCTGGCAGTCCAGTGGTTAGGACTCCATGATTCCACTGCAGGGGGCACAGGTTTATCCCTGGTTGGGGAACTAAGGTCTCCCAAGCTGTGTGGTGCAGCCAAAAACAAAAACAAAAAAAACCCCAAAACATGAACCTGATGTACCCCCCCAAAAAAAAACCCCAAAACAAAAAACACCCCCCAAAACACCCCAAAAAACAAAAACAAAAGCAAACAAAACAACCAACCAACCAACAAAAAAACCTTATTGATCACAGAAATACTAGAGCAATAATTGGTATCTAATATCTCATTGGAAATAGCTTTGCAGAATTGGGAAGTGGCAACTGAGTCATTTGGGTCTAGTAATGTTGTAAAATGTCATTGTAAAGAAGATGGCATTTTAACTTATAAATTTTATTATATCTTTTTTGAGTGTGAAATACAATTGGAAAAAATATTTTAGGATGTAAAATAGATTGACTTCTTATGTAGCCTGCTACCACTCTAATAGCATAACTTGTGGTGCTTTCCTACAGGTTTTCCTAGACAGAGACCTCACCAAACAATCCAGTATTAATTTGGTGGATTTAGCTGGAAGTGAAGGGCAGAAATCTTCAGGATCCGAAGGAGACAGACTGAGGGAAGGATCACGAGTTAACTTAAGTTTAACTAATTTAGGAAATGTTATCAGGTAAATAATCAGTGGATAGGTACTTATTTGTGCCATAAAAATGACCTCAAATATCAAAATTTAATCATGACCCTTGGTTCATGGCCCACTGTCATCATTGGTTCATTCCAGGAGCTCCTATAGATTCTATTTTAAACTAATTAATTGCTTTTAAATGAAGTAACAAACACTAATAAAACCACCACCCAACCCAAGAAACAGTTGGTATTCCTCTCCTATGCTCCCCTTGGAGGTAGCCACAATTTTGAATTTTATGTTTATCTCCTTCCCTTCCTGCCTTCCTTCCTTCCTTCTTTCTTTCAAACTTTTTTTGTTTTACCACAAGTGAATATTATTATTTGGTGGCTCTGATTTTTGAATTTCATAAAAAGGGTAAAATATTACATTATTTTCTGCATCTTGCATTTTTTAAGTTGTTAAGATGTATAGCACATAAACTAACGTGCACAAGTCTTAAATGTTCAGCTCAATGAATTTTTAATGTATGTATATATCTATGTAATTACCACCTATATTGAGATATGGAACATTTCCAAAGTCCAGAAGATCCCCTTACACCCCCTCCTGGTTTGTAATCCCACCAAAAGAAACTGACATTTGTTACCAAAGATTGTTTTGCCCCGCTGTACTGATTTTCACATGAATGCGATCATTTCTATGAGGTCACTGTCTTTTGCATCTGGCTTCATTCGCTAAGGAGTGTGTATGTGAGACTAAGCCATGTTCTTTCATGGAGCAATTATTAGTGCTTCTTCATTGCTATGCAGGATTCCACTGTAGGAATAAACCACTATTTTTCCATTCTCCCATTGATGGGCATTTAGTTTGCTTCCAGGTTTTGACTGTCATGAATAAAGTTGCTATCAACATTCTTGCACATGTGCTTTGGGGAAAATAATCACTCATTCCTCTTAAGTATATACCCAGGAGTAGAGTTTGCTTTTAAATTCAGCATTATTAACAATATCCATCCATGTTATGTGTGGCTCTAGTTATTTTCTGTTCTTTTACTAAACATTGTGTCTATGAGATTCATCCATGTTGTTACAGCAGCAGTTGTTACTTCTTTTTCATTGTTGTGTAGTATTCCACTGTGGGGATATGCCACAATTTATTCCTTCATTCTCCTGTTAATTGGCATTTTGGTTGTTTCCAGGTTTTTGTTTGTTTGTTGCTATTACAAACAGTGTTACTATGAACATTCTTGTACACTGGGTATCGAAGTTTTTTTGGTATAGACAAAGAATTGAAATTATTGGGTTTTATATATAAGGTGTGTGAATACCTAATTTTTCCAGATGGTGACAAATTGTTCTCCAAAATGGTTGGACCAATTTATGTTTCCATCAGCAATATATAACATATCCTATCAATCTACATCTTTTCTAAGGCTTGGTATTGTCGGATTTCTTGATATTTACCAACTGAATGCGTATAAATATACTTTACTATGGTCTTGATAGTCTTGGTTACTAACAAGCTTGAGTATCATTTGATTTGTTTATTAGCAATATGTTTCCTCTCAAAATACCTGGTCTTATGTTTTTCTCATTATTCTATTGTCTTTTTCATTGATCTGTACACAATTTTAACATATTTTTATTACTCTTTTCTTAGGTATATATATTGTAAATATCTTCTCCCAGTTAGTAGCTTGTCTTTTCAGTATTTTTTAAGAACTTTTATTGAGATACAGTTAACATACAATAAGTCTTTTCACTTTTTTAAAGCTATCTATTGATGAGCAGAAGTTATGGTTTATGTTTTGCATTTTTGCATTTTCTGTGCCTTAAGAGAATTTATACTTAAGTTCCTATCCATCTGAAGTCGACGTATAGTAGTATAAAATGGGCACCCTTTTTTTCCTTATAGATTACCAATTTTTTCAGGTTATTTGTTAAATAGTCTCTCCTTTCCCCAGTGATCGTCTATGCTACTTCTGTTATATGTCAAAATTCAATATATGCTTACTGCTCCTTGGCTCTTTAATCTGTTCAGTTGGTCAACATCTAAATATAATAAACACTTTATCCTATTCCTGGATAATATGAGGATCTCCATCCTACATATGCAATTGTTGATATATATTTTAATTCTACTCTTCTTTAACCCCCACAGACATTATCATTACTATGTTATACAGTTAGTGTTCATTCACATTTATTCCTTTTTTATTATTTTTATTCATTCCTCCTTAAACCTCAGAGCTGCTCTGTAAGATCAGTTTCCTTCTGGTTGAAATATATTCTTTAGAATTTCTTTTAGTTAGTGATCCTCTGCTGATGGCAAACTCAATTTTTGTTTGGTTGAAACTTCTTTGTTTTACCTTATTTTTGAAAGATAATTTTGCTGAGTATATAATTCTAGATGGGCAGTATTTTCTATCAGCTCTTTAAGGATACCATCTCCCATTTCCTATTCTTGGTCTAATTGCTATTCCCTTGAAGATAATCTTTTCCTTAGCTGCTTTTAAGCACTTCTTTTTTGGTGCTCTCCAATTTTATTATGTTGCACTTGAGTGTCAATTTGTCTTTATTTACACTTCTTGGAGTTCCTTAGCCTCCACAGCTCTGTGATGGTGATTTTCATCAATACTAGAAAATTCTCAGCCATTATCTGTCACATATTGCTTCTGCCCATTTTTTCCCCTCTTTTGTCTCCTGAAACTTCAATTAAACTATTTGAATCTTCTTACCCGTGCTCCATGTCTCCTAACCTTTCTTTCTTGTTTCTCATCTCTATGCTTCCAGGCTGCAGTCTAGATTTCTTCTGAACTATCTAGTTCACTAATACCCATTATAGCAGTGTCTACTTTTCTGTTGAACCTATCCATAGAGGTTTTTTTTTCAGATCTTTTTTTTAATAAATTTATTTATTTATTTATTGGCTGTGTTGGGTCTTCATTGCTGTGTGCGGGCTTTCTGTAGCTGTGGAGAGCGGGGGCTACTCTTTGTTGTGGTGTGTGGGCTTCTCAATGCAGTGGCTTCTCTTGTCGCAGAGCATGGTCTCTAGGTGTGCAGGCTTCAGTAGTTGTGGCACGTGGACTCAATAGTTTTGGCTCGCAGGCTCTAGAGTGCAGGCTCAGTAGTTGTGGCGCATGGGTTTAGTAGCTCTGCAGCATGTGGGATCTTCCCGGACCAGGGCTCGAACCCATGTCCCCTGCATTGGCAGGCAGATTCTTAACCACTGGGCCACCAGGGAAGCCCTCTCCATAGAGTTTTAAATTTCAATTATTGTATCTATTCCTTTCTAGATGATCATTTTGTTTATTTTCTAAATTGATAGATTAATTTCTTAGATTTCTTTTCTCTGTGATTATAATTTCACAGAGATGGGATTTCCTCTCTCCTCTTCCCCGCTCTCTTCAATGACAACACTGCTTTCTCAGTAGTGCCCTGAGTGGGGCAGGGACTGAGCTGTTACTTCTCTCATTCACTGTTACTCTGATGCTATAGTCCTAGGGGGTCCTAATTCTATGGGATCTTCCTAAGGAAGTATGAGAGAAAGACAAGAAAACGACTTAAACCCACTCCCCATACCTATCTTCACACTGCTAGCCTGCCACCCTCTTCCTCAGATCACAACCCTTTCCTATACATAAACTTACAATTGCGTGCAGGCTCTGGGTTTTCCTCCCAAGCTTTAGTGTGTTAGTGTCAGATCTGGGCTTCCCTCTCTGTTATGGTTTCCCCAGTGTTGACCTTGGAGGGGGAGCCAGCAGCCTGTACTGCTATCTCGCTTCAGCATCTTTGTACAGAAGGTGCTTCAACTATTGGATATACCTTAGAGTCATGTCTGTGGTATATGAGGTCAACAAGGGGATCTGAGGGGTGTTTCTGACTTATCCAGATGGAGGCAGATTTCTTCTTGTTACATTTAAAATTTTTTGTCATTTTATATTTTCTTTTCATTCAGTGCTCTGGCTGATGCAGCCATGGGGAAGAAAGTCTTGCACGTTCCCTACAGAGACTCTGTTCTGACCAAACTGCTCCAGTCAGCTCTGGATGGAAACAGCAGAACAACTTTGGTAAAGTGACTTTCTTACCACATTTTAGACTGTGTAGACTCATGTAGCTGTTATTATTGCTGTTGTTATTATTATTAAAGTTATTCTCCGTAGACTACTGAACACAGCACTCTGCATTGATATAGCATGTTCTTACCTATTATCTCATGACTCCTGGAGCTCTTTCTATGGCAATGTTCAAATCAAGTTTCTATACTGCTAATTTTGATTTTTTAATTTACTCTTTTCTGTAGTTTTCAAGTTCTCTACAAGGAACATATATTACTTTCATTATCAGGAAGAAACTAATACAATTTTAAAACTAACACTAACAGTGTCATATTATTCTAAACCTGCAGTCATTCCATGGCAAGACTGGAAATCAGTTTTTGACTGTTTTAGACACAGGGCAGGGCTTTAACCTGGAGAGGAGCTGAATCGTGTCATTGCAGCCAAGACTCCAGACTCTATTATTGAAAGTTTGCCAAGTAGGTACAGTGTGCAGTGTGTTAAGTCAGGGCACTCCGCTCTCAAGCTTCAGGTTCAGGAAGGAACAGAACTGGGCGAGCTCTGCCTCCTGTCTTGTACTGGCCTCCAGTCTGTTGTCCTGGTTAGGAGAGAAATGCTTGCTGCTAGACCCATCTTTATCATTTATTCTTGCCTAACTATTTTCAAACATTTTATTTTAAAGTTTTTCTGGTTGTCAGTACCTGTGGGCCTCAGTGGGGCATCCCCCAAGAGCTCAGACTAAAAGAAGGCCCATAAGATGCCTCTGAAGGTTAAACTACAAAATCACATCTAACAGGCCTGAGCAGATGTGGGCAAGGTCTCCCGAGAGAGAGGATGACTTCCGGGTCTGCTGGCTGAGGTGTTAAGACACTTTAACAAAAAGTATGTGGTGGGTGGGAGGTTGGGGGAGTGCTCACCAGTCATCTCAGGAGGTGAATGGAAAAGAGGATCTGCAAAGCCAACATACAAACTCTAGAGTTTCCATGGCTCCAACCCCAGTTTCAGCATACTTACTGTGAAACCTCCTTTTTTTCCTTCCTAAAGTGAAGACAACAGTATTGCCTTGAAAATATTGCTGTAGTGATTAAATGAGATGACATAATGAACAAGCTTTAAAAAAGCTGCAAAACTGGACAAAGATAAAGGGTTATTCACCAGGCCTTTATGCTCTGCATCGTGGCCTCTAGGTCCACAGATTAGGAGCTGCTGTGTGAGCAGTCACATTCCCTCCTGTTCACCCTCAGTGACCTTGCCCACCTCCAGCTCATCAAAGAGTTTGTTTTCTCATTTGAATTCTAGAACAATTAAGCCAAAGGCAATAGCCAGACTTGAAACCATACAAGTGGCTACCCAGTAATGATTTATGTATTGGGCTCCGCGATGCCAATGTTCAACAGTCATTTAAATCCCCAAGGAAATCTGCTGGGGACTCAGTGCTGAGGGCTGAGTAGTACAGAGGTTAGTAGCACAGGTGTTCAAGTCAGGGCTGGTTCAGGTCCCAGCTCTACCAGTTATTATCTGGGTGACCTTGGCACATTATTCTTCTCTAAGCTTGAGTTTTCTGTCCAAGATGTAAAATTTAAATAATACCACAAATTACAAGATGTTCCATGAATGATAGCTGTGTAATATCAACAACAAGAGCTCTAAAACCTTATATGAAAAACACAATCTGAAAAGGATACTTTTTACAGATAGCAGCCATAAGTCCAGCTGACATCTGCTATGAGGAAACTTTATCAACATTAAGATATGCTGAAAGGTATGCTTAAGAACACTTATTATCCATGGTGGTTCTAGGTTCTAAATCTGGCAAATTCTTCTAGTACCCTTGTACTTGACGGGTTGGCGTCTTGGGAAGGGTCCAGAAGAAGGAAGAACAAAATGATTTGTGAGAGAAGATAAAACAAATAAGAGAAGGTAGAATTGGGGGCTCAGGGCCCTCCTGAGCCTGTCATTCCTCACTCCAGCCCTGGGTGGGGGAGGAGCCACGGGCTCAAACCCATGGGAGGAAGCGTCCACCCCAATCCTGATGTGGTTAGTTATCTGTCTCCCTACGTTTTCCTGCCAAACAGCATGGCCGTTCACAGATGCCCTTTTTGTCATATGGGACACAGGGAATTTTTGTGCTAATGATAAAGATGAGCATGTCAGAGGCACTCCCAAAGCTGGGAACCAGCCCTGGGCTCTGCTGCTTTCCCTGAGTTGGTTCTCATTTCTCCAGGCCCCAGACAAACAGGTCATAGGCATCTCCTTCCAGGGAGGGGCTATCACTGCAGGTTGCTTCCCTTCCGACTGGCTCGGGAAACAAGCCCACTCGATTGGCCCCTGTAGGAGGCTGTAGCCAAGCTGAGTTCCTGCTTTTCAAGGCAAGCAGGAGCATGCTCCCCCTGACCCTTTTAGGAAGGTGAGGGTCTGGGGAAAGGGAGCCTCTAACTAGGGGTAGAAACCACGTGCCACCACCACCCCTCCATCCTGTTCACATGGCAGATACTGAGAATCCACCTCTGCAGCGTTCCCATTGGCTCCACGCAGGAGCTTGGAATTCTCGGCCGGTGTTCCAGGCAGCTGGAGCTGGCACGTGAAATGAATTTGGTTCCTATTCCAATATGTCACTTGTCAGGTATGGGCCTGTGTGTCAGAATCTGGCCCTACATGCTATGGGACCTGAACCTCCCTGGCCCTCGGTGACCACACATGGGGAAGGAGGTGATACCTCAGCTGGGGTGAAGACCACCTGAGATCATTCATGAACTGTTCCTGGCTAAGTTCATGAGGCTGAAGCTCAGCAGTGGTAGTTGTTATAATGTCCCCAAGTCATCACCTGTCCTTCCCGTCTTTCCTTGGCCTCTTCTCAGGGAGGGGCCCTTGCATTTTAGTCACAAACACCTGCATTCTCATCCTTCACTGTGTGGCCTCAATATCATTACTCCATTAAACATTTTCTTCCAGCATTTGTACCACTCAGATCTTAAGGTTGAATTTTGGTTTTAGTAATATTTAGAATGTTCGTTTTCTCTCTGCTTATCAGATCTAAATCTGTTGCTAGCAGCTTTTCAGTGAGAGACTGTGTGATGCAGAAGAAGGAGAAAATGGTCCCCAGGGGCCCTAGGCTCCAGGCCCCTATCTGCCGTGGACTGTGTGACTGTGGGAAAGCCTTGGAAACCTTATTCCTCAGTGAAAGGAGTAAGGTTGCCAGATTTAGCAAATAAAAATACAGGATGCCCCCAGGAACAAGACAAGGTGTCCACTCTCACCATTATTATTCAACATAGTTTTGGAAGTTTTAGCCAAAGCAATCAGAGAAGAAAAAGAAATAAAAGGAATACAAATTAGAAAAGAAGAAGTAAAATTGTCACTCTTTGCAGATGACATGATATTATATATAGAAAACCCTAAAGACTCTACCAGAAAACTGCTAGCACTCATTGATGAGTTTAGTAAAGTAGCAGGATACAAAATTAATGCACAGAAATCTCTTGCATTCCTATACACTAACAACAGAAGAGCAGAAAGAGAAATTAAGGAAACTCTCCCATTCACCATTGCAACCAAAAGAATAAAATACCTAGGAATAAACCTGCCTAAGGAGGCAAAAGATCTGTATGCAGAAAACTTTAAGACATTGATGAAAGAAATCAAAGATGACACAAACAGATGGAGGGACATACCATGTTCCTGGATTGGAAGAATCTACATAGTGAAAATGATCGTACTACCCAAAGCAATTTACAGATTCAATGCAATCCCGATCAAATTACCAATGGCATTTTTCACAGAACTAGAACAAGAAATCTTACGATTTGTATGGAAATGCAAAAGACCCCGAATAGCCAAAGCAATCTTGAGAAGGAAAAATGGAGTTGGTGGAATCAGACTTCCTGACTTCAAACTATACTACAAGGCCATAGTGATCAAGACAGTATGGTACTGCCACAAAAATAGAAAGGAAGATCAATGGAATAGAATAGAGAACTCAGAAGTAAGCCCAAACACACATGGGCACCTTATCTTTGACAAAGGAGGCACGAGTATACAATGGAAAAAAGACAGCCTCTTCAATAAGTGGTGCTGGGACAATTGGACAGCAACATGTAAAAGAATGAAATTAGAACACTTCCTAACACCATACACAAAAATCAACTCCAAATGGATTAAAGACCTACATGTAAGGCCAGACACTATAAAACTCCTAGAGGAAAACATAGGCAGAACACTCTATGACATACATCAAAGCAACATCCTTTTTGACCCACCTCCTAGAATCATGGAAATAAAATCAAGAATAAACAAATGGGACCTCATGAAACTTAAAAGCTTTTGCACAGCAAAAGAAACCATAAACAAGACTAGAAGACAACCCTCAGAATGGGAAAAAATAGTTGCCTATGAAACAATGGACAAAGGATTAACTCCAAAATATACAAGCAGCTCATGCAGCTTAATACCATAAAAGCAAATAACCCAATCCACAAATGGGCGGAAGACCTAAATAGACATTTCTCCAAAGAAGACGTACAGATGGCCAACAAACACGTGAAAAGATGCTCAACATCACTAATCATCAGAGAAATGCAAGTCAAAGCCACAATGAGGTATCACCTCACACCGATCAGAATGGCCATCATCACAAAATCTGGAAACAACAAATGTTGGAGAGGATGTGGAGAAAAGGGAACTCTCCTGCACTGTTGGTGGGAATGTAAGTTGGTATAGCCACTATGGAAAACAATTTGGAGGTTCCTTAAAAAACTACAAATAGACCATGTAATGACCCAGTAATCCCACTCCTGGGCATATACCCAAAGAAAACCATAATCCCAAAAGAAACTTGTACCATAATGTTTATTGCAGCACTATTTACAATAGCCAGGACATGGAAGCAACCGAAATGCCCATCAACAAATGAATAGATAAAGAAGATGTGGCATATATATACAATGGAATATTACTCAGCTCTAAAAAGGGATGAGATGGAGCTATATGTAATGAGGTGGCTAGACCTAGAGTCTGTCATACAGAGTGAAGTAAGTCAGAAAGAGAAAGACAAATATTGTATGCTAACTCACATATACGGAATCTAAAAATGGTACTGATGAACTCAGTGACAAGAACAAGGACGTAGATGCAGAGAATGGACTGGAGAACTCGAGGTTTGGGGGGGGCGGGGGGTGAAGGGGAAGCTGAGACGAAGGGAGAGAGTAGCACAGACATATATATAGTACCAGCTGTAAAATAGATAGCCAGTGGGAAGTTGTTGTATAACAAAGGGAGTTCAACTCGAGGATGGAAGATGCCTTAGAGGACTGGGATGGGCAGGGTGGGGGGGACTCGAGGGAGGATGCAGGGGGAGTCAAGGAAGGGAGGGAATACGGGGATATGTGTATAAAAACAGCTGATTGAACTTGGTGTACCCCCCAAAAAATAATAAATAAATAAATAAAATAAAAAAAAAAATACAGGATGCCCAGTTAAACTTGAATTTCAGGTAAAGAACAAGTCATGTTTTAGCATAAGTGTATCCCATGTGGCACTAGCTGGGAGTGAACTAAATAACCTCTAAGCCCACTCCTGGCCTGGAGCACATGGCAGAACGGTCACTGGCAGCCTCCAGGGTTTATGTTCTTGCAGTAGCAGTGATTGAACAGATTTTTTCCTTTAATCAAGTCAGCCCAACTTAGAGAGTGTGTTCAGGGCCTAGAATACGTGAGGGGAGGGCTCCAGGCCTCCTCTGAGCTGCTCATGTTTATTTGAACTGTGGGTGTCTCTGAGTCCCTTCTGGTCTTAATGGTTTACTGGAAACTTACACGGTGGAATCTCGAATCACTTGGGCGTGAAAGGCTCCCACTTTGAACTTTTGAGAACAGAGCCCAGTTTCCAACCAGTGCTCTGGAGGTACTGCTCCAACTGCAAAAGGGCTAGGACCTCACTGTGTGTCCACCTGTGCACAGGGCTAGGAAGATCCGGAACAAAGCTGTGGTCAACACCTCGACCCTGATGAGAGAGTCCAGGGCAGAGAACAACAAACTGCTGCTTGGATGTGGAAACTCCAGAATGTCAGGTAAACCGAGACAGGAGTCAGCGGGGGTCCAAGCCAGCACCAGGAGGCTGGGAGCAGGAGAGAGGGAGTGGGGGAGGCAGTGTGGCCAGGCCCAGGCCTGGGGGCCAACCCTTCCGTGTAGTCTTAGGGGAGCCCTAGGGCAGGCTGGGCACCCCTGGGCCTTCGTCCAGGACATTTTGGCCTGAATGTGATTTACATGCGGTTGTAAGAAATAATGGCCCTGGCCTTTTGAAATGGTTATTTTAGTCTCATTTTTTAATTGCCATTTTTACTTTAAGGCTATTCTTTTCATTGGGACTACTTTTTCCTTACCAGAGTTGGACGGTGGCCATATGGCGTTTGTTCGGCTGATGGCCTCAGGTGGCTAAGTGATATTTGGAGCTCAAGAAGGGTTAGCCCCAGCACCTTCTCTAAGACCGCTCAGCCCTGGCTGCACGTTAGAGTCGCCTGGTGACTGGGTGCCACCTGGACCAATTAATCCATCCCGGGGGCAGCAGTTCCATTTCCCACTGCTGCTGAGAGTCCCTTAAATTGGTCTTACGTTGCTTAAGTATCTCTCTCCTTCCAGAGGTGTCAGCCTGTCTGCTCAGGCCTTCCACTGATCAGAGGAGATGGGTGCACCAGCTGGAGCAGGCCCGGAGGGAATGACAGGAGCACTACGTGGCCATTGCCCCGGTGAGCTCACCGCCTCCACCTGCCAAGGCGGACAACCTGGGGGGATGGGGAGGGGGAAGGGGTGGCCTTGCACTTTACCCAGACACGTACCCATGCCTGGGCTGCTGCCAGGTAGATAATCGGGGAGAGGCGTATCATGTATAATATGTGAATGTGACGTGTTATGTGACGTATGACAAAATTAAATTATTGGCCGAGTTGGGAAGAGAATGACAGGGCATGAAAGGGAAGAAAGCAGACAGGCCATGGTGCATCTGATGAAGGAGGCTGAGGATAGAATTCAAGGCTGTGATAATTAGAATCTGGGGAGAATCTGAGGAATATGATTGTCTTCTGGGGTCTGTGTTGTCATCCTGAACCACGTACCTGGCACTCACCACCAATTCCAGATCATAAATGGGCTGGGATGTGAACTTCGTACCTGGGCCAAGGAGATGCCCTCTCTGCCTCCTGTGAACACCGAGCCTCCCATGACCTTACTCCCCAAAGCCATGAGGCTCTGGACCAACTCCAAAGCCATGGGCCAGACCTGGAGGACTTTAGGAGTGGTGGGAGGGGTCCAGTCCAGATTCTGAAAGGCTCATGAAGCCAGAATAGAAGTGAGCCTCAGGCAGTGGGAGTGGAGTCGGGTGGAGGTCTGTGGCAGCAGCGGTCAGGTTAAGTTAGGGTCCAAGGTCTCTAGAGGTGGCTGCAACCCAGCAGCCAAGTGCCAGGAAAGTAACATCCTGTGTAAGGGGTACCTGGGTTTGTGACTTGGCTGCAAGTGTCAAGTAGGATCCAGAGTGAAGAACACAGGACTCTGCTCTGCATGGACAGTTAGAATCAGAAGAATGTTCATCCTCTTTACTCTTTATCAGAACTCCAGGATTTCAAAGCTTTCCTTGTGTCTGCATAGTTTATTCCAGTTGTTTGACTATCAGTTCTTTGTAACTGCAATTAAAGAATGAATGCATTTAACCGTATTAAAGAATGAATGCATTTCAGTAACCAAGAGAGGGCAATGCAACAAGGCCCCATTTTGCCATCAACATCTGATGGGTGATGAGCTTGCCAGAGGACTTGGGGGAATGAGATGTAGGGCAGCTGGTTTAGTGGAGCCGGGGAAGGATTACCCAGGTAAGGCACCAGAATGGGGCATCCCTACAGGTAGGGATGCTGGGGGCCTGAAGAAATGGCAGGGGTAGAAACTAAAGTGGAGGGGACCATGCGAGAGCAGCTGGGAAGGATGAACAGAGTCGGAAACTGGCTGTGCTTTGCAACAGTCCTGATGGGATGAACGTAGGCCCCTGACCGGTGTCCTGCCGGGACTGCACTCCCTCAGTGAAGCCACTGATCACACTTTCCTCCTCTGGGTTTGCTTTGCCGGCTGAGTTGACAGGATGCACAGACAAATGGCTCCGAGGAACACTGGATAAGAAGGAACATTGCCGTCTGTGCTGTGCTGCCCTGTCTGGTGAGGAAAACCTCTCTGTTTCTCCTCCAGGAGCAGCAGATGATGAAGACCTTTCCGTACCTTCTCAATGTCAACGAAGACCCGCAGCTCACGGGGGTTCTCAAGTACTTCATTCAGGCTGGTACTCACCCCTCTAGACTCGCCCTGACCCTGCTCATGCCTCTTGCCCCCAGGGCATGTTTCTTTTCCTTTTTGATCTTTCCTTTGGTAAAATATATGTAACAGAAAATTCACCATGTGAGTCATCTTTAAGTCTATAGTTCAGCAGCATCAAGTGCCTCCGCATTGTTGTGCAAACATCACCCCACCCATCTCCAGATCATTTCTGTTTTCCCAAACTGAAACTCTGTCCCCGTTAGGCAATAACTCCCCATCAGCCCCTCCCCCAGCCCCTGCAACCACGACCCTACTTCCTGTCCCCATGAATGTGACGATTCCAGATACTCTGCATACGTGCGGTCAGACAGTGTTTGTCCTTTTGTGTCTGGCTTACTTCACTCAGCATGATGTCTTCCGGCTCATCCCTCTTGAAGCGTGGGTCAGGATTTCCTCCCATTTTAAGGCTGAACGATATTCTATTGCACGTGTGTACCACATTCTGTTGATCCGTTCATCCACTGGAAAATGGCACCAGTGTTTAGTCACATCTGCTTTCCCACCCTAGCCCTGTGCACACTCAGGACAGGAGAGGCAGTGGGGGCTGGAGGAGGGGGCAGCCCCGGGAGGCTGGGGTGATGCTCCCAGCACTGTCCTTGGGCTCAGTCACTGGACAGAAACAGAGCTTCACGGACCAGGTCCTTCCCTGTGGCTAGGCTTCAGTGTGTCTCCGAAGGCCCAGGCTCAACAGTTTTTTCCTCAGAATTCCCAAGGAGAAGGTGGAACTTTAAAGAAAAGTTAGCAAATTGGGAGATTGGGATTGACTACTATATATAAAATACATTACTGTACTAATAAGAACCTACAGGGAACCCTACTCAATACTCTGTAATGACCTATATGGGAAAAGAATTTAAAAAAGAATGGATACATGCATATGTATAGCTGAACCTGAAACTAACACAACATGGTAAATCAACTATACTCCAATAAAATTAATTAAAAATTCATTTAAAGTAACAAAAATAAATCTTTAAGCGTTAACATAAATGACACATTCTTAAATAAAAAGTATTTTCCTAAACAAACAAACAAACAAAGGAATATCACTAAAAAGGCAGAAAGTGAAACAATTATCCCCAAGGCGAGGTGATGTCCATGTACCCTCATGACTGAAAATCGCAGTGAGAAAATCCCTTTACATGATCCGATTGGAGAGGAAATGGCACTGCCCAGACATCAGATATGTTAACTTACTAAGGTCAAACCCTGAAAAATTTTGAGAATAACTTATCTTAATTCTTTTCAGGTTTGTGTGATGCTGGTCGGGCAGCTTCAAATGCCATCACTCTTCAAGGTTTGGGGTAAGTTGACGTGACCCAACACCTCTGTCCAGCATTAGACAACTGTGACCACTGCATCCAAAGGAGACTCTCAGAATTCATCTAGCTGTCATCAGGTCAGGCCACAAACCCTGCCAGACAACCAAGGACAAGAAATGACCAGCCTTTCCTTGGGACCCACTCTCATGCCTATGAAGATCGCCTTCAGAGGGCTTTCTTTTCTCACCGAAACCCCTCGTGCTGTGCTCACGTTGTTTCCTTGGCTCTGATCTTGGGAGAAAGGGGATCATTCTCCACAAATGGACATGAGTAGATGGGGCAGGAAATGAAGAGAGGTAGGAGGACAGGCCCACTGCAGGCGGCCCATGCCTTTCGTGGTCCCAACACCAAGAGCAAAAGCAGCCTCGGGTCACTGTGCTGGGAGCCCTCCCCAACCAGACTAATGCAAAGCCCAGACTTTGAGCTGACCCCTCCCTGAGGGCCCCTGAGGACCCACTGCAGGAGCCCCTGTGGAACCACAAGGCGGGTTCGTAAACTCAGAGCAGGCCCCCCCCCCCCCCCCGCCCCATGGCCTCTCTCCTGGGGAGGCTGCTGCTCCAGGGTTTCTTCCCGTCTTCCAGGACCCCTGTGTCCTGACTGTTCACAGACTTCCAGCCAACAGACTCGATCAGCCCCTACAAAGAGGGGCCTTACTGACCATCCCCCCCCACACACCTCAGCCCTCCTGAGTCCGCCCGGGGCCTGTGTGTGTGTGTGTGTTGGGGAGGACTGGTGGGCCCTAACTCAACCTGATCGCTGGCCTCCAGGCCCTTTCCCCTGATGCCTCCTGGGGACCCTCTCATTTCTCCGTCCAACCCCTTCCTTCGGGGACCCTTGTCTAACACACAGGTCTGGAAACAGCTGGGCTCCAGATGAGCTGAGGTTCAAACCTTCCCACAGGACCCCTGAGCACCAGGCAAACAAGGGCTGTGGGTGGTTCATGTGTGTGTCAACATCCCGAACATGGCACACAGCCAAGGAATCCAGGAACATTCTAGAACAGTTATGAAACCGGTCATTCAGGGCACACAGATGACGTCTGTTGGGCAGCCAACCTGACACCTCTGATAATGGCCCCAGATCCTGTAACATCTCAAGTCTATAGATAAAGACTTAAAACGTTATCTGTTTCTATAGATGAAGACCGAGAATCAGACCTAAACGTCTCGGCAATGTGTGGGCTCATTATTAAGTCACCTTCCTAAGTGTCTCTTCTGAAACACCTTTCGTTCCATTTCCCCTCCACTCAACCCCACTGGGCTGCGTGAGTGGGACTGAGACCCTCTGTGAGGGCTCTAGCTTGACTCGAGGTCTCCTGGCTCCTCACAGCTCTCCGAGCTCTGGCGCCGGGGTTTTGGGGTGGAGGGTGAGGTGGTGGTTCTACTAAGGGACGACTGCTTTGTTGTCTCCGCGCTGGAGGGCAGGGTCCCTCACACCTGCCTCTCCCTCTCCACCCACTGAGCCCAGCCAACAGGAGCCCCTCAGGTCTTCCTTGGCAGCTGAAGGCCTCACCTAATTGTGCAAATGAGAAAGAACAACCTATTCACTAAAATCGTAATGTATGTGGTCACTTAGGCATTCTTATCCTTTTAGACTTTCAGATAAACACGCTTCCTTCATGAGTTCAGACGGTCAGGTGACAGTGACGCCACAAGGCAAACGCAAGATCGTTGTCAACGGGGTACCCATCACGACCGGGACGCAGCGGCGGCATCTGGTAACCTCTCCTGCGGAGCCGCGGGGTTTCCTAAGTCCGACCGAGAGAGCTGGAGGGGGCGGGCACGGCTGGGTGCTAACCCTCGTGCCCCCCAGCTGCCGTATCACAGTGACGACAAGGTCGCAGCTGTGCAGCCGGGAGACCTGAGATTAACTCGCCGTGTGTGCTGGGGACGTCATCTCACCTCCCTGGACCTTGCCTGTAAAGCAGAGAGGGGGGAACCAGGTGATCACCAAGACCTGCCATCTCTAACCATGTGACATTTTAGATTTTTAAAACCTGTCATGGAGAGGGACGGCCAGCACCGTGCCAACACTGGGCTCTCCCCATCTCCTGCCACCACCCTGCAGCACAGGGGCTCCAGACGCCTCTCCAGCTCCTTCTCCACCCTGTAGCCACAGAGGGCCTTTTAGACCAGCACACTGGAGCAGACCATCCCTTTCCTCCGGCGACCTCCCCTTTAGGACACCCGAGCGAACCAGCCCATCTCCTGCCTCTCTGGCCTCACGGCTCTGCCTGAGCTTCCTTCGCTCACACGACCCTTTGGATGCTCACAATGAATGTCCCAGGCTCTGGTTGGCAGCAGCCTTCTCTGCCTCACGGAAACTTAGCACACTAGAAGTGTCTCCTTAAACAGTGCACCTTCAGGTCTGTCCACCTCACTACAAATAACTCAATTTCATTCCTTTTTATGGCTGAGTAATATTTCATTGTATATATGTGCCACATCTTCTTTATCCTAGAGTCTGTCATACAGAGTGAAGTAAGCCAGAAAGAGAAAAACAAATACCATATGCTAACGCATATATATGGAATCTAAAAAAATGGTACTGATGAACCCAGTACGAGGGCAAGAATAAAGATGCAGATACAGAGAATGGACTGGAGGACACGGGGCTGGGGGGGGCGAAGGGGAAGCTGGGACGAAGTGACAGAGGAGCATTGACATATATACACCACCAAATGTAAAATAGATGACCAGTGGGAAGCTGCTGCACAACACAGGGAGATCAACTTGATGATGGGTGATGACTTAGAGGGCTGGGATGGGGAGGGAGGAGATATGGGAATATATGTATAAATACAGCTGATTCACTTTGTTGTACAGCAGAAACTAGCACAACAGTGTAAAGCAATTATACTCCAATAAAGAGTTTAAAGAAAAATAGTGCACCTTCCAAGAAGTTCTAATCCCCAGTGTAAATTAGGCCCCCTACACTCTGCAGAAGCCCTGCCATTTTCCTCCCAGTGTCCCTCACAGGCTGTGATTCCATCGTTAGTTTTTCAAGTCCTGGAAGGGAGGGATGGGTCTGTCTGGTCCCCATGGACTCCCACTGCCTGACGGAGAGTGTGGAATAAAGGAAGAAGTCAACAAAAGCACAGAAAAGCAAGAGGCCCCAACTTCCCTCCTCGTTTTTGGGTCTCTTCCCTGTTTGGGGGACTCACAAGGTCTCATGATTTACACAGAGGAGCAGGCTGACCTCACCCCCTCTGGCCTCTTCCCTCTGAGCCCACTGTCTCCTCCCTAGGACTGAATTATTTTGGGATCCAACAGCGCCTACCTCTACATCGGGTTTCCTTCAGAGCGAGGCAGTGAGGACCTGAGCAGATTTGATTATGACTTTTTCCAGCTGGAGAGAGCAGCCGCGGAGGGAGTGAGTGTGGACAAGCTTGGTGAGCAGCCTGGGCCCAACTTCTGGCATTTTCCATGGGTGGGTGTGAAAGCAGATGTTTCCACTGTGTGCTCTCCTGCTTTCCTTCAGAAAATAATCTTTTATTCTGTCAAAATACAATGCTTAGAAAGTTAAGGTATGATTTTCATACAGAGTGAACACACGTCGAAGATTTGTTTAATTCATAAAGCTGTTTCCCTGGTGAATGAGGGTAAAGACATTCAAAGGAGTAAAGAAGAGGGTGGTGGATATAGCACTGGGAGAGGAGGATGCTGAAATGGGATTGCTGGGTCCAGCAGAACTAATTCAAGCTTTCAGGGCAATAATCTTCTCCTGGACAAAAATTCATTTCAATGTGCCAGTCTTCTGTAAATTAACATCTAATGGCTCAGAGTCCGGCCCTAATCAGTAGTCAGTAGTGAGTGTACATCTGCATAGGGGACGAGAGGCTGCTTACACAGACTCTGCTAGGACGTGAAAGGACAGATCCTCAGGCCCTATTTCCATGCTTTGGATGACTTCTTGACAGCTCTCCTTTCACCCCTGAAACCTCTTCTTCTGTGGTCACCATGTGGCTCTCCCATGGGCACACTTGCCAAAGCATCTGGGCCAGGAGATCAGTAGTTGTCAGCTAGCCTGTCCTCTGAGCTCAGTCACCTTTTGCCCGGGTTCCCTGGAGCCCCTTGCCACTGCGGAAAAGCATTTTGTAGGTTATTCTTAACTGTGACGTTTCTTGAAAGGTACAGAAAAGTTTCAAGAGCACTGCACTGAACTCTGAAACACAGTCTGCTCAGATTTCACGTCTAAATATTTTACTACATTTGCTTCATTATATATGTATGTGTGTGTGTATATATGCACACACACATATATATACAGTTTTTTCCTGAACCATTTGAAAGTAGTTGCAGACATGATGCTCCTTTACCCTTAAATACTTCATTGTGTACTTCATAAGGAAAAGAACGCCCTCTTACAAAACTACAGCATAATTATCAATATCAGAAAATTAACAGTGATACAGTACTATTATTTAATCTATGAATTTTGCTCATATTTAACTGTTTCAGTAATTTCCTTTATAAAAAACATTTTGGTTCCAGGGTCCAATCCAGGACCACATTTAGTTGTCATGTCTCTTTGGTCTTTTAAATCTGGAACAAGTCACCAGATGTTTTTGTCTTTCATGACCTTGATAGTTTTGAAGAGTAAAGACCAGTCATTTTGTACAATGTTCCTTTATTTGGGTTTGTATGATGTTTCCTTGTGATTGGATTGAGGTGATATGTTTTTGGCAGAAATGCCAGCAAAGTGATGCTGTAGCCTCTGTGCCTCACATCAGAAGTCACGTGGTATCAGGTTGTCCATTTTTTTGTGTCAGGTTGTCCATTTTTTGTGATCACTCGGTTAAGGCGGTGTCTGCCAGCTTTCTCCACTGTAAAATGACTAAACCCATCTTTTTAACTGATAAATATTTTCTGGGCAGAGACTTTGATATCCTATACCTCATCACGCTTTCATCCACTAATTTTATCATTCTTTGATCACTGGATGATTATAGAATGATTTTTGTCAAATGGTGAATTTCTAGCTCCACCATTTCTCTCCTATTTGTTTATTCATTTGTTTATGTCAGTGTGAACTCAGAGTCCTGTTTTACTCAGTAACTTACAATCTGTTGCTTTCATAATTTGTTTTGATGTGCAAACTGTCCTGGATTTGGCCAGCGGGAGCTCCTTCAAACTGGATTCGGTGTCTTCCTGACATTTCTCCTCATTCTTTAAACACTAGCCTACTTTCTGCCATCAAAAAATGTTCCAGGTTCGTCTTGTGGGCTCTCAGTCCCAGCTCTGGTGTCAGTCATTTCTCCAAGGATCCTGATTCCTTTTGGGGGAGAATGACATTTATAAACCAAGACCTGGGGCTATGTGTGCAAACTGCTATACAGATGCATGGTTCCCACACACATATTATAGCTTCACCTATTCTGTAAAACCATAAGTTCATACTAATACCTCCAATTCCAGTTCACTACTGCAGGGTTTATCTTTCCCTTGGTGGGCAAACATATGTTTGTCCATTTTCTCCACGTGTCCTCTGGATTCCATCCCCTCTCATCTTCTCAAGCATTTGTCTCTGAAGAGCCCCCTGCCCCTGCCCTCCTGCATCACTAAATGCCCTCCATGGGTCATTCTATCACATGCAGACACGCTGCACTATCTTCCGCCGTAAAAGCAAACAAAGCTCTACCTAGACCCACATCTCCCTCGAGCTACTGCCGTATTTCTTTCTGTTCCCTTTTATAGAAAACCAGTAAGCTGTTTCCATTTTCTCATCTCCAGTCTGGCTTCCCTCCCACCCGTGCCTTGACCCTGATCCCTCCGCATTCCAGATCGAGCAGGTACTTGTCTGCACACATCTTACTTGGCAACATCGTACATGGTTGAGCCCTCCCTCCTTTCTGAAATATTCTACTCTTGGCACCATATGTCCTCCTGGTTTTTTTCTAGGCCACTTCTTCCATATTCCCTTTCCTGGCTCCTCCTCCATCTAACCCATCTTGAAATTCCGAGTGCCCCAGAGCTTGGACCTTGGGGCTCTTTTCCAGATGGATGCTTTCCCCACTTTGCCCTCATCATTCTCAGTGGCTCTGTGCCATCCATCTATGCTAACAATCTTCAGCTCCTCTGTCTTCTTGCTGTCCACTTGATATCTCTTGAAATCCTGACCCAGCCGCCTTCTTGATATCTCTGCTTGCAAGACTCACAGGCATCTCAACATGAAAGTGTCCAAAACAGAGCCTGGATTCCCCACTCACTCCAAGCCTGTTCTCATTCCCAGAAGTTACCATCTTGGCAAACTGCTCAAGCCAAAAATCTAGGCTTCCCCCCTTCCCTCACTTCTTCATTCATTCCGCCTTTTCTCCATCCTCCTGTGCTACCATTTTAGTGCATTGTCTTCTCTTGTCTGAACAGTGTGGTCATTTCTGAACTTATCAGTTCATGATATGCTTGGGAAGCAAAATATTCACCAAACTCTCAGTGTTCTTAGCATAAAGACCAAAATCCTTACCATGTTCTTGAAGGCCCTGTATGATCTACCACATGCTTTCTTTTCAACCTCATCTCATACCACTCTCTCCTCACCCCACTTTGAACCTTATGGTCTCCTTTCTGCCCCTCAAACACATCAAGCCCTTTCTGCCTCAGGGCCTTTGCACTTACTGCTTCTTTCTCTTTGCATCTTTGGCTCATTCTCGTCTTTCATCTCTTAGCTCAAATATTACCTCCTCAGACAGATCTTCCCCTTTCTTGACTTCATTTGTTTAGTCTTTCTTATATAACTCTATTTCTTTCCCAGCATTTATCACATTTAAAAATTATTTTATGTATTAGTTTATTTGATTATTATTCATTTGCCCACCTGAGAATATAAACTCTTGCTAGGATTTTTTTTTTTATCCATTCATTTATATATTTCTTCACCCAACAAGTATTTACTGAGCTCCTACTTGTGCCAGATGTGGTTCTAAGCCCTGGGGGTCCAGCAGTTCGCAGTGTCCTGTCCTTACAGAGCTGAAGAGAGCGCATTCACTTCCAATCCCCTAGCAATGGGCCTTCAGTACCTGTTTCCTGAATGAATGATGAGTGAGATTAACCAGATCAGCCCTCGCACAGAAGCTTAGTCACGCACATCTGCGAGGCCGAGGGCCCAAACGTGGGCACATCCTGCTCTGTTCTGTCTGAGAGCACCCTGCCCCAGGAGCCCCATGTCCTGGATACCGTGTTCCTCCCAGGGCTGGGCAAGCCGGGCTGTGCTGCCCGCTCCCCTCCCAGCCTCACCCAGGGGCCTTCTGGGCCTATAGAAGCTGTGGCCCAACAGCTAAAGATGCTGACTGGGAGCCTGGAGAGACAGTGATGAACAAAATCCAGATCCTGGCCTAGAATAAATTACAGCCTTAGGTTTCTGGGTCAAAAGTTCCCCTTATCTTCTCAGCCCAGCCTCCATTCTCTAGCAAAAGCCTGGGATTTCCCGTGGGCAGGAGCATTCAGGACGACGCATTCTGACATCTCCCTTTGTCCGTCTCTTCCCTTCCCTCAGGTGGAGGCTCTTGATCACCTTGCTTCCCCTCCTCTCCCCAAGCGCCGGCTCACTCCCCTCAGGGGAGGCCGTGTACCAGGGCCCCTGGAAGCCAGATGAGCTTGGGCTCCACTGAGGTCTCTGACTGTGCCGGGCTTCCCAAAGAAGGAGCATCTCACGCACGCCAGTTCCTGCGCTTCTCTCCGGCCCACGCACCCTGCCTGAACTTGCCTTATAAACCCATGCGCGGAGAGCTGTGGGGTGCGCCTATCTACGTGCAAAATAGTTCCTCCCTTCTTCCTACACCAAAGATTTTTCTTCAAAATTTTAGCAAAATAAATTGATTTGATATTCACCTCCTTGTTCATTTTCTGCAAGTTCCTAACCAAAAGCAAGCAAACAAGACTCTCTCATAGCAAGGCTGGAAACCCCATCTCTTCATTTATTTATTCACAGGGTTGACGGCACACCTGCCTTCGCAGCCCAGGGCTGGCGGCACAACGAGGTTGAACAAGCCTCAGGTGCTGGGTTAAAGGCGCTCAATACCAGCAAGGTCTGTGGGTCCTCAGAGCGGCCGGTGGGCAGTTCTAGGGAGTCAGACGTCAGGTCAGGGAATGCCTAAATAGTTGAGAGTTCCTGGCACAAGGCAGCACCAGCTGGGGTCTGGCAGGGGCATTGGCTCACCCATCATCGCGGTGATTCCCTCCTCTAGGCCACTCCAAATAGAAGTAAGAACAGGTTGCTTCTGTGCCAGCTGTGGCTTCAGGAGAAATCCCCAGACCTTCCTTTGGCCAACTGTATTCTTCCTGCCCCAGCCTCCTCCCTGGACAGTCTGGAGGCATCGTGGGTCAAGGAACCCAGACCAAGAGAACCAGGGAACCAGAGAGACTCCTGCCACGGTGCTGCTGAGATTCATGGGTTAAGTTGAGCAACTGCTTAAGTAAAGCCAGGCAGTGTCTTTTCCTCCTCACTTAGTTTTCTTTCTCCTTTCTTTGTTTGCTTTTTGTTTTTTAATTACATGCTTATGATTTTAAAATGTAAATATTTGATGAACAATTGAATGAACAAGTGAAGGAACCAACAAGCATGTAAATTTATTCCTGGCTGAAAAGTATCCCAGAACCAATGAGCGACTCCCTTTCTCTCTTATCTTTCCTAGGTGCTGTGAACAGTGGAGATGGGAAGGCAGACCCCAGTGTCCTGGCTGTGTTCCAGGAGTACATCAAACTGATGCCACTGGTTGCAGAAGCAAATCAGATGAGTGAAGAGCTGAAGAAGGTAAGGCTAGATAATAGTAAAATCTCAGCTCCAGAAAGGATCTCAGAGAATGGATTCAATGCGCCCGTCACTCTCACTGCCCTGAACTGGCTTCATGGTATAGATATGCCAGACACGTGAGCCTGGAAAGGGTAGGCGTTTTGCCCAAGACCCCACAGGGAGCTAGCGACAGGGCCTCAGCCAACACCCAGGCCTCTTCAGTCCCAGCCTCGAGTCCATTCTTTCCACCTCTGGCCCCCACGGCTGCGGCACCACC
The DNA here is from genome assembly GCF_030028045.1 of Hippopotamus amphibius kiboko. Taxonomy (NCBI): domain Eukaryota; kingdom Metazoa; phylum Chordata; class Mammalia; order Artiodactyla; family Hippopotamidae; genus Hippopotamus; species Hippopotamus amphibius. Next base: position 146,195,182 of record NC_080188.1, read on the forward strand.
AGGACCCCAGACCAACGCTTGCTTGCCATGGCCACCCCACCTCCCAGATTGTCCCCTCGAGGCCATCTCTGGGTGCAGGCACCCTGGTGGCTTCTCTGCTACAGAGAAGGCCTGGATTGGGGTTTGCTCCCTGGTGACACAGGATCCCAGTCATCAGGATACTTGTATGAGAATCAGTCACTTTGGTGAGGTCTGCAGGTGTGTTAGTTCCAGGATGCCGTTGAGAAATTCGGGTGCTTTGTCATTTCTCTTGTGGGAAATCCAGGGTGGACCATCTTTTTTCGGAAAGCCTGAGTGTGGAGAGAATGAAAAATAAATGGCAAAGATGGTATAGGCTGGTAAATGTAGGATTCTTTAGTAAGAAGTGTTTTTCTTATCAGGGACTTAAAATGGAGCTTAAAGTGAAGAATTTAGCATCGTCAGACTCCAGGGGCGGTGAGCTACGGAAAGAGGTCATGGTCAAGGTCACCGACCAAAGGACTCATCAGGTGAGGCTGCCTCTGGGGGCAGGTGTGAGACTCCACAAAGTGTTTCTGAGGAGCTTTCCTAGGGACACAGGTTAGTTTTACCTACTAGAGCCTGTGGAGACCAAGCAGAGGGACAAGATAGATTCCAAGTGTGAGTGGGATTCTGGGGGACAGACTCTGGGGAGAGGGGGACCCTCCTCCGCTTGTCCCCTCCTGGGCCTCTCTCCCCCACAGCACCAAGACCTGGGATCTTTCCAACCAATGGACAGTGAGCGCTTTCTGTTTATTTTTATCAAGACTCCAAATCTTTAGTACCAGAAGGGAGCCTGAAAGTGTATCCAACTGATAATGGTGTCTGTGTGAGCGGCAGAGAGAGAGAGAGAGAAAGAGCGTGCTGCCATCCTGAGCAATGAGAAAATCCACACTTTCGTTAAGACTCCAGGACTTCCAGGTGGCGCAGTGATTGGGAATCCGCCTGCCATTGCAGAGGACATGGGTTTGATCCCTGCTCCAGGAAGATACCACATGCCTCAGAGCAGCTAAGCCCATGGGCCACAACTATTGAGCCTGTGCTCTAGAGCCCATGAGCCACAACTATTGAGCCTGTGCTCTAGAGCCCATGAGCCACAACTATTGAGCCCATGGGCCGCAACTGCTGAAGCCTGTGCGCCTGGAGGCTGTTCTCCACAATGAGGAGCCTGTGCACCACAATGAAGAGTAGCCCCTGCTCATTGTAACTTGAGAAAACTCGTGTGCAGCAACGAAGACCCAAATAAATAAATTTATTAAAAAAAAAACAAAAAAACTCCAGAAGAGGCTGTTTCATAAACTCCACTGGCTGGTTTATTCCCGTGTGTGACATTGCTCACTGTCAGGAAGGCCCTTCTTAGGCACTCAAGACCCCTTTCCTCGCCCTCTGCCTAACAAAAAAGAGTGGGCCTGTAGCTGGTGTCCTTCATGCCTTCAGAGCAGCCCTCCAGCAAAATGTTCACTACTCCTTAGTGCATCTTCAGAGGATGTGCCCCTAATTCTCAGGTGACCTTTGGGTGAGCTGCTCCCTCCCAATCCTTGGTGCACACATGCCTCCTTAGCAGTAAGTCTTGTAGCAAACATGCTGCTGGAGGAGGGGCTGGATGTGGCTGGGGACTTTTCCATCACTGGATGATCTACTCTACCGAACAACTAACTGGTGCTTCCCTGGGTTTGAAATGGCAGAATTTCATTCTTTTTTATGGCTGAGTAATATTCCATTGTGTGTACACACACACACACACACACACACACACACACATCTTCTTAAACCAATCATCTGTGCACGGGCACTTGGGTTGTTTCCATGTCTTGTAAATAGTGCTGCTATGAACATTGGGGTGCATGTATCTTTTTGAATTAGAGTTTTCTTTTCCAGATATATGCCCAGGAGTGGGATTGCTGGATCATATGGTAGCTCTATTTTTAGTTTTTTAAATCTCCATACTGTTTTCCATAGTGGCTGGGTGAATTAACATTCCCACCAACAGTGGGCTAGGGCTCCCTGTCCTCCACATCCTGGCCAACATTTGTTATTTGTAGATTTTTTAATGATGGCCATTCTGACAGGTGGGAGATGATCTCTCATTGTGGTTTTGATTTGCAGTTCTCTGATGATTAGTGACGTTGAGCATCTTTTCACGTTCCTCTTGGCCATCTGTATATCTTCTCTGAAAAAATATCTATTCAGGTCTTCTGCCCATTTTTTTTTTACTCTAAAATATGAAACGCATCATGAATTTGCATGTCATCCTTGTGCAGAGACCATGCTAATCTTCTCTGTATCATTCCAGTTTTAGGATACATGCTGCCAAAGTGAGCACTCTTCAGTCCATTTTTTAATGAGGTTTTTTTTTTTTTTTTTTTATTGAGTTGTATGAGCTGTTAATACATTTTGGATATTAACCCCTTATCAGTCATATCATTTGCAAATATTTTCTCCCATTCAGTATGTTGTGTTTTCATTTTGTTGATGGTTTCCTTTGCTGTGCAAAAGCTTCTAAGTTGAATTAGGTCCCATTGTTTTCTTTTGTTTGTTTGTTTGTTTCTGGCCATGCCACTTGGCATGCAGGATCTTAGTTCCCTGACCAGGGATCAAACCTGTGACCCCTGCAGTGGAAGCGCAAAGTCTTAACCACTGCACCATCAGGGCAGTGCCCCATTGGTTTACTTTATTTATTTATTTATTTAAATTCTGACAATGTTTTTTATTATTATTTTTTGTGTGGTTTTGTTTGTTTTTGTTGTTGTTCTAACGAAGTAGAACCTTTATTTTGTTCCCAAATAAAGTCTTATGGGTGACTATAATACATAAAACAAATACAAAGCAAGCTCATTGATTGGTGCAGGGGGAGGTTTGAGGAAAACAGTTTAAAAACCAACCTCAAGTTTACAAAGTCCTTGGGATACTCAACTCGGATGTATAGAACTTTGTTCCACTGTCTAGACAAAGTCAAGTGTGAGATTGCATTTCCCCGTAGAGTCAATGATTTCTCTAAGGAGAGGAGCAATTCCTCTCAAAATGAATTATTTTTTTCTTTCTTTTTCCCATAAACTATCATTTTACATTGTGATGAAAGTGATTTTTAATGCTTAACTTAGACCAGTCTCATTGATTTGCATTAATTTGTACATTTTATGTTCTTGTTTGTTTGCTTTTTTTAAAAAATCAGTTTTTCTTGGGGTATAGTTGCTTTACAAGGTTGTGTTACTGTAGAGCAAAGTGAGTCAGCTATACATATACATGTATCCCCTCTTTTTTGGATATCCTTTCCATTTAGGCCACCACAGAGCATTGAGTGTTCCCTGTGCTATACAGTAGGTTCTCATTAGTTATGTATTTTGTACATAGTATCAATAGTGTATATAGGTCAATCGCAATCTCCCAATTCCTCCCACCCCCCTTTCCTCCTTGGTATCTATACATTTGATCTCTATGTCTGTGTCTCTATTTCTGCTTTGCAAATAAGATCATGTATACTGTTTTTCTAGATTCCACATATATGCATTAATATACGATATTTGTTTTTCTCTTTCTGATGTAACTCACTCTGTATGACAGTCTCTAAGGCTATCCACATCTCTACAAATGACCCAATTTCATTCCTTTTATGGATGAGTAATTTTCCATTGCATATATGCACCACATCTTTATCCATTCCTCCACTGATGGACATTTAAGTTGCTTCCATGTCCTGGCTATTGTAAATAGTGCTGCAATGAACATTGGGGTGCATGTGTCTTTTTGAATTATGTTTTTCTCTGGGTATATGCCCAGTAGTGGGATTGCTGGTTCACATGGTAGTTGTATTTTTGTTTTTTTAAGGAACCTCCATACTGTTCTCCATAGTGGCTGTATCAGTTTACATTTCCACCAAGAGTGCAGAAGGATTCCCTTTCCTTCATACCCTCTCCAGCATTTATTGTGTGTAGATTTTTTTCATGGTGGCCATTGTGACTGGTGTGAGGTGATATCTCATTGTAGTTTTGATTTGCATTTCTCTAATAATTAGTGATGTTGAGTATCCTTTTATATGCCTCTTGGCCATCTGTATGTCTTCTTTGGAGAAGTGTCTATTTAGGTCTTTCACCCATTTTTTGATTGGGTTGTTTTTTTGATATTGAACTGCATGAGTTGCTTGTATATTTTGGAGATTAATCCTTTGTTGCTTCATTTGCAAATATTTTCTCCCATTCTGAGGGTTGTCTTTTTGTCTTGTTTATGATTTCCTTTGCTGTGCAAAAGGTTTGAAGTTTCATTAGGTTCCATTTGTTTATTTTTGTTTTTATTTTCATTACTCTAGGAGGTGGGTAAAAAAATCTTGCTATGATTTATGTCAAAGAGTGTTCTGCCTATGTCTTCCTCTAAGAATTTTATAGTGTCTGGCCTTACATTTAGGTGTTTAACCCGTTTTGAGTTTACTTTTGTATATGGTGTGAGAAAATGTTCTAATTCCATTATTTTATATGTAGCTATCCAGTTTTCCTAGCACCACTTATTGAAGAAACTGTCTTTTCTCCATTGTATATTCTTGCCTCCTTTGTCACAGATTAATTGAACATAGGTGCATGTTTATTTCTGGGCTCTGTATGCTGTTTCCTTGATCTATATGTCTGTTTTGTGCTGTATCATGTTATTTTGATTATTGTAACTTTGTAGTTTAGTCTGAACTCAGGGAGCATGATACTTCCCTCTTTGTTCTTTCTTCTCAAGATAGCTTTGGCAATTTGGAGTCTTTTGTGGTTTCATATAAATTTTAGAATTGTTTTTCTAGTTCTGAAAAATGTCATGGGAATTTTGATAGGGCTTGCATTAAATCTGTAGATTGCTTTGGGTAGGTATGGACTTTTTAACAGTATTAAGTTTTCCAGTCCATGAACATGGGATATCTTTCCATTTCTTTGAATCATCTTCAACTTCCTTCATCAATGTTTTACAGTTTTCAGAGTACAGATCTTTCACCTGCTTAGTTAAGTTTCTTCCTAGGTATTTTATTCTTTTTTTTTGCAATTGTAGATGGGAGTGTTTTCTTGAATTCTCTTCCTGATAGCTCATAATTAGTGTATAGAAAGACAACAGATTTCTGTATTTTAATCTTGTATCCTGCAACTTTATTGAATTCATTTAATAGCTCTAATAGTCTTTTGGTGTTGAGTTTATGGTTTTCTATATATCAAATTATGTCATCTGCAAATAGTGACAGTTTTACATCTTCCCTTTCAATTTGGGTGCCTTTTATTCTTTTTCTTGTCTGATTGCTGTGTCTAGGACTTCTAATACTATGTTAATTAGAGGTGGTAACTGGGCAGCTTTGTCTTGTTCCTGATTTCAGAGGAAAGTCTTTCAGCTTTTCACCATTGAGTATGGTGTTAGCTGCAGCTTTGTCATAAATGGCATTTATTATGTTGAGATATGTTCCCTCTATACTCACTTTGATGAGTTTTTATCATGAATGTAAAGCTTGTTTAGTGGTGCTGAACTCTTTTACATTTTGCTTGTCTGTAAAACTTTATGTCTCCTTTAAATCTGAATTATAGCCTTGCTGGGTACAGTATTCTTGGTTGTAGGGTTTTTTCCTTTCATCATTTAAAATATATCATGCCAATCCCTTCTGGCCAGCAAAGTTTCTGCTGAAAAGTTAGCTAATAGCCTAATGGGAGTTCTCTTGTATGTAACTTGTTGCTCTTCTCTTTCTGCATTTAAAAAAATATTTATTTTTTGGATGCATGTGGTCTTAGTTGCAGCACACAGGATCTTTTGTTGCAGTGCATGGGCTCTTCAATGTGGTATGCAGACTTCTCTCTAGGTGTGGTGCATGGGCTCCAGAGTGCACAGGCTGTAGTTGTGGAATGTGGGCTCTGAAGCACACAGGCTCAGTTGTTGTGGTGCACAGGCTTAGTTGACCTGTGGCATGTGGGATCTTAGTTCCCTGACCAGGGATCGAACTAGTGTCCCCTGCATTGCAAGATGGATTCTCAACCACTAGACCACCAGGGAAATCCCTCTTTTTCTGCTTTTAAGAGTCTCTCTTTATCTTTAATTTTTGTCATTTTCATTATGTGTCCTGGTGTAGATGTTTTTGAGATCATCTTATTTGGGACTCTCTGTGCTTCCTGTACTTGAATGTCTGTCTCCTTTCCCAAGTTAGAGAATTTTTGAGCTGTTATTTCTTCAAATAAGTTTTCTGCCCTTTTCTCTCTCTCTTTTCCTCCTCCTGGGACCCCTATATTGCAAATGTTAATATGGTTGATGTTGTCCCAGAGGTGTCTTAACCTGTCCTTCTTTAAAAAATTCTTTTTTTTTTATGTGCAGCTTCGGTGATTTCCACTACTCTCTCTTCCAGTTTGCTGATCTGTTCCTCTATATCATCTAATCAACTGTTGATTCCTTCTAGTGTATTTTTTCATTTCAGTTGTTGCATTCTTCAGCTTTGTTTGGTTCTTTTTTATATTTCCTAAATATTTGTTAAACTTCTCATTTGTGTTCCTCCATTCTTCTCCTGAGTTCTCTGAGTATCTTTATGATCATTACGTAGAATGCTTTATTGGATAGGTTGCTTATCTCCATTTCACTTTGTTCTTGTTTTTTATCTTCCCTCATTTGGAACATATTTCTTTTTTGCCTTTTCTTGACTAATCTGGTAGGTTGGTTACATCTCCCAATCTTGGAGAAGTGGCTTTTTCTAGGAGACATCCTGTGTGTCCCAGCACTGCCCTCCTCTCTGGTCTCCATAGTTATATGCTATAGGAGTGCCTTCTATGTGGGCTGTGTGGACCCTTCTCTTGTAATGGGATGACTACTGTGGGTGGCCTGATAGGTGTGGCTGGCCCCTGGTTTAGTTGGTTGCCAGGTCATGCCTTTTGCAGAGGTTGCCAGCCACTTGTGGTTGGGGCTGGGTTATGAGGCAGCTAGCTGTGGAGCCCCAGGGGTCCTGAATCTAGTTCTGGCCCACTGTCTGGAGCTGGGTCCTGGGGTGGCTGTTTGCAAGGCCAGGGGTCTCAGATCTACTGTTGCCTGCTAGTGGGTGGGGCCAGTTCCTGAAATGGCTGTTTGTGTTACCCAGGGTGTCCCAACTCTGGTGTCGGCCCACTGGTGTGTGGGGCTGGATTCTGAGGCAGCTCCTGAGATGCCCAAGTTTCTCAGAGCTGCTATTGGCTTGCTGGTGGGCAGGATTGGGGCTTGTGGGGTCCCAGGGCTAGTGCTGGCCTGCTGGTGAGGCCAGGTCCTGGGGTCTCTGGCTGCAGAGTTCTACAGGTCCCAGCATTGCTGCTGACCTGCAGGTGGGTGAGGCCATGTCCTGTGGTCTATGATTGCATGATTCTGGGAGTCCTGGAGCTGGTTTTGGCCCACTGGTAGGCAGGCTGGGGGCCTAGTGGTTTCTGAAGTTGCTGTCAACCCACTAGTGGGTAGGGCTGGGTTCCCCAGCAGCTCCTTAGGAAGCAGCCTGCTGTGGTTGGGGCTGTACCCCTGCCACTAACTGTCTGGCCTGAGGACTGGTGCCGACTGGCTGGTGGGCAGGGCCAGGTCCCAGTGCTGATAAACAAGAGGGAGGACTCCAAAATATGCTTGTTAGCACTAGTGTCTTCTTGATAGAAAAAGCCCCCCCCCCCCCCCCCCCAATGGCTGCCACCAGCATGTATGTCCCCCAGCTGAGCTCCAGTTGCCTCTTGCTTCTCCAGGAGGTTTTCCAAGCTCAGCAGCTGAGTCTGATCCAGGCTTCTTTCAGGTTAGTGTTTCTGCCCTGGGTCTCAAAATGTGTAAGATTTTGTATGCATCAAGAGTGAAGTCTACATTTCCCACAGCCCTCTAGCTCTCCTGAAAGTAAGCCCAGCTGGCCTTCAAAGCTGAAAGTTCTAGGGGTTTGTCTTCCCATTGCAGACCCCTTGCCTGTTAGCAAGAACCTCTGCAATTGTAGTTATCTTCCTCTTTGTGAATTGCTCACCTGGGGGTATGGGTCTTGATCATACTGGTCTCCACCGCTCCTATCCATCTTGTTGTGGTTCCCTCTTTATATCTTTAGTTGTAGAAGATCTTTTATGCTTGTCCTCAGGTCTTCCTCATCAATAGCTACTCTGTAAATATAATAGTTCTAATTTTGGTATGCTTATGGGAGGAGGTGAGCTCAGGAACTTCCTACTCCTCCATGTTGGCCACTCCTCCTGGTAACCACTTCTGATATGACATTTATCAAGAAATTTTCTATCTAACTGTAATCCCTCATATTCTGGCTTATGCTTTTGTCTACTTTCTTAGTAATCAGTGTTGATACAGAGGCCCTGTCCCTCACCTACTGAAGGGATAGACAGTGCCAGGCTCTTTTCCTGGATTTTCTGCTTTCTGGGTGTGAGCACACAGATTTATTATCTTATAGTTCAGTAGGTTAAAAGTCCAACACAGATCTTGCTGGACTAAAAGCAAGGTGTCAGGAGGGACGTTTTGCTTTCTGGAAGCTTGAGGGGAGAATATGTTTCCTTGCTTTTTCAAGCTTTTAGAGCCACCAGCATTCCTTTGCTCAAGGCCATCTTCAAAGTCATCCGCTTAGCTTCCCTGTGATCCTTCTTCCATTACCATCTTCTTTCTCTGACCCCCTCTTCTGCATCCCTCTTCCACATTTAAGGCCCATGTGATTACATTGGGCCCATCTGGATAACACAAGATAATCTCCCTATTTTAAGGTCAGCTGTAAGCAAACTTAATTCTTCTTTGCCATGTAAGGTAACATATTCACATGTTCCAGAAACTGGGACATGGACACCTTTGAGGGTCATTCTTCTGTGTACCACAAGCCCAAACCTTCATTTTCCCTGGGAGAGTCTGTTTTCTAACTCCATCATTTCCTCTGTCATTTCCTGGGATCCAGCAATGCTGAAGTAAATAGGTCAGGAATCAATGTAATGCTCTTGAAGAACCTCACCAAAGTTAAGTTTGGTGAGAAGGTTTTTGGTCTTGGGTACCCCAAACCCAGCCCATCAGGGAGAGCATGCTGGAAACAATCAAAGAAATGAATTGTTAGAGAAGCAGATGGAATCAAATATTGATGACATACTGTTTCCAGGTGTGGATTTGGTCAAAAGCCAAGTTTATCAATAGGAAATTCCTAATGGAGGAACTTTACCAGCGTTTTCTAGATGGAGAAGACAGCCACGTAGCTCAGGAAGATGACCCTTTCTGGGATCCTGTCGAGGTCGTCCACTTGGGCTCAGCTCACATCTGGCTCCAGTCACTTGCCTACTGCATGAAGTTTGAGGAGCAAGTGGAGTTTCTAGACTGTGACGGGCTAGAAGAGGCAGTGTTGCATATCCACATAGCCCCCTGCTCCCCGACAGGACAGTGAGTATCTCCTCCACCCCCTTGTCTAGTTCTGGGTCTGTCACACAGAAAACTCATAGCAAGCCTGAGTTCTCCTGGAGTGGGTGGTCAGCTTGGTACCCTGAAGAGGTCACTTGTGGGACGAATGAATGAGCTCATTCATTCATTCATAATTTGGCCTTATCAAATCTGATTTTGTCATGGCAGCCAAATCAGCTAACCTGGAATATTTAAAATCCCATGTCCAGTGGCCTGCAAGCAGCTCAGCGCTGCCCTAGAGGACCAAAGGAATGAGAAAGACATCCTGCGAAGAGGCAGGATTGTAGTAGGAGGAAACTTGGACACGAACCAAAAGACCTGGGTTGATAGACAAGCCAAGGGTGCTATAGGACCTTTGGCCCACAGCCCTCCCCTGGCGCCTGTGAGGTCTGGCACCAACCACACACACACTTGCTCTTTCCAGTGCTGGGCCTTATCCCCGCTGTTGAAACCCAAGAGCCAGAAGCAGAAAGCTGATTTTGCAGCTCACCCTATCTCTCTGTATAGGCTCTGGTCATTTCTTTGTTCCTTTTCTCAAGGAAAGAACTGTGGTGTCTTTGTTTCCTTATGTGGCCTCTTTCTGAGCTGTTATCTGACCTTTGTTCTAATTCCATTTCATTACCTTTACTATCCTCTCAGGTTGTCTCACATGTTTTCTCTCTTTGGGCCAAAGGCAGTTTAGGGAGTTTTTACAGAAGCTAAAATCTCTTAGCAATTCTAAGCAAAGAGGCTGGCAGGAGGTCTCGCCTGGGTGCCAGGGTTCTCATGGGTACCCAATGTGATCTTTTTGTCTTTCTGCAAAAGAAACAGGCTCAAGAAGGGAGCAAGAAAACTGCAAAGTCCTGTGACTAAAAGACCAAGATAATCACTGACTCACTCTCTTTACTGGGACTCTAAGCAACTTCCTGGTCATTTTGCTACCTTGGGCTTCTAAAGGCTTCCTGATGGTTATATTTCCCACTCTGAATTAATAAAGTGACATTCTAGCTTACAGGTTTCAATCTTTGTGAGTTCAGTTGATGTAAGAGAGGTCCCCTGTTGGAAAGCTGTCCAAACTGATCACTGAGCCTGTGGGCCTGGGGTTGACTCTGGACTATGAAGAGTTCATCAAGAAAAGGACACCTGGAGAGGCTGCATCTGGGCAGCCAGCTGGTTTTCTCTGGGTAGCAGCACCTCTATCCCACTGGGAACCTACCTAAATCTTCAATGCTAATTTGATACCCACATCTGGGTGCATTTACTGCAAGAAGCTGCTATATTCCTGTCTCCTCCTTAAGAAAGTCCATACAAGAGCATAGAGTGGGCTCTTGTTATATGTCTCTTGAATGAATAAATTCTATAGCTGGTAATATTACCCATTCTTCCTTCAGTGAATTTGGCCATCTCTTAAGTAGTCTATATAATTCCCATTGACATCATGTAACAGGGAAGAACTAAATTGGACTCCATGTTGGATCTGTTTCTTTGACTTTAACCTTTGCTTTTCATTGCTTTAATCATACACAATGGCCTGCCTCAGGGAACCCTACCCACCTGTGAAATTAACACATTCCTTCCCTGAGGCTAGTCATTCCAGAAGATGTTTTGCAAGACTGATAATCCTTTTTATGTTATTTCCCCACCTCCCCCTCTCTGATTCTATAAAAGAATCTGGCATCCAGACCCTGATAAGATGGTTTTTTGGAAACACTAGTCTGCCATCTTCTTGGTCTGCTGGCTTTCCTAATAAAGTCATACTCTTTGCCTTAACACTTTGTCTCTGATTCATTGACCTGTCATGTGGTGAGTAGAGTGAGCTTGGACTTGGTAACAATCACAGTCCTAACAGGACCTGGGGTAACCTATGATCAATATTTACCTCTTCTGTTTGCAGAGCACATGGTGAGGAAGATGTGGTTATCGATCCTTTGGAGCTGCTGGGCAAGAGGATGGATTTCCAAATTCACATTGTGCAGTGCCTTGGCACCAAGTGGCTAAAGGAAGATGCAGAGCGGGGCATTCAGATGGGGTACCAGCCTGCCCCGCAGAGCTACTGAGCATGAACTGCCCACCTTGTGGACCTTGGTGGGAGGGAGTCTGTCCTCAAGTTTTAAGAATGAGTTGATCATGATATTTTCTTAGGTCTTTCTGCTTGTTCAACCCCAAAATGACTATTTCCTCCATCTATTTAGCAGAGAGATAAGCCACATGCCCCTCCAGGTCATTGGACTGTGATCAACGTATACTGATCCTTCTAAGTAATTAAAGCAAAGGGTCAGAAATTTTAATTATCAGAAGAATATCCAGTAAAACTGTGTTATCTAAGTAGGATGATTGGGTTTATTTTATTTTATTTTTTAGTTGGAAACAAAAGGACTATATTACAATATGGCAGAGGCACCAGATATGCTTAAATTAATTAAGCTAAAAGGATAGTAAAAGATAAAGCAATAAAAAGGGGGAGACTTTGAAGGACAAAAGCGAACTACTACTACATGTAGAAAATTAACAATTTTAGATGATCTAAGTAGAAAGTATTTATCAAAATCCTCTTTTTTTGTTGTTAGACATTTAATATTACCCATGTAATGTTACCCACGTTGAATAGCTGAGACATTGGAGGTGGCAGTCACAGGAATTAATTATAGGTCATCTTTTATCAGCTAACTGAAGCAGGCTATAATCCTTTAGCGCATCTGATACTTTTCTTTACAAATGTATCCCTTATGGTTTTAAGTTATGTTTTCTGTTCTTTTCTCAGGTACAGGATTTATGATCTTCCAAACGCTTTATATACCAAGGCTGTATGGAAAATTGTGAATCCCCACATTGAAGAGACTGTCCAATTCACAGCCTTAAATGCATCTCAGGAGTTTCTGAATTATCTACAGACAGATGCTCTCATTGTTGATTTATGGGGTCTTCAAGGTATTGATACCATGTTTACTTTCTCTTTTGCATGGTGTATTCAGTCAGGTATCATGTCTGTATATCTAGGGCTGCAGAGGAGGTGATGGAGGGAGGTGGTCAGGGTCTTGACAGCAGTGACCAAGAGTTATCTTCCCCTGGGCCTCTGGGTTTTAGTCCACAGGTGATTACATGGCTTAAATCTACTCACACAACACTGGGGCTGGAGAACTGAGACACTTCTTTCCTTGATGGTGTCTCCCCCACACTACAGAAGGCTGTGCTGAACTGAGCTGCTCTCAACTGGACCTCATGGTCACAAGTGAAGGCCATGTCATGGTGGACACCAAGAAAATTTCCACTGTGACGGATACAGGCCAGGTGTGTATATTTAAGTGACATTAAAAATAGGTGTCACAAAAAAGAAAAAGAAAAAAAAATAGGTGTCACAGATGACTAAAAAAATCTCAGATGACAGTTGCTTGGGGATCACCAATGTTCCTTCCCAATAAAAAACCTTTTTCTCTATTTACTCCTGTGTACCCTGAGGGACTTAAACCCCTGGTCACAACACCTGCCCCCCACCCAACCCAACCTAGTTTTCACGTGGTGGGAACAATGGCTAGTCTCAAAGAATATGCAAATAATCCAGCCAAAAGCTAAACTGACCTGTTTTTTGTAGACGACATCAAACCAGATACCAGAGCTTTACCTGAAGCTGCTCAAGTTAGAACAGGAGACAGAATTGCTAAGAAACATTAACAGAGTCCTCAGAGAGGAAAATGTGTTTCTTAAAGAATCTATTGAAAAAATTGGTTCTCATCAACAAGGTGAGAGGCTGCTCAAGTCTCGGTGTTTAGCTTTGCTCTAAACTCCTACATTTCTAAGAAATGAACTTTTAAATAAGTTGATCTGTATCTTGTTTCAGTTAAAATAAAAAAAAGCAGAACTATTTTTCCTTTTTCCTTGTAAGATTTCTTTGGATGGGTCCAAATTCATGCCTGATAAATGCGGATGTAGTAAAATGCCACCAAGATAATTAAATACATAAATACCTAGGTAATAAATAGACGAATAAATAAATGTTACCTTATCTTTCAACCTCAGCACATAAGCCTTTCAATACCCTGAAGATAACTGCAGTGACAGCACAGTTGCCAGCAGCCAGAGATAATCAGATGTGCATGCAGCAAGCCAGCTACGACAGAGAATTTGCCAAAGCTCTTAAGGTGTTCTACCAAAGCATGAATGTGGCAAGAGGACAGTTTCTCAAACTGAGACATTATAAGCCTCCTGTAAGTAACCCGAATTCTGGGAGCAAAAGGAATTTCTTTCCATTAAATACAGCTATTTGATGTAACTGCATTTTCGGAGCATGGGGATGTGCCTGTGTTTGAGCAGAAGAGCAGCCCAAGGCCTGGAATGCTGTGAGTCTGTTGCTTTCGGGCGTCCCGCCATCTTTGCTCCCATTTTTCACATTAGTGTACATCTGGTTGGTTTAAGGCAGCGGTGGCCATATTCCTTCACTTTATGATGTACAGAATATCCCAGAAATGCAAGTTTGCTTTATTGTTATAAAACCAAATAAACATAATTCATCACATGAAGATATAGGAGAAAAATCATGATTACTTTAATAGATACCAAAAAAATGTGATAAACTTCAGCTTCCTACCACGATAAAAACTCTTAGCAAACTAGGAATAAAATGGGCATTCCTTAATCTGATAAAGGCAATCTTAAGAGAACACACAGCAAGCATAATCTTAATGGTAAATCACTGATGCCAGCTATTTTTCACTTCTGTTGACATCGTACTTTAGGTCCTAGCCAGTGCAGCAAGGCCAGAAATAAAGATTGGAAAGGAAAAGAAAGTAATAGTAATAATAGCATACATTTATATAATACTTACTAAGTGCTTTTACATTTACTGACTCAACTCTCACAATTCGGTGGGCAGGTATCATTTCTAGCCTTATTTTACAGTTGATGGATCTAAGGCATAAGAGAAGTTAAGTAACGTACATAAGGACACACAGCTAGTAAGTGTTAGAGCCAAGCTCCAAACCCAGGGCTGCTCGGCAGTCAATACTTTTTCCCACTACACCTTGATGCCTCTAATATTATTTGTAGATGACATGTTTATGTAAATAGAAAATCCAAAAGAATTTGTAAATAAATTACAAGGTTGCTGGATACAAAAATCAATATTATAAAAATTAATTGTATTTGAATATAACAGTAACAAGACAGAAAAAATTTTAAATAAAAGATAGCATTTATAATTGCATCAGATAAAAGTGCTTAGGCCTATAGGTAACCTAAAACTTATAGACTTCTATGGAGAAAACTTTAAAACTTGTTTGAGAGATGTTAAACGTGATCTAAATAAATGTAGAGACACGCCATGGCTCCATGGTTTGGAAGATTTGCTACTGTAAACCTGTCAAGTCTCCCAAGATTCAGTATAATCGCAATAAAATGTAATGGAATCTGACAAGATGATCCTATAGTTTATATGGAATTGCAAAAGCAAAGATTAGCTGAGACAATCCAAGGCCCCAAAACAAGATAGAGGACTTGCCCTACCTGATATTAAGGCTAATTTTTTAAAAAATTTATTTATTTTATTTATTTATTGGCTGTGTTGGGTCTTCGTTGCTGCACACGGGCTTTCTCTAGTTGCTGCGAGCGGGGGCTACTCTTCATTGTGGTGCGCAGTCTCCTCATTGTAGTGGCTTCTTTTGTTGTGGAGCACGGGCCCTAGGCGCGTGGGCTTCAATAGTTGCGGCACATGGGCTCAGTAGTTGTGGCTCACAGGCTCTAGAGCACAGGCTCTATAGTTGTGGCGCATGGGCTTAGTTGCTCCGTGGCATATGGAATCTTCCCAGGGCAGGGCTCAAACCCTTGTGCCCTGCATTGGCAGGCAGATTCTTTACCACTGCGCCACCTAGGAAGTCCAAGGCTTATTTTAATGCTATTGTAATAGACAATAAGGTATTGGCCCAAATGTAGGTAAGATGACTAAAGGAAAAGAACAGAAGGCCCCAAAACAGAATCACTCAGAGCTAGAGATGTGATATGTGACCGAGGTGGGACCAACGATGAGTGTGGCAAGGATGAATTTTTCAATCAACAGCGAGTGCTAGGAGAACTAAGAATACATATGCAGATAAATGAAATTGGAGTCTTATCTAAAACTATACCCAGAAGTCAATTGTAGTGAGAATTAAAGACCTGTATGTGAAAGGTAAACCCCTAATGCTTATAGAAGATATTTTAGGCGACGTCTTCATGGTCATGGTCTGAGCACGGGCTGGAAAAGAATTTCCAGACACAAGGCAGAATGTAAGGAAGATAGAGTTTATTAGAGAGAAGGGATGCTGTAAAGCCAGTGGGATGACTTCCTGGTAGCCAGGAAGAGCCAATAATTTCATGGGCTCGCAGCCAGTTTTTATAACCTCAAGACAAAATTCCTGCTAAGAGAATGGCATTAATTGATTGGTCAGTGTCCCATAAGGCGAAAGGGGTCTTTAGGTGTTAGGCTAGGGTCCTATAGGGTATCTTCTGAGTATCTTCCCTAATATAGGGTCATGTTATCAGCTAGCCTAAGTCATGAATCTAAGGTTGCTATGGGGGTCAAGTGTGGGGGGTCAGATTAACTCGGATTGTGACTTTGGTATAGGGGTCCACATTCATGACCTCACAGTGGAAAAGGATTTAAACATGACATGAAAAATACCTAGATTTAAAGAAGAAGATTGGTAGACTCACCTACATTAAAATTGTGTTGACTTAAAAAAAATATATGCACAACCTGAGAGTTGAGAGTTAAGTTTTATTTGGGGCAAAATGAGGACTGCAGCCAGGAAGACAGCATTTCAATTAGCTCTGAGAAACTGCTCTGAGGAGGCGAGGGGAGGAGCCAGGATGTATAGGAGTTTTGCAACAAAGGACAGGTAATCGGGGAACTTTAAGAGATTATTGTTAATTAAGGGAAAGCAGATATCTCAAGTTAAGGAATTTAGTGCTTTTCTATGTATGGGAAGATGTAAAAGTCTGGCCTCACTGAAATCGTTCCTTTGACATGCACCTCAGCTATCTGGGCCAGCATCCTGACACATTCTGAGTTTCCTCAGGGCTCACCGCAGGGAGCGGCTTGCAGTCTGATGGCTGCTAGATGGCAGGCGTTCTTTTCAGCCCTGAGTTGGAGGGCTACAATCTTAGATGACTGTGACATATTTTGTTTATTGATATGGCAGGAAACATTCCATTTCTCAGTATGAAGCAACAGAAACTTTCATGCCATGCTGGAAGGAGTATAAATCAGTACAACCACTTAAAAAATTGTTTGCCATTTATCTGATAAAAGGCAAAGATGCATCTACCCTATAAGCCTGCAATTCAACTCCTCTTCTCCACGGAGTAAAGTGGCTCTGCAGAGAACTGCACCCTGATGCCCTGAGGCAGAGGTACTCAAAGTGTGGTCCCCCCACCAGCAGCTTCAGCATCATCTGGGATCTTGTTAGAAATGCAAATTCCAGGGTCCCCTCCAAGACCTGCTGAATCGGAATCTCTGGGTGTGAGGCCCAGTAATCTGTGCTTTAACAAGCCCTTCGGATGATTCTGCCTTAAATTCAAGTTTGTAGACATCCCATGTATGTAATTAATTAATTTCTCTCCTACCTATCTTGAATAGTACTAGTTATACACCATTCTTGAGAGAGGACTGGGAAAATAGTTACTCAAGTCATTTTCTGTTCTGTGGTTAAGATGATGGAGCAGCTGAAAAATTCTGTAGAAACCCATGCTTACATGCACTGGCTGTATTTTGTTTTTAAACATTTTTAGTGGATTATAATTGCTGTACAATGTTGTGTCAATTTCTGCTGTACAACAAAGTAAATCATCTATATGTATACATACATCCCCTCCCTCTTTAGTCCCCCCCCCCTGCATCCCACCCCTTTAGGTCATCACAAAGCACTGAACTGATCTCCCTGTGCTATATAGCAGCTTCCCACTAGCTATTTTACACATGGTAGTGTATATCTGCCAATGCTACTCTCTCAATTCGTCCCAGGATCCACTGCCCCCTACCCCCTCAGCCATGTCCACAAGTTCATCCTCTAAATCTGTCTCTATTCTTGCCCTGCCACGAGGTTCATCAGTACCATTTTTCTAGATTCCATGCATATGCATTAATATATGGTATTTGTTTTTCTCTTTCTGACTTACTTTGCTCTGTATGGCAGATGCTAGGTCCATCCGTGTCTCTACAAATGACGCAATTTCGTCCCTTTTTATGGCTGAGTAATATTCCATTGTATATATGTACCACATCTTCTTTATCCATTCATCTCTTGATAGACATTTAGGTTGCTTCCATGTCCTGGCTATTGTAAATAGTGCTGCAATGAACATTGTGGTACATGTATATTTCAGAATTATGGTTTTCTTAGGGTATATGCCCAGTAGTGGGATTGCTGGGTCACATGGTAGTTCTATTTTTAGTTTTTTAAGGAACCTCCATACTGTTCTCCATAGTGGCTGTATCAATTTACATTCCCACCAACAGTGCGAGAGGGTTCCCTTATCTCTGCACCCTCTCCAACATTTATTGTTTGTAGATTTTTTGATGATGGCCATTCTTTTCTTTTTTTCTTTTTTTTTTTCTTTTAAACTCTTTATTGGAATATATTTGCTTTACACTCTTGTACCAGTTTCTGAGGTACACCAAAGTGAATCAGCTGTATTTATACATATATCCCCATATCCCCTCCCTCCTGTGACTCCCTCCCCCCTCCCTGTCCTGACCTTCTAAGGCATCTCCCATCATCAAGTTGATCTCCTTTTGTTATACAGCAACTTCCCACTAGCTATCTGTTTTACAGTTGGTAGTGTAAATATGTCTATGCTACTCTCTCACTTCCTCCCAGCTTCCCCTTCGCCCCTCACCCCAGCCCCATGTCCTCAAGTCCATTCTCTACTTCTGCATCTCCACTCTTGCCTGTCACTGGGTTCATCAGTACCATTTCTTCAGATTCCATATGTATGTGTTAGCATACAGTATTTGTTTTTCTCTTTCTGGCTTACTTCACTCTGTATGACAGACTCTAGGTCTATCCACTTCATGACATATAGTTCAATTTCATTCCTTTTTATGGCTGAGTAATATTCCATTGTATATATGTGCCGCATCTTCCTTATCCATTCATCTGTTGATGAGCATTTATGTTGTTTCCATGTCCTGGCTATTGTAAATAGTGCTGCAATGAACATTATGCTACATGTTTCTTTTTGGATTATGGTTTTCTCTGGGTATATGCCCAGGAGTGGGATTACTGGGTCATATGGTAGTTCTATTTTTAGTTTTTTAAGGAACCTCCAAATTGTTTCCCATAGTGGCTGTACCAACTTACATTCCCAGCAACAGTGCAGGAGAGTACCCTTTTCTCCACACCCTCTCCAACATTTATTGTTTCTAGATTTTTTGATGATGGCCATTCTGACCAGTGTGAAGTGATACCTCATTGTGGCTTTGACTTGCATTTCTCTGATGATTAGTGATGTTGAGCATCTTTTCATGTGTTTGTTGGCCATCTGCATGTCTTCTTTGGAGAAATGTCTATTTGTGTTTTCTGCCCATTTGTGGATTGGGTTATTTGCTTTTATGGTATTAAGCTGCATGAGCTGCTTGTATATTTTGGAGATTAATCCTTTGTCCGTTTCTTCGTTGGCAAGTATTTTCTCCCATTCTGAGGGTTGTCTTCTTGTCTTGTTTATGGATTCTTTCGCCATGCAAAAGCTTTTAAGTTTCATGAGGTCCCATTTGTTTATTCTTGATTTTATTCCCATTATTCTAGGAGGTGGGTCCAAAAGGATCTTGCTTTGATGTATGTCATAGAGTGTTCTGCCTATGTTTTCCTCTAGGAGTTTGATAGTGTCTGGCCTTCCATTTAGGTCTTTAATCCATTTTGAGTTGATTTTTGTGTATGGTATTAGGAAGTGTTCTAATTTTATTCTTTTACATGTAGCTGTCCAATTTTCCCAGCATCACTTATTGAAGAGGCTGTCTTTTTTCCAGTGTATTTTCTTACCTCCTTTGTTAAAGATAAGCTGCCCATATGTGTTTGGGTTTATCTCTGAGTTCTCTATTCTGTTCCATCGACCTACCTTTCTATTTTTGTGCCAGTACCATACTGTCTTTTGTTTTTGTTTTTGTTTTTGCTATTTTTTCGGTTTTATTGAGAAATAATTGACATACATCACTGTAAAAGTTTATGGTATACATCATGATGGTTTGATTTACATACAATCATAATTTTTAAAGGCTCACCTCCCAATGTCTACTCAATTACCAAATTCTATTTCTTCTACCACCAAAATTCCCATAAATAAAAACACATTTTATTTATGGAACTCCCCACCTCTATTGTCATACATGTCCAAGCCAATGTCCTCTCTTACTAGGCAACTGGGAAAGTCTCGTCCTTGGTTTCCCTCTTTGTATTATCATCCTCAACTAATTCACTTCCCAAATGGCAGCATGAAGAATCTTCTAATCCTGTCACTCCTACTCTTAGATCCCTGAGAGTCTCCCCACCCATCTCAGGAGGGAGTCCTGTTTCCTTCTGGAAGCTTCCAAGGCACCGAGTTGTTTGCATCTGTTTCCCTCGCCAGCTTCATCTTCCAGCACACACCTTCTCTCTCATATCCTGCTGAACTGGAGCTCTGGCTTGGAGACATGTATTCCAGTGTGATGGTTAGAAATGTGAACTCTGAGGCCAAACTTCCCAACAGATAGTTGCATGATCTTGAGCAAGTTACCCAACCTCCTCACTTCTCTCATCAGTAAGACAAGGGCAATAATGGTCCCCACCTCAGGATTGTCATCAAGATTACAGGAGTTAAAAAATAATTCAGATCAGAGTGGAGCTAGCCAGAGGCCGTAGGGCCTTTTAAGATTTCATTTACTCTGAGAAAGGGACCCTCTTCCTCCACCTCCTCCCCACGTGGCAATCCTAGTTATCCGTTGAATCCCACCTGCTATGGGCTGCACTGTTTGTTATGTGTCCCCACGAAACTCATATGTTGAAGCCCTAATTCCAAGTACCCCAAAGTGTGACTATATTTGGAAAGAGGGTCTTTATTTTTTATTTTTTTTAGTTTTTATTTTTTTGGGGGTACACCAGGTTCAATCATCTGTTTTTATACACATATCCCCATATTCCCTCCCTTCCTTGACTCCCCCCCCTCAAGTCCCCCCCACCCTCCCTGCCCCAGTCCTCTAAGGCATCTTCCATCCTCGAGTTGGACTCCCTTTGTTATACAACAACTTCCCACTGACTATTTTACACTTGGTAGTATATATATGTCTGTGCTACTCTCTCGCTTCGTCTCAGTTTCCCCTTCACCCCCCGCCCCCTCCCATACCTCGAGTTCTCCAGTCCATTCTCTGTATCTGCATCCTTGTTCTTGTCACTGAGTTCATCAGTACCATTTTTAGATTCCGTATATGTGAGTTAGCATACAATATTTGTCCTTCTCTTTCTGACTTACTTCACTCTGTATGACAGATTGTAGTTCTATCCACCTCATGACATATAGCTCCATCTCATCCCCTTTTATAGCTGAGTAGTATTCCATTGTATATATATGCCACATCTTCTGTATCCATTCATTTGTTGATGGGCATTTCGGTTGCTTCCATGTCCTGGCTATTGTAAATAGTGCTGCAATAAACATTATGGTACAAGTTTCTTTTGGGATTATGGTTTTCTTTGGGTATATGCCCAGGAGTGGGATTACTGGATCATATGGTAGTTCTATTTGTAGTTTTTTAAGGAACCTCCAAATTGTTTTCCATAGTGGCTATACCAACTTACAGTCCCACCAACAGTGCAGGAGAGTTCCCTTTTCTCCACACCCTCTCCAACATTTGTGGTTTCCAGACTTTGTGATGATGGCCATTCTGATTGGTGTGAGGTGATACCTCATTGTGGCTTTGACTTGCATTTCTCTGATGATTAGTGATGTTGAGCATCTTTTCATGTGTGTGTTGGCCATCTGTATGTCTTCTTTGGAGAAATGTCTATTTAGGTCTTCTGCCCATTTGTGGATTGGGTTATTTGCTTTTTTGGTATTAAGCTTCATTAGCTGCTTGTATATTTTGGAGGTTAATCCTTTGTCCGTTGTTTCATAGGCAATTATTTTTTCCCATTCTGAGGGTTGCCTTTTAGTCTTGTTTATGGTTTCTTTTGCTGTGCAAAAGCTTTTAAGTTTCATGAGGTCCCATTCATTTATTCTTGATTTGATTTCCATGATTCTAGGAGGTGGGTCCAAAAGGATGTTGCTTTGATGAATGTCCTAGAGTGTTCTGCCTATGTTTTCCTCTAGGAGTTTTATAGTGTCTGGCCTTCCATTTAGGTCTTTAATCCATTTGGAGTTTATTTTTGTCTATGGTGTTAGGAAGTGTTCTAATTTCATTCTTTGACATGTTGCTGTCCAGTTTTCCCAGCACCACTTATTGAAGAGGCTGTCTTTTTTCCATTGTATACTCTTGCCTCCTTTGTCAAAGATAAGGTGCCCATATGTGTTTGCGCTTACTTCTGAGTTCTCTATTCTATTCCATTGATCATCCTTTCTATTTTTGTGCCAGTACCAGACTGTCTTGATCACTGTGGCCTTGTAGTATAGTTTGAGTCAGGAAGCCTAATTCCACCAACTCTGTCTTTCCTTCTCAGGATTGCTTTGGCTATTCGGGGTCTTTTGCGTTTCCATACAAATCGTAAGATTTCTTGCTCTAGTTCTGTGAAAAATGCCATTGGTAATTTGATCGGGATTGCATTGAATCTGTAAATTGCTTTGGGTAAGATATTCATTTTCACAATATTGATTCTTCCAATCCAAGAACATGGTATGTCTCTCCATCTGTTTGTATCATCTTTGATTTCTTTCATCAGTGTCTTATAGGTTTCTGCATACAGGTCTTTTGCCTCCTTAGGCAGATTTATTCCCAGGTATTTTATTCTTTTTGTTGCAATGGTAAATGGAAGAGTTTCCTTAATTTCTCTTTCTGCTGTTTCTTTGTTAGTGTATAAGAATGCAAGAGATTTCTGCACATTAATTTTTATCCTGCTACTTTACTAAATTCATCGATTAGTGCTAGCAGTTTTCTGGTAGAGTCTTTAGGGTTTTCTATGTATAATATCATGTCATCTGCAAAGAGTGACATTTTACTTCTTCTTTTCCAATTTGGATTCCTTTTATTTCATTTTCTTCTCTGATTGCTGTGGCTAACACTTCCAAAACTGTGTTGAATAATAATGGTGAGAGTGGACACCCCTGTCTTGTTCCTGTCCTTAAAAGGAATGCTTTCAGTTTTTCCCCATTTAGGACGATGTTGGCTGTTGGTTTGTCATATATGGCTTTTATTATGTTGAGGTAATTTCCTTCTATGCCCATTTTCTGGAGAGTTTTTATCATAAATGGATGTTGTCAAAAGCTTTTTCTGCATCTATTGAGATGATCATATGATTTTTATCCTTCAATTTGTTAATATGATGTGTCACATTGATTGATTTGCATATATTGAAGAATCCTTGCATTCCAGGGATAAACCCCAGTTGATCATGGTGTATGATCTTTTTAATGTGCCGTTGGATTCTGTTAGCTAGTATTTTGTTGAGGATTTTTGCATCTATATTCATCAGCGATATTGGCCTGTAATTTTCTTTTTTTGTGACATCATTGTCTGGTTTTGGTATCAGGATGATGGTAGCCTCATAGAATGAGTTTGGGAGTGTTCCTCCTTCTGCTATGTTTTGGAAGAGTTTGAGAAGGATAGGTGTTAGCTCTTCTCTAAATGTTTGATAGAATTCTCCTGTGAAGCCATCTGGTCCTGGGCTTTTGTTTGTTGGGAGATTTTTAATCACACTCTCAATTTCTGTACTTGTGATTGGTCTGTTCATATTTTCTATTTCTTCCTGGTTCAGTCTTGGAAGATTGTACTTTTCTAAGAATTTATCCATTTCTTCCAGGTTATCCAATTTATTGGCATATAGTTGTTTGTAGTAGTCTCTCATGATCTTTTGTATTTCTGCAGTGTCCGTTGTTACTTCTTTTTCATTTCTAATACTGTTGATTTGCATCTCCTCCCTTTTTCTCCTGATGAGTCTGGCTAATCAGACTCAATTTTATTTATCTTCTGAAAGAACCAGCTAGTAGTTTTATTGATCTTTGCTATTGTTTCTTTCATTTCTTTTTCATTCATTTCTGATCTGATCTTTACAATTTCTTTCCTTCTGTTCACTTTAGGTTTTTTTTGTTGTTGTTGTTCTTCTTTCTCTAATTGTTTTAGGTGTAAGATTAGGTTGTGTATTTGAAATTTTTCTTGTTTCTTGAGGTAGAATTGTATTGCTGTAAACTTCCCTGTTAGAACTGCTTTTGCTACATCCCATAGGTTTTGGGTTGTTGTGTTTTCATTGTCATTTGTTTCTAGATATTTTTTTATTTCCTCTTTGATTTCTTCAGTGATTTCTTGGTTGTTTAATAGTGTATTGTTTAGCCTCCACATGTTTGTATTTTTTACAGTTTTTTTCCTGTAATTGATATCTAGTCTCATGGTGTTGTGGTCAGAGAAGACGCTTGATATAATTTCAATTTTCTTGAATTTACTGAGGCTTGATTTGTGACCCAAGATGTGATCTATCCTGGAGAATGTTCTGTGTGCACTTTAGAAGAAAGTGTATTCTGTAGTTTTTGGATGAAATGTCCTATAAATATCAATTAAGTCAAGATGATCTAATGTGTCATTTAAAACTGTGTTTCCTTATTTATTTTCTGTTTGGATGATCTGTCCATTGAAGTAAGTGGGGTGTTAAAGTCTCCTACTCTTATTGTGTTACTGTTGATGTCCCCTTTTATGGCTGTTAGCATTTGCCTTATGTATTGAGGTGCTCCTATGTTGGGTGCATAGATATTTACAATTGTTATATCCTCTTCTTGGATTGATCCCTTGATCATTATGGAGTGTCCTTCCTTGTCTCTGGTAATAGTCTTTATTTTAAAGTCTAATTTGTCTGATATGAATATTGCTACTCCAGCTTTCTTTTGACTTCCATTTGCATGGAATATCTGTTTCCATCCCCTTACTTTCAGTCCATATGTGTCCCTTGGTCTGAAGTGGGTTTCTTGTAGACAGCATATGTAAGGGTCTTGTTTTTGTATCCATTCAGTCAGTCTGTGTCTTTTGGTTGGAGCATTTAATCCATTTACATTTAAGGTAATTATTGACATGTATGTTCCTATTACCATTTTCTTAATTGTCTTGGGTTTGTTTTCGTAGGTCTTTTCTTTCTCTTGTGTTTCTTACTTAGAAAAGTTCCTTTAGCAATTGTTGTAAGACTGGTTGGGTGGTGCTGAATTCTCTTAACTTTTGCTTGTCTGTAAAGCTTTTGATTTCTCCATTGAATCTGGATGAGATTCTTGCTGGGTAGCGTATTCTTAGCTGTAGGTTTTTCTCTTTCAGTATATCCTGCCACTCCCTTTTGGCCTGCAAAGTTTCTGCAGAAAGATCAGCTGCTAACCTTATGGGTTTTCCCTTATATGTTATTTGTTGCTTTTCCCTTGCTGCTTTTAATATTTTTTCTTTGTGTTTAATTTTCATTAGTTTGATTAATATGTGCCTTGGTGTATTTCTCCTTGGGTTTATTCTGTATGGGATTCTCTGCGCTTCTTGGACTTGATTATTTGCTTTCCCATGTTGGGGATGTTTTCCACTATAACCTCTTCAAATATTTTCTCAGACCCTTTCTTTTTTCTTCTTCTTCTGGGATGCCTATGATTCGAATGTTGGTACGCTTAATGTTATCACAAAGGTCTCTGAGACCGTCTTCCATTCTTTTTATTCTCTTTTCTTTTCCTGCTCTGTGGCAGTTATTTTCCCCCATTCTATCTTCCAACTCACTTATTCATCCTTCTGCCTCAGTTATTCTGCTGTTTATACCATCTGGAGTATTTTTAATTTGTTATTTTGTTGTTCATTACTGTCTGTTTGCTCTTTAGTTCTTCTAAGTGCTTATTAACTGTTTCTTGTATTTTCTGTATTTTGTTATCAAGAATTTGAATCATCTTTACTATCATTACTCTGAATTCTTTTTCAGCTAGGTTGCCTATTTCCGCTTCATTTAATTGGTCTTGTGTGTTTTTACCATGTTCCTTCATCTGTGACATATTTTTTTGTCATCTCATTCCACACCCCCTCCTTGGATGGGTGGGATTGTGTTCCTGTCCCACTGGGTGTTTGGCCTGAGGTTTAAAGCACCGGAGTTTGTAGGCTGTTGAGTATAGCTGGGCCTTGGTGTTGAGGTGAGAACCTCCGAGAGACCTTAATCTGATGAATATTGCCTGGGGACTGGCGTTCCCTGTTAGTCCAATGTTTTGGACTCAGAGCTCCCACCTCAGGAGCTCAGGCCTGACCCCAGACTTGTGAATCAAGATCCCACAAGCTGTGTGGAGCAGGAAAGAAAGAAAAAGTAGGTGAACAGCAGAACAATAGGAAGATAAAAAATACGATAAGAATAGGAAACTAACAGATATGTTAGAAAAAATTTTAAGAACATAGTTGGAGTAACAACTGGAATGTAAAACAACTGCAGTAGCTAAAGTGAGGTGGTGGGAAAAAAGAAAAAAGGAAAAAAGGAAAAAAAAAAGCCAGCAAAGGCCTTGGCTGTGGGGGCAGGGCTTATACAAGGGCGGGGGGGTGGGGGGGGGCTTAGGCAGTGGGCATGGCCTATGGTCAGAAAAGGCCCTGGGGGTGGTGGGGAATAGGGCTTAGGCCCAATGAGGCAGAGGGGCCCAGGACTGCCTCTGGTCCTGAGGGCAAAGGACCAGGTCCAGGTACCCAGCAGACTCCCTGGGCCCCAGCTGGTGGGATAAATGCTAGGCACCTCCCCCCAGTCCTCTAATCTCAGAGGGTCCTCCCCCCTTGGGTTCTCATTTTCCCCACTGCCTCCCTCCTATTCCCCTAGGACCCTCACAGCTGGAGGGGGCACTGGAAGGCAGGAGACCAGTCTCTGACGCCCAACAGGCTTTCCACGGCCAACTGGGCTAGGGAAATGCCTGCAGCACTTCCCCAGATCTCCCAGTCTCATAGGGTCCCTGTCCACCTCTCTTCCCTCCCCCCACCCCCCACTTTCCTATGTCCCAAGCGGCTGGAGGGAGCCTTGGAGTGTGAAAGACCAGGTCCATGAGCCTAGCAGGCTTCCCAAGGCTAGTGGGCAGGGGAAATACCTTCCCCACCTCCCTTGATCCTCCAATCCCAGAAGGCCCCCTCCCCTGCCCACCTCTCTTCTTCTCCCCTGCTTTCCTCCTACACCCCTAGGACCAGTGAGACCTAGAGGGGCCCCTGGAGGACCGAAGACCAGGCCTGGGGGCACAACAGGCCTCCCAGTGCCAAGTGGGTAGGGAGATTACCTGTAGCATCTCCCCTCATCCTCTGGTCCTGCAAGGTTCCCCCCCACCGTCCCCACTGTCTGCCTCTTTTCCTCTTCCCCTCTCCTCCCTCCCTCCCATGCCTGTAGGACCCATGCAGCCAGAGAGGGCCCCAGAGACAGAGGGACCAGACTCAGGAGCCCAGTAGGCCCGCCAGGCCCAAGTGGGCAGGGGAAAGGCCCTCTGCACCTCCCCTGGTCCTCTGCTCCTGGAATGTCCCACCACCGGTCTGCCTCTCTTCCTCTTCCCCTGCCATGCTCCTATGTCCCCGGGACCAACACATCTGGGATGGGACCCTGGAGAGTTGGAGACCAGGCCTGGGAGCCCAGCAGCCTTCCCAGGCCAGTGGGCAGCCGAAATGCCTTCTGCTCCTCCTCCAATCCTCTGATCCCAGAGGGTCCCTCCCCCCTCCTGCCTCTCTTCTTCTCCCCCCACCACTTCCCTCCTATACCGCTAGGACCAATGGCCCGGAGGGGCCTTTGGAAGGTGGAGGATCCGCCTGGAAGAAATACCCAGCAGTGCCTCCCCTATTCTTCCGATCTTGAGAAATCCCTTCCCAGCCCCACTGTTTGCCTCTCTTCCTCTTTCCCCATCCCCCTCCCCCCACGCCCCTAGGACCCACGCACTGGAGGGGGACCCGGAGAGTGAAGGACCAGTCCCAGGAGCCCAGTTGGCTTCCATGGCCAAGAGGGCACGTGAATCACCCTCTCACCTCCCCATCCCCTGATCGCAAAGCTACCCCCTGCCCCCACCAGTCCATCTCTCCACCTTTTCGTGCCTCTTCCCTCCCTCCTAGGACCCAGGCAGCCAGGAGGGGGCCTTGGAAGGTGGAGGACCAGGAGCTCAGCAGGCCTGGGAGCTCAGCAGGCCTCCTAGCCACTTGGACGGGAGAAGCCCAGATGTGGTCTCCCGATGCCCATAGATCCTAAGGGTCTCTCCAGGCGGGAACCTCCCCCTTACCCAGCCACACCCCAGGGGCGCTGGTCTTGTCTGGTTTCCACTCCTCCACCCGTCTTCCCCCAGGTCCTGCCTGGTTGCTCTGGGGTTCCTCTGGTCTCCTTGGGCCTCAGTTCCCCCATCAGCCTCCGGCAACTGATCTAGTGGGGCGACGCGATCTCCACATCTTCCCACGCCCCCCTTTACTTTTGCTTTTAAAAACCTTGCCCCCTGGCCAGCCTGCAAGATGGATTTGTGATGAGTCTAGTTCTCCCATCTCTGGGGTTGGCGCCTCCTTGACTAACACAAGCTTCTCTGCCTCAAACTCTGTCGTTTAGGTTTTTTTGGCCTCACTGCATGTTGGGCACGTGAACTTGGGTTTGACAACAGTACATTTTTTTCTTTCATTTATTTTTAGGAAGATGAGCAAATGCTTCAACCATTTGTACACCAACAGTCACAAATGTTAAAGGACTTTGGGGACCTACTTGAATCCAGCTTGTGGAAACTGAAAAATGATGTTGCTCTTATAGTGAAAAAGAAGAGAGAATGTTTATTGCATATGGAATAGTGAGGATACACCAACTGAAAACATTTGCACTTTGAATTGTGAAGTTTATTTGTGCAGCTAATGAGCTTAATTAACTTGGCTACCAGAGCTGAATTGTGGACTCAACTTAGTCCACCCATTTCCCACTCACTCAACCTATTATACCACTTTTAAGCAAAACTCCTCTTCTTCAATTTGATTGAAAAATCATGTAAAGGTGAATCTATATCCTAGATGAAGGTGAGGTGGGAAATGTGACAGGTGAATTGTTAGCACTCTGAGCTCTGCGATTGACTGCCTGGGATTGAATCCATCACTAATCAATTGTGTGGTTTGGGGCAAAGGACTTCCCCTCTCTCTTTTCTTGTCTGTTAGAGGGGAATGGTAACATTAATTACTGCAGATTGTAACGAATATAAAAGAATATAAAGCTCTTAAAATGTGCCTGGCGCACAGAAGCAATTGCTAAGCATTTACTGTTAATATTTTCAAGACCAACAGTTTGAAACTTCAGATAAAAGCTTTTGATAAATTTCTTGCTGTCAGACCTAGAGAATGGGTATTTCATGCCCCCCATTTTGTATCCTTGTTCTAAACAAATCTGACATTCTTCCTTCACTTATTTTCTGTCTTCATATGTTTATTTGAAATAGGTTCAATTCATTTAGCATCGTTAGCGCCTGGACTGTGGGACCGGTTCAGTGTAAGGGCCTGGGGTGGCAGATTAAGATTTACAATAAGATCTCCTGGGAATTAGTCTCGAAGTGATCTGGATTCCACAAAGGACTGACTGATGAGTCTTAGTTAAGGACCCACAGGCACTGAGTGCTCTGGGAAAAGGTTTGTAAAGAAAACTTTTGTGGCTTTAGAGAGACTAATAACAACAATAGCAGCAATAACAGAGACTTATCCAGTGCTTACTGTGTGCCAGGCACTAATATAAGTGCTAAATATTTGTTAGTTCATTTAATTTTCACCATATTTCTATGAATTTGGCCCTATTACATTCCCCATTTTGAGGCTTTAAAGGTTAAATAAAAGAGGTTTGTCCAGGCCACTGCAAGCACTGGGCTCACTCTGGAACTGCATTCCTAACCAAAGGCCTGGGCCTTAAAATGCAGAACTGTCCCAAGGAGCAGTTTGACTGGTTTGCATAAGAAACCAGGAAGGAGGAAATAGAGGTGACAACCCCAATACTTGCTCCCTAAAATATAAAGTTAGGGAAATCAAATGCGATGACACTGAAAATTTACTGGCACGAGAGGCTATCAAGTGCTCCAAAAGGAGTCTCCATGGGAAGGCAGAGGAACATGGGCTGGTGACTTCAGCTTACTACCAGGGCCCAGGGGCTTACGGGAAGGGCTTGGGTTTTGCCTATAGCTCAGGTCTTGACTGAGTGTATGCAGGCGAACTAAAAAATAACCTGTAACCTTGGAGCCCAAGTGTGGAGCTCCATATTGGTGGTGGCAGCAACAAGGGTCAGCAAAACATCACGGAACCCAAGAAAGCCTTTGTCGATGAGGCAGGATAGCAGTGAGGCCACAAGAAGCAGGAACGACTTCAATCTCTTGGACTGAGACAAAGTTCTTGGACAATTTGCAGAAAGTGTATTGCTGAGGCAAGTAAATACACTTTGTGCAAATTAGCAGGTGGAGCCTTGGAGGGTTAAAAAGAAAATCAGGATGAGACACACTTGTATCTCAAGCTGGAGGACAGGGTCACACAGGTGGTCATGTATCAGTATTAACACCAGAGCACAACACAGCACACGTTGCAAAAGTGGAAAGATGCACATGGAGTCTCACCCAGTAGCTCCCAAATGCAGATCCAAACCACAGATTCCTAGGGCCCAACCTCCACGTCTCCTGAATGCAAACTGCTGGGGTCCGCTGGGGAACCTATATTGTTTGTGGTTCTGATATGCATCTTAGTCATGAGATCTGGTGCTCTTGTCCATCTTCCTAATTTTAGAGATGATAAAAGCTCTTCTGAGGTCCCACCAATTAGTGCACAGCTAAGACCAGATTCTGACCAACCCTGGGCAGACGAAGCAAAGTTAGGATGAACAGTACTACCACCAAGGATCTCCCTCTTCAAGTTAAACAGACCCTCTTTCTTCTGTACAGGCAGTACAGAGGGCCTCCCAACATGTATAAGATTCCTACCAACGTCACATCTCTCACTGTAGAGTAGAAATTCCATAAAGGCAATGGCTCTCCTCTTTATAATGAATGTAACAGAACACTTATATGTGTTTATTATATGCTTATTACAAAAGGAAAAGTCCTTTGCCTTATTTTTGGGTTTCAGCGGAAAACCTGGTTAAAATATAAAAAGTAGATTAGAGAAAAATTTTGCTTAGGCAGTGAAAATCAATACAAACTTCTCAGCTATATCCTTAAAACTATCATACACAGGTACAGAACCAGGGAAAATGAATGATAAGCCCAATTATTAGCAGTACACAGACCACTTAGGAAGCACATTTAGCACATTTCTACTACTACTCAAATACACAGGCACATCGAAACACAAAACCACTGTTCAATTGACAATCCTTTATTGTTAAACTTAGGTAAGAGTCCAAAATCAGTCAGTGTAGATGGGTGAATAAGTAAGATAAAACAGCAAAAACTGCAGTTTCATTTGGCAAAGGCCTACACTATGCAGAGATACTCATGGGAAAGTAAGATCCCATTCAATGTCATGGCAAGGAAAACAGCAGTTACTGTCTTACATGACCACCAGCCTGGGCGTGTCAGCAACACAGATAGAGCCACCCATTCCACCCTCTGTTCTTTCAGCTCACTTATAAAAACTGACCATGAATTCTCCAATGGAAAAGTCAGTCAGGTATTAGTTTTTTCTCACAAGCAATAAAATCACAAAAATCAGCTAAAATTTGAAATTTAGGGTAAGCTAGTACGATGTCCTGCTTTTAATGTATACATATTTTCGATTTGACAATCTTTTCCACATATAGTCAGACAGGCTTATAGAAGAATTTCAAATATCAAATAAAAAGCTGTTAATTCATGCATTTTATGACCAGTTAATTATTCAAATGTTTAGACTTCAGAGCTGCTAATGACACTAAATTCAATGCCACGTTGGTTGAGTCTGTCAATCAACTTTGTTCTGGAGAAAGCTGCTCCAGGAGTGAAGACCCCGCCCCTGTAAGACAATAACAAGATGAAACAGTGCACAAAGCCCAGCTCCAGCCCTTTCCTCTGCTAGCGTAATTTGCTGGAGGAATCAAATCAATGCAGAGCTTATGAAAACCTGATTCTTGATTCCATCATGGACGGGTTTTGGTTCCATTCCTAACATCAGCCAAATGAGCAAGTAGCTGTTACTCAAGAGTAAACTAGTACCCAGCAAAGCCATCTAGATTGGTTCAGTGACTAATGAGACTGTTTCCGTGATAGTGATGTGTGTGTTGGAAAGGGGTACACTGGGGTTATCAACCCAAGTAACAGCTGCTGTTTATAAAGTCAGCCCTCAGACTCAGGAGGATTAAATATGCGCACGGGCAAAATAAATTTAGGTAATCAATTATTAATAAAGCATAAACAAGACAAATTGGATGAAAAACAAGTTTCTTTAAATGTAATGGCTAACATTTAGAAAATGCTAAATATTTTCAAAGGGTATATAAACATTTGAAGAAAATTTAATTAGGTTTCACTTTATATAATTTTTATGTTTATCACTTACTATTGTTTCAGGTCATACCTAAATTTATTTGTTTCTAAGCCTGCAGGCCTATGCTCATTTGTAAAGTTGGCCTACTTTTAGGGTAACAGCTAAATGCTCCAGTAAGATAGTATACCTGATAATTATCTAGCCAGGATGCCATGAATCAATTCATGCTTGGGGTCAAGGCTCCCATTGCCAGCTGGGTATCATTCAGCATGGATTAGGGGCTCCTGCCAATAACATTTAACTACAGGGCCTTCTTCTGAGTAGCTGAGTTATTTTTAGGAGGAACTGAAGCCAACTTATATGGCTCTCAAACTTTTCTGTCTCCTCTCATTTACTTCTGCACTGTTCCTAGAGGCCAATAAGGAACTGTCCTTCTCAGAATATTAAGTTTACCTCTGTCTTTGGATCAAAGGTACTGTAAATGCTTATGTAAAAACCCAATGCTTGAAAACTCAACCAAGATAAGCTAAAATATAACATAAATGAAAAAGATATCTTCAAATTTGAAGAAAACCAGACTTACGCCTTAGGAAGATCAGAGGCATCATTTAGAAGCGTCATGGCTGCCTGGACCATGGCTATGGGGGTAGCCACATAACCAGCTTCTGCAGAAAACAGTTGATCAAAGAAAAAGAAAGTATTCATAAAATATGCATTCAATAACACCCAAAGATCAAATGGTAGATTTTATATCTAAGTATAGATGTACAGAATTTCCTCAATAAACACTGTTCATATAATAACAAAAATAACAATTAACATTTATATAGTACTTATTGTTAGGCACTGTATTAAGTGCTTTAAATCTATTAAACTCATTTAATTCTCCTAACAATTATAGTAGGTTAGTACTATTTTATACCCATTTTACAGATGAGGAAACTGAGGCATAGACAGGTTAAGCAACTCATCCAAATTCACAGAGTTAGGTAGTGGTTGAACCAGGATCACATGCCAGCAGCTAGCACAAGTCTCCACTCTTACCAATGAGCCCGGGTTTCTTGTTTCTCTATTCATACACTAAACTCCTCTCTATCAAACAAATACACCAAATTTCACTTTTTAAAAAAGACTCAGTTTCTTAAAGAAGAACAACTGAGTGACTCTCAAAGGAGTCTAACTTTAATATGTAACCTTAAAAGAAATCTATAAACAAAGAGAACATTAGTGTTTATATTCATGTTAAATAAGAACATAGCTTATCTTAAAAACCCAGGTGGAAATTTGAAAAAAAGGCAAGATACAAAGATATCTTTGCTATTGCACTTGATTAAAACTGCACAATAGACTCCCTGTGATCTACTAGGAATGATGGTAACTAAACCTATAATTATACTGTAATTCACAAGTGGGACTGTCTCGGTATAGTTCTCTAAAATTTACAGTGTAAGTTATTGAATGTTTTGGAGTGACAGTTCTTTTTAACAGCCTATCAAAACTTTTACCTTCCCCAGAAAAATGCACATGTGCCCATACTTCACAAACAATGTCAGGGTGATCACAGACCCCAAAGAAAGCTTGGATCACAGCTTTGATTATGCTATAACTACACTGCTTTAAAGTTACCCTTGAATATGAGAATAGAACAGATAAATATCAATCAGCCCCTTTTCTTAATATTAAAAATTCGATTCAGAATTATTGAATCATACTGAAAGAAAAAAAAACCAGAGAGAGGGATACAACAATAAAATTGAATGATACCAATAATTCCAATCCTTCTTTTGACAGAATTATTTATCATTATTACTTAAATAATTTGTGTAAATTTAATTCTAAAAAGTAAACTTTAAAAAGAAATGACTGTAATAGCACACCACTTTATAGCTTAAGACAATGTAAAACTCCCAAGCATTCTCAAGTCACATGTGAAATACCTGGTCCTTTCACCTGAGTACAAATTCTTATATTTGGTTTATTCTTATCAGGAACAAAGCCTTGGCTGTATCCTTGACCGAAAAATGTCAACGTAAATGATGAGGCATCAATCTGAGGAAAAGAAAGCAAAGGGTTTATTAAATAAATATTCTCCTTAAATCATTTTCTCCTTGAACACAATAAAACCTACTATTATACTTCATATAAGATATTTTCAATAGATAAAAAAATCAATATTCTATCTGTCAGAATATCTTGTCATCCTTTGTTTAAGCATGGAGAAAAAATAATTCTTTGAAGAACTACAAGTTTTGCTGACTGGAGTGATGTTGGGGGGAGGGAGGTGGTGAGCAATAAAGCTGATATAAAGATGAGTCTTAGCACCAATAGGCAGTTTCAGAGGAAAAGTTGGAGGTAGTTTTTATTTTAGGATAGAATATGGTACTCTGGCTTTAAATATGTTTGAGGTGACAAGACAAAAATAGTCAACAAGTAATGGCAATATGGGCCTAGGGTATAGATATAATTGCTCCAATTAGCAGTGTAAAAATTTGATTCAAAAATTAAATTACAGAAGATTTATCCAAGCATCTGTCACAATCACTAAATTTAGAAATAAAATAAAAAAGCCATGGTGAAGAAATTTTTATTAAGTATTAACCAAGGGTCAGACACTATGCTAGGCCCTGAGACATAAATAAAGTATTAATAAAATAAAATAAAAATAAAAATAAAATAAAAAGGCATTTCTGGAGCTTACAGTTTAGGGTGTGTGTGGGGGGAGATCTATATATATGTATATGTATATATATATATGTATACACACATACACACACATATACATATACATATAAGAGATCTAATAACAATGTGAAACATGAATTAGAAGTACAGGACTAGTTTAGAGGAGAGCATTATTAAATTTATTGAGGAGTCCGGGGTTTTGAATTGTGTGTATTCGCTCACACATGCATGTGCGTGCGCTCACACATGCATGTGCGTGTGCACACGCACACACACATACACACACACACATTCTAACAGAGAAGTTTATTACCTAGAAAAGTAAGGTGGGTGCCAGAAAGGAGAAACCAATATTTAAAGGCAAAACCAGACAAGGATGCCACAAGAAAAGAAAATCACAGCCAATATCCCTGATAAACATAAGTGCAGAAATCCGCAACAAAATATTAGCAAGCTGAACTAAAAGGATCAAGTGGAATTTAGTTTAGGGATGCAAGGATGGTTCAACATCCACAAATTAGTCAATGTGATACACTATATAAACAAAATAAAGGATAAAAATCATATGATCATCTCAAATGCAGAAAAAACACTTGACAAAATTCAACAGCCATTTATGATAAAAAATTGCACCAAAGTGGGTATATAGAGGGGGACATACTTCAACATAATAAAGACCATATATGACAAACCCATAGCTAACATCATACTCAATGGTGAAAAGCTTAAAGCTTTTCTGCTATGATCAGGAGCAAAACAAGAGTGCCCACTCTTGTGAATAGTATTCAACATAGTATTGGAATTTCAATCCAGAACAGTTAGGCAAAAAAATGAAACAAAAGATATCCAAATTGGAAAGGAAGAAGTAAAATCGTCACTATTTGCAGATGACATGATGTTATGTATAGAAAACCCAAAAGACTCCATCAAAAAACTGGAACTAAAATGAATTCAGTAAAGTCATGGGATACAAAATCAACACAGAAAAATTTGTTTCATTTCTATACACTAATGAACTACCAGAAAGAAATATTAAGAAAGCAATCCCATTTACATCAAAAAGAATAAAACATCTAGGAATAACTATAACCAAGGAGGTGAAAGACCTAGATGCTACAAACTACAAGACATTAACAAAAGAAATTGAAGAAGACACAAGTAAATGGAAAGACAGTCCATGCTCACGGATTGGAAGAATATCATTAAAATGTGCATGCTACCCAACACAATCTACTGATTCAATGCAATACTTATCAAAATACCAACAGCATATTTCACAGAACTAGACAATAAATCCTAAAATTTATATAAAACCAGAAAAGACTCCAAATAGCCAAAGAAATCTTTGAAAGAAGAACAAAGCTGGAGGTACCATGCTCCATCATTTCAAACAATATTACAATGCTATAGTAGTTAAAACAGTATGGTATTGGCATAAAAACAAACACACAGATCAACAGAACAGCACAGAGAGCCCAGACATAAATCCACACATATACGGTCAATTAACTTATGACAATGGAGCCAAGAATATCCAATGGGGAAAGGACAGTCTCTTCAATAAATAGTGATGAAAAAAATTGGAGCCACATGTAAAAGAATGAAACTGGACTGCTTCTTACACCATACACAAAAATTAACTTAAAATGGATTAGAGACTTGAATGTAAGACCCAAACCATAAACTCCTTAGGAGAAAACATAGGTAGTAAGGTCTTTGACATAGGTCTTAAAGATGATTTTTCTGAACCTGACACCAGAAACAGAAACAAAAGCAAAAATAAAGAAGAGTACATTGAAGTAAAATGCTTCTGTGCAGCAAAAGCAACCATGAACAAAATGAAAAGGCAATCTACTAAATGGGAGAAAATATTACATATCTGATAAGTGGCTATTACCCCCAAAATATAAAGAACTCACTAGCAAAAACCAAACACTGGAACTGAAAAATGGGCAGAAGACCTGAAGACATTTTTTCCAAAGAAGATATATAGATGGCCGACAGGTGCATGAAAAGATGCTCTATGTCATTAATCATAAGTCAAACCACAATGGGATATCACCTCACACCTGTCAGAATGGCTATCATCAAAAACACTAGAAATAGAGGAATGACCAAGATGGTGGAGTTTAGGAAGACTCTGGGCATACCAAAATTACAACTATGTACAGAGCAACTATCAATGAGAACAATCTGAAGACTAGTAGAAAAGATTTTCAACAATTAAAGATATAAAGAAGAAACCACAACAAGATGGCTAGGAGAAGCAGAGATGCAGTACAGTTACGATCCAAATTCCCAGGTAGGAAACCCACAAATGGGAGGATAATCACAATTACAGGCATTCTCCCCAGGAAATGAGGGGTCTGAGCTTCACACTGGGCTCCCCAGCCTGGGGGTCCTGTACCAGGAAGACAAGCCCCCAGAACATCTGGCTTTGAAGGCTAGTAGGGCTTGCATACAGAGAGCTGGAGGGCCATAGGAAACAGACTACACTCTTAAATGACTCACACAAAATCTCACATGCTCTGAAATCCAGTGCAGAGGTAGTAATATGAAAGGAGCCCAGGTCAACTCACTTGCTGATCTTGCAGAGCCTTCCGGAGAGGCAGAAGGGAACTGGGACTCCCTCTGGGGACAGAGACACTGATAGGAGCCATTTGGGGGCACTTGCTCTGCCATGAGAACACTGGTGCTGGCAAGCACCATTTTGGGGTCTTCCCTCTATCTCATTAGCACCAGATGCTTCTCTGCCCAGTAGCAGACCAGTACCAGCCCTGAGACTCCCTTGGTCCTGCAGCCAGCTATGTTGGGAACTGGCACTGCTCACCCCAGAGGGGTGGCACCAGCCTGCACCCCCTGGATCCTTGGCAGAGCGTGCCATGACTTGACCCCACCCACTAGCAGGCTGGCACCAGTTCAGGACCCCCAGGGACCTGCAGCCAGCCTCTCCAGGATAAGGCCATGCCTACCAGAGGGGCAGTAGCCTTGGCATGAGGCAGGGCCTGGCAGGCAACTGGGGGCCAGCTCTGCCTACTAGTGTGCCCAAAGTAGTCAGCCCCACCACTACAGATGGGCCCATGCAGCCTACATAAAGGGCACCCCTAGAGCATATAGCTTCAGTGACCAGGGGGGAGTGTGCTGCTAGGCCCCACTGAAAGTCTCCTACTGGAGGCCATTCTCCAGGATTGCAAAATATAACTAACTTACCTAATATCATACATAGAAATAAAAACAGAGACTTAGGCAAAAGGAGGCAACAGAGGAATGTGTTCCAAAAAAGAACAAGACAAAATACCAGAAGAACTAAGATAAGTGGAGATAAGCAATCTACCTGCTAAAGAGTTCAAGATAATGATCAGAAAGGTACTCAAAGATGCTTGGGAGAAGAATAGATGAACACAGTAAAAGTCTAACAAAGAGTTAGAAAATATAAAGAAGAACCAAACAGAACTGAAGAATATAATAACTGAAATAAAAAAAATACATGAGAAGAAATCAACAGTAGATTAAAGATATAGAACGGATCAGTAAACTGAAAGAGAGGGTAGTGGGAATCATCCAAGCTGAACAGAAAAGACAATGTTTAAAAATGAGGACAATTAAAGAGACCTCTAGGTACTAATGTACTAATATGAGCATTACAGGGGTAACAGAAGGAGAAGAAAGAGAAAGGGGAAGAACTTATTTGAAGGAAAAATAGCTGGAAACCTCCCTAACCTAGGAAAAGAAAGAGACATCCATGCCCAGAAAACACAGAGAGTTCCAAACAAGATGAACTCAAAGACATACACCAAGACATACTGTGATTAAAATGGTAAAAATGAAAGATGAAGAGAGACTCAAAAGCAGAAAAAGAAAAGCAACTAGTTACATATAAGGGAACTCCCATAAGGCTATCAGCTGACTTTTCAGTAGAAACTTTGCCAAAAAGAAGGGAGTGGCATGACATATTTTAAAGTAATGAAAGGAAAAAACCTACAACCAAGAATATTCTACACAGCAAGCTTATCATTCAGATTTGAAGAGGAGTTTTACAGACAAGCAAAAGCTAAGAGTTCATCACCACTAAACAGACTTTAGAAGAAATATTAAACGGACATTTCTAAGTGGAAAAGAAAAGACTACAACTAGAAATATAAAAATTATGAAAGGAAAAGTCTCATTGGTAAACGCAAATATATACTAAAGGTAGTAGATGAACTACTTGTAAAAGCTAGTAGAAAAGTTAAAGGACAAAAGGAGTAAAATCACCTATTTCCAAAGTAATTAAGGGATACACAAAATAAAAAGATCTACAATATGATTTCAAAAACATTAACGTAGGCTAGGGAGGAGTAAAAATGCAGGGTTGTCAGAATGTATTCAAACTTAAAGAGATCAGTAACTTATAATAATCACAAATATATACAGGTTGCTATATATAAACCTCATGGTAACCCCAAACCAAAA
Organism: Hippopotamus amphibius kiboko; assembly: GCF_030028045.1. NCBI lineage: Eukaryota > Metazoa > Chordata > Mammalia > Artiodactyla > Hippopotamidae > Hippopotamus > Hippopotamus amphibius. Next base: position 146,234,174 of record NC_080188.1, read on the forward strand.
ATCTATAATACACACATACACAAAAAAGAGAAAGAGATCCAAACATAACACTAAAGATCGTCATCAAATCACACTGGAAGAGAGAAAAAGACGAAACAAACAAAAAACTACAAAATCAACCAGAACACAATTAACAAAATGGTAGGGAGTACATACCTATCAATAATTACTTTAAATGTAAATGGACTAAATTCTCTAGTTAAAAGCTGCAGAGTGACTGAATGGATACATAAACAAGACCCATATATATGCTGCCTACTAGAGACTCACTTCAGATATAAAGACACACACAGACTGAAAGTGAGGGAATGGAAAACTGTACTCCATGTGAAAGGAAATGAAAAGAAAGACAGAGCAGCAACACTTATATCAGAGAAAATAGACTAAAACCAAGACTATAACGAGAGATAAAGATCAATATTACTAATTAGAAAGAGACCAATCCAATAGGAAGATATAACAACAACCCAACATAGGAGTACCTAAATACATAAAGCAAATCTTAACAAACATACAAGGAGAAACTGACAGTAACACAATGATAGTAGGGGACTATAACACCTCACTTACATCAATGAACAGATCACACAAACGGAAAATCAACACGGGGGACTTCCCTGGTGGCACCATGGTTGAGAATCTGCCTGCCAACGCAGGGGATACGGGTTCGATTTCTGGTCTGGGAAGATCCCACATACCACAGACTAGCAACTAAGCCTGTGCACTACATCTACTGAGCCTGCACTCTAGAGCCCACATGCCACAACTACTGAGCCCACACATTCTAGGGCCCTCATGCTGCAACTACTGAGCCCATGTGTTGCAATTACTGAGGCCCACATGCCTAGAGCCTGTGCTCTGCAACAAGAGAAGCCACTGCAATGAGAAGCCCACGCACTGCAATGAAGAGTAGCCCCTGCTCGCCACAACTAAAGAAGCCTGCACACAGCAATGAAGACCCAAAGCAGGAAAAATGAAAAAAGAAAAAAAGAAAACCAATAAGGAAATGCTAGCCTTAAATGACATATTACACTAAATGAGCTGAATAGATATACACAAAGCAATCCATCCAAAAGCAGCAGAATACACATTCTTTTCAAGTGCATATGGACATTCTCCAGTATAGATCACATACTAGGCCACAAAACAAGCCTTGGTAAATTTAAGAAAATTGAAATCATCAAGCATCTCTTCCAACCACAACACTATGAAACCAGAAAGCAACTATAAGGGAAAAAGTGCAAAAATCAAACATGTGGCGGATAAACAACATGCTACTAAACAACAAATGGGTCAATCAAGAAAGATGATATCAAAAAAATACCTGGAGACACATGAAAATGGAAACACAACAATTCAAAATCTACAGGACACAGGAAAAGCAGTTCTAAAGGGGAAGCTTACAGTGATACAAGCCAACTTCAGGAATCAAACAAAAAATTTAAATAAACAACATAACTTTACACCTAAAGGAACTAGAAAAATAAGAACAAACAAAACTCAGTAGAAGGAAAGAAATCATAAACATCACAGCAGAAATAAACAAAATAGAGACTACAACAACAACAGAAAAGATCAATGAAACTAGCAGCTGGTTCTTTGGATAGATAAACAACATTGATAAACTTTTAGCCTGACTTATCAAGAAAGAAAGAAAGCTCAAATAAAATCAGAACTGAAAAAGAATGTTACAATTGACATCACAGAAATATAAGGGATCATGAAAGATTACTACAAACAACTGTAAGTGAATAAAATGGACAATACAGAAGAAATGGATGAATTCCTAGAAATGTACAATCTCCCAAGATGGAATCAAGAAAAAATAGAAAATATAAACACACTGGTTACCAGAAATGAAAATGAATCAGTAATTTAAAAAACCCTCAACTCCCAATAAACAAAAGTCCAGTACCAGAAGGCTTCACAGGTGAATTCTACCAAACATTTAAAGAGTTAATGCCTAGCCTTCTCAAACTACCCCAAAAAGTTGCAGAGGAAGAAATGCTTCCAAAGTCATTCTATGAACTTGCATCACCCTGATACCAAAATCAGAAAAAGATAGCATAAAAAAAAGAAAATTACAGATTAATACCATTTATAAACACAGATGTAAAAATCCTCAACAAAATGTTAGCAAACTGAATTCAACAATACATTAAAAGAATCATATACCATGATCATTTGGGATTTGTCCAGGGATGTAAGGATAATTCAATAATTGCAAATCAATCATTGTGATACACCACACTAACAAACTGAAGTTTAAAAATCATACTGTATAATTAGCTCAATGGATGCAGAAAGAGCTTTTGACAAAACTCAACATCCATTTATGACACTCTCAACAAACTGGGTACACAGGGAACATACTTCAGCATAATAAAGGCCATATATGACAAACCGATGGTTAACATCATCCTCAATGGTGAAAAGCTCAATTTCCTCTAAGATCAGGAACAAGAGAAGAATGCCTACTCTTGCCACTTTTATTCAACATAGTATTGGAAGTCCTAGCCACAACAATCAGGCAAGAAAAAGAAATACAAGGAATCTAAATTGGAAAGAAAGAAGTAAAATTGTTTGCATAGGTCACAATACTACATACAGAAGATCCTAAGGATGCCACCAAAAAACTATTAAAACTAATAAATGAATTCAGTAAAGTTGCAGGATACAACACAAAGTTAATATACAGAAATCTGTTGTATTTCTATACACTACCAACAATCAGAAAGAGAGATTAAGAAAATCTCATTTACAATCATATCAAAAGGAATAATATCTAGGAATAAATCTAACCAACAAGGTAAAATATTTGTACTTGAAAAATTATAAGATGCTGATGAAAGAAATTGAAAAATGACACATAGAAAGATTTACCATGCTCTTGGATTGTAAGAATTAATATTGTTAAAATGACAATACAACCCAAGGAGATCTACAGAGTCAATACAATATCTATCAAAGTACCAAAGGCATTTTTCACAGAATGAGACCAAATAATTCTTAAATTTGAAGTCAAAAGACCTCAAACAGTCAAAAGAATCCTGAGAAAGAACAATAAAGCTAGAAGGATCATCCTCCCTAATTTCAAACTACACTACAAAGGTACAGTAATCAAAACAGTATGATACTGGGAATTCCCTGGTGGTCCAGTGGTTAGGACCCCATGCTTCCACTGCAGGGGCACAGATTCAATCCCTGGTCAGTAAGATCCTGCATGCCACAAGACATGGCTGAAAAAAAAAAAAGTAGTATGGTACTGGCACAAAAAGACACATAGATTATTGGAACAGAACAGAGAGCTTAGAGATAATCCCACACTTACATGTTCAATTAATCTACAACAAAGGAGGCAAGAATATACAATAGGAAAGACAGCCCCTTTAATAAACTGTGTTGGGAAAACTGGACAGCTACCTGCAAGAAATCAAACTGGACTACTGTTTCACACCATATAGAAAGATAAAGTAAATTAAAAAATTAAATGTAAGACTTGAAACCACAAAACTCCCTAGAAGAAAACATAGGTTTGATATTGGTCTTAGCAATATTTTATTGGATATGTATCCTCAGTCAAGGGAAACAAAAGCAAAAATAAACAAGTGGGACTACATTAAACTGAATTTTGCATAGTAAAGGAAACTATCAACAAAACAAAAAGACTGCCTAGTGAATGGAAGAAGATATTTGCAAACAATGTCTCTAAGAAGGGGTTAATGATTAAATATACAAAGAATGCATACAACCCAACATCAACAAAACCCCAAACAACCTAATTAAAAATGGGCAGTGGACCAGAATAGACATTTTTCCAAAAAATACATACAGATGGCCAACAAACACATGAAAATATGCTCAATATCACTAATCAACAGGGAAATGCAAATAAAAACTAAAATGAGATATCACATCACACCTGTCAGAATAGCTATTATCAAAACAAAAACAAAAAAACAAACAAAAAAACCCCCAAATATGTGCTGTTGATGACATGGAGAAAAAGGAACTCTTGTGAATTGCTGGTGGGTATATAAATTGATACAATCACTCTGGAAGACAGTATGGAGGTTCCTCAAAAAATTAAAAACAGAACTAGTGTATGACCCAGCAAGTCCACTTCTAGATATTTATTTGAAGAAAACAAAAAACACTACTTTGAAAAAAATATATGCACCTGCATGTTCAATGCAGCATTATTTACAATAGCCGAGACATGGAAACAACCTAAATGTCCACTGATGGATAAAGAAAATGCAGTGTGTACTGATCCATGTATACATTTTGAAATATGCTAGAGACGGTTCAAGATGGTGGAGTAGAAGGACGTGTGCTCACTTCCTCTTGCAAGAGCACAGGAATCACAACTAACTGCTGAACAATCATCAACAAGAAGACACTGGAACTCACCAAAAAAGATACCCCACATCCACAGACAAAGGAGAAGCCACAGTGAGATGGTAGGAGGGGCGTAAATGCGATAAAATCAAATCCCATAACTGCTGGGTGGGCGACTCATAAACTGGAGAACAGTTACACCACAGAAGTCCACCCACTGGAATCAGGGTTCTGAGCCCCACATCAGGCTTCCCAACCTGGGGGTCCAACAACGGGAGGAGAAACCCCCAGAGAATCAGACTTTGAAGGCCAATGGGATTTGACTTCAGGACTTCCACAGGACTGGGGAAACAGACTCCATTCTCAGAGGGCACACAAAAAGTAGTTGTGCTCACCAGGACCCAGGGAGAAGGAGCAGTGACCTCACAGAAGACTGAACCAGACCTACCTGCTGGTCTTGGAGGGTCACCTGTAGAGGTAGGGGCGGCTGTGGCTCACTGTGGGGATGGGGACACTGGCAGCAGGGGTTCTGGGAAGTGCTCACTGGTGTGATCCCTCCTAGAGTTCTCCATTAGCCCTGCCAAAGAGCCTGTAAGCACCAGTGCTGGGTCACTTCAGACCAAACAACCAACAGGGTGGGAATACAGCCCCACCCATTGGCAGACAAGCAGATTAAAGTTTTACTGAGCTCCGCCCACCAAAGCAACACCTAGCCCTACCTACCACCAGTCCCTCCCAACAGGAAGCATGCACAGCCTCTTAGATAGCCTCCTCCACAAAAAGGCAGACAGCAGTATCAAGCAGTATCAGCAGTATTTCATCTGTGGAATTGAAAACTACAGCCACAGAAAGATAGAGAATACGAAAAGGCAGAGGACTTTGCACCAGATGAAGGAACAAGATAAAACCCCAGAAAAACAATGAAATGAAGTGGAGATAGGCAACCTTCCAGATAACGAGTTCAGAATAATGATAGTGAAGATGATCCAGGACTTTGAAAAAAAAACTGGATGCAAAGATCAAAAAGATGCAAGAAAAGTTTAACAAAGACCTAGAAGAGTTAAAGAACAAACACACAGAGATAAGCAATACAATAACTGAAATGAAAAATACACTAGAAGCAACCAATAGCAGAATAACTGATGCAGAAGAATGAATAAGTGACCTGGAAGACAGAATGGTGAAAATCACTGATGCGGAAAAGAATAAACAGAAAAGAGTGAAAAGGAATTAAGACAGCCTAAGAGACCTTTGGGACAACGTTAAATGCACCAACATTCACATTATAGGGGTCCCAGAAGGAGAAGAGAGAGAGAAAGGACCCGAGAAAATACTGGAAGAGATTATAGTCGAAAACTTCCCTAACATGGGAAAGGAAATAGCCACCCAAGTCCAGGAAAAGCAGAGAGTCCCAGGCAGGATAAACCCAAGGAGAAACATGCTAAGACACATAGTAGTTAAAGTGACAAAAATTAAAGACAAAGAAAAATTATTAAAAGCAACAAGGGAAAAATGACAACATACAAGGGAACTCCCATAAGATTAACAGCTGATTTCTCAGCAGAAACTCTGCAAGCCAGAAGGGAGTGGCATGATATATTTCAAGTGATGAATGGGAAGAACCTACAGCCAAGAATACTCTACCCAGCAAGGATCTCATTCAGATTTGATAGAGAAATCAAAAGATTCACAGACAAGCAAAAGCTAAGAGAATTCAGCACCACCAAACCAGCCCTACAACAAATGATAAAGGAACTTCTCTAAGCGGGAAACACAAGAGAAGGAAAACACCTACAAAAACAAACCCAAAGCAATTAAGAAAATGGTAACAGGAACATACATATAGATAATTACCTTGAATGTAAATGGACTAAATGCTCCAACCAAAAGACACAGACCGGCTGAATGGATACAAAAACAAGACCCATATATACGCTATCTACAAGAGACCCACTTCAGACCTAGGGACACATACAGACAGAAAGTGAGGGGATGCAAAAAGATATTCCATGCAAATGGAAATCAAAGAAAAGCTGGAATAGCAATACTTATATCAGATAAAGTAGACTTTAAAATAAAAAATGTTGCAAGAGACAAGAAGGGACACCACCTAATGATAAAGGGATCAAGCCAAGAAGAGGATATAACAACTATAAATATACATGCACCCAATATAGGAACACCTCAATATGTAAGGCAAATGCTAACAACTATAAAAGAAGCAATCAACAGTAACACAATAATAGTGGGGGACTTTTTTTTTTAAGTGGGGGACTTTAACACCCCAGTTACACCAATGGACAGATCATTCAAACAGAAAGTAGGTAAGGAAATACAAGCTTTAAATAACACACTACATCAGACGGACTTCATTGATATTTATAGGACATTCCATCCAAAAACAGCAGATTACACTCTTCTCAAGTGCACATGGAACATACTCCAGGATAGATCACATTTTGGGTCACAAATCAAGCCTTGGTAAATTTAAGAAAATTGAAATCATATCAAGCATCTTTTCCGACCACAGTGCTATGAAATTAGAAATCAATTACAGGAAAATAACTGTAAAAAACACAAACACATGGAGGCTAAACAATATGCTACTAAATAACCAAGAGATCACTGAAGAAATCAAAGAGGAAGTAAAAGAATACCTAGAGACAAATGACAATGAAAACACAACAATCCAAAACCTATGGGATGCAGAAAAAGCAGTTCTAAAAGGGAAGTTTATAGCGATACAATCCTACCTCAAGAAACAAGAAAAATCCCAAATAATCTAAACTTACACCTAAAGAAACTGGAGAAAGAAGAGCAAACAAAACCCAAAGTTAGCAGAAGCAAGGAAATCATAAAGATCAGAGCAGAAATAAATAGAAACAAAGAAAACAAGCGCAAAAATCAATAAAACTAAAAGCTGGTTCTTTGAGAAGATAAAATTGATAAACTTTTAGCAAGACTCATCAAGAAAAAGAGGGAAAGGACTCAAATCAATAAAATTAGAAATGAAACAGGAGAAGTTACAACAGACACCACAGAAATAAAAAGCATCATAAGAGACTACTACAAGCAACTGTATGCCAATAAAATGGACAACCTGGAAGAAATGGACAGATTCTTAGAAAGGTATAACCTTCCAAGACTGAATCAGGAAGAAATAGAAAATATGAACAGACCGATCACAAGTAATGAAATTGAAACTGTGATTAAAAACCTTCCAACAAGCAAAACTCCAGGACCAGATGGCTTCATGGGTGAATTATATCAAACATTTAGAGAAGTGCTAATACCCATCCTTCTCAAACTCTTCCAAACAATTAGAGGAAGGGACACTCTCAAACTCATTCTACAAGTCCAACATCACCCTGATACCAAAACCAGATAAAGATACTACAGAAAAAAGAAAATTCCAGACCAATATCACTGATGAACTTAGATGCAAAACTCCTTAACAAAATACTAGCCAACAGAATCCAACAACACATTAAAAGGATCATACACCATGATCAAGTGGGGTTTATCCCTCGAATGCAAGGATTCTTCAATATACACAAATCAATCGATGTGATACACCATATTAACAAACTGAAGGATAAAAACCATATGATCATCTTAATAGATGCATAAAAAGCTTTTGACAAAATTCAACACTCATTTATGATTAAAAACTCTCCAGAAGTTGGGCACAGAGGGAACCTACCTCAACATAATAAAGGCCATATATGACAAACCCACAGCAAGCTTCATTCTCAATGGTGAAAATCTGAAAGCATTCCCTCTAAGATCCAGAACAAGACAAGGATGTCCACTCTCACCACTACTATTCAAGATAGTTTTGGAAGTCCTTGCCACAGCAATCAGAGAGGAAAAAGAAATAAAAGGAATCCAAATTGGAAAAGAAGAAGTAAAATTGTCATTCTTTGCAGATGACATGATATTATACATAGAAAACTCTAAAGATGCTACCAGAAAACTACTAGTGCTAATTGATGAATTTAGTAAAGTAGCAGGATACAAAATTAACACACAGAAATCTCTTGCATTCCTATACACTAATAGTGAAAAATCAGAAAGAGAAATTAAGGAAAACACTCCCATTTACCACTGCAACAAAAAAAATAAAATACCTAGGAATAAACCTGCCTAAGGTGGTAAAGGACCTGTACTCAGAAAACTATAAGACACTAACGAAAGAAATCAAAGACAACACAAACAGATGGAGAGCTTTACCATGTTCTTGGATTGGAAGAATCAACACTGTGAAAATGACTACACTACCCAAAGCAATCTACAGATTCAATGCAATCCCTATCAAATTACCAATGGCATTTTTCACAGAACTAGAACAAAAAATCCTAAAATTTGTAAGAAAACACAAAAGACCCCAAATAGCCAAAGCAATCCTGAGGGAAAAAAATGGAGCTAGAGGAATCAGACTCCCTGACTTCAGCTATACTACAAAGCCACAGTAATCAAGTCAATATGGTACTGGCACAAAAACAGAAATATAGGTCAATGGAACAGGATAGAAAGCACAGAGATAAACTTTGGTCAACTAATCTATGACAAAGGAGGCAAGGATATACAATGGAGAAAAGACAGCCTCTTGAACAACAGTGCTGGGAAAACTGGACACCTACATGTAAAAGAATGAAATTAGAAGACTTCCTAACACCATACAAAAAAATAAACTCAAAATGGATTAAAGACCTAAATGTAAGGATAGACACTATAAAACTCTTAGAGGAAAACATAGGAAGAACACTCTTTGACATAAATCACAGCAAGATTTTCTGTGACCTACTTCCTAGAGTAATGGAAAGAAAAACAAAAACAAATAAGTGGGACCTAACAAAACTTAAAAGCTTTTGCACAGCAAAGGAAAGTATAAGCAAGATGAAAAGACAACCCTCAGAATGGGAGAAAACATTTGCAAACGAATCAACAGACAAAGGATTAATCTCCAAAATATATAAACAGTTCATGCAGCTCAATATCAGAAAACAAGCAACCCAATAAAAAAATGGGCAGAAGACCTACATAGGCATTTCTCCAAAGAAGACATACAGATGGCCAAAAGGCACATGAAAAGATGATCAGCATCACTAATTATTAGAGAAATGCAAATTAAAACTACAATGAGATATCACTTCACACCAGTTAGAATGGGCATCATCAGAAAATCTACAAACAGTAAATGCTGGAGAGGGTGTGGAGAAAAGGGAACCCTCTTGTACTGTTGGTGGGAATGTAAACTGATACAGCCACTATGGAGAACAGTATGGAGGTTCCTTGAAAAACTAAAAATAGAATTACCATGTGACCCAGCAATCCCACTACTGGGCGTATACCCAGAGAAAACCATAATTCAAAAAACACATGCACCCCAATGTTCACTGTAGCACTATTTACAATAGCCAGGTCATGGAAGCAACCTAAATGTCCATCAACAGATGAATGGATAAAGAAGATGTGGTACATATATACAATGGAATATTACTCAGCCATAAAAAGGAATGAAATTGGGACATTTGTAGAGACATGGATGAACCTAGAGACTGTCATACAGAGTGAAGTAAGTCAGAAAGAAAAACAAATATTGTATACTAGAGCATATATGCAGAATATAGAAAAATGGTACAGACCAACCTGTTTGCAAGGCAGAAATAGAGACACAGATGTAGATAAGAAACATATGGACACCAAGTGGGGAAAGCGGGGGAGAGGGGTTGGAGAAGAGGGGTGGGATGAATTGGGAGATTGGGATTGCCATATATACATTACTAATGAGAAAAAAAAATACCAAACTGTACACTCTAAATATATTCAGTTTATTGTCTGTTAACTGTATCTCAATAAAAGTTCTTAAAAAAAATTAATGGCAACTTAGCACTATCGCAAGTAAGTAATTGCATTGATAGCAAATAAGCTTTCTAAAAGTATTATTTTTGATGCAAATAAATATGGAGAAAAGTGACCCCCTCAAATCTTATAATCAATAAACATACTGCATGATAAAGTGTAATTTTTATTATGTATTTATAAAATTCTGACACAAAATATTGTTTGTAATTTGTAATGCATTTCATATTAATAAATTAATTTTGAAGAAAAAAGATCAAAACCATAATGAGATATCACCTCACACCTATTAGGAAGGCTACTATAAAAAAAAAAGTAAACAAGTGTTGGTAAGGATGTGGAAAAACTAGAACCTTTGTGCACAGTAGGTGGGAATGTAAAATGGTGCAGCTACAGTGGAAAATAGTTTGTTGGCTCTTCAAAAATTTTAAAATAGATTTACCACAGGATCCAGCTATTGCATTTCTGGGAATATACCCAAAAGAATTGAAAGAAGGGTCTCAAAGAGATATCTACACACCCAATTTCATAAAGGTATTATTCAAAATAGACAAAAGATGGAAGTAACCCAAGTGTCTATGGACAGATGAATGGATAAGCAAAATATGGTACATACAATCAGCCCTCTGTATCCATGATATCTGCATCCACAGACTCATTCAATTGCAAATCAAAATTATTTGGAAAAAACTTTCAGAAATTTCCAAAGAGCAAAACTTAAATTTGCCTCATGCCACCAACTATTTACACAGCATTTACAATTATTTACATAGTATTTAGATAGGTATTATAAAGTAATATAGAGATGATTTAAAGTATATAGGACAATATGTATAGATTATATGCAAATACTATGCTATTTTATATAAGGGACTTGAGCATCATGGATTTTGGTATCTGTGAGGCATCCTGGAACGAATACCCTGAAGATACTGAGAGACAACCCTATACACAATGGAATATTATTTGGCCTCAAAAGAAAGGAAATTCTGACACATGCTACAACATGGATGAACTTTGAGGTCATTATGCTATGTAAGATAAGCTGATAACAGAAGGACAAATTCTGCATGATTCCACTTATGAGCTTCCTATTGTGGTCAAACTCATAAATACAAAGTAGAATGGTGTTTGTCAGTTATTTTTTTAATGGGTATAGAGTTTCAGTTTTGCAAGATGAAAAGAATTCTGGAAATGGATGGTGGTGATGGTTGTATAATAATATGAATGTATTGGATAGCACTGAACACTTAAAAATGGTTAAGATGGAAAATGTTATGTCATGTATACTTTACCACAATTAGAAGCGAAAGAGAGACAGAGAGAGAGAGAGGAGAGGGATAAAAGCCTGAACTAAGGTAGTTCTGATGGATTTGGAGAAAAATCTAAGCCTAAGTTCATGACTGAAAAGATGATAGTGCCACCAACTATGGTCAGAAATAAAGAAGGAAGAAGAGGGTTTGGTGGAAAGTTCAGATTTTACACGTTAAATCTGAAGTGTCTGAAGCAGTCATATTGCGGATACCAGACAGACAGTAATTCAATTTATCTACCATGGGGATCCAGGGTGTGTGAAAGAGTAAAGGGAAGAGAAGCTTGGGAGAGGGGAAGAGAGGAGGTAAAAAAGGAGGAGATAATGATGGAGAAGAATGGAAGAGTAAAATATTTGAAATCTCAATGAAGTAAAGAGTACACGATTTCTGGAGCCAGACAGCTGGGTTGTCATCCTAACTTGGCCATTTATTCACTATAGGACTTTGGCAGATTTCTTAGCCTCTCTGTGACTCATTTTCCTCATTTGTAAAATGGAGATAACACCTACTTCAAGGAGAAAAGACTGAGTAATCTAATTTATGTAAAGAACATAAAAGAGTCTCTGAAACACAGTAAGTGCTTCATGAGGTCTTAGCTATTATTTTCACAGCACTGAGGAAAAGTAAAAACAAAATAAAGAAAAATATTATTTTAGAGACCTGGATACAGAGGAAAGGGTTACCTGTTTTTGTGTTGGACCTTGTTTTGAGAAATAGCCAAAGGAGAAGAGCCATGGGAACTAAAGGGAAAAAAAAAAACCTTTAGTGATATTTTAAAAAATTCATGGAAAATACTTCTAAAGGTCTCATTTCATAAAAACATTACTTACTTTTATAAGAAGTTGCCTTCCAATGCCAAACCTCACAAAGAATAAGAAGAAAAGTCCAGCAAACATCAGCTTAATAATAGAGGTGATGCCTCCTACAGTTACATAAGCAGCATATTGAACCTAGATGAAGAATATAAAGTCAGGATGCTACTCCCTACTTTCTTAGACCAAGTGATACAAGAATGGTAGATACTAATAACTTACTCTATAGTCATAAATATCAAGCAAAAGTAGTTTCCACTTTATGAATGTATTATGTTCTAAAACCTTGTTCAGAAACCAGACATTGGGAGGAAATTTTTAAAGAGAAATTGCTGCAAATGAAACTAGCTCCCCTACTTGAAAACAAAAGTCCACATAATCTGTACATAGAAAGTCCATAATAACATACCTGAGTTCAACAATTATGTATTGTAGAATGTAGACTCCACTTACAACCTCTTCTATAAGAAAATACTCTCTCTCTCTCTTTTTTTTTTTTAACTTGAGATAGTTTCCTCTTCAAGTCTCAGCAGTGGGAATAATTACTTCCCTCACCAAATGGAGTAGGATGGTTCTCCAGAGGCAGCAAGGAGAGAGAAGAATCTAGACATCTCCATAAGCAACAGAGAGTATTCTAGCAGCTGAAACTCTCAACAGGACTGTTGGATGTTTATAACACCAGGATTTCCTGTATTGAACTTGCTGCTGTTGTGTTACATTAAAAAGGTATTCAGAAAGTCAGATCTGAATTATGGGAGAAGGCTGTTACCACCCCCATAAAATGCAAAATGCCCTAACTACTAATTCTTTATGCTTCCAGAAACTGAAACATGCACTATTTAGCTCTTTTTTTGCTTTATAAAGATAAAAATCTTACATTAAACTGATAGGGGAACTGAAAAAAAACATAGACTACTCTTTATTAAAAAATAAATCATATACACTTACAGGTGACTGCTCTAAATTTTCATGCAAGTAACGCTGAGTCCGCTTCACAACAGACACATCTGCTCCCAAGAAAGGAATGGAATAACTGTTGAGTTCTCTGCAGTAAGAAACTGGCCACCTGCAAGACAGACCCATGTTGCATCTTCTCCATTTACAGTGACCACAACTTTACCTGGTAAATTTCTGAATAAAAACCTAACTCTTCTTGAGGCAATTAATAATAACAATAAAGATGGCAGATCTGCTCTTAATTAAAATTTACTTCAATATTTGTCCCTTGTTCTCTATACCTACACCCAAACAAGTGACAAGTTGGAACAATGTAGTATTTCTTCACACCATAGGCACTTAACACATCTACTTTAACCATGTTTTATACCCCATCAATTTCCCTAGATAATGATAAAAAGAACACTCATTTCAACCACCAAACTCTGAGCTTAGCATTCTCACATATAAATACTATTAATAGATTGATTAATATACATAATATCATCACATTTTTACTACGTAAAATTTAATTGATGTTTAATTTTAATATTGATAGTGAAGGGTCACAAAACTAATTTTTCCCAGAATCCTTAAGTATTATTATATATAAAGTACTTATGCTTAGGGTAACATATTAATTATATTTTGTTTATCTTTGAAAACAATCCTGAACTCACTATAAAAGTCCAGGCTTTTCTTAGTAGCATATGTTATTAACAGTCAGATAAACAACAATATGGTTAGATAAACTGAAGAGCAGATTTTGAGATAATATACCTTCTCTTCAATTTTGGACCAACAATTGGGACAGGCTTCAGATTTGACTCATTTCGCAGTTTTTTCAAATTACTGTGATCTCCAAAACCATAAACTGCTGACTTCCAGGTACCATCATGAATGCACAACCCCTAACAAAATAATTTAAGAGTTAAAACAATGTGTCTTAAATTGACATAACACTGTAAATCAACTATGCTCCAACAAAATTAAAACATTAAAAAAAGAAACATGTCTTAAGAGGTAATTACTAAGATGTAAAACCAAGTAATTTATAATTGATACAAAGAACATTTCACCTCTATTTGAGCAAGACATAATCCCTTATTTAATAATCTTGAGATGAATTTTTATGACTGGCTAGGCAGCAGTAACACTCCTTAGTTTGATCATATTCACTATTTACACCCTATTTACATATTACGTATTTACAACATATGCCCTTTCTTCTTTCCTCCTAGCATTATTTATACTTTTTAATAAGCCAGTGAGTTTCAGTTCATCATTTCCACTCAACTAATTATCACTGATTGCTTTAAGCAGAAAAAAAGAAATAATAAAACCATCAGAAGATTCAGGTTTTCATGTAATAGCTTTGATGAAACTGAAAGGTAGAGAGACACCAACCTAATTTCCATTTTGGTACAGATTAATTTCTTCTGTTTTGTTAAAACTAAAACAGGGCTAAAAGTCTTAAGAGTTTGATTTGTGAATCTCACAAATCAATCTTTACCTAGCCAATTTGACCTATTTGCAAAGATTTCCAAAAATCAGGAGAAAACAGTTTTTTTAAAAACTTAAAGAGTATCTTCTTACACAAATAAACCATCAAAAAGACAAAAATTACATTCCATTTTAAAAACTTTTTATTTTATTTCATTAAAAAATAGGAAGAAAAGTTCACAAGACATAAAAGTATAATTTAATGTAATTATGAAGCTAACATCTATGTAAACCCAGAAGGCCCTCCGTCTGTCCTGCTTTTGTGGTAATCAAGAAAAATCCTTGCTTTTTCAAGAGTTTTGCCATCTAAGAAATCATTTCTAAACAGTGCAGTGACTTTTGCCTGTTTTTAAATTTTACAGAAATGGAACCATACAGTATATATTCCTTGAGTTTGGCTTCTTTTGCTCAAAATTGTGATGTTAGGACTCATCATGTGTTAGAAATACCTCCTACTCTGCTGTTGATCTTTCCATTTTCTTAATGGTGTCTTTTGATAAAAAGACATACTCAATTTAAAGTTTTAAATGTATACGAATGTATCACTTTTCCTTTATATTTAATATCTTATGTCTTCTTTAACCTGTCATTCCCAGTAGAACATGGTGACTATAGTTAATACTATATAGCATATTAGAAATCTGCTAAGAGAGATGATTTTAAAAGTTCGTATCACAAGAAAAAAAGATATAACTAAGTATGGTAATGGATGGTAACTAGTTGTGATCATTTGGAGGGGAAAAAATTATTGAATTGTTGTACACCTGAATAGTATAATGTTATATGTCAATTATACCTCAAAAAAAATACATATTTCTGGAAAAAAGGGAAACCATTCCTGACCTTGAGGTCATGAAATATGTCCTCTTCTAAAAGCTTACTGTTTTGCCTTATGCATTTAGGTCTATAACCCACCTAAACTTGATTTTTGTACATAGTGCAAAGTATGAGTCCAATTTCATTGTTTCTCCATACCCATCATCTCTTGAGAAGACCCTTTACCATAAATGCACAAACTACTCTGAGTTCTTCATCCTGATCTACTGGCCTATCAATATCTCCCTGCCAGTGTAACACTCTGACTTAATAATGTCTTGATATTCAAGAGCATCTTTCTACTTTATTCTCCTTTAAGAAAGTATTGGCTATTCTTGGCCCTCAGCATTTCCATATACATCTTAGAATTAATTTGTCAAGTTGCGCACTAAAACAAAATAAGCAAGCAAAAAAAACCCCAAAAAACAAAAAACACCTGTTTGTGATTTTGATGGGAATTATATGGGGTTATAAGTGAATTTAAGGAAAACCGACATTTTAACAAAATCGAGTCTTCCAAACCATGAATATGGTGGATTCTTTCATTTATTTGTATTCTTTAAGGTAACTTAATAACATTTTATAGTTTTCTTCATAGAAATCTTGTACATTGTATATCACTTATTCTTAAGTACTTGATTTTTTAATGCTACTATAAATGGTCTCTTAAAAAATTCATTTGCTAACTGTGGCTGGTATACAGAAATGCAACGATTTTTATATTACTGTTGTATCCAGCAACAATAAAGACTAGAGTGGAAATAAACAAAACAGAGAATAGAAAAACAATAGAGAAAGTCAATGAAACCAAAAACTGGTTCTTTAAAGAAATCAACCAAATTGAAAAACCTTTAGCTAGACCGACAGAGAGAGAGAGAGAGAGAGAGAGAGAGAGAGAGAGAGAACTCAAATTACTACAGTAAGGAATGAAAGAAGGGGCATTACCAACCTTACAGAAATAAAAAGGAGTATGAGGGAATATTATGAACAACTGTATGCCAACAAATTAGATAACCTAGATGAAATGGACAAATTCCTAGAAAGACACTGTTATGGATTAAATTTTGTACCACCCCCAGTGCCTCAGAATGTAACCTTATTTGGAAATAGGGTTGTTGTAGATGTAACTAGTTAAGTTGAAGTCATTCATATTGGGGGAGGTGGGCCCCCAACCCCAAACCACTGGTGTCCTTATAAAAAGGAGAAATTACACACACACACACATCATGTGAAGATGAAAGAGAGGTCTGAGTGATGCAACTACAACAAAGGAACAGCAAAGATTGCCAGCAAACCACCAGAAGCTAGGAGAGAAACATGGAACAGATTCTCCCTCAAGGCCCTCAGAAGAAACCAACCCTGCCAACAACTTAATCATGGACTTCTTAGCCTCCAGAACTGTGAGAACGTTTCCCATGTTTAAGCAACCTAGTTTGTGGTACTTTATTATGGGAGTCCTAGGAAACTAATGCAGATACAAACTACCAAAACTGACTTAAGAGTATATAGAGAAAAAAAAGATGGTGGAGGAGTAGGACTTGAAGATCACCTTCCTCCCCACAAATACATCAAAAATACATCTACTTGTGGAGTGGCTCCTGCAGAACACCTTCAGAACGCTGGCAGGAGACCTCAGACCTCCAAAAAGGTAGAAGAACTTCCATGTAATTGGGTAGTGCAAAGGAAAGAAGGGAAAAAAAGAGACAAAGGAATCCAGAGGAGACCAGCCCCTCTGGAAGGGAGCTGTGAGGCGGGGGAAGGCTCCCACACACTGGGGAACCCCCTCACTGGTGGGGAAGGACAGGGGGAGCCTTGGAGGCCCCAGAACAGAGAGCAACAGCAGGTGTGTGCAGGGCAGAGTGGAGAAATCCCCCCTTGGAGGATTTAGGCAGCAATCCCCAGACAGAGAAGCTAATCTGCTCACCTGCTGTGGCAGTGGGGTCTGGGCGCCAAGGCTTGGGCTTCAGAGAAGGGACACCAGGGAGAGAGCTGGGGTTGGCTGCATGATAACAGCCTGGGGGACAGGTGCGCCAGCAAGCTAGGAGGGAGTTTGGGGAAAATCCTGGGCCAGATGGAGAGGCAGAGGATCTTTGTTTCAGAGTGCTTGGGAGGAGCTTCCCTCTCCGAGAACTCACAGGCTGCGAAGCGGTGCAACCCGCAGCTGCTGGACCGAAAAGCCTGCCTGCCACCCCACACCACCATGCCGCGGCTGCTGGATCAAAAAGCCCATCTGCCACCCCACACCCCTGCCCTCCCCGCATGCTGCTGGGTCCCACCAAACGCCCACCCACCTGCCCTCCGCCCTGCTCCCCCACCCCACCACCAGGCCCTGTGGCCCACCCACCCACAGCCACCAAGGGCCCTGTGTGTAAGTCAAGACACTGGCCACACCCTCCCGGCAGTAGGTGAAGCCCACCAGCACCAAGGGTCCCGCGATCAGGACCAACTTCCCTGGGAGAATGCACAGCACACCTCAGGCTCACGCTGACCTCTGCTGCTACAAGCACTCCTGCAGATTTCAGTTAGACTGCCATATCCCTCCCTACCCCATGACCTGAAGTTGCATGTGAGCCCCAATCACCCTCTTTCACCCCCTCCTGCCTGGGAGGGGAACCAACTCCTGAGAGCAACCCACATGCAAAGAAGGGACCAAAACCAAAACTGATCCCCGAGGACTGCAGGACCAAAGAAGAGAAAGAGAAACAGCCACAGGAGGAGCAGATTTAATGCCCACAATAGGC
This sequence comes from Hippopotamus amphibius kiboko, assembly GCF_030028045.1. Lineage (NCBI taxonomy): Eukaryota > Metazoa > Chordata > Mammalia > Artiodactyla > Hippopotamidae > Hippopotamus > Hippopotamus amphibius. The sequence continues at coordinate 146,252,501 of NC_080188.1, forward strand.
TTGATAGACCCTGCATCAGTGGATCACCTGAATAGACAAGTGTTTCTATAATAGAGACTGTAGAGATCGGGGGCAACTAGGAACTATGGGGACAAATACACACAGGACTAATACCAGATCACAGTCTAACTCACCACAGTCCTCTCCACAGCAGGTGCAAAGCCCTACCTAGAAGTATAGGAGGACTTCTTGGTATGTTTGGCTTGTTTCTGATTTTAGGTATTTGTTAATTAAATCTTTACTGTATATATCTGTATGTGGATTTGCTTGTAATTGGTATGAGTACTCTCTTCCTTATTTTCTTTGCTCTCTCTCTTTCTCTTCTCTTTGGTTTCTTTTCCTCTTCTCTTTTTGCAAGTGCAAGTGTGCACATCTCCTTGGGTGATTTTGACTGATTAGAGTTGCTTTTACCACTAGTCTTGGGGATCTGTCTGTCCTTTCCCCTTCTTCCCCTTTTTCTTCCTTTTTTTCTTTGCTCTCCTTCTACCCCCTTTTTCTCTGTGCCATGCAGCTTCCAGGGTCTTGGTGCCCCAACCAGGGGTCAAACCTGGAACTCTGAGACGGCAGAGTGGAGTCCAGGACATTGGACCACCAGAGAACTCCTGACCTATGGAATATTAATCACCAAGTGCTCCCCCAGAGTTCTCATTCTCAACACCAAGCTCCAAATCCAACCAAAGGCCAGCAAGCTCCAGTGCTTGAGACCTCAAGCCAAAAAGAACAGAGATAAGAGGAATTATTACTAGGCAGCATAGAGAAAGGAGACAGCAAATACTATAAATCAGACAAAATGAGAAAAAAAGAAACACCTTGCATGTAAAGGAGCAAGATAAAAACCCAAAAGACCAAATAAATGAAGAATAAATTAGCAAATTGCCTGAAAAAGAATTCAGAGTAATGATAGTAAAGATGATTCAAAATCTTGATAACAAAATACAGAAAATACAAGAAACAGTTAATAAGGACCTAGAAGAACTAAAGAGCAAACAAACAGTAACGAACAACACAATAACTGAAATTAAAAATACTCTAGATGATATAAACAACAGAAAAATGGAGGCAGAAGAATGAGTAAGTGAGTCGGAAGATAGAATGGGGGAAATAACTGCCACAGAGCAAGCCAAGGAAAAGAGAATAAAAAGAATGGAAGACAGTCTCAGAGACCTCGGGGATAACATTAAGCGTACCGACATTTGAATCATAGGTGTCCAAGAATAAGAAGAAAAAAAGAAAGGGTCTGAGAAAATATTTGAGGAGATTATGGGGGAAAACTTCCCCAACATGGGAAAGGAAACAGTAAACCAAGTCCAAGAAGTGCAGAGAATCCCATACAGAATAAACCCAAGGAGAAACACACTGAGGCACATATTATCAAACTAACAAAAATTAAACACAAAGAAAAAATATTAAAAGCAGCAAGAGAAAAGCAACAAATAGCATGTAAGGGAAAACCCACAAAGATAACAGCTGATCTCTCTACAGAAACTTTACAGGCCAGAAGGGAGTGGCAGGAGATAATTAAGGTCTTGAAAGAGAAAAACCTACACCCAAGAATACTCTACGCAGCAAGAATCTCATTCAGAATCAACAGAGAAATCAAAAGCTTTACAGACAAGCAAAAGTTAAGAGAATTCAGCACCACCAAACCAGTCTTACAACAACTACTAAAGGAATTCCTCTAGGCAGTAAACACAAGAGAAGGAAAAGACCTACAAAAACACAGCCACAACAATTAAGAATATGGTAACAGGAACATACATGTCAATAATTACCTTAAATGTAAATGGATTAAATGCTCCCACCAAAAGACACAGACTGGCTGAATGGATACAAAAACAAGACCCTTATATATGCTGTCTACAAGAAACCCACTTCCGACCTAGGGACATATACAGACTGAAAGTAAGGGGATGGAAAAGCATATTCCATGCAAATGGAAGTCAAAAGAAACCTGGAGTAGCAATACTCATATCAGACAAATTAGACCTTAAAGTAAAAACTATTACAAGAGACAAGGAAAGACAATACATAATGATCAAGGGATCCATCCAAGAAGAAGATATAACAATTGTAAGTATCTATGCACCCAACACAGGAGCACCTCAATACATAAGGCAAATGCTAACAGCCATGAAAGGGGACATCAACAGTAACACAATAATAGTCTGAGACTTTAACACCCCACTTATTTCAATGGACAGATCATCCAAACAGAAAATAAATAAGGAAACACAAGCTTTAAATGAGACATTAGATCATCTTGACTTAACTGATATATTTATAGGACATTCCATCCAAAAGTGGCAGAATACACTTTCTTCTCAAGTGCACATGGAACATTCTCCAGGATAGATCACATCTTGAGGCATAAATCTAGCCTCAGTAAATTCAAGAAAATTGAAATCGTATCAAGCAACTTCTCTGACCACAACGCCATGAGACTAGGTATCAATTACCTGGAAAAAAATGTAAAAAATATAAACACGTGGAAGCTAAACAATATGCTATCAAACAACCAAGAAGTCACTGCTGAAATCAAAGAGGAAATCAAAAAATACCAAGAAACAAATGACAATGAAAACACGACAACCCAAAACCTATGGGATGCAGCAAAAGCAGTTCTAAGAGGGAAGTTTATAGCAATACAATGCTACCTCAAGAAACAAGAAAAATTTCAAATAAACAACCTAATCTTACACCTAAAACAATTAGAGAAAGAAGAACAAAAAAATCCCAAAGTGAGCAGAAGGAAAGAAATCATAAAGATCAGATTAGAAATAAATGAAAAAGAAATGAAAGAAACAATAGCAAAGATCAATAAAACTAAAAGCTGGTTCTTTCAGAAGATAAATAAAATTGAGTCTGATTAGCCAGAGTCATCAGGGAAAAAAGGGAGAAGACACAAATCAACAGAATTAGAAATGAAAAAAAGAGAAGTAACAACTGACACCACAAAAATACAAAAGATCATGAGAGACTACTACAAGCCAAAAAATTGGATTATCTGAAAGAAATGGATAAATTCTTAGAAAAGTACAATCTTCCAAGACTGAACCAGGAAGAAATAGAAAATATGAACAGACCAATCACAAGTACAGAAATTGAGAGTGTGATTAAAAATCTCCCAACAAACAAAAGCCCTGGGCCAGATGGCTTCACAGGTGAATTCTATCAAACATTTAAAGAAGAGCTAACACCTATTCTTCTCAAACTCTTCCAAAATATAGCAGAAGGAGGAACACTCCCAAACTCATTCTATGAGGCCACCATCACCCTGATACCAAAACCAGGCAAAGATGTCTCAAAAAAAGAAAATTACAGGCCAATATCACTGATGAATATAGATGCAAAAATCCTCAACAAAATACTAGTTAACAGAACCCAACAGCACATTAAAAAGATCAAACACCATGTTCAAGTGGGGTTTATCTCTGGAATGCAAGGATTCTTCAATATACACAAATCAATCAATGTGATACATCATATTAACAAATTGAAGGATAAAAATCATATGATCATCTCAATAGATGCAGAAAAAGCTTTTGACAAAATTCAACATCCATTTATGATAAAAACTCTCCAGAAAGTGGGCATAGAAGGAAGTTACCTCAACATAATGAAAGCCATATATGACAAACCAACAGCCAACATCATTCTCAATGGTGAAAAACTGAAAGTATTCCCTCTAAGGACAGGAACAAGACAAGGGTGCTCACTCTCACCACTATTATTCAACATAGTTTTGGAAGTTTTAGCCACAGCAATCAGAGAAGAAAATGAAATAAAAGGAATCCAAATTGGAAAAGAAGAAGTAAAATTGTCACTCTTTGCAGATGACATATTATACATAGAAAACTCTAAAGATTCTACCAGAAAACTGCTAGCACTAATCGATGAATTTAGTAAAGTAGCAGGATATAAAATTAATGCAAAGAAATCTCTTGCATTCCTATACACTAACAACGAAACGGCAGAAAGAGAAATTAAGGAAACTCTCCCATTTACCACTGCAACAAAAAAGAATAAAATACCTAGGAATAACCTGCCTAAGGAGGCAAAACACCTGTATGCAGAAAACTATAAGACACTGATGAAAGAAATCAAAGACGATACAAATAGATGGAGGGACATACCATGTTCTTGGATTGGAAGAATCAACATTATAAAAATGACTGTACTACCTAAAGTAATGTACAGATTCAACTCAATCCCTATCAAATTACCAATGGCATTTTTCACAGAACTAGAACAAGAAATCTTACAATTTGTATGGAAACGCAAAAGACTCTGAATAGCCAAAGCAATCTTGAGAAGGAAAAACGGAGTTGGTGGAATTAAGCTTCCTGACTTCAAACTATACTACAAGGCCACAGTGATCAAGACAGTATGGTACTGGCACAAAAATGGAAAGGAAGGTCAATGGAACAGAATAGAGAACCCAGAGGTAAACCCAAGCACATATGGGCACCTTATCTTTGACAAAGGAATCAAGAATATACAATGGAAAAAAGACAGCCTCTTCAATAAGTGGTGCTGGGAAAATTACAGAGCTACATGTAAAAATGAGATTAGAACACTTCCTAACACCATACACAAAAATGAACTCAAAATGGATTAAAGACCTAAATGGAAGGCCAGACACTATAAAACTCCTAGAGGAAAACATAGGCAGAACACTCTATGACATACATCAAAGCAAGATCCTTTTGGACCCACCTCCTAGAATCATGGAAATCAAACCAAGAATAAACAAATGGGACCTCATGAAACTTAAAAGCTTTTGTACAGCAAAAGAAACCATAAAGACATGAAGACAACCCTTAGAATGGGAGAAAATATTTGCCAATGAAGCAATGGACAAAGGATTAATCTCCAAAATATATAAGCAGCTCATGCAGCTTAATATCAAAAAGCAAATAACCCAATCCACAAATGGGCAGAAGACCTAAACAGACATTTCTCCAAAGAAGACATACAGATGGCCAGCAAACACATGAAAAGATGCTCAACATCACTAATCATTAGAGAAATGCAAGTCAAAGCCACAATGAGGTTATCACCTCACACCGGTCAGAATGGCCATCATCAAAACATCTAGAAACAATATATGTTGGAGAGGGTGTGGAGATAAGGGAACCCTCCTGCACTGTTGGTGGGAATGTAAGTTGGTACAGCCACTATTTGGAGGTTCCTTAAAAAACTAAAAATGGAACTACTGGGCATATACCCAGAGAAAACCATAATCCAAAAAGAAACATGTACCATAATGTTATTGCAGCACTATTTACAATAGCCAGGACATGGAAGCAACCTAAATGTCCATCAACAGATGAATGGATAAAGAAGATGTGGCACATATACACAATGGAATATTACTCAGCCATAAAAAAGAATGAAATTGAGTTATGTGTAGTGAGGTGGATGGACCTAGAGTCTGTCATACAGAGCAAAGTAAGGCAGAAAGAGAAAAACAAATACCGTATGCTAACTCATATATATGGAATCTAAAAAAAATGGTACTGATGAACCCAGCGACAGGGCAAGAATAAAGATGCAGATGTAGAGAATGGACCTGAGGACATGGGGTGGGAGGGGCAAAGGGGAAGCTGGGACAAAGTGAGAGAGTAGTGTTGACATATATACACTACCAAATGTAAAACAGATAGCTAGTGGGAAGTTGCTGCATAACATAGGGAGATCAACTTGATGATGGGTGATGACTTAGAGGGCCAGGACAAGGAGGGTGGGAGGGAGTCTCAGGAGGGAAGGGATATGGGGATATATGTATAAATACAGCTGATTCACTTTGGTGTACCTCAAAAACTGGCACAACAGAGTAAAGCAATTATATTCCAATAAAGAGCTGTTTTTTTAAAAAAAAGAGTATATAGAAAATCTAATAACCTATAGGAAATGAAGAGATTGAATTTTTGTTATCTCTTCACTGATTTCTACTATAATTGCATTATAGTCTAAAACATACTCTAGAACAGGGGCTGGCAAACTATTTCTGTAAAAAGTCAAACTAAGTATTTTAGGCTGTGCAGGCCACATGTGGTCTCTGCTGCATATTTTTTGTTTTTTATTATAGCTCTTTAAATATATTAAAATTACTCTAAGCTTGCAGCCATATAAAAGCAGGCCATGGGCTGACCCTCCTCTGGAGCTGCACTACCCAGTATGGAAGCCATTACATAGCATACATGGAACACCATCATTGTGGCAAGATGTACTGGACTGCACTGTTCTTGAGTATATGATTCCAATTCTCTGAAATTCTCTGGGTCTTGCTTTATGGCCTAACACATAGTCTATGACTCATTTTTTTTTTAATGTAAAATAACAAAACTTAAGGGAAAAAGTTGGATAGATGTAGGAGGAGAACAATCCTGTGCCAAGGGATGCACAGAATCAAGGCAGTTATCTCTGTCCATCCTTGTGAAGTTAAGGCTCTCTATTTTGCTTTAAGGGGAATGAGGAGCTGCATTGATTTCGATGTTTTAAAATCTCTGGTCCTGATTAAGCCCCAACTTTGAGTCCTTATAATAATAGGACTTAATAACATTTATTGAGTGATTACTAAGTGCTAACCTCTGTTCTGATTTATATTCATTGACTAAATCCTCATTGCAACCATATGAAAGAGAAAATATTCTCATCTCGTGTTACAGATTGTCTCCTGCTGCTCTTTCAAAAGAAGCTTCTCTTCTAGCTCTACCTATTTTCTCACTATCTACCTGTAGTGGACATCTGTTTTTTGTCAGTCCTGCACTAATTCCCTGCAACCCCTACCCCAACTTCTGCTTATAAAACTCTCTTTCCTATTTGGAATTTGTTCCATGGTTCAGAAGGGCTTGGCCCTATGATCCCTCCTCCATAGGCCCATGACCCAGGCCTGGGCAATCTGTTTACTCCATTACCCCAGGTCACACTGTCTGGCTCAAGAATGATGAAATGATCCAATACTTGACTAATCTTCCCTGTCTTTGAATATTCAAACTCTGCTAGCTGCTCCTGGGAAATCAAGAACCTTAAGGACAATGTATATCTGGGACGGCCAGCACCTTCCCCACCATTGTGAGGGCCTACACTGAAGAATGCAGAAGTAACAAAGAGACAAAAAGAGGAAAAGAAAAAAAATGAGTTCTGATAATACCATTTGAACACCCAGATCCAGCCATACTGTTTACTTGTAGATGTTTGCTTACATGAATCAATAAATTCCATTCTGTTCTGTTGGTTTAAATCAGGTTGAGTTGGCTTTCTAACTCACATTCCCCAGAGTTCCAAGCATGTCCTTCATTCTCATTTCTGAGCCTCAGTTTAGGTTGCTACCTCTGATCTTCCAAATGCTATTCACTTTTCAAGGTTCAACTTAATAAGGCCTCTATGAGGCATTCCCAGATTACTCAGGCCCACCATCACTTCCCTTTATTCTGATACTCTAGTGGATCACGTCTGTAATCACAAATTTTAGCAAGTTTTATCTAGTTCCTCACGTTTATTCATCTGAACCTTCAGTCCAGGCAAACAGAACCATTACTTAAACATGCTCCACTCCATCCCACAGTTACATCTTTATTAAACTATTTCCTCTCCCTTATCCACATTTCCTCAGCACCACTCTTTAAAACTCAGTCCATATCCCAGCTTCTCTGAAAAGTCCTTGATCTCTGGCCTCCCAGCTAGATGTAACTCCCCATTCTCAGAATCCTACAGTACTTCATCTGACCTCTTTAATAACAATTTTTGTCTCCTGAGTCTAAATTATTACCTTTTTAAGGGTTTGTATGTTGTTCATTTATGTGTCACACTATTTTGCACTACTATAAATACTTACATTACACAGTATTTGAAATACTGAGTATTTTTTAAAGAGAATACTTATGAAGCCTCAAGTATAGACACAGAATTGGGTTAGACACTACTGGCAGTAAAAGTACTACCACAGGACATGATCCTGTCCCAGAAATGCAACTAGCTTATGTTCCCAAATAGATTTAGGTCATAAATTCAATAAGATTACATTTGCATCATACATTTCTTATAAGGCCACAAGAGCACCTAACTCCAAGTTAGGCACATAATAAAAAAGCACTGATTTGCATTAAGGTGGTAATTTTCTAGGCTGACAACATTCATCACATAACAACGATAGATCTTTAGTGTTAGGATGATGGTAACTCATTCTAATAATGAACTGTGCAATTGTTTTAAACAAATTCTATTTTAAGTCAAAATAATTCTCAGCAATCTACTTTTTAAAATTAAACAGTGACTTTCATACACTAAAAATTACAACTGTATACACAATTTAGTAAATCTAAAACTTTGTAACAGACAAGTATCATTTCCAAAATGCTTTTAATATTAACATGGAAAACACGTGACAAGCAAAAACTAACCTCAGGTCCTGAATGTATAGTCAGGAAACTTTCCACAGCAGTCAATGTACCTAAAAGAGGAGGAAAATGGTAGAAGTAAAATCAAATAAAAACCCATTAATCCAGGACAAACAATAATAAGCTACTCTTATTCATTTAGGGAATATTTTTATTAAGCCCACAGCTGATATAATCAGGAAAGTCTGTGCTATAACTGTATTATTAGGTTATTGTAAACAGATTTAAGGAGCAGCTAAAGCCAGATAAATTATCAGAAAAAAAGTAGTTTAGCATAAACTAAAATGCTAAAAGTAGTTTAGCATAAACTAAAATGCATAAAACTCACAAAATCTTTTCTAGTATTCAAACTGGCACTGCAAAAAATCTCTTCCAATAAGGTAACAATTTAGCTCAATCATTCTGGAAGGCCATCAGTTCTCAAAACTACATCTATGGAAATTATTCTATTTTCCAGTATTGAGAGCTTTCAAGAAGACTCATTAGTAGTGACTTACAATGAATGTATAGAAACCCTACCAAAATGGGCCTTTGGGGTGGCTTATTAAATACTTAAAATAAGGCTGTTTAAATGAAATAAAAATATAATGAGTAAGAAACCAAGGTCCAAAAAAAAGGGGAGAAATCAATTATATTAACCATGAGGACTAATACATATGTATAGTGGTTAAGTATTTAATTAATCTTTGAGCTTATCGAGAACAGTAAGACAAAAGAAAAACATAATGGGCTGGCTGATTTTCAAAATCTGATAAAATACACCAATTTCTTAAGAGACAGTATTCCTAGTTTTAATTTCCAGAGAAAATTAAAGCATGGGGCCTAGAAAGTTGACACTGAGCAAGGTAATGAATAACCACGCCATCCACAATGATGTGACAGCAGAAAAGAACTAAAGCCACATAAATATCAATTCTTTGACACTGACAAAAACCAAGAATAGATCATTAGAATCTAACTCACTGGAGAGCATTCTGAGAGTTAAGAGAATGTGACCTGGATATATGGCTCTGTGATCCAGCCCTGTGCAGAGAAAGCACATGCACCACCTAAGGCAGTATATAAAAGAATGTGAGCCACCTGAATCAACAATTAGCGGGGGTATTTGTTAAAATGCTGACTCCTAGGTTTTAGTGTCTAAAAAAAAAGTTTTAAAATAAATCTGATTTTTTTAAAGATTGATTTTATTATTTATTTATTTAATTTTTGGCTGCATTGGGTCTTTGTTGCTACACACAGGCTTTCTCTAGTTGTGGCAAGCGGGGGCAATTCTCTGTTGTGGTGTGTGGGTTTCTCATTGTGGTGGCTTCTCTTGTTGTATAGCACTGGCTCTAGGCACGCAGGCTTCAGTAGTTGTGGTGCGTGGGCTCAGCAGTTGTGGCTCAAGGGCTCTAGAGCACAGGCTCAGTAGTTGTGGTGCATGGGCTTAGTTGCTCCGCAGCATGTGGGATCTTCCAGGCCAAGGGATTGAACCCATGTCCCCTGCACTGGCAGGCGCATTCTTAACCACTGTGCCACCAGGGAAGCCCAAAACAAATCTTAAAGTAACATTTCTCCCTTAAAAATAAAAAAGGACCTATTCAAAATAACAACTACTAAACATTTAAGAATAACCTCAATAAGAAACATACAGGACCATCATGAAAAATAGTCTAAATGTTTTTAGTAAATGGAGATTTATAATAAGTTTTTTAATAAATAGACATATACTAGATCCATGGGTTGGAAGACTAAATAAACATTTTAAAGATGTTCAGTTCATGGCCTTGTCTTTATTGGGAATCGTTTCAGTGTTTCATCATTAAGTCTGATGTTGGCTACTGCTTTCTGACATTTATTGTGTTAAGAAACTATTCTATTCCTCAATTTCTAAAAATCTAAAATCAATAAATGGCTTGCATGTGCACTACCTTTGTTTAGCTTTGGTTTCAGAGTTACCTATCTAATATAAACTGGAACACTTTCCATCTTTTTAAGCTATAGGATGGTTTATACAGAACTGGACTTACTTGCTTCAGGTCATTTTCTAAAGGGACACTTTTTATATATGTATGACATTCCATTGTTTTACTATAATAGTGATTTTTTTCCATTCCTAAATTATTGTCTCCATTTAAAAACGAGCTAAAAAATATATCAAAAATCTTGTTCAATACTTTCTAGCTGTGTTCGTTAAAAAAATTAAAACTTTCCAATTATAGCATGAGTAAAAATTATACTTTAAGATGTATTAATTCCTATACAAAGCAAGTTTAAATTTATAATGCCTGCCCAAAATTTTTTTCCAGAATTTCTACAGCTATAACCACAACTAAATTCAAACAATGGAGAATTCCTTCCTTTAGAACACTTATAGTACTAGCCATACCTCAAAAAATAATAGTGTCAATAGCACTTTCTAACAAGTACAGCTATATTAAAAACAAAGTACGTGTTTTAATACTACCCATTAATAGTTCTGTTTCTTTTCCCAAGCAGATTTTAGTTCACCACAATTACAAACATCAAACACCTCTATTTTAAATTCCATTATTGCTTATTGATCAGTAATTACCATGCATTTTATTTCTGGTGTATATCACTCCCAGATCTGCTGGAATGGAGTCAAAGCCACTGCTTCCAATGATATAAACCCCTTTTTCTGCAGCTTTCTCATGATACTTCCAATACATTAGTTCCAGAAACTAAAGATTCAAGACAAAAGATCTGAATCAGAGCTACACAGAAACATCTAGACCAATATTAAATGATTTACCTTTAAAAACAAAGCAATTAAACTGTGAAAAGGCTAACCAAGATGGTTCTGCAGCAAAATATTAACTGTCAAAATAGTTGGCACTTGCTTAGCAAATGTACCTACTATGTTCCAGGTGGCGTGAGAGATACACTGATCTGACTTATTTCATTTTTTAGAATGACTTTTAAAAGCAAAAGTAATACCCTATAAAAATTAACATAGAAAAATACAAAGAAAGCAAAAAAACAAGTTACCTCAAATCACATCTTCCAGGTGAACATCATTACAGACATGTATCTGTGCACATACATATAAATAGACAGATAGAGTGGTAGGAAAAGAGGGGATGCAAGAAGGGAATAATGTCTGTTCAAACTCTTTGCCTGTTTGTTATGAAAAACAGTTTCAGATTTACGGAAAAAAAAAACTGAGTAGTAGAGAATTCCTAGGTACTCTGTACTCAGTTAACTCTATCATTACATCTTTTATATTAACATTTATTATAATGAACCAATACTGATACATTATTACTAACTAAAGTCCCTATTTTGTTCAGGTTTCCTCATCTTTTACCTAATGTCCTTCTTCTGTTCAGGACCCCATGCAGAATACCATACTACATTTAGTTGTCATGTCCCCTTAGGCTCCTCTGGCTGTGACGGTTTCTCAGAATTTCCTAGTTTTTGATGACCTTTACAGTACTGGTCAACTACTTTGTAGAATGCTCCTCTATTGGAATTTATCTCATGATTTTCTCATGACTATACTAGAGTTATAGGTTTTGGGAAGGAAGACCACAGGGGTAAAGTGCCATTTCATGATATCATATTTCACAAGAGTATATACCATCTCACAGATATAGAAAGCAAACTTATGGTTACCAAAGTGGGAGGGAGGGATAAATTAGGAGTATGGGATTAAAAGATACACACCACTACTATATTTAAAATAGATAAACAACAAGGGCTTACTGTATAGCACAGGAAACTATATTCAATACCTTGTAATACCCTATAATAGAAAAGGATCTGAAAAATATATATAGCTGAAGCACTTTGCTGTATTTCTGAATCTAACACAATATTATAAATCACCTATACTTCAGTTTAAAAAAAAGAGGACATAATATCAACATAATTTATCACTGGTGATGTTGACCCTGAGCTAGTGTTTCATGTCTCCACTGTAAAGTTTTTCTCCGCCCTCCCCTTTCTCTACTGTATTCGCTGGAAGGAAGTGACTATGTGCAGCCCATACATAAGGAGTAAGGAGTCATGCTCACCCTCCTCAAGGGCACAGTATCTACGTGAGTTACGTGCAACTTTGCACAGGAGATTTGCCTCTTTTCTCCCCTTTGTCCATTTTTAAGTTGGGTTATTTAAATTTGTATTTTTGATTTATACATATTCTAGATCATTATTAGGTTGTGATGCCATGTTCATAGTACTTTATAACTTAGAAGCTTTTCACCATTTTCTTTGCTCTAGAACATTTTAAATAAGATAGGAATCAGTTTTTCTTACATTCATGTTTCCCACCTCTTCTCATATCAGTCTTGGTAACTTATACTTTCTTAGCACTTTCCAATATACATCACCAACTGATAAGCTGGTACCCAGCAGAGACTATAGGGACATATGAGGTCACAGTTATAAAGAAGCTCAGTGCTTATTAACACTTCACTTCCTGCAGTGCTAATTCAGGCAAACCTCAATGCAACTACTAGTTTTTCTACTTAATGGTTGCATGACTCTGAGCAAGTTTTATTTTAATTAATTCTGTTTACAGCATTCAGTAGCGGTAAAAATCAACATATCTTATACACAAAGGCTCTGAAAGAAATCAGGTTGTAGGGAAGAAAAATTCAAGAAAACTGAAGCTAAGACCTTACCATCATGTTCTCCTTCAAGTGTTCAATGAAATACCGCCTCTAAACTCCTTGGAGTCATCACCTTCTAAAATATGTCTGCAAAATTACACTAAATATTTTTCACTTTAACAGAAAGTTGTATTGTTAATTTTGTTCTTTCTCTTCCACTTTACATACCTGAGGTTCTCCAGAGATGTCAACACAGCTAGTTCCATTTTCAACACATGCTTTTACCACAGGTTCTCCATAAAATCGATACTGGGAGAATAAAGAAAACAAACAGTTTACTCTTACTTAGCTTAAATGAAGGAATACCATTGAGTATTGGAAGTATAGTCTTGAATATTAAGAAATCATATATTAATAAAGCAGCCTAATGAGAAAATAATGTAACTGCAATTTACCTACTCTCACAGTGTAAATAAAAGCATGATGGAATTACTTCTAACTGAAGACAAAATCGGAAGTTTTATAAAAGTAGTGACTCATTTGAGTTGAATTCTGAAGAACAGTAAGGATTTGCCAGGAAAAAGAAAATCCAAATAAAGGAAAAATTATATGTAAAAGTGTGAAAAAGGGTGATGCTCAGCATATCTGAAGCACAGAGTAGTGGAGACGGCAGTGGTAAGAGATGAGTCTAGAGAAAAATACTTGGGCCAGATCAGGAACAACCCTAAGTGCCATGCTATCAAGATTGAATTTTATCTTGTCTGCATTACTGAGCCCTCCTAGAGGATTTTAAATAGGACAGTGGTGGAAGATTTATAACACAGACATACCACTCTGCCTGTGGTATTGGAAAACAAAACTCATGACAAGTAAGAAATGAAGGACAAAAACTACGCAAGGGGAAGGATATACTAAAGGTAAGATATACTTAAAAGACAGAAATGAGTGGACCTCCTGATTAGCTGGATGTGGGGACCAACAACTAATGGCTGTATTAGCCAAAATAAAGACAGACAGGACGAAAAGGTTTGGAGGGGATACATTTAATATTATACAAAGTAGCTATTCTGAGCCTGTATGATTTTGGATCTCCCAAACTATCTGATGCTCAAACTCAAGGAATCAAAATTTTAAAAATCTTATATAATAGTTAATACATCAGAGTCAGTCCCATTTTAAAGGAAGTATGATGAATTTTCCCTTTGTGAGGGAAGGGTAAGGGGAAGCACAAACTCCTCTGCTCCCCTCATTCCTCGCAGCAAAAGATGGAGAAAGGAGATGGTCTGCTTCTTCTAGCCTTCAAGAAACAGGTAAAAGGACACTTGAAAAGTCAGGGCATTGCAGGGATTGATCTTTTCACGTAGGTCACATAGGCTCCTCTCTATCTGACTTCACAGCCTCATCTCCACAGCCTCCTCCCCCTTCTTAACACCAGCAAATGACACTGAAATTACAGGACCAGGAAAGTGTGTTTAAGTTCTAGCTGATCCTCTGCCATTAACCAACCATGTAAAATAACTGAAGCACTGAACTTCTGAGGCAACACAGTACAGTGGAACAAACAAGGCTTTCAAGGCACCAACACCCAAGTTCACATTCTAAATCCATCATCTACTAAATTGTATGAATTCATTTACCAATCATGTACATGGACTACTATACTAATGTAATATACATTTTGAACATATATAAAATGGACATAAAGTTGAAATTAAAATAAATACAAGTCAAAGCTCTATTTTCTTTCTGTACCCAATAGATCGTCTTGGGTAATATTTACACATATCCAATTGAAGCTCATCTAGCGACTTCCTTCACCTTCTCGTTGTTTTACCCCCAAACATCTCAAGTTGCCCAGTAGTCCACCTGTGTCAGAAACACCTGGGTCGTTCATTAAACATGCTGGTTGCTCAGTCCCACCCCACTCCCTCCAGTAATAAGCTTCCTGGGGTAGACTCCAGTAACCTGCATTTTAAATGAGCCTCACAGGTGACTCTTATGTACATTAGAGGTAGAGAATCACCTCCTTAGACATTCTCCCAGGAAAATCTCACCTTCTTTCTGGATTTCAATTACAATATGTATGCTGATGACGTCCAGCTCCTATCTCCAGAGCTGCTCACTGATGAGGCTGCCTGATCTGTGGTTTCTGTCATAAACTTCAGGACCCACAAAAGCACAGGACATGGGGCAAAATTAATTTCACTTTGGCTTCATTTTCCTTCCTCTATTCCCTCTTCACCCTAACTTCCTCACTTACTTAAAAATATAATTCCACTATAGTGCATGCATTTCCTGTCTTAATTCAAAAATATCTAGCATACACCTCAGTTTCAACACTTCCAAAATCGGATTCATCACCTTTCTCTCAAAAGCAGTTTTTCCCCCTCCACTTCCTAGCACAGGAGATAATAAAGAATAATACTTAAAAGTACTCATTCAGTCATTTTCTGTATATTTTGACATAATGCTTGTTTACATATGCCTGACTAGTTTTACAGGTATCATTTAGTTCTCACTAAAGAGATCCTCACAAAATAAGAGAAATGGGTAACAAAAAAAAAAAAAAAAAAACCTTCAAAGAAACAAATTATGACACCAAAATTGGCAAACTGGTGTCTACCCCTTGGAGTATAACCCATGTTACAAAGTGAAAAAGACCTTCCAAGTAGAGTTTAGGGAGGAATGTGTTTTGGGGGCAAAAAGCTAGAGATGCCTATAAACCATCCAGCTGGAAACATCTAGAAGGTAATTAGATCCACCAGTCTGGAGCTTAAGGGGTAGGTCCTCAGTGGAAATAAATTAATGTAGGCATTGTCAGCATACAGATGGTATTGAAAGCCATGGCTTTCAAGTCTTTCAGACCACAACCCATCCAAAGAAATTCATTTCACATAGCAGCTCCATGCACAAATATATCTGACACAAAACCTTCATGAACTAGTACTTAGCTGTATTATGTGTAATTCACCCTATTTTCTATTTCAGTCTATCTGATTTTCTCTTCTTAATGCCTAGTCTTAACCTACTGAGTTGATTTCACAAGGTTTACAGAATAACTGGCCTAGTTACAGTCTCTGGGATGGTGAAAAAGTTCTGGAAATAAAGTGGTGATAGTCATATAAGACTGTGAATGTACTTAATGTCACTGAAGTGTATACTTAAAAATAGTTAAAATGCTAAATTTTATGTTATGTATATTTTACCACAATAATATTAAAAAGTGGTCCAGGAAATATAAACAGAATAGAGTTTCTAAGGCTTAAGCTCTGAGGCCTCTGGCATTCACAGGATACAAAGATCTAACATAGGAGAGACCGAGACAAAGCTGGGGGATAAAAAAACAAAAAGTAGGAGAGTGCAAGAAATCAGAAGCCAAATAAAGAAAGAAAAAAGTGATCAATTGGAACAAATGCTGAGAGGTTTGATTAAGATGAGGACTGAGAACTGATGACTGGATTTGACAGGACGGGGATGTTGGCAGAGTAGTTTCATTTAAGGAGTGTGGATAAAAGCCTGAAAAGACTAGATAGAAGCGGAGGTGAGGGAGTGGAGACAGTAAGTAAGGTGAACTCTTTCAAGGAGTTGTGCTAAAAGGGGGCACAGAAGAATGGGAGTATGTAGAATTAAGGGAAGTTATTCTTAAAATGGGAGAAATAATCCCATATTTGTATGTTGAGAGAAATAATCCAATCATGAGGGAAAATTTGATGATAGCAAAAAAATGTGTACTTGTAAACCTGTAAATACAAAGTCTTTGAATACCATGCCCATTAGAAGCAGGGGTAGTTTTTCTTTCTAAAAGGAGGTAAGGCGGAGTCAGGGTACAATGCAAATAGGCAGGTAGGAAGATCTGGTGGTATAAATTCTCTTCTGATAACTTCTATGTTCATAGAAAAAAGAAAAAAGGGATGAGAAAAGAAGAGAAGAGAAGAGAAAAAAGAAAAGAAAATCACCAGGTAAGAGTGAGGAAAAAGCAAAAAAAGGAGTGGGATACTAAAAGTATGAGAAAAAAGTTATACATTATAGATTTATAGTTATAGATTGGAATTGCTGGAGGTACTGAGGCTGCACGTGAGGTCTGTAACCACATATTTAAAGTGGGACAAGTAAGCACCAGGATGCATTGTTCTCCAGCCAGACGGTTACACATGTTCAGGTAGAGTAAGCAGCGAGCTGGAGTGACCAGGGCTGGGGTTTTTTGAGAGTACTTGTGGGGGAGGGACAAGTTGGCTGAGGATGTATGTAAAATAAGACAGTGATTCAAGCAATGAACCACAGACCACGTTCTAAACTAGTTAATGAAATAAACTGAAATAAACAATAGAAATTCATTTTACTTGACAATCAAAAATCTTTCTGGTTTCATTTAATGAAATTATGAACAGTTCTGTAGATGCTTAGTTTTCAAATGTTTTGACAATTGAAATAGCTTCCTCAGATCCATAAATGTCACCAACATTCACCCTGTAACACAGACCACAAGTATCTCTTTCACGTCCAGGCCAATAGCTGCAGCTAGAGGTTCTCCTCTCATAATATCCAATCTCAGCCACTTCTTACCACCTCTAACACTCCTACCCTGTGCTTGGCTTGCCTGGACCATTCCAGTGTTGGTTCCCTATCATCTATTTTTCCTTTCAGAAGCCAAAGAACTTCAAATCTGTAAATCAAATCATGCCCTTGCTTTTAACCATTCAATGACTCTTTCATATTTAGAAGAAAATCCAAACCCTAATCTTGACCTTGCAGACCTAACCACCTAGCTCCTAGGTACCTCTCCAATCTAACTTCCCACCTTTCTGCCCTGCTCACGCCCAACCATGCTGGCCTCTCTCATATTCCTCGGTCTTGTCAAGCACATGCTCATCTCAGGACCTTTGTATCTGCTCTTCCCTGGAACCCCCTTCTCCTCAAATACTCATAGGGTTTACTCCCTTACTGCATTCAGGTCCCTATGCAAATTTCAGTTCCTCACAGAGACCTTTTCTGACCATCCATCTAAGAGAGACTGCTGTGTCAATCTTTTTATCTCCCTTCCCTGTTTTATTTTTCTTCAAAGCACTTGTCACTTACCTACTATTATAATATTATTTTTTCTGTCTCCCCACTGGACTGTAAGCTCCATAAGGGGTTTTCTGTTTTATTCACCATTATGTCCCTAGCCTAGTGCAGTGTACATATAATAAACATTCAATAAATATTTGTTGAATAAATGAATGAATCCTTTTTTAATATCTTTCTTTGTACATGCACTAATATATATACTGGTATAGTAATATGTAATGTAATTTAAAAATAAATAAAAAGTAAATTATGGGTACATGCTTAAACTTTTTTAGTTAAAGGGCATGCAGCACAAAAAAAAGTTTGGCATTTATAGCTGTAACCACTAAATAAACAAGCATACATTCCTGGAGTCTACTGTCTCTCTCTCTCTCTCAAGAGACTTTGGTCTTATCCATTTGCTTCTCATGAGAAGTAAAAACTCCCCATATGGGGTTAAGGCCCTGAATCAATTCTTCCGTCCCCTGCCCTTATGTTTTTCTGGAATATAAAATACCAGATTCTGCTAGAAATGAATAGATTGTTTGTTCTGATACAAAGAAGGGCAGATTACTTACTGGTCCTACACAATTGAGGACAACTGCTGCCTGTTTAGCCATTTCATCAAGTGAGGCTGGATTAGTGATATCACAAATTATTATTCCAACTTCAGATGGCAATGTTGGTCTTCCTAAAATAAGAAATAAATTGTTTTAAGAAAATCCTGATACAGTATTAGATCTCCCAGATCTTCTTTTCATAATAACCAGTGATGGCAAATTTACTAAACATACTAAAAGCTAATTCTCCCTCTCAAACAAAAGATAAAACTGTTTTTGACCAGGTAATTAAAAAAAGGGAAAAGACTATGAGGAAAATGGAGTTAAAACTAGAGGTTAATAAAATACATTACTAACCTTTAAAAGAAAATCTAACATAAGAAATGTGTAAATGACAACTCTATGCAAAATGCCAATTTTACAAGTTTTCAGATACTGAGATGATTTTCCTGACTTCCTCTTCAGGAAGAATTATATTATAAAAGTAGTTTCTCATCAACTATTAAACAACTACTTATGATAAAATTATGAGGACGGGAGTTAACAATATAAAGAAACAAAAGACTGAGGTGAAAAAAAGTCTAGGGAAGAACACTCATGTTCATAATAAGGAAATAATTGGTATAAACTGAATTGATAGCGTAATGCAGGTTTCATGGTTTAAGGTGTATTCCTTGCAATAACTTGACCTGGGCACTACAAATGGTAGGAAACTAGGCTGTACTTGTACAGTCTTCTTGAACAGAAAAAAAGAAATGGAAGAATATATTTTAATAGTGAAAGTATTTCTCTTGGAAAAACAAAGAAGGAGCAAAAAAACTCTTTGCTCAAGATTATGTACTTGATAGTGGCAGCAGGAGAGTTCAGCTACACGGTATCTTCTGTACAAATCACAAACAAAATAGGTTCCAAATTTCCAAATAAATAGGGCTCTGTGTGGAATTATAAGGAAGTGAGATGTAGGTTAAACAGAAGAATGAAGTATACCCAGAGCTCTAGTAGGTGCTGTTTGTCTCTATGACAGGACAGCAGGATGGGAAATTAACAGCCAAAGTTAAAGGCAACTGACTCCTGACGTAGGTGTTCCCCACAACCATCAGGTTAGGGTCTCTGTGTGTGTCTCTCTCCCCCACATCTGTATCCCCAGCATTTAGAATAGGACCTGACGTTAAAAAGACTACTCAACAAAAGCATGCTGAATGAATACCAAAAGAGTAAGTAAATGCCCAAAACAAAAACACACAAAAAAATTTTTTTTGGATATAGAGTGGAGAATTCTTACAAACAAAAACTAAACTAAAAATTTAAGCCACAGCAACGTTACCAGTAAAACTCCTAAGCTTTCTCTCCCATCTTCAAAACACAAGGCAAAGGGAGAACACAGACAATCCTGAAACCAGTGGTCTACTTTTGTACCCCGTCAAATATCAAGAGACTTCCAGCTCCACCGGGTACCCTTGCTGTAGAAGGGGACGGAGCAGAGAATGGAGAAACTAAAGTTCCTGACTATTTCGCCAGCGGGGAGTCCCTAACGAAGGGTGAAATTCAAGGGGGGATTTCTCTCCCCCCCACCCCCCCAGCTTAGGGAATGGAACGAAGCTTTGACACTATCTGAAGCCCCACTCTCCTCCTCCTGGCCTCTAGTAGGGCTGGGGAGCTCGCGGGGCACCCAGGGAGAGAACCGCTCATTTCAGGCGGCTGGAACCCTTCAGCCGGGAGAAGGGGGATCGGGGGTGAGAGCCGCGGCGGCGGGGCCGAGACCGGGCTCCCGAGGCCCCGTCCCAGTCACCCCCTTTACCCAGCTTCATGGCAGCCCTCTCCAGGACTCGCTGCAGCTTCTCCCGGGAACGGCCCGCCACAGCCCACGGCAGGCGGGAGCTCCGCTCCGGGGACACCTGCTCCCGGGCCACCTCCTCGGTCACGAACTGGCCGGTAAAGCCAGAGGCGCCGAACACCACCAGGTGGAAAGGCCTCTGCTGGGTCGCCATGACGAGCCCACAGCGACGCAAGGCCCAGGGCGGGCCAAGTCCACGGCGCCTGCGCCTCAGACAGCCACCCCACTACCGGGCGCAGCAACCGCCTCCGCCGTGGCCGCTGCGGTCGCCGCCGCCCGCGCGGCGCGCTCCCGAAATACCGCGCGCGCCGCCGCGGAGCCAGGGCCCCCGCCCACGGCCTCGCCCACGCCGCCTTGTAACCGCGGCGCCGCCAAACCTGCTGCTCCGGAGTGTTTGTCGTGCTACTGCCCGGGGCACTGGCTCGCGAGGCCTGTGTGTTAGCGGGGCTGGCGGCAGCAGGCGGCTGTCCATCCTCTGCCCTGTCGTTGGTCCTGCACAGCTCTGATTGCATCTTTTCGCTCTCCCGAGGGTTGTAGGGGGCGGCAGCTGCAGCCAGTTATTCCTGTTACAAGAGGGGGCTGCACAAAGAGGGTTCCCGAAAACCTTCTGATGGCTGAGAGCATATTCCACGCTGAAACCCCTTTTTAAATTCTTTAACTTTTTTTTTTTAGCTCTTTATTGGAATATAATTGCTTTACACTCTTGTACCAGCTTTTGAGGTACACCAAAGTGAATCAGCTGTATTTATACGCATATCCCCATATCCCCTCCCTCCCGCGACTACCTCCCACCCTCTACCTCCTGGCCCTCTAAGGCATCACCCATCATCAAGTTGCTCTCCCTTTGTTATGCAGCAACTTCTCACTAGCTATCTATTTTACAGTTGGTAGTGTATATATGTCTACGCTACTCTCTCACTTCATCCCAGCTTCCCATTCGCACCCCCCCAACCCCGTGTCCTTAAGTCCATTTTCTACATCTGCATCTCCACTCTTGCCCTGTCACTGGGTTCATCAGTACCATTTTTTTAGATTCCCTATATATGAGTTAGCATATGGTATTTGTTTTTCTCTTTCTGGCTTACTTCACTCTGTATGACAGTCTCAAAGTCTATCCACATCATTACATATAGCTCAATTTCATTCCTTTTTATGGCTGAGTAATATTCCATTGTATACATGGGCCACATCTTCTTTATCCATTCATCTGTCAATGGACATTTAGGTTGCTTCCATTTCCTGGCTATTGTAAATAGTGCTGCAATAACATTATGGTACATGTTTCTTTTTGGATTATGGTTTTCTCTGGGTATATGCCCAGTAGTGGGATTACTGGGTCATGTGGCGGTTCCACTTTTAGTTTTTTAAGGAACCTCCAAACTGTTTTCCATAGTGGCTGTACCAACTTACATTCCCACCAACAGTGCAGGGGAGTACCCTTTTCTCCACACCCTCTCCAACATTTACTGTTTCTAGATTTTTTGATGATGGCCATTCTGACTCATGTTCAGGTGATACCTCATTGTGGCTTTGACTTGCATTTCTCTGATGATTAGTGATGTTGAGCATCTTTTCATGTGTGTGTTGGCCATCTGTATGTCTTCTTTGGAGAAATGTCTATTTAGGTCTTCTGCCCATTTGTGGATTGGGTTATTTGCTTTTATGGTATTAAGCTGCATGAGCTGCTTATATATTTTGGAGATTAAACCTTTGTCTGTTGCGTCGTTGGCAAGTATTTTCTCCCATTCTGAGGGTTGTCTTCTTGTCTTTATGGTTTCTTTCGCTGTGCAAAAGCTTTTAAGTTTCATGAGGTCCCATTTGTTTATTCTTGATTTTATTTCCATGATTCTAGGAGGTGGGTCCAAAAGGATCTTGCTTTGATGTATGTCATAGAGTGTTCTGCCTATGTTTTCCTCTAGGAGTTTTATAGTGTCTGGCCTTACATGTAGGTCTTTAATCCATTTTGAGTTGATTTTTGTGTATGGTGTTAGGGAGTGTTCTCATTTCATTTTTACATGTAGCTCTGCAATTTTCCCAGCATCACTTATTGAAGAGGCTGTCTTTTTTCCATTGTATATTCTTGCCTCCTTTGTTAAAGATAAGGTGCCCACATGTGCTTGGGTTTACCTCTGGGTTCCCTATTCTGTTCCATTGATCTTTCTTTCCATTTTTGTGCCAGTACCATACTGTAGCCTTGTAGTATAGTTTGAAGTCAGGAAGGCTAATTCCACCAACTCCATTTTTCCTTTCAAGATTGCTTTGGCTATTCAGGGTCTTTTGCATTTCCATACAAATTGTAAGATTTCTTGTTCTGATGGGGGAAAATTTGAAGTTTATAACTTTATGCTAGCTCTGTTTCTGTAAAAACTGCTTGCTGTGCCGCGATAAGAACAAGATGACCTAGTTATCAACTGTAACTGTTGTGGAAAATTGGAACTTCAATACTTGTGATTGCTTACTCTCCTTTATCTTGCAAAAGCCTGCTCGCCACTCCCAGTTAAACAGTAAAATGAGTTACTAGAGTGACCAGATAAGGGAAGAATGTCTTGCTCTCAGGCACCCACCCTAAGCCTTTGTTTGAGACCCTTTGCACATAGACTTGTTATGTGATCATTAACTTCAACCTGCAACCAATATGAGAATGCCAATTGTGACCTTAGTCCTGATAAGAATGGAATGTCCTGCTCCTACAAGTTCCTGTTAGGACCCCCCTACCATGTATGTAACCCATGGCAACTCCTGCACTCTGTAACTGCCCATGACCTATAGTAATTTGTAGCCAATCAGTTTGTACCAACTACAGTTGTATGTTTTACCCTATATAAGGAGAAGACTCCCCTGAAACGGGGCCCAGAATTTTGGAGCGTTAGCTCGTCTGGGTCCGCCGGCGTAATAAACCTGAGTTCTCCAACTCTCTGAGTGTGATGCTTGGTTTCTCGTGGGATCGGTTTTCTGCAACAGTTCTAGTTCTGTGAAAAATGCTGTTGGTAATTTGATAGGGATTGCATTGAATCTGTAAATTGCTTTGGGTAGGATAGTCATTTTCACAATATTGATTCTTCCAATCCAAGAACATGGTATGTCCCTCCATCTGTTTGTATCATCTTTGATTTCTTTCATCAGTGTCTTATAGTTTTCTGCATACAGGTCTTTTGCCTCCTTAGGCAGGTTTATTCCTAGGTATTTTATTCTTTTTGTTGCAGTGGTAAATGCGAGTTTCCTTAATTCTCTTTCTGCTTTTTCGTTGTTAGTGTATAGGAATGCAAGAGATTTCTGTGCATTAATTTTGTATCCTGTTACTCTACTAAATTCATCAATTAGTGCTAGCAGTTTTCTGGTAGAATCTTTAAGGTTTTCTGTGTATAATATCATGTCATTTGCAAAGAGTGACAACTTTACTTCTTTTCCAATTTGGATTCCTTTTATTTCATTTTCTTCTCTGATTGCTGTGGCTAAAACTTCCAAAACTATGTTGAATAATAATGCTGAGAGTGGACACCCTTGTCTTGTTCCTGTCCTTAGAGGGAATTCTTTCAATTTTTCACCATTGAGAATGATGTTGGCTGTTGGTTTGTCATATATGGCTTTCATTATGTTGAGGTAACTTCCTTCTATGCCCACTTTCTGGAGAGCTTTTATCATAAATGGATGTTGAATTTTGTCAAAAGCTTTTTCTGCATCTATTGAGATGATCATATGATTTTTATCCTTCAATTTGTTAATATGATGCATCACATTGATTGATTTGTGTATATTGAAGAATCCTTGCATTCCAGAGATAAACCCCACTTGATCATGGTGTTTGATCTTTTTGACCTCCTGTTGAATTCTGTTAACTAGTATTTTGTTGAGAATTTTTGCATCTATATTCATCAGTGATATTGGCCTGTAATTTTCTTTTTTTGAGACATCTTTGCCTGGTTTTGGTATCAGGGTGATGGTGGCCTCGTAGGATAAGTTTGGGTGTGTTCCTCCTTCTGCTATGTTTTGGAAGAGTTTGAGAAGAATAGGTGTTAGCTCTTCTCTAAATGTTTGATACAATTTGCCTGTGAAGCCATCTGGTCCTGGGATTTTGTTTGTTGGGAGTGAAACCCCTTTTTAAAAGTTTTTGAAGCACGTTGTCCAAGGGTTGTCTGTGGAGCCGGGTGGAGGGAGGGTGGACATGGAGTCTGGGGTCTGCCCTCCCAAGGGCCTCACTCTGCAGCATCCTCGTCGCAGGCCCTGCCGCTATAGCCTGGGTGCCTGTTACCTGCGGGCACCTAGTTAATGGTGAAGCTTCTCCAGGAAGAAACTCCCAGAGCTGTCCTGCCCTTGAGCTGTGAGGTAAGGTGAATGGTGGTCAGGACGTCCTTGAAATGCAGAAGAAATGAAAAGTTTCTTGAGCAACCGTTATTCATATAGTCAAAAATGTTTTAATATAAATAAATGATTGAATAAGTAAATACATAGAAATAGATGGGGGAGAAGAGATACATCTCCCAGTACAGAGGCATTCCAAATAATTTTTGTCATCATGACCTCCTCCAGGAAAAGAGTTTAACTACGTCCCCTTTGAATATGGGCTTTGCTTAGTGACATACTTTTAAAGAGAAGAATGTGGAGAGGGGGAGGAGGGGTGGGAAAGAGAAACCAGGTAAAACCTACCTTGGCCAAATGATCAAGGTTAACATCATCAATGCATCATGTTGATAGTACACATCCTCAGTATGATGTGATAAGAATGATAGATACTTCATCTCTTTGGGGTTCCTCCCCCAAACCCAAAACCTCATTCTAACCATGTTGAATATTCTAGAAAATACCTGCCCAATACTCCCCAATGTGTCAAAGTCATGAAAAACAAGGGTGGTAGGAGAAACTGTCAGAAACTAAAGGAGCCTAAAGGGACATGATGACTAAATGCAATGTGGTATCCTGGATGGGACCCTGGAACAGAAAAAGGACATCAAAGAAAAGCTAGTGGAATCCAAATTAAAGTGTGTTTAGTTAATCACAGGGCACCAATATTGGTTTCTTACTTGTGACAAAGGTACCAACATTTAATTAGAGTTAAATGGTAACAGTAGGGAAGATTGGTGAGGGGTATAGAGAATGCTCTTTACTAACTTTAACATTTCTGTAAAACTAAACTGATTGTAAAATTTAACATGTAATTTAAAAAGAATAATGTGCATTTGTATCAGATGCATGTAAATATGTCATCTCATTTAATGCTATTCATCAAGCATTTCCAGAGTGCTTACATGCGTCAAACCCTGAAATAAATCTGGAAATGCAATGATTCCCTAATTGGGGGATAAATAGTTTAATTGCAGGCAAATAAGGAGAGGAACTATCTCTAGGGCAGAAGAAACAAGAGAAGCGTGTGCTAGGTTACAGGCTCTTGGTGATGCCCAACTATGCCATGGACCCTGCATGTGCAGTCATGGGTACAGTTCACTGAGGAGGGGGTCTCCCAAGGGAACTTGACTTTTATTTCAATTATTAGGGCTTAGGTATAGAAGGATTGAGAGAGGGGCAGGTGTTTGTTTATTCATCCAATAAACATTGTGTGTGTGTCATTTTTACTGGATCCAGAAACCAGGGCCAGATTTTGAAGTAAAGTGATATTAATAACTCTCATTAAAACATGAATAGCTGGATGCTTTTTTAAATTATGAAATATATTAGTCATACAAAATGGTAAAGCCAGTAACAAATATGTACCCACCACACAGCTTAAGGAAAATATTCCATAGAGTGAGGCTTCTGGGTACCCATCCCTGAACACATTTCCTTCCCTATCCCCTAGGTGGATTCTTGCCTCAATTTGGTTTTATCATTTTTGTACATGTCTCCTGGAGAACATGTGCAAGAGACTATCTTAATATATCTCTAGGAATGAAAACAAGTAGTCCTAGAATATGCACATTTGAGATGCTATCAAATCGCTCTCCAAAGCAAATATCATAATTTACACTCAGTAGGATATGAGAATTCTCTGTTGTTTCATCTATGCCAAAACTTG
This sequence comes from Hippopotamus amphibius kiboko, assembly GCF_030028045.1. Classification (NCBI taxonomy): domain Eukaryota; kingdom Metazoa; phylum Chordata; class Mammalia; order Artiodactyla; family Hippopotamidae; genus Hippopotamus; species Hippopotamus amphibius. The sequence goes on from NC_080188.1 coordinate 146,278,906, forward strand.
GAATTGTCAGACTTTGAACTTTTGTCCCTCTGGTGGTTATAAAATGGTACGGGTTAAAGAATTTATTGAGCACCTGTTACATGCTAGACACTAGGAATAAAATACTGAGGATATTGCAGTAAACAAACCAAAGGCCCTGCCCTCATGAAATTTACATTTTAGTGCAGTAGACTATCAATAAAAAATAATCTTACACATATGCACGTTTGCAAAAATATTTGTCCAGGAATGCTCATTGCAGCATTGTTTGTAATAAGAAGAAACTGAAACAATTGCAGTGTTCTTCATTAGAGGGTGTGTTAAATATATCTTGTGAACTTAATAGAAACTATGCATATAGAATGAATGCCATGTATAGTGATATGGAAAATTGTTCAAGATATATTGTAAGTGAAAAGAACAAGTTTCCTAACAGTCTGAGAGCATAAATCCTTTGCTAAAGATGAAAAGGATATGTATGTATTGTTGACCTGGAAAAAAAATGCACAACTTGAGAGTTGTGAGTTAAGTTTTATTTGGGGCCTAATAAGGATTATAGTCTGGGACACAGCTTCTCAGATGGCTCTGAGGAACTGTTCCCAAGAGAAAGGAGAGAGGCCTGTATATATGTGATTTTAGTGAAGGGGGGATTCGTCAAGCACACGTTTTGGCAGAAGGTTGCTGTTAGTCACAAGGAACAGATGTCTCTATTAATGATTTTAGTTCTTTTCTAGGTAGGATAAGACACAAGAAAGTGGGCTCATAAAATCTTCTCCTCAAAATATCTGTCTGAAGGCCTGTTCTGCCAGGTTTTCCCAGAGCACAGAGTGTCTCATTCCTGATCTCTGCCCTGAAATTCAGAGCGTGTTGAAGGCCAGAGCCTACAGCGGCTAGTGACTTCCTTCTTATAGAACCAGATGTTGAGTGACAATTTTTATGCGTGCAAAATGTTGGAATAGTACATGACAAATCTTAATTTTAAAAAAGAGCTGTAAAATGCTTAAAACATACCTTACACATATTAAATAGTCAATAAATGTTAGCTATTGTTAATAGTGATAATTACTGAGAAGTGGGTTTGTATGAATTACAGAAGAGGAAAAGGACTTGTACTTCTCACCTTTTAACCTTTTTATACTGTATAAACTTTCATTTTTTAACAGCAAGTATATATTACTTTTACAATCATAATTTTTAAAAAGGAGCAGGAGCTGGCTTTGCAGAAGGGGCTGAGGAGCAGCTGTGGGAATCACCCCGATCATTTGCAGTCCTGCCACGGAGGCCAGGTTCCTGTTGCCACCAGGGCAGGTTTTGTGGTCCGCTGTAACACACAATAATGTGAATGAGTATCACAAACACTCATTTGAGCAAAGACAGTCAGGCAAGGAAAGAGTACATCTGTACGATTCCATTTATTTAAATTTCAAAACCAGGAAAAACCAATCTATGGGGACAGGAGCCTTGGAAGGATTTGCTCTCGTGTTGAGCAGTCCCAGAATGTCAGGATCTTTTTTTTTTTTAATTAACTTATTGGACTATAGTTGATTTACAATGTTGTGTTATTTTCTGCTGTACAGTAAGGTAATATGTATAAGCAAGTTATATGTATATAAGTATTCTTTTCCATTATGGCTTATTACAGGATATCGAATATAGTTCCCTGTGCTATATTATGCTTGTTGTTTATCCATTCTATATATAATAGTTTGCATCTACTAATCCGAAACTCCCAGTCCATCCCTTCCTTACCCCTCCTTCCCCGGCAACCACAAGTCTGTTCATATGTAAGTTCATTTGTGTCATATTTTACACCCCATGCCTAAGTGATATTGTTACTGAAACACAAGTCCCGTGTGCCCCACGCACAGTGAGGCGAAACAATACCAAAACGTTGGAGTCTGGAACAGAGAAAGGTTTATTACAGGGCCATGCAAGGAGATGGGTGGCTTATGCCTGAAAACCCCCCAAACCCGAAAGCTTTCAGCAACGCCCTCTTATAGGAAAGGTGAGGGAGGGACATGGTTAGTTGTTGCAAACTTCTCAGCGTCAAATCCTTTGTTCTTGAGGTCAGGTCATGGTCAGGTAATGATGTTCCTATAAATCTCCACCGAACAAATGTTACTCTCTGTTCTGACAAGAAAGGGCAAGGTCCCAAGGCACAACTCTCACCCTCTGAGGTCCAGACCTGGCTAAGAGAAAGGGGTCCCTACAGGGAGCGGGAGCAGTTACTCTGCCCCAGACCATTCATCCAGCATGCAGTGTGGATCCTCTCGCCAGTGCCCAGGCCTGGATGAAGAGGCAGGTCTCAGTTGGTGGCTCCGTTAGGGCCAGGTCCCCAGACACTGCCCAGCTGTCATTGGTGAGGGAGTCAGACACCCAGGATCCAACTGGCCCTCAGGCCACCCAAATAGTGAGGGCCAGGTCCCCCAGACTGTGTCTGGTGCAAACTGCCACTGCCATTAGGTCACAGAGGTAGGGATGGGGGATGTGGTGCACCACCACCTCAGGGCCTGGGCCTGGCCAGCGGGTGGTCTAGGCAAGGGCTCTGGAGCCCTGCAGGACATACCCCCAGCCTGTTCCCTGGGCTCCCCAGCTCCCCAGCCAGCCCAAGGCTGAGGCCGGGTGAGCTGGAGGGCCCTGGAGGAGAAGGCCAGGATCTGCCTCTTCCTTCTGTCTCCACCTGACAACCACCACTCTGCCAACCGTTGGCTCAACGCCCCTCTAACTCACTGACAGTTGCTTGCTTAGAAAAGGGACCTACTGTGGATTATGCTACATTCCCTTAACGTGCCTGCCAGAGAAAACTCAAGGCTGCCAAAATAATTTACCGTTTGTTCCAGCCAACACCTGAAGATAGGGCCTCTGTGTCCCAGCCTCTGTGGGAGGATAGGAGCCTAACCTTAGAAAGCATGAATTAGCAAGGCAGGTCGGTTACACATGGACCAGCTTACCACTTTTTGTAATTTTTCACTTCCCTGACTCTATTGAGCCCCTGCTCACCTCCCCACCATTCCCTCCTGCTCCCTTTAAAATGTCCAGACACCTCTGTTGAGTTCAGTTCACACTGGACTCTTTTCCCTATTGCAGCAATATATTACTGATTGAAATCTGTCCGTAAATATTAACTCATATCTGGCTTTGTTCCTCTTTGATGTAGTAAACCAGAAAGAGACAAATAAGGAACATTTAGGTAGTTCTAAGGGTCCATTTGCAGCTGAAAAAAGAGGAAAACCAACTTGCATTGTGCAGGTCGGGCTGCAGCACTCTGGGTGGGGCCCAGCAGGCAGAGAGCAGATGTGGGCATGACCCACCTGAGGACATGGTGTGGCAGTTATGGCTAAATGTGAAGGGGGAGAAGGATGGGGAGGTCGCTTCGAACTTTTTTGATTGCCAGAATTACTTGCTGATCTCTAGTGGATAACATCATGTCTCTAAACATAAGCAGAAGGCAAGGAAAGCATTTAATACAAGTCAGAAATTCCCTCACGGGCTACCACATTTAGAACACATTGTGGTCTAAGCATATTGAAAGCTCCAAAATGCTATAACACAGGCCCATCTTCTGATACCCAGTCTTTCTACCAACCTCTGCCCATCCTGCTGGAATGATTCTGGAAAGGAATTAGTTTGGATTGATCTTATAGGAAACCAAAAAAAACCTTTTTTTTTTTTTTGCCAAAGTGGCTGTTTCTCTTTTTTTTCCCCTTACTTTTATGTATAATTTCCTCATCTTTTTCTACATTTAATCTAAAAATATGTTTGTTAATGAAAAGTTCTTTGCGCAAATCCTCAGAAGTCTGTGCTTTATTATTTTTAACAAACGAAGTAGCCAGTGGTGCAATGAGGCCAGTTAAATTTTCAGAAATTTTGTGGGCCCATTGAAGTTATATTGGTAATTTGAAATCAGCCATGGTGGGAATATTCACATCATGGAAATTGGGAAACACTAGAAATTAGTACTTTTCCCCTAGAGATTGTAATACTTACCAGCATACCACTAGAGGCATTGTAAAAAAAGAGAAAGAACCAAGAATATTGTAGAAAGCAAGAGAAATCTGGAAAAAGCTCTTTGATAAAATTAAAAATCTGTTTAATAGAGAGAGGAACCTAATTTTCATGACTCTGTCAGTGATTCACTTTGTTATAGGCAAATTATTTACCCCCTGGTTTCTGGGTTTCCTTTCAGCTAAAAAGATAATAGGCCCTGATGACAAGCCCTTATTTAATAAAAATGTAACAAAGCACATATGTATTTAAGCAGTGATAATTTTCACTCATGAAATGAATGTACATCATCTTATAAGTGGTATAATTTGGTTAGGCAATGCCATCCTCAAATAATGACCGGAGGAATCATGGATAGTCTTTCTAAATTAAAAACCAAAGATTGTAAAGACAACATCCCATGAAGCAATACACATCTTAATGCCCGGCTCTGCATGAAAACTTAACAATCCTTCAGAAACATTTTATTCACATCTACCTGCCAATTGACAAAATTCAAACAGTTCTCCACCCTTCAACACTGAAAACACTGAGCCTTCAGAGAGATCAGATACCAGCAGAGAAGTCTCACAGACTCTTCTCATTTCAGCAAACAATGTGACATTCCTGCTGAGGCCTACGGGAGACCAGCACACCATCTATAAAGAGTACTGTATTGATATTTTTGTACTGCTATCTGTAATATTTACTGCATGTGATACTTTAAAAAAACACACTTCCCAAGATTAACCTTGTGTGAAACTGCCCACTACATGTTAGGAACCATGCAAGTCCATTTTAGACACTGCTATTGCTGCCAGGAGGTAGAGACGTACTTTATTAAGCTGTTGTGAACACAAGCTCTCCAAGCAACCTTTGAGCCTTGTAGTACAAAGATCAGAATTTGAAACACTGGCCTATTAGGAAACCCTACACACCACACTGCCAGTTTCCTGGTAGGATGGGCAGTTAGACAAAATATTGATTCTGCATTTCCAGTGGACTCATAGTAATAATAGCAGCCTATTATGCACCAATTATATGCCAGACACTTTACAAATATTTACTGCTCTGCAAAGTCACACATTTAACTCTCATATTATTACCAAACTGAACTTGGGTCTGTTCGCCCATGTGCAGCAAAGTCAATCTACTGACATGGTATTACTAGTGAAGGAAAGTACAGTGTTTATTGCCAAGCAAGAATGGGTAGCTAATGCTCAGAAGACCCAAACTCCCTGATGGCTTTCAGGGCAGAGTTTTGAAAGGCAACATTTGGGGTGAGAGTTGCAAGTCATGGACTTTATTCTGATTGGTTGGTGTTGAGGTAACAGGGTGATGTTTTGGCAATCCTAATCATTAGCTTTCTGGTTCCAACTAGTCTGGCATCCGCATACTTTTGGTCAGCATGTAGTCACCATCCTCCACCTGGGTGAGGGCATTAATTTCTGCAGACTAACTCAAAATATGCATCAGATTGTTATATATGCATCCTTGAGGAAGAACTAGGACTCTTGTTTTATCCCTGAAGAATTGTTTAAGCTATCATTACTTTTCTTACTGGACTGCTTTTCCTTTTTTTCTCTGCTCCCTCACTTCCCTAAATAATAACTGCTCTCTGGAACTCAGGGAAGGCCTAGGAGACTATAGCCTTCTTTCTACAAACAAGAAAGGAGGGACAATGATACCTCTTTGTAGTTTTAATTTGCATTTCTCTAATAATTAGTGATGTTGAGTATCTTTTCCATGTGCCTATTGGTCATCTGTATGTCTTCTTTGGAGAAATGTCTGTTTAGGTCTTCTGCCCATTTTTTGGATAGGATTGTTTGTTTTTTTGTTGTTGAGTTGTATGAGCTGTTTGCATATTTTGGAAATTAATCCCTTGTCAGTTGGATCATTTCAAATATTTTCTCCCATCCTGTAGGTTGTCTTTTTGTTTTGTTGATGGTTTCCTTTGTTGTGCAAAACCTTTTAAGTTTAATTAGGTCCCATTTGTTTATTTTTGCTCTTCTTTTCATTACTCTAGAAAACAGATCCAAAAAAATGTTGCTGCAATTTATGTCAAATAATGTTCTGCCTATGTTTTCCCTAGGAGTTTTAGAGTATCAGCTCTTACATTTAGGCCTTTATTCCAATTTTTTATTTCTATTTTTTAAAATAAAAATTAATGCAAAAATATCCATGATGAACAAAATATGAAAATTTAAAATAAAGACAGGACCAGTGTTTCTGACTTTTGCTTTGGCTTCAGACTCCAATATGGTTTACCACAGCATTGTTACTGATGCAGCATCCAAAACTCATCTGATGTCACCAAGCACTACCAGTTTGACCCTACCTCAGATGTTCTTCTTCCTGTCTGCCTGCCTTCATTTATTTTACATTTATTCACTGAGAGCCTACTATGTGTCAGACACTGCTCTAGGCACAAGGGATATAGCAGTATGAAAAAACAAACCAGATGAAATTCTCTGCCCTTATGAAACTCATATTATACTAAGGAAGACATATAATAAGATAATAAATAAAATATACAGAAAGTTAATTAGTTGGTGATGAATACCAAGGAGGAAAATAAAGCAGGAAAGAGAGATGTGAATAGTGAGGGTGGTGGTGTTTGTGAAGTTTTAGATGGAGTGATCAGGGAAGGCCTTGCTCAAAAGGATACTTTGAGGGAAAAGAGGGAGCTGGCTATGCAGTATCTGGGAGAACATTCCAGACAAAGGAATGCAACAAGGCTGTAAGGTGGGAACCTGCCTGGTGCATTAGAGGAACAGTGAGAAGACTGGGTAGCTTGAGCAACTTCAGGAGAGGACAGGAGGAGGATCTGAGGTCAGAGAGACAATAAGAGGGCACATCACATAGGGGCTTTCAAGGCAAAGTAAGGTTCTGACTTTTACTCTGAGACGGGAGTCACTTTTGAGCAGAAGAGGTACTCTACACTCTACATATTTTTTTTCCAGATCTTTATTGAAGTATAATTGCTTTATACTGTTATGCCACTTTCTGCTGTACAACAAAGTGAATCAGTTATATTTATACATATATCCCCATATCTTCTGCCTCCCATGACTCCGTCCCACCGTCCCTATCCTACCCCTCTAGGTCATTACCAATCATCAAGTTGATCTTCCTATGCTATGCAGCAGCTTCCCACCAGCTAGCTAATTTACATTTGGTAGTGTAAAATGTTAATGCTACTCTCTCACTTTGCCCCAGCTTCCCCTCCCCACTCCCGTGTCCTCAAGTCCATTCTCTACAACTGCATCTTTATTCTTGCCCTGCCACTGGGTTCATCAGCACCATTTTTTTAGATTCCATGTATATGCATTAGCATACAGTATTTGTTTTTCTCTTTCTGGCTTACTTCACTCTGTATGACAGACTCCAGGTCTATCCACCTCACTACAAATAACTCAGTTTTGTTCCTTTTTATGGCTGAGTAATATTCTATTGTACATATGTGCCACATCTTCTTTATTCATTCATCTGTCGATGAACATTTAGGTGCTTCCATGTCCTGGCTAATGTAAATAGTGCTGCAATGAACATTGTGGTACATGTTTCTTTTTGCATGATGGTTTTCTCTGGGTATATGCCCAGGAGTGGGTTTGCAGGGTCATATGGTAGTTCTATTTTTAGTTTTTTAAGAAACCTCCATACTGTTTTCCATAATGGCTGTATCAATTTACATTCCCACCAACAGTGCATGAGAGTTCCCTTTTCACCACACCCTCTGCACCATTTATTATTTCTAGATTTTATGATGATGGCCATTCTGACTGGTGTAAGGTGATACCTCATTGTGGCTTTGACTTGCATTTCTCTAATGATTAGTGATGTTGAGCATCTTTTCATGTGTTTGTTGGTCATCTGTATGTCTTCTTTGGAGAAATGTCTATTTAGGTCTTCCGCACATTTGTGGATTGGGTTGCTTGCTTTTTTGATATTGAGCTGCATAAGCTTCTTGCATATTGTGGAGATTAATCCCTTGTCAGTTGCTTCATTGACAAGTATTTTCTCCCATCCTGAGGCTTGTCTTCTTGTTTATGGTTTCTTTTGCTGTGCAAAAGCTTTTAAGTTTCATTAGGTCCCATTTGTTTATTTTTATTTCTTGATGAGTGTGGCTAAAGGTTTATCAATTTTGTTTATCTTCTCGAAGAACCAACTTTTAGTTTTATTCATCTTTGCTATTGTCTTCTTCATTTCTATTTCATGTATTTCTGCTCTGATCTTTATGATTTCTTTCCTTCCAGTGATTTTGGGTTTTCTTTGTTCTTCTTTCTCTAGTTGTTTCAGGTGTATGGCTAGATTGTTTATGTGAGATTTTTGTTTCTTGAGGTGAGATTAAATTGCTATAAACTTCCCTCTTAGAACTGCTTTTGCTGCATTCCATAGGTTTTAGGTCATCATGTTTTCATTGTCATTTATTTCTATGTATTTTAAAATTTCCTCTTTGATTTCTTCAGTGATCGCTTGGCTATTTAGTAGTGCATTGTTTAGCCTCCATGTATTTGTGGTTTTTACAGTTTTTTTTTCCTGTAGTTGATTTCTAATCTCATAGCATTTTGGTCAGAAAAGATGCTTGCTATGATTTCAATTCTCTTAAATTTTCTGAGACTTGATTTGTGACCCAAGATGTGATCTATCCTGGAGAATGTTCCATGTGCACTTGAGAAGAAAGTGTATTCTGCCCCTTTTGGGTAGAATGTCATATAAATATGAATTAAGTCTATCTAGTCTATTTTGTCATTTAAAGCTTGTGTTTCCTTGTTTATTTTCTGTTTGGATGATCTGTCCTTTGGTGTAAGTGAGGTGTTAACTTCTCCTACTATTATTGTGTTACTGTCGATTTCTGCTCTTATGGCTGTTAGCATTTGCCTTATGTATTGAGGTGCTCCTATGTTGGGTGTCATAAATATTTACAATTGTTAGATCTTCTTCTTGGATTGATCCCTTGATCATTATAGAGTGTCCTTCCTTGTCTCTTGTAATTGTCTTTATTTTAAAGTCTAATTTGTCTGATATGAGTATTGCTACTCCAGCTTTCTTTGACTTCCATTTGCATAGAATATCTTTTTCCATCCCCTCACTTTCACTCTGTGTGTATCCCTAGTCTGAAGTGAGTCTCTTGTAGACAGCATATATATGGGTCTTGTTTTTGTATCCATTCAGCCAGTCTGTGTCTTTTGGTTGGAGCATTTAATCCATTTACATTTAAGGTAATTATTGATATGTATGCTCCTATTACCATTTTCTTAATTGTGTTGGGTTTGTTTTTGTAGGTCTTTTTCTTTTCTTGTGTTTCCCTCCTAGAGAATTTCGTTTAGCAATTGTTGTAAAGGTGGTTTGGTGGTGCTGAATTCTCTTAACTTTTGCTTGTTTGTAAAGCTTTTGATTTCTCTGTTGATTCTGAATGAGATCCTTGCTGGGTAGAGTAATCTTGGTTGTAGGTTTTTCTCTTTCATCACTTTAAATATATCCTGCCACTCCCTTCTGGCCTGTAGAGTTTCTGCAGAAAAATCAGCTGATAACCTTATACAGTTTCCTTTGTATGTTATTTTTTGCTTTTCCCTTGCTGCTTTTAATATTTTTTCTTTGAATTTAATTTTTGTTAATTTGACTAATATGTGTCTTGGTGTGTTTCTTCTAGGGTTAATCCTGTATTGGACTCTCTGTGCTTCCTGGACTTGGGAGACTATTTCTTTTCCCATGTTAGGGAAGTTCTCTACTATAATCTCTTCGAATATTTTCTCAGACCCTTTCTTTTTCTCTTCTTCTTCTGGGACCCCTATAATTCGAATATTAGTGTATTTAGTGTTGTTCCAGAGGTCTCTAAGACTGTCCTCAATTCTTTTCATTCTTTTTTCTTTATTTTCTTCCTTGGCATTTATTTTCACCATTCTATCCTCCATCTCACTTATTCATTCTTCTGCTTCAGTTATTCTGTTATTGATACTTTCCAGTGTATTTTTCATTTCAGTTATTATATTGTTTATTTCTGTTTATTGTTTAGTTCTTCTAGATCTTTGTTAAACATTTCTTGTATTTTCTAGATTCTATTTCCTAGATTCTGGATCACCTTTACTATTATGACTGAATTCTTTTTCAGCTAGGTTGCCTACTTCCCCTTCATTTATCTGCTGTTGTATGTTTTTACCTTTTTCCTTCATCTGTGACATATTTTTTTGTCGTCTCATTTTTCCCCCTCCTTTGTATGGGGGGGATGGTGTTCCTGTCTCGTTGGGTGTTTGGCCTCTCTTCTTCCCCACTCCCTCCCTCCTATTCCCCTAGAACCCTCATGGCTGGAGGGGGCATTGGAAGTCAGGAGACCAGCCTTTGATGCCCAACAGAATTCACAGGGCCAACTGGGCTAGGGAAATGCCTGCGGCACTTCCCCAGATCTCCCAGTCTCAGAGGGTCCCTGTCTGCCTCTCTTCCTCTTACCCCCCACTACTCACCTAGGTCCCAAGCAGCTGAAGGGGGCCCTGGAGTGTGAAGGGCCATGTCTGTGAGCCCAGCAGGCTTCCCAGGGCTAGTGGGCAGGGGAAATACCTTCCCTGCCTTCCTCAATCCTCCAATCCCAGAGGGCCCCCTCCCCCCTCACCTCTCCTCTTCTCCCCTGCTTTCCTCCTACACCCCTAGGACCAGTGTGGCCTAGAGGGGCCCTTGGAGGACTGAAGCCCAGGCCTGGGAGCCCAACAGGCTTCCCAGTGCCAAGTGGGTAGGGAGATTTCCTGCAGTGTCTCCCCTGATCCTCCAGTCCTGTAAGGTCCCCCCCACCACTGTTTGCCTCTCTTCCTCTTCCCCTCTCCTCTCTCCCTCCCATGCCTGTAGGACCCATGCAGCCACAGAGAGCTCCAGAGAATGAGGGACCACACTCAGGAGCCCAGCAGGCCCCCTGGACCCAAGTGAGCAGGGGAAAGCCCCTCTGCACCTCTCCTGGTCCTCCGATCCCAGAACATACCACCACTGGTCTGCCTCTCCTCCTCTTCTCCTGCCACCCTCCTATGCCCCCAGGACCAACACATCTCAGATGAGGCCCTTGAGAGTTGGAGAACAGGCCCAGGAGTCCTGGCCAGTGGGCAGCTGAAATGCCTTCTGCTCCTCCCCCCAGTCCTCTGATCCCAGAGGGTCCCTCCCCCCTTCTGCCTCTCTTCTTCTCCCCCCACTGCTTCCCTTCTATACCCCTACTACCAACAGGCCCAGAGGGGTGCTTGGAAGGTGGAGGACCTGCCCAGGAAGAATACCCAGAGGCGCCTCCCCTGTTCTTCCAGTCTTGAGAAGCCCCTTCCTGCCCCTACTGTTTGCCTCTCTTCCTCTTCCCTCCCCACCCCCTACTCACCTAGGTCCCAAGCAGCTGGAAGGGGCCCTGGAGAGTGAAGGACCAGGCCTGGGAGCCCAGCTGTCTTTCTGGGCTGAGTGAACAGGGGAAATGCCCACTCGCCTCCCCAGTTCTGTGATCTCAAAGGCCCCCCCACCAGTCTGCCTCTCCACCTCTTCACCCCTTCTTCCTCCCTCCTACACCCTTAGGACCCGGGTGGCCCAGAGAGGGCCTTGGAGGGTGGAGGACCCCGCTGGGGAGCCCAGCAGTTTCCCAGGCCTGGAAGACCAGCAGGCTTCCTGGCCAACTGGGCAGAAGAAACCTAGATGCAGTCCCCTGATCCTCCTAGACCCAAGGGTCTCTCCAAGCAGGAAACTCCCCTCTCACCCAGCTACCCCCCAGGGGTGCTGGTCCTGTCCGGCTTCCACTTCTCCACCACCCTCACTTCCCCCATGTCCTACCCAGTTGCTCAGGGGTTCCTCTGGTCTCCTTGAGCCTCAGGTCCACCAGCCTCTGGCAACTGATCTAGTTATGGGGAGATGCGAACTCTGGATCTTCCCACACCACCATCTTGACTCCACCCCCTGCCTTATGTATTGAGGTGCCCTATGTTGGGTGTCATAAATATTTACAATTGTTAGATCTTCTTCTTGGATTGATCCCTTGATCATTATAGAGTGTCCTTCCTTGTCTCTTGTTATAGTCTTTATTTTAAAGTCTAATTTGTCTGATATGAGTATTGCTACTCCAGCTTTCTTTGACTTCCATTTGCATAGAATATCTTTTTCCATCCCCTCACTTTCACTCTGTGTGTATCCCTAGTCTGAAGTGAGTCTCTTGTAGACAGCATATATATGGGTCTTGTTTTTGTATCCATTCAGCCAGTCTGTGTCTTTTGGTTGGAGCATTTAATCCATTTACATTTAAGGTAATTATTGACATGTATGTTCCTATTACCATTTTCTTAATTGATTGGGTTTGTTTTTGTAGATCTTTTCCTTCTCTTCTGTTTCCTGCCTAGAGAACTGCCTTTAGCAATTGTTGTAAAGGTGGTTTGGTGGTGCTGAATTCTCTTAAATTTTGCTTATTTGTAAAGCTTTTGATTTCTCCAACAAATCTGAATGAAATTCTTGCTGGGTAGAGCATTCTTGGCTGTAGATTTTTCTCTGTCAAGACTTTAAATATATCCTGCCACTCCCTTCTGGCCTGTAGAGTTTCTGCAGAAAGATCAGCTGCTAACCTTATGGGGGTTCCCTTGTATGTTATTTACTGCTTTTCTCTTGCTGCTTTTAATATTTTTTCTTTGTGTTTAACTTTTGTTAGTTTGATTAACATGTGTCTTGGTGTGGTTCTCCTTGGGTTTATTCTGTATGAGACTCTCTGCACTTCTTGGACTTGATTATTTCCTTTCCCATGTTGGGAAGTTTTCCTCTATAACCTCCTCAAATATTTTCTCAGACGCTTTCTTTTTTTCTTGTTCTTCTGGGACACCTACAATTTGAATGTTGGTGCGCTTAATGTTGTCACCAAGGTCTCTGAGACTGTCTTCCATTCTTTTTATTCTTTTTCCCTTTTCCTGCTCTGTGGCAGTTATTTCCACCATTCTATCTTCCAACTCACTTATTCATTCTTCTGCCTCAGTTATTCTGCTGTTTATACCATCTAGAGTATTTTTAATTTCAGTTATTGTGTTGTTCATTACTGTTTGTTTGCTCTTTAGTTCTTCTAGTTCTTTATTAAATGTTTCTTTTATTTTCTCTATTTTATTTTTGAGATTTTGGATCATCTTTACTATTGCTACTCTGAATTCTTTTTCAGGCAATTTTCCTATTTCCTCTTCAGTTATTTGGTCTTAAGTGTTTTTATCTTGCTCCTTTGCCTGCAGGTGTTTCTTTGTTTTGTTATTTTGTCTAATTTGTAGTATTTGCTGTCTCCTTTCCCTATGCTGCCTAGTAGTAATTCCTCTTCTTTCTGCTCTCTGCCCCCTGTGGTGGGGTTGGTCCAGTGTCTTGAGAAGGCTTCCTGGTAGGAGGATCTGGTGCCTGCTTTCTGGTGTGTGGATCTGAGTCTTTTCCCTCTGATGAGCAGGGCCATGTCAGATGGTGTGTTTTAGGGTATCTGTGAGCTTAATATGGCTTTAGGTAGTCTGTGTGCTGATGGGTGGGTTTGTGTTCCTGTCTTGTTTGTAGTTTGGTGTGAGCTATCCAGGAGTGGCATTTGCAGACAGACAAAGCTGGGTCTTAGACTGTGATAGAGGCCTCCATAAGAATTCTCTGCAGTTAATCTTCCCTGTGCCTGAGGACTCCCTAGTAGTCTAGTGTCCTGAACTCAGTGCTGCCTCCCCAGAGCCTCCAACTTGACTTCTGGTCGAGGAATCCATACTCCAGAGGTCACTTTTCCCAGCAATAAAGGGAATTAAAAAAGACTATCCAAGCCCCAGACTAATGGCAAAAGGTTAAGTCAAACAAATACTAAATCAAGTAAACATACACACACAAGAAACACAAAAACTGAACCCAGTAGAATATAAAGCACTAGAACAACCTGACAGAAGAACCCCAGAATGCAATCAGACAATCATAGAGAAAACCAACAAAAATTCAAAACAAAAACAAAACAAACAAACAAACAAAAAAAACCCACAGGAGCACAAAACCAGGGAAATTGTGAAAACGAGGATCAAATATAATAAAGAGCAAGAGAACAACCAGACAGACCAAAGATCCCCAAACCAAAATCAAACAGTTATAATTTGAACTAAGGTAAAGACAAAACCTAATAACAAAAATCAAAGCAGTGTTTCATCTTAAGAATAAAGCAAGGAAACAGAGCAGACCAATAATATTGATTAAAAGTAACATAAGATCAAATAAACTAAAAAGGGATAGAACACAGCACAATAGAAGAGCATAGTATGACTGGAAATATGAAAAGAAAAAGAAAAAAATAGAAATGTATAAAATATAAAGAAGAAAAGAAGATAGGGGAGATAAACTCAGCACTACAAAAAAGCTAGCTAGAAATATATAAAAAGGCTAAAGATAAAAATAGAAGTAAAACATAGAATAAAATATGTTATAAAACATGAAGATCCCTTAGGATGAAGATCATAACAACAACCAAAAAAAAAAAAGCTAGAAGTGACCACAGAATGGATCTGATCAATAGAATTAATAATAATAATTCTGTTTCCTTGGGGTCTCAGCTATAAGTGTCCTTGTACCCGCCTCAGGCCTCAGGCCACCTTCACTTCCCCAGGAGGCTCTTTTCTGCCTCTGGGTTGGACTCTGGACCTGCTGTGGGTTCTGTGGGGTCCATTAAGGCTCTGATCTGGCCCAATTCCTGTGTGTGCTTGCTCCCACAGTCCACAGCTGCCAGACCTTTTTCATTTGTGGGAACATTCATTGTTTACTCAAATATCCCAAAGACATAGGGTCTACCTAGCTGATCATGGGGATTTAGTCTGCAGCATGTATATCTGATGGAAAGATTTTAGAACCTCTTCCTTAATCCCCTTGTCCCTGGTGTTCAGCTTTGGTTTTGTCCCTGCTTCTGCGTGTGATCTAACTGCCAGAGACTGGTCCTGAGGCTGCCCTGGAGCTCTTTGGGTCTGCCTCAGTGAGGGTTTCCTTTATTGTTCACCTACAGACGGAGGTGTGTGGGGAGAGAGAGGCTTTGATAGTGGCTCCTCTCCCTGTGTGTGACCCAACAGTAGCATCCTGCTTGGATTGCAAGAGCCCCGGGGGTGACACCAAATGCACAGGGATGCTGGAGGCATGGGTATAGGAACTCGGGCTTTAGTGTGGTTCTTTACTGGTGCCTGGTGCAAGGCACCTGATGGGCAGCCCTCAGTGGCTTTTTGTATTACTCTGCAACCAGTAGAGCTTCCTTTATTGTTCATCTGTAGGCACCGGTGTGTGGGGAGAGAGAGGGTACAATAGTGGCTCCTTCCCCTGGGTGTGAGTGAGCAGTAGCGCCCTGCCTGGATCGCGGGAGCCCTGGCAGCAGTGGCAGTGCCTATTGCAGAGGGATGCTGGAGGGCTCAGGTGTAAGCAGGATGTCTCCAGAGCTGGGCTGCTCTGCAGACTTCTTCTGGCTCTTGGCCACAGGCACGCTAGGCCAGCCCTGCCAGGAGGCTCTTTCTATCCCTTGTTGACTACAACAGCCAGGCCCAGAGGGGGCCTCCTTTGTTGATTGCAGGCACCAAAAGAGAGGCTACAACAGGCTCCTCCCTGCTGTGTGTGACTCTGCAGTAGCGCCCTGCTTGGCTCACAGGAGCCCTGGCAGCGGTGGCGGTGCCTATTTCAGAGGGAAGCCAGCGGGCTCGGGTGTAAGCAGAATGTCTCCAGAGCTGGGCCACTGTGTGGACTTCTTCTGGCTCTTGGCCGCAGGCACACCAGGCCAGCCTGGTCAGGGGACTTTTTCTATCCCCTGTCGACTACAATAGCCAGGCCCAGAGCGGGCGTCCCTTTGTTCATTGCAGGCACCTAGAGAGAGGCCACACCCGTGGCTCCTCCCCCCACTGTGAGTCAGCAGTAACGCCCCACCACCATGGCCATCAAGCTTTCCTCAGTAGGCATTATCCACTGTGGATTTCTCCCTCCTGTCCCCTCAGTCCAGCTCCCCAGAGCCAACGTTTCTCACCCTGAACCAGTTCTTCGGTTCCCACGTTCCAGCTCCCAGACCCCCTGTACAGCTCTGAACCCACGTCTCAGTCTGGGACATGCAGAGCTGTGGTGCGGACCCTCTGTGTGTTTCTCACTCTTTCCCATCTGCCACAGACCGGCCGCTTCACCCTCTTTGGACAGTCCCACATGCCTCCCTTCTGACCCAATCTAATTCCCTGTTGGAGAGGGGGTTTCCCCGTCAGATAAGGGAGGTTTCCTCAAATTTGGCAATCTCTCCTCTGTTTCAGCTCCCCCCAACCCAGGGTGTAGGACCCATCCATTTCCTTTCTTCTTCTCCTTTTTTCTTCCCTCTGTCCTACCCAGTTATGGTGGGACCTTTGCAGTCCTTCCTGGTGTCCAAGGTCCTCTGCTGGTGTTCAGCCGATTTTCTGTGGGAATTATTGCACCTTCTGATGTATTCCTGATGCATTTGTGGAGAGGGATACATTCCACATCCTTCTACTTCTCTGCCATCTTTTTATCTCTCCCCATTTTTATAGAAGATGAAACTGGTTGCTGTCTTGGGCAGCAGGAGCACTCACTCACTCTCCCTCCATTCCCCGCATGATGCTCTGCAACCCACTGACTGGGAACCTTGGGCGTAGGTGCCGCCGCTGCCTCACGCGAGCAGATTCCAGGGACCAGCAGCTGGATCTCGCAAATGCATTGGACGCATCCCTCCCGCCGACTAGAGCCAATTTTACTACTTTGAAAGCATCTATTAGTAAAGAAAAAAACAAGGAATATTCATTAATAGCTACAGCATAAAGTGAAATTTAGTAAGATGTATTTTAGGCAATAGCTTAAGTAATATATCAAGTATAAACTTTCCTCAAAAAAATTAAAAAGAGAACTACAATCCAATCCACCAATTCCATTCCTGATATTCTGAAGAAAACAACAACACTAGTTTGGAAAGACATATGAAGCTCGGTGTTCATTGCAGCGTTATTTTACTGGCCAAGACAGGGAAGCAACCTGTGTCCATTGAAAGACAAATGGATAAAGAGGATGTGGTATATTCAAGCAACGGAATGCTATTCAGCCATAAAAGAGGACGAAATCTTGCCATTTGCTACAACATGGATGGACCTAGAAAGTATTATGCAAAGTGAAATGTCAGATGGGTAAAGACAAATTCCATGTGATGTCACTTATATGTGGAACCTAAAAAACAAAACGAACGAACAAACACAACAAAACAGTAACAGACTCACAGATACAGAGAACAAACAATTGGTTGCCACAGGGGAGTGGGGTTCAGTGGTGATGAAATAGGTGAGGGAGATTAAGAGTTACAAACTTCCAGTTACCAAAGAAATGAGTCGGGGGATAAAATATACAACGTGGGGAACATAGTCAGTGATACTGGTATCGTGACACGTGGTAACTAGTCTTACTGTGGTGACCATTTCATGCTGGACAGCAATGTGGAGGCACTGTGTCGTGCACCTGGAGCTATCAGTATGTAGGTCAACTAAACTTCAGTTAACAAACAAAAAAAGGACTTGGAATAAGCAAGCCCTACACAAATGCTTAGCAATTCCCTATGGATGTGACGATTCTGTTTTCTTGCATGATGCTGTGAATTAATAATAAATACTGAACGTGCAGCATAGACCAGAAGTAAGAAAACTCAGAAATGTAGGCATGGAACAGCAAAAAGAATACGAAAATATTGAAAAAGCACACGGAAATGAAATTTAAAGTAAGGGAAACACGGTGTCAAATAATGCTTTGTAAGAAATGGAACACTGAGGGAAAGCTTAATGCTAGTTAAAAACACTCCTAGAAAAGAAATTAAGCAATGAATTGTAAAATATTTAGTGAGTGTGTCAAAAGGAGAAGATAATCCTAAGAGATCTGATATTTGAAGGATTCAGGGACCTGAAAGGGAAAAAGCAAAGCAAAGCTACAAAGCAAATAATATTCTTATGCAATTTTTCTGATAATTAAAGAAACATTTAAATTGTTTATTAAAGAGAACAAGGAGAATTCACTTGCAATGACTAAGAGCATATGATTTTCTAGTAGAATTACTGGGCTTTAAGGAAAAACAAAAAGCTTTGGGGCATTTAAAATAAACAGCAAGGGACATATAAGGGAACAAAAACTAGAATTTGATCAAACTTTCTGGAGAGAAATACTCTGTGCCAGAAGAAAATAGAGTCACATATTTGAGCTACTCAAGGAGAGACGTGATGAGTCATGAATTTTCTAGCAGTCAAGTGACTGGGTATCAAAGGCCTGACATTGAAGTCATCATGAAAGATCTCAGGTAATATTGTTCCATTGATCAATGGAGTCATCAGACTTTAGACAACAGAATCCTTAGACAGACACTGACACAAGGACAGATGGAAAGTACTAAATTCACACTCACCTGATTTAATGAAGACTGAATGAGGATGGATGATGTGACAGAGGGGGTAACCTTGGTGGTGCACACGAGGGTGACTGCCTGACAAAAACACATTAAATTCTACCTCTGTTTAGGGTGCTTTTCTACGTATGTGCTTTACTTTATAGAAAAATATCTTAAAAGCAACTAGATAGATAAATACTATTTAATATAAAAACTTCCATAATAAACATAGAAGATATATCTGAAAGTAATACTAAGCCTATACGATAAAAAAACTAAGCTTGTACTAAATGAGGTTCCTTAGGAGTTGAGTAGTGAGGCCGACCCTGTTCCTTGTCCTGATGGAAACCTCCTGATTCTGTACCCATTTCATCCCCTCTGAGGCCCAGGCTGAGGCATCCAGGTCAGGGCCTTCACAGCTGTCAGACCAGAAACTGCAACATAGACACAAGTGATGGAAATACTGAGGAGACACAGAGACAGATGGAAGAAGGCTCCCCAGGGTGGGTGTGGGACCCAGAAGCCTCCTCAGGCCCTGGAAGCAGCCTTGGGCCCTGACATCCTATCCCCAGAGGTTGGTTCCCCAGGGCGCAGGGCTCTCTTTGCTGCTCTTTGCTGAGGGTGTTGTCTGTTAGCAGAAAGGGAATATAACTGTCCTACAGGAGCAGTTGAACCTGGGCATTTGGCTGGGCAGCCCTCAAGTCCCTGGACAGTGAAACTGGTGCAGAGGAAAGGGGCAGGTCTGGGGGCCCCAGGACAAAAGTCTAAGTGCCTCCCACCTGGGCCCTGTGAGGAGCAGGAGGTCTAATGACACAGGTGAGAGGGGTGACCCTGCCCCTCCAGCCCACACTCAGTACCACCAACCAAGAGACCTGCACGGGGGAAATGGACAGAGACCTGGAGAGCTTCTTTATCCTGATATTTCTTTTTAACCCCCCCAGCCAAACTGGCCTGTGCTTTTAATTTAAGAAATCATTAAGCTGTGGTAATAAAATATGAATTTATCTCCTTAGGACTCATATAATGGAACGTGAAACGTTTACAAAGGACAATGCTTTTTAAGGTGTAATAAAACAGGTTGTAGTCACGCTATTTATTGACTAAATAAAAGTAAATAAAAGGAACATAAGTAACTTGAATCCTTCCCTTTAATTCATCCAAAGTGAACATTGAATTGAATTGCCCTCAGGTGTTTGTTTGGCTAGAATTTGACATATACAAACAAATTTACAGAACGTCAAATCTTAGTTTGAGAAACGGTGCCCTGAGGGGACTGAAGGCCTCCACAGGGCCCCCCAGAGGCTTGGACATCTCCCACTCAGGTTGGGATCCTGCAATTGATGCCAGGGCCATAAGCATCCACAGGGATGCAGGGCTGGGCAGGTGAGCTGCGCTGCTTCCATGAGCACTGGGGCGCCTGTGTCTTCTTCACACATCTTTCTGGAGCCCTGAAATTGAGCCTCCCTGTGGGAAAACATACAGAAGTCTTTCTGAAGCCTTGAAAATGTTACAGAAAATATGGCTAAAAGTAATTAAAGTATGTGGGCCAAGCAACCGGGTGCAGGATGTCCTGCTTGAGCAGCAGAGGAGCTAAGGGTGCAGACTTAGGAAAGCCGGGTCAGCGCACGTCAGAAAACCGCATGCGCACTCACTAATAGTTCTTCTGCTGTTCTTGCAAAAGACCACTGCCCCCAATCATGTGAGGCCCTTTGTGCAAAAAGATATACAAAAAAGAAATTTGGTTACTTCAAAGAAAACCTTGATTGTGGGACGGAACTGGGAGTGTGAGAACCTTATGCTATCTTGCTTCCTGAATGCCGAGAGCTCAATCAAAGCAACATGCGATGAATCAGCGGGGCTCTTGATCCTAGAGGTCTTGAGTCCCCCGGTCCCATCTTTCTCTTAAATCTGTGTCTGTGTTTCTTTAAGCTTGCGGCACCCGTCATGCGCCCCGAGTTTCCGAGCTGGTCTCGGCACCTCCTCAGGCCTCCTCCTTGACCTCCAAGACCATCCCCAAAGTTTCATCACACCTAGTGATTAAGCGGGGATGCTTGGGCTGACCCGGGGGTGGGGGTGGGGGGAGCAGGGCTGGGTCCTGCAGAGGGAGGTGATCAACCACTCCAGTGGTGCTCTTCACAAAGAACACAGTTTGATCAGCATCTCCTGGAGTCACACACATGATGGCCCCACAGAAGCCTCCAGCCCTCCTCTCCAATGTAAGAGCTGCTGAAGGATGCAACCTCGCAACCTAAGGGCTTCTATGGAAGGGTGCCTGTTCCCTGGGGAGATGTCCTCACAGCCTCCTCCCCTTGTCTCCACAGACTATTACCATCCTTTTTTCTCCACATTCATGGTCACACTCAATAGCAGCCGCCCTAGTGTTTATGCTGGTTTTCCTGAAGTGCCATCAAGTAAGTCAGGGACTTGGTGGAGAACATGAGCACTTGTGTGCCTTACCTTTCATCCCCAGCCCTCCACATTTACATCTCTTCCTCCTTGTCATCTTTGCCACTAACTGTGGACCTTAGAGCTTCTCGTAAGAAGAGAAGGAGAGAATATCTTGACATCTGGAGGGAAGAGAACAGTTGCACATGTGCAGAGCTGCCCAAGGCAGCAAAACTCCCATGTGGGCGCACCAGGGCAGAGCCAGACTTCACGGGAGTCCCTCAGGCAGGATGGGCCCAACCCTTATGACTCCCAAGCAGCTTCCTGCCTGGAGCATTCAGTGTGGCTCAACCAGATTCAGTGGTGCAGAACTGGGGTCAGGAGCCAGGGTGATGCTAAGAGAGTGGGGGAGGAGGGCTGCAGAGAGATTTTATAAAAGATCCCAGGACACAAGCACCTACATGAGACCACATCCCTCAGGATGAGGATCATCAAAAGAGGAAATGGGGAAGAGCTACATACAGGAGCTTATGAATTAGAAAAAGAGAAAATGGAAAAGAGATGAAAGAAATAAATTACTTTCAGAACGTTGCTCGGCTGATCTGAATCCTCATTATCTGCGAAGTAGCTTTCTAGTGTCCAAGGGCAGCAACGATGTCGAGGTGGCCATGGGAAAGGAAAGTGGAGAATTAGAGTCAAGTTGAGAACTCAGGGCCCTCATCTTCCTGGGATAATGTAGTCCGAACTCATGACCCCTTAGGTCCTCATCTCTGTGGTCCTCCCATCAACTGCTTCACCCCTGCAATGGAGTGGTTCTCTGATCTCCAACATACTTTTCCAGCCTCTGTCCCCACCTTGCACTGCACAACCTCCGCACTATCCTTCTAGAAAGGGAGCCAGGGCCCGCCCTGAGCTCAGTCCCTGGTGAAGATCTCTTGGTTCTGTCTTCGTTGTATACACTGTTTCTGGTCCAGCACACAGAAGACAGGGCTGGCGTAAGTGATGGGAGACCGACTTTCCACAGCAGAAGGACACTTTGTACTCTTAGCACAGGATCTGAAGATGAACATTAGCCTCAAAGGAGCAAGTTGGAGTGAGTTTCCCCAACCTAATCCTGGAGGCTCCTCCTTGCTCAGATTCCTCCAGGACTCGGTATGGTTTGTGGCTGCATCAAGGACTCCCCGAAAAAGGAAGGGGCCTGGCTCCAGCACCCAGTGCTTCAGATAATGGGGGAGGACTCATTGTGCAGCTTTAATCGGACAGAGTTGTGAATGAGGCAAGTGGCAAGAGTGACGTATCATGACCATTCAAAATATGAGACCTTCTAAGAGGTGAGATTTATTAGTAAATGAAGTTGTTATTCACCCAGTAACAGCGATGATGAAACACAGTTTTGTGCATTTGGAACCCATTTTCCTGGGTGCTGATGGGATTTGTTTTCCAGCTTAAATGAGGTACACTTGGCATACAAAGAAACCTCATATTCAAATTGTACAACTTGATTAATTTTTACCTACATATCCATTCACAATACAATGGTGAAGGGAAGTTCTAACAAGCAACTTGACACCAGTAACTGTGATCTTTTGGGATAAAATAAGTCAAGAGACACACAACACAAAAAACTCAAACAACCACACACACTCAGATTCACAGTACACAAAGTCATATCTAGACAGTCCCACTCCCACGAACACAAACTGATACCATCTAAAGGTATTACAGCTGCCTTTTGGGACTCTGTATATGGCATCTGTTTCTTACATGGAAAATCACTTTTTCTCCCCAGCTCCTCTATTCTCTTTCCCAGCAGGAATCAGGTGGCTCTCCACACTACAATCAGCAAGAAAGTCCCATCTTTCACATCTATTCTATTTTTCTCTCCCAGTGAGTGATTTGAGGACACATACGATTTTCACTTTCTACTGAGAACACCTGTAATTACAGAAAACACTATGAGCATCAGATCACGCTGTGGCCCTTTGCACAGGGTTTTGTTCACTTGGGGACAGTGGAAAACCAGATGGCAAAGACTGTTAAAGCCAAAAGAATCCAGCAAGAACCGAGCAAACCTACTCAGGCCAAAAGGCATGAACTCTTCCTGGAGGACGTATCTCCCAAGTCCATTTTTCTTGGCAAAGACAGAATTCTCTTCCTAAGAGGAAAAATTGCTGCACGAAAAAGAACTTCCTCTTGTACAGTGTGTAACTGATGTTGTTGATTTTTTAATACCCTTGTGAATCTGGTACCATTAGTGAGTAACAGGCTCTCACTCAACATTCTCCCAACCAAGGAAATTCTATGTACACATCTGGGAATGCACATGCTGAGTTTTTATGTCTTAATTCTATGGAAAGAGATAGAAAGCAACCTTTCTACCTCTGAGAAAGAAAGGCGAGCTTACCTTGGAGGTAGATGGGGCCTCTTCCTCTGCCCTGTCACTGGGAAGGTCCTTCAACAGGTCCTCGGGGGGAGCTAGGAGGACACAGAGTAATTGTCAGCATGTTGGTTGAGCTCATCAGGAGCTACTCAAGTAGTCTGGCTTGATGGGGACGTGGGCTGCGAGTGTACGGACGTGGGTGTGTAAGTATGCATTAGGCAGCCTTTGGGGAATTTCTTTGGTGGATGTTGAAAACAAAAGAGTAGGGACATGAAAATAGACTGTTGGCTTTCCATCTTTGGGGAACCTAATCATTGTGAAAGTCTGTAAAGGAGTAAACATTAAAATGCATGCTCTGCTTCGCAGACAGAGTCCCATGACTCCTCCGCCTGATTTGAAGTTGGGTTTAATTGCTCCTGCCTTCTAGACGTCTTCCAAGATCACTTCCTCCCCCTGGGTTCACAGTTGCTGCTAACTGCGTTTATCACCCCTTCTAGAAGATTTTGTACTGTGAAAAATGCACTTTATGGAGTGACTGAAATTAATCTTAAACAAGGAATGTTATATATTCACTAATCATAGGTCATAAAGTAAATCAAATACACAAGATTTGAAAATACTAAGATCTTACCACTTAAAACTAGCCACTATCAATCATGTGCTATTTTCCTCCCAGACTTTCTCTTGCATACAACATGCACACTTCCACTGAGTCAGCGGCTGTCTACCCTCCCTTGAGCCATGCAAGCAGAGGGATAGTTTATTATGGAAAGGAAGACTGGAGTGAGCGCTGATGTCTCTAACCAGCTGTGCAGGAGGTTTGCAACAGGGATGATAGGCACCAGGCTAACAACCAAGCTTCATTTAGAATTCTTATTTGCCACTGTGCCTTCAGTGTGTGCTTACAGGATTCTAGCATTTCTAAGGCTTATAGTAATATTATCCAATACAATAAAATATCTTCCTGATTCTGTGTTTGGCCATATGTTAAGCAATGACCCCAGCACTGACAAGTGTTGACCTGCACTGTCCTCAGACCTCCCAGACTCTGTCAGCTGACCGCAATGCTGGCTTCCTGGGTGTGTTTCACACTCATGACTCTGCCCAAGTTGGCTCTTAAAAGCACCTAGAGCTGCCCTGGGTTCTATGACCACTGAACCACCTCACAGTTATGGGTGATGTCTGAGACCTCTGGAGACTCTAGTGCTTCCAGGCATGTACACAGAGCAGGGATCTCCATGACCCAGGATGGATGCTTTTGTGGCTGAGTGATAAGTACAGGTCAGTGGCCCAGTGCATCTACCTTGGGACCGTTGCCTTGGTTCACATTTTGGCTTCTCCCTTTAGAAGGTCCAGAGCTTGGGGAGAGGAATCAAGATGGCAGAGTAGGAGGACATGCGCTCACTCCCTCTTGCAAGAGCACCGGAATTACAACTAACTGCTGAAAAATCATTGACAGAGACACTGGAACTCACCAAAAAACAAAAACAAAAACAAAAACAAAAAAATCCCCACATCCAGAGACAAAGGAGAAGCCTCAATGAGACAGTAGGAGGGGTGCAACCGCATTAAAATCAAATCCCATAAATGCTGGGTGGGTGACTCACAAGCTGGAGAACAGTTATACTGCAGAAGTCCACCCACTAAAGTGAGGGTTCTGAGCCACACGTCAGGCTTCCCAACCTGGGGGTCCAACAACGGGAGGAGGAATCCCCAGAAAATCAGACTTTGAAAGCCACTGGGATTTGATTGCAGGACCTCCACAGGACTGGGGGAAATGGAGACTCCACTCTTGGAGGGCACACAAAAAAGTGCTCACCAGGACCCAGGGGGAAGGAGCAGTGACCCCACAGGAGACTGAACCAGACCTACCTGCTGGTGTTGGACGGCTGCCTGCAGAGGCACGGGGAAGCTGTGGCTCACTGAGGAGATGGGGGCACTGGTGGCAGGGGTTCTGGGAAGTGATCACCTCCCAGAGTCCACCATTAGCCCCACCAAAGAACCTGTAAGCTCCAGTGCAGGGTAGCCTCAGGCCAAACATCAAACAAGGTGGGAACACAGACCCACCCATTGGCAGACAAGCAGATTAAAGTGTCACTGAGCTCCATCCACCAAGTCAAATTAAAGTTTTACTGAGCTCTGCCCACCCAGCCCAACCCACCATCTGTCACTCCCATCAGGAAGCACCCACCAGCCTCCTAGATAGCTTCCTCCACAAGAGGGCAGACAGCAGAATCAAGCAGTAACAGCAGTATTTCATCTTGTGGAACTGAAAACCACAGCCACAGAAAGACAGAGAAAATGAAAAGGCAAAAGACTTTGTACCAGATGAAAGGACAAGATAGAATGCCAGAAGAACAACTAAATGAAAAGGAGATAGGCACCCTTCCAGAAAAAGAATCCAGAATAATGATGTTGAAGATGATCCAGGACTTTGAAAAAAGGCTGGGGGCAAAGATCAAAAAGTTGCAAGAAAAGTATACCAAAGACCTAGAAGAATTACAGAAAAAACAAACAGAGATATGCAACACAATAACTGAAATGAAAAATACACTAGAAGGAACCAATAGCAGATTAACTGAGGCAGAAGGGTGAATAAGTGACCTGGAAGACTGAATGGTGATAATCACTGATGCAGAAAAGAATAAAGAAAAAAGAATGAAAAGAACTGAAGACAGCCTAAGAGACCTCTGGGACAATGTTAAACGCACCAACATTCACATTATAGGGGTCCCAGAAGGAGAAGAGGGAGAGAAAGGACCCGAGAAAATATTGGAAGAGGTTATAGCTGAAAACTTCCCTAACATGGGAAAGGAAATAGCCACCCAAGCCCAGGAAGCACAGAGAGTCCCAGGCAGGATAAACCCAAGGAGAAACAAGCCAAGACATATAGCAGTCAAAATGACAAAAGTTAAAGACAGAGGAAAGTTATTAAAAGCAACAAGGGAAAAATGACAAATAGCATACAAGGGAACTCCCATAAAGTTAACAGCTGATTTCTCAGCAGAAACTCTGCAAGCCAGAAGGGAGTGGTGTGATATATTTAAAGTGATGAAAGGGAAGAAACTACAACCAAGAATACTCTACCCAGCAAGGATTCCCTTTAGATTCGATGGAGAAATCAAAAGCTTTACAGACAAACAACAGCTAAGATAATTCAGCACCACCAAACCAGCCCTACAACAAATGATAAAGGAACTTCTCTAAGTGAAAAAGCATGAGAGAAGAAAAGGACCTACAAAAACAAACAAAACAATTAAGAACATGGTAATAGGAACATACATATCGATAATGACCTTGAATGTAAATGAACTAAATGCACCAACCAAAAGACACAGACTGGCTAAATGGATACAAAAAGAAGACCCATATATATGCTGTCTCCAAGAGACCCACTTCAGCCCTAGGGACACACACAGACTGAAAGTGAGGGGATGCAAAAAGATATTCCATGCAAATGGAAATCAAAAGAAAGCTGGAGTAGTGATACTCCTCTCAGATAAAATAGACTTTATAATAAAAAATGTTACAAGAGACAAGAAAGGACACTACATAATGATAAAGGGATCCACCCAAGAAGAGGAGACAACAATTATAAATATATATGCACCCAATATAGGAGCACATCAATACATAAGGCAAATGCTAACAACTATGAAAGAGGAAATTGACAGTAACACAATCATAGTGGGGGACTTTAACACCCCACTTACACCAATGGACAGATCATCCAGACAGAAAATTAATAAGGAAACACAAACTTTAAACAATACAATAAATCAGCTGGATTTAATAGATATCTATAGGTTCCGTATATGTGAGTTAGCATACAGTATTTGTCTTTCTCTTTCTGACTTACTTCACTCTGTATGACAGATTGTAGTTCTATCCACCTCATTACATATAGCTCCATCTCATCCCTTTTTATAGCTGAGTAATATTCCATTGTATATATATGCCACATCTTCTGTACCCATTCATTTGTTGATGGGCATTTCGGTTGCTTCCATGTCCTGGCTATTGTAAATAGTGCTGCAATAAACATTATGGTACAAGTTTCTTTTGGGATTATGGCTTTCTTTGGGTATATGCCCAGTAGTGGGATTACTGGATCATATGGTAGTTCTATTTCTAGTTTTTTAAGGAACCTCCAAATTGTTTTCCATAGTGGCTGTACCAACTTACAGTCCCACCAGCAGTGCAGGAGAGTTCCCTTTTCTCCACACCCTCTCCAACATTTGTTGTTTCCAGATTTTGTGATGATGGCCATTCTGATGGGTGTGAGGTGATACCTCATTGTGGCTTTGACTTGCATTTCTCTATTGATGAGTGATGTTGAGCATCTTTTCATGTGTGTGTTGGCCATCTGTATGTCTTCTTTGGAGAAATGTCTATTTAGGTCTTCTGCCCATTTGTGGATTGGGTTATTTGCTTTTTTGGTATTAAGCTTCATGAGCTGCTTGTATATTTTGGAGGTTAATCCTTTGTCCGTTGTTTCATAGGCAATTATTTTTTCCCACTCTGAGGGTTGCCTTTTAGGCTTGTTTATGGTTTCTTTCACTGTGCAAAAGCTTTTAAGTTTCATGAGGTCCCATTTGTTTATTCTTGATTTTATTTCCATGATTCTAGGAGGTGGGTCAAAAAGGATCTTGCTTTGATGGATGTCATAGAGTGTTCTGCTTGTGTTTTCCTCTAGGAGTTTTATAGTGTCTGGATGCAGATACAGAGAATGGACTGGAGAACTCGAGGTTTGGGAGGGGGTGGGGAGGTGAAGGGGAAACTGAGACAAAGCGAGAGAGTAGCACAGACATATATATACTACCAACTGTAAAATAGTCAGTTGGAAGTTGTTGTGTAACAAAGGGAGTCCAACTCGAGGATGGAAGATGCCTTAGAGGACTGGGGCGGGGAGGGTGGGGGGGACTCAAGGTGGGGGGAGTCAAGGAAGGGAGGGAATACGGGGATATGTGTATAAAAACGGATGATTGAACCTGGTGTACCCACCCAAAAAAATACTTAAAAATTGAAAAAAAAATAGATATCTATAGGACATTACATCCAAAAACAGCAGATTACACTCTTCTCAAGTGCACATGGAACATTCTCCAGGATAGATCACATTTTGGGTCATAAATCAAGCCTCAGTATATTCAAGAAAATTGAAATCATATCAAGCATCTTTTCTGACCACAATGCTATGAGATTAGAAATCAATTAAAGGAAAATAACTGTAAAACACAAACACATGGAGGCTAAACAATATGCTACTAAATAACCAAGAGATCACTGAAGAAATCAAAGAGGAAATCAAAAAATACCTAGAGACAAATGACAATGAAAACACAACAATCCAAAACCTATGGCATGCAGCAAAGGCAGTTCTAAGAGGGAAGTTTATAGCAATACAATCCTACCTCAAGAAATAAGAAAAATCCCAAATAAACAATCTAAACTTACACCTAAAGAAACTAGAGAAAGAAGAGCAAACAAAACCCAAAGTTAGCAGACAGAGAGAAATCATAAGATCAGAGCAGAAATAAATGAAACAGAAACAAAGAAAACAATAGCAAAAAGCAATAAAACTAAAAGCTGGTCCTTTGAGAAGATAAATAAAATTGGTAAACCTCTGGCAAGACTCATCAAGAAAAAGAAGGAGAGGACTCAAATCAATAAAATTAGAAATGAAACAGGAGACGTTACAACGGACACCACAGAAATAAAAAGCATCCTAAGAGACTACTACAAGCAACTATATGCCAATAAAATGGACAAACTGGAAGAGATGGACAGATTCTTAGAAAGGTATAACCTTCCAAGACTGAATCAGCAAGAAATAGAAAATATGAACAGACCAATCACAAGTAATGAAATTGAAACTGTGATTAAAAAGCTCCCAACAAACAAAAGTCCAGGACCAGATCGCTTCACAGGTGAATTTTTTCAAACATTTAGAGAAGAGCTAACACCCATCCTTCTCAAACTCTTCCAAAAAACTGCAGAGGAAGGAACACTCCAAAATTCATTTTATGAGGCCACCATCACCCTGAGACCAAAACCAGACAAAGATACTACAAAAAAAGAAAATTCAAGACCAATATCACTGATGAATTTAGATGCAAAAATCCTCAACAAAATACTAGCCAACAGAATCCAACAACACATTAAAAGGATCATACACCATGATCAAGTGGGGTTTATCCCTCGAATGCAAGGATTCTTCAATATACACAAATCAATCAATGTGATACACCATATTAACAAACTGAAGGATAAAAACCACATGATCATCTCAATAGATGCAGAAAAAGCTTTTGACAAAATTCAACACCGATTTATGATAAAAACTCTCCAGAAGGTGGGCATAGAGGGAACCTACCTCAACATAATAGAGGCCATTCATGACAAACTCACAGCAAACTTCATTCTCAATGGTGAAAAACTGGAAGCATTCCCTCTAAGATCAGAAACAAGACAAGAATGTCCACTCTCGCCACTACTATTCAACATCGTTTTGGAAATCCTTGCCACAGCAATCAGAGAATAAAAAGAAATAAAAGGAATCCAAATTGGAAAAGAAGAAGTAAAACTGTCACTGTTTGCCGATGACATGATACTATACATACAAAATCCTAAAGATGCCACCAGAAAACTACTTGAGCTAATGAATGAATTTGATCGTGGCGCAGCGGTTAAGAATCGCCTGCCAGTGTAGGGGACATGAGTTCAATCCCTGAGCCAGGAAGATCCCACATGCCATCGAGCAACGAAGCCCATGTGCCTCAAGTACTGAGCATGCACTCCAGTGCCCACGAGCCACAACTACTGAGCCTGTGTGCCACAGCAACTGAAGCCCACACGCCCAGAGCTCGTCCTCTGGAACAAGAGAAGCCACCATGATGAGAAGCCTGTGCACCGCGGCAAAGACCAGCCCCCACTCACAGCAACTAGAGAAAGCCCGCACGCATCAGTGAAGACCCCAGCAGCCAAAACTAAAATAAATAAATTTAAAAAAATATATATGTATATATATATAATGGTGTAAGCCATAGGACATAAGGATGGTAACCAAATTCATTACTGATTACATCACTTATTTTTCTATGAAAAAACTTCCTTTTTCATACAATTTGCTAGCTATTAGAGTGTCATCAAAAATGTCTTGGTCTCAGTTTTAAATCTAAAATGTACTAGTTACTGTGTGACACTGTATAAGTTACTATATTTCATGCTTCTTTGCCTGAGTATTTTATATGTGAAATTGAATTAACCATGTCACCTACTTTCATAAATGTTCTGAGTATTACGAGATGTTGTATACTTTAATTCCAGTTCCAGTGCATATTACTGGCTCAGTAAATCACAGCTATCTAATTGTTGTTGTAATAACAGTGACAATGGTAGCAACAGTGGCAGTAACAGTACTCAACAATACCTCAACAATATCTCTTGCACTTGATATTGTGGTAATTCTTTGATTGTTTTCTTTCAAATGTTACCTTCAAATGTAATGTGTTTGGTTGCAGTCTACAAAGTTTTAATGATATCTGTACAGTCCATAGCTAATCTTGAGTAATTGAATAAGAACTTTTACTTCCATTCTTGACGAGCAAACTCTATGCTCTTTCTCAGGCAGCCCGTGTATTTATTCTCTACCCTTTTGATAAGATGTATTCTTATCTGATAGAGAATTTTTATGGGAAGCTGATCATCTATATAAAATAATTCACTCTTGGATAATACTTTATTCTCTTTTGGGGGTATGGTGGACTGGAGTAATTTTAGAAGTATGCAATACGGTAGAATGGATTAGAACGCACAAAGAAAAACCCAGGGCATTAAAAAGCTTTATTGAGGACTTTCCCAAGTAGAAACAGAACGTTTCTAAGTAGAGAGTCACCAAATAACTTATTGGAATTTATAAAAATATTTTATTTATCTTTACCAGAACGAAGAAACTCAATGTAGAGTAAGAATGACTAGCCAACCAAGTGTTTGGATTATACACTGAAAGGATAGTGCTTGAAATTACCTAAGTAAATTATTAAATATATGTTTATTAACATTTTTAATGTTTTAAAAAAGTGTATTGAAGTATAGTTAATTTACAAGGTTGTGTAAATTTCGGCTGTACACCAAAGTGACTCAGTCATATTTATCTTTTCTGTTACGGTTTATCACAGGACATTAAATATAGTTCCCTGTGCTGTACAGTAGGACCATGTTGTTTCTCCATCCTATATATAATAGTGTGCATCTGCTAAACCCAAACTCCAAATTCGTCCATCCCCCACCCCCCACCCCCTTGGCAACCACAAGTCTGCTCTCTATAAATATGTATTTAGTATATGTATATAATACATAGAAATTTAAAGCTATATCTTAATTTAAAAGGTCATTTGCTAAAGCATTTATATGGAACAAAATAGCCTGAGACTATTTTGAGACTTCATGATCAGTACCTGAGCAACTCCCCTTCATAAATGATACTCTGTTTAACAGCTAGAAGGCCTATCCAACAAAAAATAGGTAAGATGAACAGAAAATGTCGCTTGAGCTTTCAACTTTAAAGTGCAATTGCATTAAAAATGAAATACCTGGAATCACCTTCACGAAGGAGGTGAGAGAACTTTTCATGTAAACTATAAGATATTGATGAAAAAAACGGAGAAAGACAACAGTAAATGAAAAGATAGTCTGTGTTCATGGAATAGGAGAATTCATATTGTTAAAATGTTCATGTTACCCAAAGTAATCTGTAGATTCAATGCAATCCCTAACAAAATTCCAGTGGTATTTTCCACAGAAACAGAACAAACAATCCTAAAATGTGTATGAAACCCCAAAAGACTCAAATAGCCAAAACAATTTTGAAAAGATGAACAAAGTAGGAGGAATCACGTGGTGGGACTTAAAATTGTTATGTATCTATAGTAACCAAAGCAAATAGTATTGACATAAAAACAGACACATAGACCAATGGAACAGAATAGATAACACCCAAAATAAACCCACACATCAATCATCAATTAATTCAAGACAAAGGAGTCAAGAATATAATAGGGAAAAGATGGTCTCTTCAGTAAATGGTGTTGGGGAAAATGCCTTATGCGAAAAAGGAAACCAGACCCCTATATTACACCATACACAAAAATCAACTCAAAATGGGTGAAAGGTGTGAACATAATATTGAACCCATAAAACTTCTAGGAGAAAATTTCAGGGGTAAATTCTTTGACACTGATCTTGGCAGTGATTCTTTGGATTTCATACCAAAAGCAAAGACAACAAAAGCAAAAGTAAACAAGTGGAACTACCTCAAACTAAAAAGCTTCTGCACAGCAAACAAACAATAAATAAATGAAAAGGAAACCTGTGAAATGAGAGAAAATATTTGCAAACTGTACATCTGATTAGTGTTAATATCAAAAGTATTTGCATGAACTCATAGAACTCAATTCAAAAAAAGAAACAATGGGATTAATCAATGAGCAGAGGAACTGAATAGATATTTTCCCAAAATATACAAATGACCAATAGGGACACGAAAAGGAGCTCAACATCCCTAATAATCAGGGAAATACAATCAAATCTACAATGAGCTATCACCTTGCATCTTAGAATGGCTGTCATCAAAAAGACAAGACACAACAAGTGTTGGAGAGGATGTGGAGATAAGGGAACCCTTGGACACTATTGGTGGGGTTGTAAGTTTGTACAGCCACTATGATAAACAGTGCGGAGTCTCCTCAAAAAATAAAAAATAGGACTACTAAATGATCCAGCAATTCCATTTCTGGGTATACATCCAGAAGGAAATGAAAATAGGCCATCAAAGAGATCTGCACTCTCATGTTCACCGCAGCATTATTCTCAATAGCCAAGCTATGGAAACAACCTAAATGATCATCAAAGGATGAATAGATAGAGAAGCCACATACACACTCAAGGAATAGTCATCAGTCATGAGAAAGAAGGAAATCTTCCCATTTTGCAAAAAAACATGGATGGAATTTCAGGGCATTATGCAAAATAAAAAGCCAGGCTGTATGGTATCACATATATGTGCAGTCTAAAAAAAAGAAAGGAAAAAAAAAAAAAGAAAATTCAAAGACAGAACAGATGGGATCTAATTAAACTTAAAAGCTTTGGCACTGCAAAGGAAACCACTAACAAAACAAAAAGACAACCTTCTGAATGGAAGAAAATATTGGCAAACAAAGCAACCAACAAGGGATTAATATCTAAAGTATACAAACAGCTTATGCAGCCCAACATCATAAACAATCAAAACAAACCAATCAAAACATGGGTGAAAGTCTAAATAGACATTTCTCCATAGAAGACACATAGATGGCCAAAAAACGCATGAAAAGATGCTCAACATCACTAATTCTTAGAGAAATGCAAATCAAAACTATAATGAGGTATCACATCACACTGGTCAGAATGGCCATCATCAAAAAATGTACCAACAATAAATGATGGACAGGGTGTGCAGAAAACGCAACCCTCCTGCACTGTTGGTGGGAATGTAAATTGGTACAGCCCCTATGGATAACAGTATGGAGGCTCCTTAAAAAACTAAATATAGAACTACCATATCGCCTAGCAACCCCACTCCTAGGCATATGCAGAGAGTAAACCATAATTCGAAATGATACATGTACCCCAGTGTTCACTGCAACATTATTTACAATAGCCAGGATATGGAAAGTCCATCAATAGAGGAATGGATAAAGAAGATGTGGTACGTGTATACAATGGAATATTAGCCATAAAAAGGAACAAAATAATGCCATCTGCAACAACATGGATAGACCTAGAGATTGTCATAATAAGTGAAGTAAGCCAGACAGAGAAATACAAATATCATATGATATCGCTTATATGTGGAATCTAAAAAAGGGTACAAATGAACTACAAAACAGAAGTACAGTCACAGATGTAGAAAACAAACTTATGGTTACGGAGGGTAAGGGGGGAGACGAATAAACTGGGAGATTGGAGTTGACATATACACAATACTATATACAAAATAGGTAACTAATAAGGACCTACAGTGCAGCATAGGCAACTCTACTCAATTCTCTGTAATGACCTATATGGGAAAAGAATCTAAAAAAGAGTGGATATATCTATAACTGATTGCTGTGCAGCAGAAACTAACACAACATTGTAAATCAACTATACTCCAATAAAAATTAAAAACAACAACAAAAAGAAACAGAGAGTAAGCAATATTTGCCAATGGCTGGAGTGTGGTAAAATGAGAGGTTGGTAAAAGGATAAGAAGTTTCAGGCATAAGAAATATAAGGTTTGAGGATCTAATGTAAAATATGGTGACTATAGTTGGTAACACTTATACTGCATAGTTGAAAATTTTTAAGAGAGTAGAAATTATGTGTTCTCACCAAAACAAAACAAAAGAACAAAAAAACATAACAGTTGAAGTCCTGTATGTATTCATTAATTAGATGGAGAGAATCCTTTTACTATATGTATTGTATATCAAACCACTATGACATAGAATTTAAATATTCTACAATTTTATGTCAATTATGCTTTAATAAAGTTGGAATTAAAAAATGAAAACTACAGGAATAAAATTCAAAGAATGAGATTTTACACTCTTTTTGTCTGCTTTTTTTCAGTTCGTAATTAGCCTGGTCAGTATTTATTCTCTAAATACTTAATCAACCTGAGAAATCCACTTCAACCCAACATCTTTACGGACCACCAATTTGATCCAGCCTCTCTAATAGGAACTGGGGTTGAAAACAAAATGGAAAATCGTACATTTTATGGTGAATTGGTACAAATTTGAATACCAGCTCTGTAGTAATGGTTAGTTGTGAACAACTGGGCAAGTCACTTAGTTAATCCAAATGCCAATATTCATATGTATATTTGAAAGAACAACTAGAGACAGTTTTGTTATAAGCATTCAATTTGGGGAAGAATTTTGTAAGCTGGGGAAAATGTCTATGGTAAGCAAATATATTACTTGTTTTACAGGAAATAAATAACAATCCTTACTTTTTCTTTGGTTATTTATTAGAGACACACATATCAGCCTGGCAAACGTATTTTGCACATAAAAATATATACCCAAATAGCACTCACTGATACCTGTTTTAGAATTAAATTAACTATATATTTCAATTAAACTATATATTTAAATTAACCATATATTAAGGGCATGATATTTTAAACCTAATTCATTATTTATGAACATATAATCATTCTAAGGTATTTCTGAATCTTTGTTTTAAATTTTCTTTTGTTTTATCCATTTTTAACAATTGCCAACTTGTCAAAGGTAATGCTAGTATGTTTACTTTATAAGAATACCTGTATCCAGCATTCATACTTGATAATTACCACTGTACACACACAGTATAATTCATATTTTAATTCTCTAATGTATTTACATTTAATTTTTTCAGTACAGTGGTTGGATCATTGGTAAAAATTACTTAACCCAGAGAATTTCTATTTTAACCTTCTTTCTCTGCTATACAATCTACGCACATATTCTGAAGAGGCTTTCATAAGCCTCTCAAGAAACGACAACCAATTTTAATTTTTTACAAAGAGCTCTATGTGTATTGAGTTGTCTTCCCCTTGATCTTGTAGAAAACGAAGGTGCATTTATGCAAAGAGCTCATCTTGATGAGATGAGAACACGAAATTTCATATACCTTTACTTTCATTTTTCATTTATATACAAAAATGAATGCTTAAATATTGTGATAGGCATAAAAATATATAAAAGGAACAATATAAAGAAGATATCACCTATATGTGGCCAGTCGTGTGTGTGTATGTATATTTATATATACACATATATATACATATAATCCTTTTACCCTTTCACAGTATTTACATTCCCAACAATAGTACACATGTGTTGTCTTTCTCCACACCCTCTCCAACATTTGTTATTTGTAGACATTTATGACAGCCATTCTGACAGGTATTAGGTGATATTACTGTTTTGATCTCTATTTCTGTAATAATTAACAATATTCAGCATCTTTTCATGTGCCTATTAGCCATCTGTTTGTCTTTGGACAAATGTCTAATAGGCTCTGCTTCCCATTCTTTGATGGGGTTGTCTGTTTTTTGGTTTTGTTTTTGATACTGAGTTGTATGAGCTGTTTATTTTGGATGTTAACCAATATCATTTGCAAATTTTTGCCCCTTTCCGTAATATGTCTTTTCATTTTCTTGATGGCTTTCTTTGCTGTGTAAAAGCATTTAAGTTGAGTTGGGTTCCATTTATTTATTTTTGCTTTCATTTCTTTTGCCTTAGGATACAGATCCCAAAAGCATTATGATTTATGTCACAATGTGTTCTACCTCTGTCCTCTTTCAGTACAGGAGTTTTATGGCTTCAGGTCTTACATTTAGGTCTTTAAGCCATTTTGAGTTTATTTTTGTACGTAGTGTGAGGTAATGTTTTATCCTGTTTTACATTTAGCTGTCGAGTAATCCCAGCTCCATTTCTTGAAGATAGTCTTTTCAACTTTGTGTATTCCAGTCTACCTCCTCATAGATTGACCATAGGTGCATGGGTTTATTTCTGGGCTCTCTATTCTGTTGCATTGATGTCCATGTCTATTTTCTGCCAGTACTATGTTGTTTTCACTACTGTAGCTTTGCAGTAATCCTGAAATCTGAGAAAGTGATATTGCCAGCTTTGTTCTTCTTCCTCAAGATTTCTTTGGCAATGTGGGGTCTTTTTGGTTCCATATGAATTTTAGGATTATTTATTCCAGGTCTTTGAAAACATATCATGGTTGTTTTGACAGGGATTGCATTAATTCTGTAGGTTGCTTTGGATACTATGGCCATTTTAACAATATTAATTCTTCCAATCCAAGAGTATTGGGATATCTTTCCATATCTTTGTATCATCTTTAATTTCCTTCATCAATGTTTTATAGTTTTCAGATTACAGGTATCTCACCCTCTTGCTTAAGTTTATTCCTAAGTATTTTATATTTTTGAAATGATTTTTAATGGGATTGGTTTTTCTCTTTCTGATAATTCATTTTTCACATGGAGAAAAGCAAGGGATTTCTGTACATTAATGTTTTATGCTGCAATTTTGCTGAATTCATCAATTAGTTCTAATAGTTTTAGGGAAACTTTAGGCTTTTCTATATAAAGCTCATGTCATCTATTGGTACCAATACTGACAGGTTGACTTCTTCCCTTCCAATTTGAATGCTTTTTGTTTCTTTTTCTTGTCTTATTGCTGTGGTTAGGACTGCCAATTCTATATTAAATACAAGTGGTATCCTTCTCTCATACCTGAATTGAGGAAAGTCTTTCAGTCTTTCACTATTAAGCATGGTGTTATCTGTGGGTTTGTGATACATGATACTTATTAGGTTGAGATGTATTCCCTAGATACCCACATTAATGAGAATTTTTATCATAAATGGTTGTTGAAATTTGTCAACTGCTTTTTCTGCATCTCTTGAGATAACCATTTGTTGTTATCTTTCCTTTTGTTAATGCAGTGTATCACACTGATTTGTAAATGTTGAACCATCCTTGTGTCCCTGGAATAAATCCAAATTGATTATAGTGTAGTATACATTTTCCCATACTGTTAGACTCAGCTTGCTGATATTTGTTGCAGATTTTTGCATTATGTTCATCAAAGTTACTGGCCTAACATTTTCTTTCTCTTTTTCTTTCTTTTTTTCTTTGAGTGTCTCTATGGTTTTGGTATCATGGTGACAGTGGCATCGTAGTATAAATCTGGGAGTGTTCCCTCCTTTTCAATCTTTTGGGAGAGTTTCAAAATGATTAGTGTAAGCTCTTCTTTGTAAGTTTGGTGGAATTCCCTAGTGAAACCATCTGTTCTAGACATCTGTTTACAGGAAAATGTCAAGAGTATTCAATCTTTCAGTCTATGAACACGGTGTCATTCTAATCATTTGTGACTTAACTCTTTCAGCAAGATTGTGCAGTTTTCAGTGTACAAGTTGTTCACCTTCTTAGGGCCCTTGCCCATGCCTTCCATCTCTTCCAGACTGACAGTGATAAGAATGGGCTCATGAAAATAGAGAAGTGTTCCCCACTCCTCTTTGCAACTGCTCTCAGATTATATCTAGTACAGGTGCACAGGGTCATAGCTGGCACCTATGCTTACATGCGGTCTTCCTGCTAAGAATTCCTCTAGGACCGGGGTGTTGACATTACTCTTTGTCCCCAAAGCCTTACATAATTCCTGGCATGTGTTCATGAGCATAGGAGATACTTACAAATGAATGATCAGATCAGAGCAGCACACTATTCTGCAGTATGCAACAACCAGGGAGGGGCGGTAACATCTTCCCCATCTTTGAACCTCTAGATCTGTGCCATACAGTACGGTAGCCACTTGACAGCTATACCTGTTTGTATTGATAGTTTATTTAATTCAAACAATAATTAACTCAATCTACTAATATAAAACACAAAACTCATCCAATTGCTCAGTCCCAACAGCCACACTTCAAGAGTGTCCACACAGATGGAGCTTCAGGTTTGTGAAATTGGAGATGATAGCCATAATGGGCCTGTAGAAGTGAGAAGTTGAAAGGTGATTCCTTCAGCCTCCTTCTCTCATTTGAAGGCTTGTAACCATGTCTTGTGACTTGCTGAAGGGTCTAATTCCATGGAGCACAAGGAAGGTCTGAGAACCCAGAGGAAAAATCAGGGTATGCTCTGTGACCTATGATAACCTCAAGTGAAGTAGGAGAAAGGGGTTGGTCACACATTCTAACTACTTTATTCCTCATGTTTGTGTTTCTACAGAAAGGATGTGGAGAACATATATAGCAGTGAGAACGAAGATGCTATACATAGGGAAAAACACTCAGGACCCTGAGAGTACTCGGGTTACATCTGCTGCTTTGGAGACTAAAGAAGGTGGATATGAAATCAGGGGGGAAAATTGAAATGTGAGTAGATATCTGATTTTTTTTTCATATTTTAAATATTTAATAGTAGAAGGCATTGTGTCCATGTCCTTTGGTTGTGCTGTGTTTGTAACCATCCTTTCTATTTTTGCTATGCAAAAAACCAGCTTTTCTACAAGACCTGCTCTTTCCTGATTGTACCACTGCCCCATTTGAAAGCTTGCTTTCTGATTAGAACCCCGAGGGTATTACACACAAGAGATTTTGGTTTTGTTGTCTTTATTGACATATGATGGACACAATGTATTGGGATACAAAACTCTCATAGGCACTTGTACCTGGATACCAAGTTTTTTCTAGTATCAGGTGGTAATGAAAAGTAAACTCTCTCCCCCTGCACTTTCAGGATTTCTAGATCACCCATGTATTGTCCTGTTCGTTCTTCACGTAATGGGCACTCCCAGAGTTGGATGAGTTAAAGAATACATTCTCTGGGGTTACTGCATATGCTCCACTATCCTTGATCTCATCTCAACCTCCACATTATCACCCAAGGCTGATGTCCTGAATGTGCTTCCAATTGAGGGAGGTCTAAATCCAGCTTGTCCTACAGATACTTCCCGCCCAACAGGAATTCAAGAGGACTGTGTGATGGGGCTTCTGGGCTTGCTTCACACATTTTCTCTCACAGCCCTGCTGACCTGCTTGCCTGGAATTGAGCAGGTCCAGGACAGAGCCTCTAAACAGCCAGGACAGGAACTCAGTGCTCCTGTTAGATCCTCCCGCTCTATCCAGACATGCCTCCCTCTGATCCCCCACACCCAGTCATGTCCACACTGTGACCTTTCCTCTGGCCTGCCCAGGCCTCCTCCCTCCCCATCCTTCCAAGTATCATGGCAAACCCTGGCAGGTACAGAGAATTTACATAGGACTTCATTACACCATTTTCAGACTAAGGGAATTTGGACTAATTAATTTGCCTCTGATTTTACTCTCATTCTCTCTTAAGGGACTGGAGGACTTATGATGGTGCTGTGAGGATTAAGGAGCTCCCAGATTCCAAAGGTCACCTGAAACACAGGACAACTCCCTTCTTATGTGGAGTTGGTTGCCCTTTCCTACTGCAGGAAGTGAGACAGTATTAGGCCCGTACCTGGTCCTCCCTGGGTAGGATGGATTGACTAATCAATCACTTGACTGACTCAAGAGGGTGGCAGTATACCCATGGTCCTTTTTCCAATGTGCCCATATTAGAGAACTATACGATTGGTGAAAAAGGACAGAGAGGGAGGGAGGCAACTTCATGCACAGAAATTCATAGAGACACCACTTGCCTGTAGGAGGAACAGCATGACACAGGCCTTCACTCCTGGTCACATGAGGGGAATCTGAGGGTTGGAAAAGTATATTTGAGCTCAGAGATGGACTTAGTCTTTGCAGGGGTGAAACAACTCAGGCCCTGGGAAAACTGTGGAGATGAGGACAGAATGGCTCCTGAGGTTACGCTGCACAACCCCAGGATCATTAAGGCCTCGAGTTTTCAACTCAACTAACTCCACGTTCCTTTCCCATGGCCAGGCAGATGTCACTTCTGCCCTTGGACACTAGAATACTACTTGGCAGATAACGAGGACTCATATCAGCAGAGCAATGATCTGAGTGTAACTT
Source organism: Hippopotamus amphibius kiboko (assembly GCF_030028045.1). Taxonomy (NCBI): domain Eukaryota; kingdom Metazoa; phylum Chordata; class Mammalia; order Artiodactyla; family Hippopotamidae; genus Hippopotamus; species Hippopotamus amphibius. The sequence continues at coordinate 146,319,579 of NC_080188.1, forward strand.
CTTTCATCTCTTTTTCATTTTCTCTCATTTTCTAATTTATCAGCTCTTCTTAGAAGCTCTTCCCCATTTCCTCTTTCCCTCTTTTGATGGTTCTCATCCTGAAGGATCTGCAGCCCTCCTCCTCCCATATCTTACCATCAACCTGGCTCCTGACCTCTTTCTGCCCCACTGAATCTGCTTGAGCCACCCACAGTGCTCCAGACACGAGGCTGGCTGGGGGTCAGAAGGGCTGGGCCCATCCTCTTGGACAGATCCCGTGAAATCTGGCTCTGCCCTGAACCCAACACATGAGGATTTTCCTGCCCTAAGTAGCTCTGGACATGTGCCCCTGTTCTCTTCCCTCCAGATGTCAAGATAGTCTTTCCTACCCTTCTAAAGAAAAGCTCTAGGGTCTGCAGTTAGTGGACAAGATGACAAGGAGGAAGAGATGCAAATGTGAAGGGCTGGGGATGAAAGGTAAGCCACACAATTGCATGTGTTCTCCATCAAATCCCTAACTTACTTAATGGCACTTCAGGAAAACCAGCATAAACAGTGGGGCGGCTACTACCGAGTGTGACCACAAACATGGAGAAAAAAGGATGGTAAAAACCTGGGGGAACAAGGGGAGGAGACTGTGAGCAGGGAACGGCTCCCTTCCATAGAAGCCCCTGAGGTTGCTAGGATGCATCCTTCAGCAGCTCTTATGTTGGAGGGGAGGGCTGGGGCCTCTGGGGGCCATTATGTAAGTGACTTGAGAAGATGCTGTTCAAATTGTGTTCTTTGTGAAGAGCACCACTGGAGTAGTTCACCATCTCCCTCTGCTGGACCTGCACACCAAGGAGGATGGAGCCCTCCTTCCGTCTGTCTCTGCCTCCTCAGTGATTCCATCACCTGTATTTGTGTTGTAGCTTCTGGTCTGACTCCTATGAAGGCCGTGACCTGGATGCCTCAGCCTGGGCCTCAGAGGGGATGGAACAGGTACAATATCAGGAGGTTTCCATCCGGACAAGGAACAGTCACAGCTTCACTGCTCATCTCCTAAGGAACCTAATTTAGTACAAGGTTAGGTTTTTATTATTATTATTATTATTGCACAGATTAATGTTGCTTTCAGGTATATGTTCTATATTTAATATGTAAAGTGTTTCTATTAAATAATATTTATGTATCTAGTTGCTTTTAAAATGTTTTTCTATAAAACAAAACACATATACAGAAAAGCACCCTGAACACAGGTAGAACTTAATAAATTGCTGTCAGGCAGTCACTCTAGTATCCACCACCAAGACTACCCTCTCTCTCACATCACCCTCATTCAGGCTTCATTCAATCAGGTGACTGTCAATTTAGTGCTTAACATCTGTCCGTATGTTAATGTCTTTCTAAGGATTCTGTTGTCTGAAGTCTGATGACTCCATTGATCATGGGAAAAATATTACCCTAGATCTTTCATGATCACTTGGATGTCAGGCCTTTGATACCCAGTCACTTGGGTATCAAAGAAAATTCATGACTCATCACTTCTCTCCTTGAGTAGCTCAAATATGTTGCTCTATTCTCTTCTGGCACGGAGTATTCTCTTCTTACAGATTGATCATATTCGAATTTTCATTCCCTTATATGTCACTTTTCTTTTATTATAGATGCCCAAGGGATTTTTGCTTCTCTTGAAAGCCCAGGAATTTCATTAGAATAACATTTGCTCTTAGTCTTTGAAAGTGAATGCTCATTGTCTCTTTAATAAACAATTTCAAACATTTTTTCACATTCAGGGAAAAAACTGCACAGTAATGTTTATTATTTGCTTTATATCATTGCTTTAAAATTTCTCTTTTAGGCCCCTCAGTCTTTCAGATATCAGATCTCTTATGATTATCTTCCTCTTTTGACACATTCATCAAATATTTTACAATTTCTTGCTTAATTTCTTTTCCAGGAGTGTTTTTAACAGTTTTTAACATTCTCTCCTTACTGTACCATTTCTTATAAGGCATTATTTGACACCATGTTTCTTAGTTTAAATTTCATTTACAATGTGCTTTTTCAACACTTTCTTATTCTTTTTTCAGTTCCATGCCTTCATTTCAGTTTTCTTTCTCTTTTTAAAATTAATTAATTAATTAATTAATTAATTGGCTGTGTTGGGTCTTCATTGCTGCTGTGCTGGCTTTCTCTAGTTCTGGAGAGTGGAGGCTACTCTTGGTTGTGGTGTGCAGGTTTCTCATTGTGGTGGCTTCTCTTGTTGCGAAGCACAGGCTCTAGGCATGTGGGCTTTAGCAGCTGCAACACATGGGCCCAGTAGTTGTGGCTCACAGGCTCTAGAGTGCTGGCTTAGTAGTTGTTGCACACTGGCTCAGTTGCTCCTTGGCATGTGGGACCTTCCTGGACCAGGGCTCAAATCCGTGCTGCTGCGTTGGCAGGTGGATTCTTAACCACCGCACCATCAGGGAAGCCCCAGAGTTTTCTTAATTCAGATCTACGATGTGCTTTCAGTCTTTATTATTAAATACAGCATCACGCATGAAAAGAGAATGGTCATACCCAAGGAGGATTGCTAAGCAATTGTGTAGGGCTTGCTTATTCCAACTCCTTTATTTCAAAATGAAGTATAATTAACCTATGTACTGATAATTGCAGTTGCACAACATAACGATTTGATATTGCTATAGTATACACAACGATCACCACAATAAGTTATGTCTGTCACCACCCAAAATTTCCACAATATCATTGACTATATTCACCATGTTGTATACTTCCTCTCCTTGATCCATGTGTTTGGTAATCTCTCTCACCTATTCTCTCATCACCTGACCCCAACACACTTCCCTCGGGCAGCCAATTGTTTGTTCTCTGTATCTGTGAGTTTGTTACTGTTTTGCTCTATTTGTTCATCTGTTTTATTTTTTAGATCCCACTACAAGTGGTATTTCTCTGTCTTATTTCGCTAAGCCTAACGCTCTCTACATCCACTCATATTGCTGCAAATGGAAAACTTCATTCTTTTTCATGGTTAAGTAATATTCCAGTGTGTGTGTGTGTGTGTGTGTGTGTGTGTGTGTGTGTATACACACATACACCACATTTTATTTATCCATTCATCTACTGCTGCACACTTGGGTTACTTCCATATCTTGGATACTGTAAATAAGAACTCAGAGACACTGCACAGGAAACTCAGGTGTGAGAACAGCATCTGGAGCCTTGGGCTGGACTTGAAGACGAAACACTTTAGAGAAGCAGAAGGAAGACAAAGGAAGGCCACTTATGCCCTCTAGTGATCAGGTGGTGGTTTGGTTTCAAGATCAGGAATAGGGGTGCACCCGTAGAGCCCAGCTGGGCCCCCAAGGAGGATACCATTTTGGCTCCTTCTTGCATGGGGATGAGAGAGGACATGGCCTTCTGGCTGGAATCAACAGTATTGAGACATTTCCTTTAAAACCTGGGGAGAGGAGTTTGCTTCCTGGTCTGTCATTGTCTGCCTCACTTGCTTCAGCATTCACCTCCTTGGGGACAGAGCACACACTTTAGGCCAATGGAGTCTGATCAAACTTGACTTTCAGGCTTCTATTCCAACAGATGGGGAGCAGACTCTGTACTCTGACAGGTTGTGACAGCTACGAGCAAAAAGGAGGCACAGCCCAACACCCAATACAGGCTCCTCACACCACAAAACCAAATACATCCTCTATCATACAGATAATGGCCAGCACTCTGAGGAATGATGTAGCAGGCAACCATTCCAAAAACAGCCTTTGCACCAAAAATACTGGACTCACACAGTCTACACAGGGATTCTCCTACATAAAAACACCCCTTTGAGACCACAGTAGATAACTGTTTCTCCTAAATTCATAGAGACAGAGACATATAGGAAAAATGAAAAAGCAGAGGAACTACTCTCAGTTAAAAGAACAAGAGAGATCCCCTGAAAGAACATACAACGAAACAGACCTCTCCAGTCTGCTAGATCACAAGTTCAAAAAGGAGGTGACAAAAATGCTAAAGGAATTAAAGACTATCGCTAGAAATGCAGATCAGTGTAACAAAGATCTAGAAACTATATAGAGGAACCAGTTAAGATTAAACAACCCAATAGCTTAGATAAAAACTGATCTAAAAGCAATGAATAACAGACTAAATAATGCAGCAAAGGTGAATAAGTGACATGGAAGACAGAATAATGGAAGTCATCCAATCAAAACAGCAGACAAAAAGACAAATATAAGAAAATGAAAGCAACATACAAGATCTATGGAGTAATAGGAAGTGTGCCAATGCACCAATAATAGGAGTTACAACAGAAGGAGAAAAAAGGGAATGGATTTGAAAATGTATTTAAAGAAATTATGGCTGAAATCCTCCCAAACCTGAAAAATGAAGTGATATCCAGGTACACAATGCATAGAGGGCCCCAACAAAATGATCCCAAACAGATCCAAACCAAGACATGTCATTAAAATGGCAAAAATAAAAGATAAAGAGAGATTTCTAAAGGCACCAGGAGAAAAACAGAGTCAGTTACAAGGCAACTCCCTCATAAGGCTATCTGATTTCTCTGTAGAAACTTCATAGGCTCGAAAGCAGTGGCATCATACATTTAAAATCCTGAAAGGGAAAAACCTGCAACCTAGGATACTCTACCCAGCAAGGTTTTCATTTAGAATAGAAGGAGAGATGAGGAATTGCCCAGACAAGTAAAAACTCAAAGAATGCTGCAATACTAAGCCTATCCAAAAAGAAATATTGAAAGGTCTTCTCTAAATAGGAAAGAAGCAAGAACCTATAGGAAAGGGAAAATCACAATAGGAAAGGCAAATATATAAAAGGGTGGAAGAGCACTTAAGGCAGTACATACATTAAAAACAATTTAAAAATTTTGTAAAAGTGATTTTAACTATAATTAATAACAAGAAGATAAACATGAAGATGTAAAATAGGATATCAAAACCACAAAATGTGAGGGATTGTACTTAAAAAAATGTAGAATTTTCTTTTTCCATTTAGCATTCACTAAAACTTTATTGTGCAGTTTTCATCGGGTACTTTGTTAAGTATTAATAATGCAATAATAAGCAAGATACTACCGAAAATAAATCAAGTCTCTTGCTATGACTTCATTAGGAAATAGTACACAACATTCTATTTGACAGCTAAAACCTTGCCTTTGATACACAGCTTGATGTTTTTACAATTTTAATATGGAACACAACTATTTTCCAGAAAGATACTGCCTTTTTGGGAAAAACCATTATGAAATATTATTTAAATACACACTTTGTTAAGATTTTTGAGTTAATAAATATGAGGCTATTGAGTATGTTAAAATATAGCTACTTGAGGAACTGAACTTTATTTTTTAAAATTTTTATGTTATATTAGAGTACAGTTGGTTAACAATGTTGTGTTAGTTTAGGTGTACAGCAAAGTGATTCAGTTCTACATATACCTGTATCTATTCTTTTTCAAATTCTTTTCCCATTTATGTTACTACAGAGTATTGAGCACAGTTCTCTGTGCTCTATTTTAGGTCACTGTTGCTTATGTATTTTAAATATAACACTGTATACATGTTATATGTCTATCATTCCAAAGCAAGTAGATATAGTTATCACTTAACATACTTGAAAACCAGGTGCTCACAAATCAAAATATATAATAAATTCACAAAAACATAAAAGAAAGAACTCAGATATAATACAAAAGAGAACCATCCAAACAAAATGAAAAACAAAAAGAAGAAATATTTAAAATGGCAATAAATACATACTTATCATTAATTACTTTAAACGTCAATGAACTAAATGCTTCAATCAAAAGACACAGAGTGGCAGATTGGATAAAAAAAACAAGGACCTACAATATGCTGCCTAGAGAGACAGAGAGATTTTAGGCTGAAGGAAACACAAAGATTGAAAGTGAATGGATGGAAAAAATACTCCATGCAAAAGAAAATGACAAGCAAGCAGCAAAAGCAATACTCATATCAGACAAAATAGACTATAAAACAAAGGGCATAACAAAAGAATATGAAGGACAATATATAATGATCAAGTGATCCATTCAAGAAGAGGATATTACATTCATTAACATATATGCACCCAATATAGGAGCACCTAAATATATAAAACAAATACAAACAGACACTAAGGGATGTAATTGACAAGAGACTTCAATACCCTCTGATTCAACGGACAGATCTTCCCAACAGAAAATCAATCAGGCAACAGTGATCCTAAATGACACAATAAAACAGTTGCTCTCCATTGATATCTACAGGTCACTACATTGAGAAAAAAAAAAGAACACACATTCTTTTCTAGTGAGATGGAATACTTCCTAGAATTGACCACATACTAGGACCGAAAACAAGCCTCAACAAATTTTAGGAAGATAGAAATCATTTCAAGAATCTCATCTGACCACAATGGCATGAAACTAGATATCAACCACAGAAAGCAAAATGGGGGGAAAAATCACATGGAGATTAAACTACAGGCAACTAAAAAATAATGGCTCAACAGCAAAATCAAAAGGAAATCAGAAAATTCCTCCAGACAAACAACAACAAATACACAACCTTACAGGGACTTCCCTGGTGGCGCAGCGGTTAAGAATCCGCCTGCCAATGCAGGGGACATGGGTTTGATCCCTGTTCCAGGAAGATCCCACATGCCACGGAGCAACTAAGCCCGTGAGCCACAACTACTGAGCTTGTGCTCTACAGCCCGTGAGCCACAACTATTGAGCCCATGTGCCACAACTTCTGAAGCCTATGTGCCTAGAGCCTGTGCTCCACAACAAGAGAAGCCACCACAACAAGAAGCCTGTGCACTGCAAGGAAGAGTAGCCCCCACTCGCCAAAACCAGAGAAAGCCCGTGTGCAGCAATGAAGACCCATTACAGCCAAGAAATCTGCAAAAGCAGATCTAAATGGGAAGTTCATAGCAATACATGCCTACCTCAAGAAACAAGAGAAATCTCAAATAAACAACCTCACCTATCTCCTGTAAGAACTAGAAAAAGAAGAACAAACAAAACCCAAAGTCAGCAGAACTAAAAAAATTATAAAGATCAGAGAGAAACCAAGAAAAATTGAGATTAAAAAAAAAAAGTAGGAAAGATAAAAAAAACCAAGAGCTGATTCTTTTAAAACAAAATTGACAAACTTTTAGCCAGGCTGAGCAAGAATAAAAGACAGGGGTGCCAAATAAACAAAATAAGAAAGGAAAGAGGAGAAATGACAACTGACACTGCAGAAATACATAAAAACATAAGAGAATTAGACAACCTAGGAGAAATGGACAAGTTTCTAGAAACATACAATAATTGATTCATGAAGAAACAGATAATTTGAACAGACTGATCACTAGAATGAAACAGAATCTGTTAAATAAACAAAAAACAGACCTCCCTGCAAACCAATGTCCAGGACCAGATGGCTTCACTGGGGAATTCTACCAAACATACAATGAAGAAATTATCTCAATCCTTCTAAAACTATTCTAAAGGTTTAAAGAGGAAGGAGCAGGCCCAAAGTCATTCTATGATGTCACCATCACCCTGATTCCAAAACCAGACAAAGACACTGCTAAAAAAGAAAATTACAGGCCAATATCTTTGATGAAAATAGACACAAAAAATCTCAACAAAACATAGCATACCAACACCAACAATACATAAAAAGGATGACAAAGCATGATTAAGTTGGATCCAATGCGGGGACACAACGATGGTTCAAGAAACACAAATCAATCAATGTGATACACCACATTAACAAAAGAAAAGACAAAAACCATATGATCATCTCATGCACGCAGGAAAAGCATCTGATAAAAATTCAACATCCATTCATGATAAAAAGTTCTCAGCAAAGTGGGTACAGAAGGAACATATCTCAATGTAATAAAAGCCATTAATGACAAACCCATACTCAACATAACACTCAATGGTGAAAAGCTGAAAGCCTTCTGCTAAAATTCAGGAACAAGACAAGGATGTCCACACTCACCACTTCTATTCAACATAGTATTGGAAGATCCAGCCCTAGCAATCAGAAAAAGAAATAGGAAAAAAGAAAAAGAAATAAAAGGTATCCAATTTGGAAGGAAAGTGGTAAAACTGTCACTATTTGTAGATGACATGATACTCTATATAAAGAATCCTACAGAATCCACACAAAATCTATTCGAATAAATGAATTCAGCTGGATACAACACTCGTATACAGAAATTGGTTGCATATCTATACACTATGAAGCAAATATCAGAAAGTTAAAAGAATTCCTGTGTAAAATTGCCTCAAAAAAAGAAAAAAACCCAGGAATAAATTTAACCAAGGAGGCGAAACCTATATGCTGGAAACTATAAAACATTGATGGAGGAAACTGAGGATGATTCAAAGAAATGGAAAGATAGCACATCCCCATGGACTGCAAGAATTAGTATTGTTAAAATAGCCATACAACCCAAAGCAACCTACACATTTAACGTAATCCCTATCAGAATAGCCATGATATTTTCCAAGAACTAGAACAAATCATACTAAAATTCAGATGCAATCACAGAAGACCCAGAGTTGCCAAAGCAACCCTGAGGTAAAGCTGGAGGCATAACCCTCCCAGACTTCAGACAATACTACAACGCTATAGTAATTAAAACAAAATTACACATGGCATACAAACAGACATGGAAATCTATGTAAAAGAATAGAGAGCCCAGAAGTAAACACACACACCTCCGATCAATCAATCCACAACAAAGGAGGCAGGAATATACAATGGAGAAAAGACAGTCTCTTCAGTAAGTGAGATTGGGAAAGCTCAACAGCTACCTGTAAATCAATGAAATTAAAACACTTCCCTCACACCAGGTGGTGTGGGAGATATGCTGATCTGACTTATGACTTAATTCATTACTTAGAATGACTTTTAAATGCAAAAGTAATACCTATTATGAAAAACTAATAGAGAAAAATAGAAAGAAAACAAAAAATGCTACTTCAAATCACATCTTCCAGATGAACATCATTATAGACATGTATCTCTGCATATACATAAATAGAAAGACAGAGTGGCAGGAAAGGAGGGGGTGTAAGAGGGGAATAATGTCTGATCAAATCCGTTGCCTGTTTTTAAAAATTATTTTTTAAGAGCACTATTAGATTTACAGAAAAATTGAGTTAGTATACAGAGTTCTCAGGTAGCTTGCACCCACTTTACTCCATCACTACCTCTTTTACCTTAACATTTGTCCCAATTAATGAATCAATACCGATACATTATCATTAACTAAAGGCCATACTTTGTTCAGGTTTCCTTAGCTTTAACCTAATGTCCTTTTTCTGTTCCAGGACCCCATGCAGGATACCACACTACATGTAGTTGTCATGTCTCCTCTTACGCTCTTCTTGGCTGTGTCAGTTTCTCAGACTTTCCTGGGGTTTGATGACCTTGACAGCACAGGTCAGGTATTTTGTAGAAGGCCCTCTGTTGGTTTTCTCATGACTAAACTAGGGTTAGAGGTTTATGGAAAGAAGAGCACAGGGGTAAAGCTCCATTTCATGAAGTCATATCAAGAGTACATACTATCAACATGACTTACACTGTTGATGTTGACCCTGAATACCTGGCTGAGCTAGTGTTTGTCTGGTTTCCCCACTATAAAGTTTTTCTTTCTCCCTCTTTCCATACTATACTCACTAGAAGGAAGTAACAATGTGCAGCCCACACAGGAGCAAGGGGTTAAGCTCTCCCGCCTTGAAGACACAGTAACCACATGAATTATGTGCACAGAAGATTTGTCTCTTTTCATCACTTCATCCAGTTTTTAATTGGGTTATATGAATTTGTATTATTCATTTCCATATATTCTGGATCTCTTTTAGATTTTGATATCACTCTTATGGTAGTTTATAACTTAGAAGCACCTCACCATTTTCTTTGCTCTGAAATATTCTAAATAAGATAGGAATCAGTTTTTCTTTCATTCATGTTTCCTACCTCTTCTTGATTGCATCTTGATAATTTACACTTTCCTAGCACGTTCCAATATTCACCACCAGCTGATAAGCTCTAAGTACGTACTCTATTGCCACACTCATGATGGAACTCAGCAGAGACTGTAGGGACATATGAGGTTACAGTGATGAAAGAGCTCGTGTAGATTAGTTCTTATAACACTCCACTCCCTGCAGTCAGGCAAACCTCAATTCAAGTCCTAGGTTTTCTACTTACTAGTTGCATGACTCTCAGAAAGTTTTAATTAATTACATTTAGAGCATGAAGTAGCTACATAAATCAACACATCCTATATACAAAATTTCAAGAAAACTGAACCTAAACCTTACCATCATGCCCTCCTGCAAGCGTTCAATGAAATATCACCTCTAAATGCTACGGACGAGTCATCGCCTTCTAAAATATGTCTGCAAAATTACACTAAATATTTTTCACTTTGACATAAAGTTGTATTGTTAATTTTGTTCTTTCTTTTCCATTTTACATACCTGAGGTTCTCCACAGATGTCAACACACCTAGTTCCATTTTCAACACATGCTTTTACTACAGGTTCTCCAGAAAATCAGTACTGGGAGAATAAAGAAAACAAACAGTTTATTCTTACTTAGCGAGCTTAAATGGAGGAATACCACTGAGTTTTGGAAGTACAGTCTTGGTCATCAGGAAATCAGATATTAATAAAGTAGCCTAAATAGAAAATGAGAAAATAATGTAACTGCAAAATACTGACTGACACAGTGAAAACAGAGGCATAATGGAATTAAACTGAATGTGTGCTTAACTGAAGAAAAATGGGAAGTTTTGTAGGAGAAATGATTCATGCGAGTGGAACTATATAGAAGAGTAAGGATTTGCCAGAAAAAGGAAAAATCCAAATAAAGAAAGAAGCATATGTAAAGTATAAAAAAGGGGGCTGGTTAGGATATCTGAGGCACAAAATAGTTGAGAAGGGAGTGGTAAGACATGAGTCTGGAAAGAAACACTTGAGCAAGATCAGGAACAACTCTGAGTGTCATGCTATCAAGACTGAGCTTTACCTTTTCTACATCACTGCGCTCTCCTGGAGGATTTGAAACAGGACAGTGGTGGAAGATTTATAGCACAGATATATCACTCTGCCTGTGCTAAAGGAAAACAAACTCACGGCAGGTAAGAACTGAAGGAAAAAACTAAGGAAGGGGAAGGCATACTAAGGGTGAAATATACCTAAAAGATTAAGCATACCTAAAGAAACTAGAGGAAGAAGAACAAACAAAATCCAAAGTTAGTAGCAAAAGAGAAATCATAAAGAGCGCAGAAATAAACAAAATAGAAATGAAGAAAACAAAAGCAAAAATCGATAAAACTAAAAGCTGATTCTTTGAGAAGATAAACAAAATTGATAAACCTTTGGCAAGACTCATCAAGAGGGAGAGGACTCAAATCAATAAAATTAGAAATGAAACAGGAGACATTACAATGGACACCACAGAAATAAAAAGAATCCTAAGAGACTACTACAAGCAACTATATGCCAATAAAATGGACAACCTGGAAGAAATGGACAAGTTCTTAGAAAGGTATAACCTTCCAAGACTGAATCAGCAAGAAATAGAAAATATGAGCAGATCAATCACAAGTAATGAAATTGAAACTGTGATTAAAAAGCTCCCAACAAACAAAAGTCCAGGACCAGATGGCTTCACAGGTGAATTCGCTCAAACACTTAGAGAAGAGCTAATACCCATCCTTCCCAAACTCTTTCAAAGAATTTCAGAGGAAGAAACACTCCGAAATTCATTCTACAAGGCCACCAGCACCCCAAAACCAAAACCAGACAAAGATACTACAAAAAAAGAAAATTCAAGACCAATATCACTGATTAATTTAGATGCAAAAATCCTCAACAAAATACTAGCCAACATAATCCAACAACACATTAAAAGGATCATACACCATGATCAAGTGGGGTTTATCCCTCAAATGCAAGAATTCTTCAATATACGCAAATCAATCAATGTGATATACCATATTAACAAACTGAAGGATACAAACCACATGATCATCTCAATAGATGCAGAAAAAGCTTTTGACAAAATTCAACACCCATTTATGATAAAAACTCTCCAGAACGTGGGCACAGAGGGAACCTACCTCAACATAATAAAGGCCATTCACGACAAACTCACAGCAAACTTCATTCTCAATGGTGAAAAACTGAAAGCATTCCCTCTAAGATCCAGAACAAGACAAAGATGTCCACTCTCACCACTACTATTCAACATCGTTTTGGAAGTCCTTGCCACAGCAATCAGAGAGGAAAAAGAAATAAAAGGAATCCAAATTGGAAAAGAAGACGTAAAACTGTCACTGTTTGCCGATGACATGATATTATACATAGAAAATCCTAAAGATGACACCAGAAAACTACTTGAGCTGATGAATGAATTCAGTAAAGTTGCAGGATAAAAAATAACACACAGAAATCTCTTGCATTTCTATACACTAACAATGCAAGATTAGAGAAATTAAGGAAACAATCCCATTCAGCACTGCAACAAAAAGAATAAAATACCTGGGAATAAACCTAACTAAGGAGGTAAAATATTTGCACTCAGAAAACTTTAAGACACTGATGAAAGAAATCAAAGACAACACAAACAGATGGAGAGATATACCATGTTCCTGGATTGGAAGAATATTGTGAAAATGACTACACTACCCAAAGCAATCTACAGATTCAATGCAATCCCTATCAAATTACCAATGGCAGTTTTTACAGAACTAGAACAAGAAATCCTAAAATTTGTATGGAGACACAAAAGACCCCAAATAGCCAAAGCAATCTTGAGGGGAAAAAATGGAGCTGGAGGAATCAGACTCCCTGCATTCAGACTATACTACAAAGCTACAGTAATCAAGACAATATGGTATTGGCACAAAAACAGAAATATAGATCAATGGAACAGGATAGAAAACCTAGATATAAACTATGGTCAACTAATCTGTGACAAAGGAGGTAAGGATATACAATGGAGAAAAGACAGCCTCTTCAATAAATGGTGCTGGGAAAACTTGACAGCTACACTTAAAAGAATGAAATTAGAACACTCCCTAACACCATACACACACACACACACACACACACACACACACACAAACTCAAAATGGATTAAAGACCTAAATGTAAGGACAGACACTACAATTCTTAGAGGAAAACATAGGAAGAACACTCTTTGGCATAAATCACAGCAAGATCTTTTTTGACCCACCTCCTAGAGTAATGGAAATAAAAACAAAAATAAATGAGATCTAACGAAACAAAAGCATGCCAAAGGAAACTGGCATGCAACAAGACAACAAGACAATCCTCAGAATGGGAGAAAATATTTGCAAACGAATCAACAAAGGATTATTCTCCAAAATATATAAACAGTTCATGCAGCTCAATATCAGAGAAACAAACAACCCAGTCAAAAAATGGGCAGAAGACCTAAATAGACATTTCTCCAAAGAAGACATACAGATGGCCAAAAGGCACATGAAAACCTGTTCAATATCACTAATTATTAGAGAAATGACAAATCAAAACTACAGTGAGGTATCACCTCACACCGCTTAGACTGGGTATCATCAGAAAATCTACAAATCATCCTCTGTCATTAACCAATCATGTAAAATTACTGAAGCACTTCACTTCTGAGGCAATCTAGTACAGTGGAGCAAACAAGGGCTTTCAAGGCACTAACACCCAAGTTCACACACTAAATCCATCACCTACTAGCTATATGAATTTATTTACAAATCACCCACATGAACCAATAAACATTTTAAACATATATGAGATGAAATTAAAGTTGAGACTAAAATAAACTGAAGTCAAAGTTCTATTTTCTTTCTGTACACAATGGATTCTCTTGGGCAATCTTTATACAGATCCTTAGAGATTCCCTTGGCCTTTCTCTTGGTTATTTTATCACTGCCCCCTGCCCCCCCGCCCAGGGTTATTTTATTTGCCCAGTAGTCCACTTGTCTCAGAATCACTGGAGTCACTCCTTAAACTTGTTGATTTCTCAGTCCCACCCCAACTCCCTCCAGTGATCAATTTCCTGGGGTAGACCCCTGTAACCTGCATTATGAATAAGCCTCACAGGGAAGTCTTACGTACCTTACAGATGGGGAATCACCTCCCTAGATATTCTCCCAGGAAAATCTCACCTACTTTCTTTATTTCAGTTACAACACGTATGCTGATGACTCGCAACTCCTATCTCCAGAGCTGCTCACGGATGAGGTTGCCTGATCTGTGGCTTTTGTCATAAAATTCAGGACCCGAAGAGCAAGAGGACACAGAGCAATTTCACATTGGCTTCACTTTCCCTCCTCTATTCCCCTCCTCTATTTCCTCTTCACCCTTATTTCCTCACTTAAGTATAAAATAATTCCACATTATTGTATGTATTTCCTGTCTTATTTTAAAATATCCAGCAGACACCTCAGTTTCAACATGTCCAAAACTGAATTCATCATCTTCCTCTAAAAACAAGTTTCTCCTCCTCCACTTCCTAGCACAGGAGACAGTAAAGAATCATCCTTAAAGCAGTTATTCCATCATTTGCCATACATTTCGACACAATGCTTGTTTACATATGCTTCACTAATTTTACCAATATCACTTGGTTCTCAGCAAACAAACCATCACAAAATACATGAATGCGTAAAAAAGAAAAAATATCTCCAAAGAAAGAAGTTATGACCCCAAACTGGCAAAGTTAACGTATCTACCCCGGGAGTATAATCCATATCACAAAGGGAAAATGCCCATCCAAGTAGAGCTTAGGGAGGAGCAGGTTTTCAGGGAAAAAATCTAGAGATGCCCATGAGCAATCCAAACGGAAACCTCCAGAAGGTAGTTGGATGCACTGGTCTGGAGTTGAAGGGGAAGCCCTCACTGGAAGTAATCAGTGTAGGCATCATTGCCACACAGATAATACCGAAAGCCATATTGCAAGCCTTTCTGACCACAACCCACCCCAAGAAATTCATTCCACCTAGCAGTTCCATGCCCAAATATATCGGACACAAAAGCTTCATGAACAGTACTTACCTCTGTTTTACATAATTCACCCTATTTTCTATTTCACTGTATCTGATTTTTTTCTTTTGAATGCTGAGTCTCAACCTACTAAATTGATTTCACACTGTTTAAAAAATACTGCTTCACATATGGTTTCTGTTTGGGATGATGACAATATTCTGGAAACAAGGTGGTGTTAGTTACTCAACATTGTGAATGTACTTAATGTAACTGAAGTGTATACTTAAAAATGGTTAAAATGGTAAGCTTTATCGTATCTGTATTTTACCACAAGAATAATATTAAAAAATGGTCCAGGGAGTATAAACAGAGAAGAGTTTCTAAGGCTTAAGCTCCGAGCCTCCATCATTCAGAGGAAGATAAGAAGATCCAACAGCGGAGACTGAGACAAAGCTGGGGGATAAAAAAGAAAACTAAGAGAGGGCAAGAAATCAGAAGCCAAGTGAGGAAAGGAAGAAGTCATCCATTGGAACAAATGTTGAGAGGTCTTATTAACATGAGGACTGAGAACTGACAACTGGATTTGACAGGACGGGGATATTGGCAGATTTGTGTCATTTAATGAGTAAGGATGAAAGCCTAACAAGACTAGATACAGGTGCTGAGGAAGTGGGGATAGTAAGGAAAGAGAACTCTTTCAAGGACTTTTGCTACAAAGGGGAACAGAAAACTGGGAGAAGTTGGAGGAATATGTAGAATGAAGGGAAGTTTTTCTCAAGATGGGAGATATAATCCCATATTTGTGTGTTGAATGAAATAATCCAGTCAAGGGGAAAGGGGAAAAACCTGATGATAAACAAGAAACTGTGTAACGATAAACATGTAAACATAAAATCTTCAAACACTGTGCCCAACAGAAGCAGGGGCAGTTTTTCTTTGTAGTGAGAAGGAAGGCGCACTCAGGGGACAATGCAGGTAGGCAGGCAGGAAGATCTGGTGGTATAAATTCTCTTCTGACAGCTTCTATTTTCATAGTAAAATAAATAAATAAATAAATAAATAATAAATAAAATTACGAGAATGAGGAAAAAGAATTGGGATGGTAAAAGTGTGAGAAAAAACTTATAACTGCTGCTTCAGAAAGTAGGAAAGAGAATAACCCAGGGAAATGAAGCAGAATTGGTGCAGGTACTGAGGCTGCACGCGAGGTCTGTAACCACATAGTGAAAGTAGGACCAGTCAGCATGGGGATGCATTTTTCTCCAGGGGTTACACACAGTCAGGTAGAGTAAGCAGGGGGTTGGAATGATCAGTGCTGGGGTTTTTCCATAGTACTGGGGAGGGAGGGGCAAGTTGGCTGATGATGTATATAAGACAGTGATTCAAGGAACAAACAATAAACCACATTCTAAGCTACTTAAGCATGAAGTAAATCTAAGTAAACAACAATAGAAACATTTTACTTGGCAACAATCAAAAATTTTATGGTTTCATTTAATGAAATTATCAACCCTCTTCTAAATGCTTAGTTTTCAAATGTTTTGACAATTGAGACAGCTTCCTCAGTTCAGTAAATGTTACCAACACAAACCCTGTTACACAGACCACAAGTTCTCTCTTTCACATCCAGTTCAAAAACAGCAGCGCAAGGTTCTCCTCTCAAAATCTCCTCTCTCAGCCACTTCTCACCACTTCTAACACTCCTACCCAGTGCTTGGCTTGCTTGGACCATTCCACTTCTGGACCCCTACCATCTATTTTTTCTTCTTTGAAGCCAAAGAACTTCAACACCGTACATCAAAGCATGCCCTTCCTTTTAACCATTCAATGACTCTTTCATATGTAGAAGAAAATCCAAACCCTGATCTTGACCTTGCAGGCCTAACCACCTTAACTCCCGGCTATGTCTCCAGTCTAACTTCCCACCTCTCTGCCCTGCTCACACCCAACCACACTGGCCTCGCTCACATTCCTACGTCTTGCCAAGCACATGCTCATCTTAGGACCTTCGTATTTGCTCCTCCCTGCAACCCCCTATCCTCAGATACACACATGGTTTACTGCCTCACTTCATTCAGGTCTGTGATAAATGTCAGTTCCTCACAGAGACCTTCCCTGCCCATCCAATAGAGGCTGGTGGGCCAATCTTTTTATCTCCTGTCCCTGTTCTACTTTTCTTCAAAGCACTTGTCACTTACATACTATTATAACCTTATTCCTCTGTCTCCCTCACTGCATTGTAAGCTCCATGAGGGAGGATCTGTTTTATTCACATTATGTCCCTAGACTAGTGAACTGTACATATAATAACAAATACTTATTGAATAAATGAATGTTTTTAAAATCTCTTTGTTCAAGTTTTAACATATATATTTGTACAGTAACACAAAACATAATTTTTAAATAAATATAAAGTATATTAGGGTTGCATGCTTAAACATTTTTTACCTAAGCGGCATGCAGTAAAAGAAAAAACAATGTTTGGCAATTATAGCTGTAACCACTAAAAAACCAGCACACATTCCTTGAGTCTGGTGTCGCAGAGAGCTTGTCTTTCTCAGGAGACTCTGGTATTATCCATATGTTCCTCACAAGACATGAAAACTCCTCATATGGGGTTAAGGCCCTGAACCAACTCTTCTGTCCCCTGTCCTTATGTTTCTCTGCAATATAAAATGCCAGATTCTGCTAGAAATGAATAGAGTGTATGTTCTGATACAAAGAAGGGCTGATTACTTGGTGGTCCTATACCACTGAGGACAATTGTTGCCTGTCTAGACATTTCATCCACTGAGGCTGCATTAGTGATAAAATAAATTATTATCCCAACTTCAGATGACAGTGTTGGTCTTCCTAAAATAATAAATCCTTTTAAGCAAATCCTGATACAGAATTAGATATTCCAGATCTCCTTTTTACAGGAACTCACGGTGGCAAATTTACTGAATATACCAAATGCTAATTCTCTCTCTCAAACTAAAGATAAAACTGTTTTTAACCAGGTAATATAAAAAGGAAAAGACTATGAGGAACATGGAGTTAATACTAGGAGTCACTGAAAACACTGCTAACCTTTAAAAGAAAATCTAACATAAGAAGTCTATCAATGAAACCCTATGTAAAATGACAATATTCCATTGTCCAGATACTGAAAAGATGATTGTCCTGACTTCCTTTCCAGGAAGAATTACATTATAAAAATATGCATCGTTTCTCATCAACTATTAAACAATCACATATGATAAAATTATAAGGCTGAGAGGAATTGTCAACATTAACACGAGACAAAACAGGCGGAGGTGAAAATCACAGTCGAGGGAAGAACACTCAGGTTCATAATAAGAATTGGAATAAACTGAATCAACAGCGTAATGCAGGTTTCACGGGTTAAGGTGTATTCCCAGCAATAACTTGATGTGTGCATTACACAGGGTAGGTGGGGTAACTGGACTGTCCATGCACAGTCTCGCTGAACAGGAAAAAGAAATGGAAGAGTATACTTTAATAGTGAAAATATCTCTTGCACAAGTAAAGAAGGACCAAAAAACTCTTTGGCCAAGATTCTGTATTTGGTAGTGGCAGCAGGAAGAGCTGTGAGAGAGTCCAGCCTACACGGTAACTTCTGAAGAAATCAGAAACAAAATAGGTTCCAAATTCCCACCATAACAGGACTCTGTGTGGAATTATAAGGAAGTGAGATGTAGGTTAAACAGAAGAATAAAGTATACCCAGAGCTCTAAAAGGTGCTATTTGTCTGTATGACAGGACAGGAGGGTGGAAAATTGACAGCCAGAGCTAAAGGCGACTGACTCTGAACTTACCTGTCTTCCCCTTTCCCTCCTGACCATGAGGGTAGGCTCTCTGGGTGTATGTGTCTCTCTCCCCCACGTCTGTATCCACAGCACTTAGAAGAGGACCTGACCACTCAATAAAAACATGTTGATGAATGCTCAAAGAAGAGTAAACGACCAAATCAAAAAGACAAAAAGAAAAAAAAGGCCGGGGCGGGGCGGGGGGTGGGCGGTAACAAGTGGGACTGCTTGGAGAATTCTCACAAACCAAAAATAAATGAAAAATTAAAGCCACAGCAAGGTTATCGGTAAAGCTCTTAAGTTTTCTCTCCCATCTCCAAAAACACAAGGCAAAGGAAGAGCAGAAACAATCCTGCAGAAACCAGTGCTCTACTTCTGTGCCCCACCAGGTACTCCTGCTCTACAAGGGGACGGAGCAGAGAATGGAGAAACTCAAGTTCTTCACCATTTCTCCAGAGGGGATCCCCCAACTAAGGGAGAAATTCAAGGCGAGCTTTGTCTCTCTTTTTGGTTCAGGGAACGGAACGAAACTGACACTCTGTGAAGCATCGCTCTCCTCCTGGCCTCTAGCAGGACTGGGGAGCTGGAGGGGCACCCAGGGAGGCGAAAGGCTCATTTCAGGCGACTGGAGCCCCGCAGCCGGGAGAAGGGGGCTCCGGGGTGGGAGTCTCGGGGCCCCGTCCCAGGCGCCCGCTTTACCCAGCTTGTCGGCAGCCTCTCCAGCACCGCGGCAGCTTCTCGTGGGAACGGCCCGCCACGGCCCAGGGCAGGCGGGAGCTCATCAGCTGCCGGGCCGCCTCCTCCGTTTCGAACTGACCGGTGAAGCCAGGGGCAGGCCGAGCCCACGGCGCCCGCGCCTCAGAGACGCCAGTAACGGGCAGTAACGGGCGCGTCAACCGCCTCCGCGTGGCCGCCGCAGTCTCCGCCGCCCGCGCATCCCTCTTCCCAAGTCCCGCGCGCGCCGCCACCACAGAGCCCCGCCCACGGCCGCGCGCGCGCCGCCACTGCGCCTCCGCGTCCGGCGTCTTCGCCGCGCTGCTGCCGGCGGCCGTGGCTCGGGCTGCGTGTCCGCTGCTGGGGATGGCGGGAGCACTCGCCACTGCCTAGTGGCCCATGCTCCGTCCCGTCGTTGGTCTGGCACAGCTCTGACGCCCCAGGCTTGGCATCTTCTAGCTCTCCCGAAGGCTGGAGGGGGCTCGGGCTCTGGGGTCTGGGGTCCGCCCTCCTAAGGCCGGGCTCCGCAGCGCCCTCTGTCGCAGCCCCGCCTCCACGCCTTGGTGCCTGTCATCTCCAGGACCCCCTTGGTGATGCAGGACACAGTTAATGGTGAAGCTCCTCCAGGAAGAAACTCCCAGAGCTGTCCTGCCTTTGAGCTGCGAAGTAGGGAGAATGGTGGCTCAGGACGTCCTCGAAATGCAAAAGAAATCAAAAGTTTCTCGAGCAGTGGTTTTTCACATGGTCAAAAACATTTTAACATAAATAAATGATTGAATAAGTACGTACATAATACATAAATGGGGGAGAAGAGACACATCTCCCAGTTCAGAGGCATTCCAAATAATCTGAGTTGTTAAGACCTTCTCCAGGAGAAGAGTTTCACTCCCTCCCCTTTGAATATAGGCTTTGCTTAGTGCCATACTCTTAAAGAGAAGCATGTGGAAAGGAGAGGAGGGCTGGGAAAAGGATAACTTTACAGTGGAGCAACCAAGTAAATACTACCTTGGCCAAATGATCAAGGTTAACATCATCAATAAATCATGTTAATAGTACACAGCCTTGATATGATGTGATAAGAATGATACTTCATCTCTGTGCGGTTCCTACGCCAAACCCAGAACCGCATTCTAACCATGTTGAATATTCTACAAAATACCTGCCCAGTACTCCTCAAACTGTCAAGGTCATGAAAAAGAAGGGCCATAGGAGAAACTGTTGCAGCAACCAAAGGAGCCTGAAGGGACAAGATGACTAAATGTAATGTGGTATACTGGATGCGACCCTGGGACAGAAAAAGGACATCAGAAAGGCTAGTGAAATCCAAAGTGTGTTTAGTTAATAACAAATGTACCAATGTTGGTTTCTTACATGTGACAAAGGTACCAAAGTAGAGTTGGATGTTAGCAGTAGGGAAAACTGGTGAGGAGCATAAAGAATGCTCTGTGTTATCTTTTCAACTTTTCTGTAAATCTAAAATGATTCTAAAATTTTAAATGTAACATAAAAGCATTTGTGTGCATTTGCCTCAGAAGCATGTACATATGTCATCTCATTTATATTCATCAAGCATTTCCAGAGAGCATACTATGTGTAAAACCCTGAAATATAGTGATTCCCTAATTGGGGGATAAATAGTTTAATTGCAGTACATGTGGCAAATGAGGAGAGGAACTATCTCTAGGGCAGAAGAAACAAGAGAAGCATGTGCTAGCTTACAGGCTCTTGGTGATGCCCAACTATGCCATGGACCCTGCGTGTGCAGTCATGGGTACAGTTCACTGAGGAGGAAGTCTCCCAAGGGAACTTGACTTTGATTTCAATTATTAGGGCTTAGGTATAGAAGGATTGAGAGAGGGGCAGGAATTTCTTTATTCATCCGATAAACATTCAGTGGGTGTATCATATGTACCAAGTCCAGAAACCAGGGCCACATTTTAAAGTTATATTAAAAAACACCAAGGAGGCACACAACAAGATTCAATATCCACTCCTGATTTTTAAACTCTCATAAAAATAGGAATAGACAGATGCTTTTTAAAATTATGAAAAATAATAGTCTTATTAAAAAGGTAAAGTCAATAATAAATACGTACCCACCACACAACTTGAGGAAAATATTCCATAGAGTGAGGCTTCTGGGTACCCATCCCTGAATACATTTCCTTCGCTACCCCCTAGGTGGCCACTTGCCTCAATTTGCTTTTATCATTCTTGTATATTTCTCCTTTAGCACATGTGCAAGAGAATATTTTAATATGTATCTAGGAATGAAAATAGTCCTAGAATATGCACATTTGAGATGTAATCAAAAAGCTCTCCAAAGCAAATGTACTGATTTACACTCTCAGCTGGATATGAGAATTCACTGTTGCTTCACATCTATGCCAACACTTTTTCTTGTCAGCTTTATAATTTTGGTCCATCTGGTGGGTATAAAATGGTACATGCTCAAGAATTTATTGAACTCCTACTTTGTGCTATGCACTAGGAATAAAATATTAAACATACTACAACAAATAAAGGCTCTGCCCTCATGAAATTTACATTCTAGTGCAGTAGACCATCAATATGATATGCATGTGTGCAAAAATATTTGCCCAAGAATGCTCACTGCAGCCTTGTGTGTAGAAGAATCTGAAACAACTGGAATATCCCAGGACTTGTTAAATAAAGCATGATATCCTATCCACTCAGCAGAAACTATACAGTTTAAAAGAATGAGGTAGGGAGATCAAGATGGCAGTGGAGTAGGACGCAGAGTTCAACTCCCTCCACAGAAACAATGAAAATATATCTACAAGTGGAATGATTCACACAGAACGGCTACTGAGTGCAGACAGAAGACCTCAGATATCTGGAAAAACAAGAAAACCTCCATGTAACTGGGTAGGGCCAAAGGAAAAAGAAAAAGAAGGAATTGGGATGGGGTCTGTGCCCCAGAGAGGGAGCTGTGAAGGAGGAAAGGTTCCCACACCTTGGTAAGGGTCCTCACCAGCCGAGAAATTAGACCGGACAGAGGGGTGAGTTTTGGAGCCTACAAAGGGGAGAGCACAACTGGGTTGTGTAAGGCCAGACTTGAGAGGAACCTGCACAGAGGATTGGCACTGCCACCCTGCTCTCCCTAACCTGAAATACTTCTGTGTTGGTGAGGATGGGAGTCTGGTACGGAAGCTCAGACTCCAAAGCTCAGTCCCATGGAGAGGACCAGGGTTACGTGTGGAAACAGCCTGAAGAGCTCGGTCCATGGCAACTGAGGGTGTATGATGAAGACGCCTGGGCCTGAAAGAGAGGCACGTCACCGTTATTGGGAGGCGTGCAAGGAGAGGGGCAGGATCACCATAAAGGCTTCTTTCCCTGTGAGGGCTCCCAGACAACAGGACTCTGCCTACAGGAGCTCTAGAAGCTGGCACTGGCTGCCTCTTCCAGGCCTGCGGGCAGATGGCAGGCCCCACCCCTGCTGACCTGGAAGGGCACAGACAGCTCCTGAAACTAGAAATGCCACCAGCAAGTCACAGGACCCATCCCTGCTGACCAGGAAGGGCACAGACATCTTACTCCACTGGGTATTCCACCTGTGCAGACCCTGCTGACCCAGAGAGGTGCATGGATCCAGCCACTGAGAATTCTGCCAGTGGGTCACAGGACCCACCCCCACGGACCAGGTAGGGCGCAGTTAGATCCAGCCACCTGCAATCCCACCAGCAGGCTGTAGGACCCATCCCTGCTGACCTGGAGGGCCGTGGATGGGAATTCTGCCAGCAGGCCTGAGAACCTGCCCACTGTCCCAGGAGGATGTGGATAAATCCCTCCACTAGGAAATCCATCAGCAGGTGCCAGGAGATGCCCTGCCATCCTGGGAGTGTGTAGAAACCTCTCACTACTAGGAAATATGCCAGTGGCTGCTGGGACACACCTTGCTATCCCAGAGGGGCATAGATAGCTCCGTTTAGTAGGAAATTCACCCACAGTAGGGTCTGGAACCACAGATTAGCCCCAGGGGCTATGTGACTAAAGAAGAAGAGATGAAACCTCTCCTCATGGCTGTGCAAAGTGTGGAGTCACACCTCCACTGATGGCTTTCTAAATTCAGCACCTGTGAAACATCTGAAAGGACAGAAAGTGCTCTTGCAGCTGGGACAGGTCTGGCTTTAGCAGCTGTGGGCTCTGTGGGCATGTAAACATGGGGGTCGGGCTGGACCAGAGTTCAAATTGCTTCCACAGCTCCCACAGCAGGTTCAAGTGCATGACAACTGCAGTACTGGGACCCAGCGTTAGTGGATCTGCATCACTGGCCAGGTGAAAACAATGTCTGAGTCATCAGAGCCAATTGCCAGCAAGCCCACAGTTAAGTTGCGGCCAAAAGCAGTGCCCAAAATGGTGTACTTTGTGAGCCCACACAACAGGTGAAAGGGGACACTGCACGTGAAAGGGGACACAACAGAGCACATTCACAGGTGAACATCTCCAAGGAGGAAAACTCAGTGGCTTCTCTTCCAGTAGCAGTGGTCCAACCCCACCTACCTTGCACTGCAGATCAGAATCACGGCTAAGAAACAGATCTGGGGGCCTCTACTGCAACAACTAGGGAGCAGACACCACCCCTGACAGGGCACTGACAATCACAGAACAAACGGGAGGCCCCACACAATATCTGCAGCAGGCTCTGATCACAATACCAATCAAATCTCCTATCAAGGGGATCACAGCACAAGCCTCTGGACCAACCTCACCCACCAGGGGGCAGACTCCAGAAGTGAGAGGAATTGCAATCCTGCAGCCTGTGGAAAGGAGACCACAAATACAGTAATTTTGACAAAATGAGATGACAAATATGTTGCAGATGAAGGAGCAAGATAAAAACTGATAAGAACAGCTAAATGAAGAGGAGATAAACAATCTGTCTAAGAAAATTCAGGGTAATGATAGTAAAGATGATCCAAGATCTCCAAAACAGAATGGAGGCACAGATCGAGAAGATGCAAGAAAAGTTTAACAAAGACCTAGAAAAACTAAAGAACAAACAAACACAGATGAACAAGACAATAACCAAAACAAAAAATACACTAAAAACATTCAATAGCAGAATAACAGAGGTCAAAGAACAGATAAGTGACTTGGAAGACAGAATCACAGAGAAATCTCTGCCACAGAACAGAAAAAAGAAAAAAGAATGAAAAGAAATGATGACTGTCTAAGAGACCTCAGGGACACATTAAAGGAACCAACATTCAAATTATAGGAGCCCAAAACAAGAAGAAAAAGAGAAAGGGCCTGAGAAAATATTTGAAGAGATCATAGTCGAAAACTTCCCTCACATGGGAAGGGAAATAGTCACCCACGTCCAAGAAGCATAGAGTTCCAAAAAGGATGAACCCAAGGATAAACACCAAGACACATATTAATCAAACTCACAAAAATTAGATACAAAGAAAAAATATTAAAAGCAACAAGGGAAAAGAACAAAAAACATACAAGGGAGTCTCTATAAGGTTATCAGCTGCTTTTTTAGCACAAACCCTGTAGGCCAGAAGGGAGTGGCAGGATATATTTAAAGTGATGAAAATGAAAATATTAATAACAAGAATACTCTATCCTGCAAGGCTTTCATTCAGATTCGACAGAGAAATCAAAAAAGTTTTACAAACAAGCAAAAGCTAGAGAATTCAGCACCATCAAACCAGCATGATGACAATTGCTAAAGGAAATTCTCTAGGCAAGAAACAGAAGAAAAAAGAACAAAAGAGAAAGAGAAGAAAAAAGACGTACAAAAACAAACCCAAAACAATTAAGAAAATGGCAATAGAAACATACATATCAATAATTACCTTAAACATAAGTGGATTAAATCCTCCAACCAAAAGACATAAACTGGCTGAATGGTTACAAAAACAAGACCTGTATATATGCTGTCTACAAGAGACCCACTTCAGACCTAGTGACACTTACAGACTGAAAGTGAGGGCATGGAAAAAGATATTCCATGCAAATGGAAATCAAAAGAAAGCTGGAGTAGCAATACTCATATCAGATAAAATAGACTTTAAAATAAAGACTGTCACAAGATACAAGGGAGGGTACTGCATAATGATCAAGGGAGGAATCCAAGAAAAACATATAAAAATTATAAATATTTATGCACCCAACATAGGAGCACCTCCATACATAAGGCAAATGCTAACAGCCATAAAAGGAGAAATCCACAGTAACATAATAATGGTAGGGGACTTTAACACCCCACTTACACCAGTAAACACATCATCCAGACAGAAAATAAATAAGGATCACAAGCTTTAAATGACACAATTGACCAGATAGACTTAATTGATATTTATAGGACATTCCACTTGAACGTGGAAGGTTATACTTTATTCACAAGTGCACATGGCACATTCTCCAGAATAGATCACGTTTTGGTTCACAAATCAAGCAAGCCTTGGAAAGTTTAAGAAAATTGAAGTCTTATCAAGCATGTTTTCTAAGCAAAACACTAAAAGATTAGAAATCGATTACTGGAAAAAAACTGTAAAAAACACAAACCTATGGAGGCTAAATAGTTTGCTGCTCAATAAGCAAGAGATTACTGAAGAAATCAAAGAAGACATTTTTAAAATACCTAGAAACAAATTACAATGAAAGGATGATGATCCAAAAGCCATGCAATGCAGCAAAAGCATTTCTAAGAGGGAAGTTTATAGCAATTCAAGCTCACCTCAAGAAACAAGAAAAATCTCAAATAAATAATCCTACCTTACACCTAAAGCAACTAGAAAAAGAACAACCAAAATTCAAAGTTACTAGAAGGAAAGGAATCATAAAGATCAGAGTGGAGATAAGTGAAATAGAAATAAAGAAAACAATAGCAAAGATCAATAAAACTAAAAAGTTGGTTTTTTGAGAAGATAAACAAAATTGATAATCCTTTAGCCAGACTCATCAAGAAATGAGATAGGACTCAAATCAATAAAATTACTAATGAAAAAGGAGAAATTACAACTATGCTGCAGAAATACAAATGATCATAAGAGACTACTATAAGTATATATATAGGGACAACCTGGAGGAATGGACAAATTCTTGGAAAAGTACAGCTTTCCAAGACTGAACCAGGAAGAACTGGAAAGCATAAACAGACCTATCACAAGTAATAAAATCGAAACTGTAAATAAAAATCTTCCAACAAACAGAAGTCCAGGATCAGATGGCTTCACAGGTGAAGTCTCTCAAATACTTAGAAAAGAGTTAACACCTATCTTTCTCAAACTCTTCCAAGAAGTTGCAGAGGGAGGAACATTCCCAAACTTGTCCTATGAGGCCCCCATCACCCTGATACCAAAACAAAATACACAAAAAGGAAAATGGCAGACCAATATCAGTGATGACCGTAGATGTAGAAATACTCAACAAAATACTAGCAAACAAAATTCAATGACACATTAAAAAGATCGGATAGAAGGATTCTTTGACATATGCACATCAATCAATGTGATACACCATATTCACAAATTAAATAATAAAAACTATATGATCATCTCAATAGATGCAGAAAAAGCTTTGGACAGAATTCAACACTGTTTTATGATAAAAACTCTCCAGAAAGTGGGCATAGAGGGAACCTATCTCAACGTAATAATGGCCATATAAAACAAACCCACAGCAAACATCATTCTCAATAGTTAGAAACTGAAAGCATTTGCTCTAAGATCAGGAACATGACAAAGATGTCCATTCTTGCCACTATTATTCAGTATAGTTTTGGAAGTCCTAGCCATGGCAATCAGAGAAGAAAAAGAAATAAAAGAATACAAATTGAGAAAGAAGAAGTAAAACTGTCACTCTTTGCAGATGACATGACACTATACATAAAATATCATAAAACTGCTACCAGAAAACTACTAGAGCTAATCAGTGAATTTTGTAAAGTTGCAGGACACAAATTTAATACACAGAAATCTCTTGCAGTTCTATACACTAACAATGAAAGATCAGAAACAGAAATTAAGGAAACAATCCCATTCACCATTGCAACAAAAAGAATAAAATACCTAGGATAAACCTAATTAAGGAGGTAAAAGACCTGTACTCAGAAAACTATAAGACACTAATGAAAGAAATCAAAGATGACACAAACAGATGGAGGGACATACCATGTTCTTCGATTAGAAGAATTAACATTGTGAAAATGACTATATAACCAAAAGCAATGTACAGATTCAGTGCAATCCCTATCAAATTAGCAATGGCATTTTTCACAGAATTAGAATAAAAAATTTACAATTTGTATGGAAACACAAAAGACCCAAACAGCCAAAGTAATCTTGAGAAAGAAAAAGGGAGCTGGAGGAGTCAGGCTCCCTGACTTCAGACTATACTACAAAGCTATAGTAATCAAGACAGTATAGTACTGGCACAAAACAGAAATATAGATCAATGGCATAGTATAGAAAGCCCAGAGATAAACCCACACATCTATGGTCACCTAATCTATGACAAAGTAGGAAAGAATATACAATGGAGAAAAGACAATGTCTTCAATAAGAAGTTTTCACTGGACAGCTACATGTACAAGAATGAAATTAGAATGTTCTTTAAAATCATACACAAAAATATAAGCAGAACACTCTTTGACATAAATCGCAGAAAGATCTTTTTTGATCCACCTCCTAGAGAGAGTAATGAAAATAAAAACAATAATAAACAGGTGAGATCTAATTAAACTTAAAAGCATTTGCACAGCAAAGGAAACCATAAACAATACAAAAAGACAACTCTCAGAATGGGAGAAAATATTTGCAAATGAAGCAACAGACAAGGAATTAATCTCCAACATAAAGAAACAGCTCATGCAGCTCAGTATTGACAAAAAAAAAAAAAAAATCAAAAAATGGGGGGAAGATCTAAATAGACCTTTTGCCAGAGAAGACATACACATGGCCAACAAACACATGAAAAGATGCTCAACATCACTAATCATTAGAGAAATGAAAATCAAAACTACAATGAGTTATCACCTCACATCAGTCAGAATGGCCATCAACAAAAAATCTACGAACAAAAAATGCTGGAGAGAGTGTGAAGAAAAGGGAGCCCTCCTGTACAATTGGCCCACCAAATGTAAATTGGTACAGTCATTATGGAGAATAGAATGGAGATTTATTTAAAACCTAAAAATAGAGCTACCATATGATCCAGCAATCCCACTCCTATGCATACATCTGGAGAAAACCATAATTCAAAAGGATGCACATCTCCTAATGTCATGGAGGCATTATTTACAATAGCCAGGACATGGAAGCAACCTAAATGTCCATTGACAGAGGAGTTGATAAAGAACTTGTGGTACATATATACAATGGAACATTAGCCATAAAAAGGACCGAAACTGTGCCATTTTCAAAGATGTAGATGGACCTAAAGATTGTCATACAGAGTGAGGAAAGAGAAAAACAAATATCACATAACATCACTTATATGTGGAATCTAGAAAATGGTACAGGTGAACTTATTGTCAAAGCAGAAACAGAGTCACACATGTAGAGAACAACGTTATGGTTACCAAGTAGGGAAGGGGGGGTAGGATGAATTGGGTGATTGGGATTGTCAAGTATACACTACTATGTATACAATAGATAACTAATGAGAACCTACTGTTTTGCACTGGGACCCCTGCTCAGTGATCTGTGATCACCTAAATGGGAAGGAAACCTAAAAAAGAGTGGATCTATGTATACTTACAGCTGATTCCCTTTGCTGTACAGCAGAAACTACCACAACACTAAAGCAACTATATTCCAATAAAAATTAATTTTAAAAAAAAGAATGAAGTAGATTTACGTATACTGGAATGGAAAATTAATCAAGATATATCAAAACTGAAAAGAACAAGATTCCTAACAATAAGAGAGCATAAATCCTTTATTTAAGGTGAAAAAGATATATATACATACAGATATATATATATATATACACACACACACATATATATGCATACAAAATGTTGGGAAGACTACATGATAAATCTTAATAAAACAACAGCTGTACAATGCTTAAAAACATGCCTTACACATATTAAATATTCAATAAATGTTAGCTCATAATAGTAGTAATAGCAGTTCAGATAATTATTGAGAATTGGGTCTGTATGAAAAACCAGAGAGGAGAGGGACTTGTACTTCTTACTTTTTTACCTTTTTATGGTGTCTAAACTTTTGACCTTTTCAACAATAAGGATGTATTACTTTTATAATCAAAATTTTTAAAAAGGAGCAGGAGCTGGCTCTTGCAGAAGGGGCAACCCCGGATCATGGGCTGTCCTGCCACTGAGGCCAGGCTCCTGGCACCTCCACCAGGGCACCTTTTTTGATCCATTGTAATACACAACAATATTAACGAATCTCACAAACACAGGCAAAGAAAGAGTACATCTGTATGATTCCATTTATTTGAATTTCAAAATCAGGCAAAACCATTTTGTGGCGACAGGAATCTTGGAAGGATTTGCTCTTGTATTGAGCAGACTCAGAAGGTCAGGCTGTTCTTGAAGTAATCCTTTATCTCAGGGGTCCCCAACCCCTGGGCCACGGACCGGTACCAGTCTGTGGCCTCTGAAGAACCAAGCCACATACCAGGAGGTGAGTAGAGGGTAAACAAGCGAAGCTTCATCTGCCGCTTGCCATCGCTCCCCATCACTCGCATTACTGAACCAACAACCCCCATATCCATGGAAAAACCGTCTTCCATGAAACAGGTCCCTGGTGCCAAAATGTTTGGGGACCACTGCTCTGTCTGAAGGATTTCCAAGGAATTCCTTCACTCCAGGGACCAGCAGAGAGGTTCATTTCAACCCCAAAGACAGTATCAAGAAGGGAAGATGCCTCTTCTTACCAGAGAAGATAAGTTGACTTGTGGACAAGGCTGCTGGTGATCATCTTCACAAAGCCACAGTCCCAGCCCTCTGAGGCTCAGGGGTGAAGGGTAGGAAGTTGGCGGAGGGATCGAGAAGGGAGAATTCCTGGAACATCAGCTGTGAGTGGCTGCTAGGTAACAAAGTTTTTCTCCTTGACAAAATCTCTCCAGGCTCCTCTGAGCTCTCTTCACAACTAGACCTCACCCTTGGCTTATAAAGACTTGAACAAACACTAGCCTAGTTTATAACAGCTCAAGGATGCAACCCAACCCTAGGATGACACTAATTTCCCTTAAAGTGCCTGCCAGAGAAAACTCAAGGCTGCCAAAATAATTTACCATCTGTTCCAGCCAACACCTGAAGACAGGGCTTCTGTCTGCCAGCCTCTGTGGGAGGGTAGGAGCCTAACTTCACTAATTAGCAAGCCCAGAATGGTAACACACGGACCAACCATTTGCAACTTTTTGTAATTTTTCACTTCGCTGACTCCACTGAGCCCCTGCTCACCTCCCTCGCTATTCCCTCCTCCTCTCTTTAAAATGTCCAGACACCTCTGTTGAGTTCAGTTCTCACTGGACTCTTTTCCCTATTGCAACAATATATTACTGATTAAAATGTGTGCTTACACGTTGTCTGGCTTTGTTTTTCTTTTGACCCAGTAAATCAGAAAGAGACAAAGATAGGAGCACTGAGGCACTTCTGAGGGTCCATTTGAAGTTGGTAGAAAGAAGAAAACCAAACTTGCACCATGCAGGTCGGGCTGCAGCACTCTGGGGCCCAGCAGGCAGAGAGTAGACATGGACATGACCCACCTGAGGACATGGTGTGGCAGTTATGGCTAAATGTGAAGGGGGAGGAGGATGGGGAGTCACTTAGAAGTGCTTTTGATTGCCAGAATTACTTGCTGAGCTCTGATGGGTAATGCCATGCCTCTAAATATAACCAAAAAGCAAGGAAAGCAGCTAATCCAAGCCCAAAATTCCCTCATGGGCTACCACCTTTAGAACACATTGTGGTCTGAGCACACTGAAAGCTGCAAAATGGTACAACACAGGCCCATCTCCTGATACCCAGTCTTTCTACCAACCTCTGCCCATCCTGCTGGAATGACTCAGTGAAAAGGAATTCTTCTAGGTTGATTTCATAGGACAGCAACAGAAGCGAAGTCCTTTTTTGCCAGATAAGGTATCTATTTCTCTCTTTTTCCTTCCCTTCTCCTTTGTGTATAATTTTCTTCTTTTTTCCTACTGTTAAACTAAAAATCTGTTTGTTAATGAAAGGTTCTTTGTACAAATCCTCAAAAATCTGTGCTGTACTATTTTTTATAAACGAGGTAGCCAATGGTGCAATGAGGCTCATGAAAGCCAGTTATTTAAATTTTCAGGAAATCTGTGGGCCAGTCGAAGTCACATTGGTAACTTGAAACCAACCATGGTGGGAGTAATGTGCACCATGGAATTTGCCAAACATTACCACTCAGGACTTTTCCCGCAGGGAGCTGATTGTGAATACTGAGCAGCACTGCACTAGAGGCATTGGTAAAAAAGAGAAAGAATCAAGCATTGTGTAGAAAGCAAGAGAGTTTGAAAAAAGCTCCTTGATAAAATCAAAAATCGGTTTAATAGAAAGAAGAATCTCTTTTTCCTGACCCTGTCAATGATTCATTTTGTTACAGGCAAATTATTCAACCTCTGGTTTCTGGGTTTCCTTTGGGTAAAAAAGACTTTAGACACTGCTGTTGCTGCCGGGAGTTAGGGACTTCACTGTATTAAGCTGTTGTGAACAGAAGCTCTCCAGTCAACCTTTGAGCCTTGTATGACAAAGATCAAATTTTGAAACACTATTCTATTAGGAAACCCTACACACCACACTGCCAGTTTCCTAGTAAGATGGGCAGTTAGACACAATATTCATTTTGCGTTTCTAGTGGACTCACAGTAATAATAGCGACCTGTTATGCACCAATTAGATGCCAGACACTTTACAAATATTTACAGCTCTACAAGTTACACATTTAACTCTCATACTGTTAGTAAACTGAATTTGGGTCTGCTTGCCCATGTGCAGCAAAGCCAATCCACTGACACAGTATTATTTGTGAAGGAAAGTACAGTGTTTATTGCAGGGCACCAAACGTGAATGGGCAGCTAATGCTCAAAAGACCCAAACTCTCCCATGGCTTTCAGGGCAGGGTTTTGAAAAGCAACATCTGGGGTGAGAGTTGCAAGTCATGGACTTTCTTCTGATTGGTTGGTGTTGAGATAACAGGGCAATGTTTTGGGAATCTTAATTATCAGCTTTTTGGTTCCAACCAGTCTGGGGTCACCATCCTCCGCCTGGATGAGGGCCTTCATTTCTGCAGAATAACTCAAAGATAGTCATGAGATTGTTATGTATATCCCTAGAACTAGGACTCTGTTTTATCACTAAAGTATTGTTTAAGGTATCAGTTTTCTTGCTGGACTGCTTTTCATTTTTCACTGTGCTCCCTCACTTCCATAATTAGTGATGGCTTGAATTTGCTCTTTGAAACTCAGGGAAGGCCTAGGAGAAGAAAGCCTTCTTTCTACAAACCAGAAAGAAAGGACACAGAGGGGGTTTTGCATCCTGGGAGGCCCCACAGGGTCCTGCTCACTTTCCATATTAGAAATGAAGGCTAAAGGACTTAAACAACTCATGCCACCAAACCCAAATGCATAACTGACACAGCAAGGATTTGAACGCAGGTCTCTCTGGTTTCAAAGCCTTACCATTTTCACTATAGCAAAATGCCTCTTTTCTACAGGAATTTCCTCCTTTTTTAAACCAGTAGTTGTTGTCCAGAAAATAATTTCAAACTATCAGTGTATCAGATTCAAAGTTATTAAATAATTAGCAAAAATTGCATTCTTGCATTGAATGAGACTAAAGAAATAGAAAACTAGTATTTCTATAGTGTCTCTGATCTGTTTTTACTCAACACTTCTGACATCAGGAACCAATTCTCCAACAGTCCAGATACCACTGGGTATCCTACAATTCAGTTAAATTCTAACACTGACTACCTGGAGTTAGAGCAAACCCCACAGATGAAGCGCTCTGTCCTCAAAGATTGCCCCCCCTCCCACTTCAGAGGCCAACTGCAAGTCCTGGGCCTCCTGTACTTTTGGACTGATAGGCTATAAATTGCGGGTTCCCTGACCCCCTCCTTAGGTTTGATAGTTTACTGTAGTGGCTCACAGAAGCCAGGGAAACACATTACTTATTACCAATTTATTACAAAGGATATGGTAAAAGATACAAATGAACAGTCAGAGGCGAGGGAGATCCATGAAATGAATTCTGGAAGAGTCTAGAACACAAGAACTTCTATTCCCATGGTGTTGGAGTGAGCTACCGTCCTGGCAGGTGGATACATTAACCAACCTGGAAGCACGATTGATGAAATCTTTGGTGGGTAACCGGGAAATTCCAAGCGTCTAACAATGTGGTTGGTTCCTCTGGCATCAAGGCCCCAATCTGAAGCTATCTAAGAGCCCACAAAGAATCATCTCATTAGTATAAGCTTAGGTGTGGTTGTAGGGTGCTTCTTACAAATAATAAAACACACTCCTCTCTCCCTCATCACTAAGAAAACTACAAGGGTGGTTTTAGGAGTACTGTGTCAGGAGCCAGGGAAGAGCAGATATATATTCCTTATTATATCAGAAGATCACAAGTCACAGGTACTTTTCAAACTGCCAGGGTCAGGACTAGGGAGGCTCACTTGGCCTTGAGTGCAAAATTTCAGGAGTCATCAAAAAATGCAATGATCAAGATAAACAATTTTGTCAGATTTCTCCACTGTGAAGTTACTCTTGTTTTTAAAACATTTTTACTTTATCTTGAAGTATAGTGGATTTACAGTGTTGTGTTAGTTTCAGGTATACAGCAAAGTGATTCAGCTATACATAAATACATATATATAAATATATATATAAATCTCTTCTCTTTCAGATTCTTTTCCATTACAAGTTATCACAAGATATTAAATATAGTTCCCTGTGGTATCCAGTAGACCCTTGAGGGTTATCTATTTCATATATAACAGTGTGTATATGTTAATCCCAAACTCCTAATTTTTCCTTCCCCTCTTCCACTTTGTTATCCATAATTTTGTCTTCTATGTCTGTTAGTCTATTTCTGTTTTGTAAATAAGTTCATTTGTATCATTTTTTAAGATTCCATATATAAGCATTATCATATGATATTTATCTTTCTCTGACTTCATTTAGTATGATAATCTCTAGGTCCATCCATCTTGCTGCAAATGGCATTATTTCATTCCTTTTTATGGCTGAGTAATATTCCATTGTACATATATACCACATCTTCTTCACCCATTCATCTGTCAATGGACATTTAGGTTGCTTCTATGATTTGGCTACTGTACATAGTGCTGCTATAAACATTGGAGTGAGTGTATCTTTTTGAAATAGAGTTTTCTCTGGAGATTCTGACTCATATTTTATGTGGCAGAGGAGGATTTCCACAAGACATTGAGGCACTGTTTGAAATTGTTCAACTTTCAGTACTGCCTCACTATAGAAAGAGTGATATTTTAATAAACCTTAGCAAGAGGAAATAGAATCATGTCTTTAAGATACATTTACATTAAATTCTTTTTCCCCCAATGTTTGTTTTGAAATCTCTCAAACCTACTGAAAAATAATAATACAAGGAACACCTGCATTCATAAGTTAACATTCTGCCACTTTTCCCTCTAGTCTCATGTATATATTTTTGTTTTCTCATTTGAAAGTAAGTTGCAGACACAGCAAATTTCACCTCTAAATTTTCCAGCATTTATTTCCTGAGAGTGAAGATATTCTCCTATGTAACCGTACACCATTACCACACCCCCAAAATGTAACATTGTTACAATAATATTAGCTAATATTTGGGACATATTGAAATTTCAAATTGTCCCCTAATGTCTCATAAGAGTTTTTTAAAATTCAGGATCCAATTGAAGATCATGCATTGTGTTTGGCTGTCATCTCTCTTCAATCTCCTTGAATCTAAAAAATTCACCTCACCTTTTTTTTCATCTTTCATGATAGTGTCATTTTGCAGGAGTCCAGATCAGTTGTCATGCAGAATGTCACACAATCTGGATTTGTCTGATTATATCCTCCAGACTGGACTCAGGTAAACATTTTTGGCAAGTACACTGTGTTGGTGATTTTGGTAGGCAGGAGTCTAAGATGATCCAAATGTCCCTTGCTGTAGAATACTTTCCTCCCCTTGTGTGTCGGCAGAACCTGCTATCACTCCTATGGTTACGTTGCCTTACATGGCAAATCAGTTGACTTTAAGATAGATCATCCAAGTGGGCCCAACTTAAACACACGAGACTTTTAAATCAGAGATGGGGAAACCAAAGATCTGAATCACTAGAAAGATTTGATGTGGAGTTGCTGGCCTGAAGACAGAGGAGCTGAGAGCAGCTCCTGGCTGACAGCCTGCAAGGAAACAGGGACACCTCAGTTTTGCAACCATACAGAGCTGAACTCTGCCAACAAGAAGTATGAGTTTAGAAGCCGACTTTCCCCAGAGCCTCCAGGCAAAATCTCAGCCTGCATCACACCTTGATTTCTGTCTTTTCATGTCCTAAGCAGAGGACCCAGGCAGGCTGTGCCAGACTTCTGCCCTGAGAATCCCGGGTTAATAGATGGATGTTGCCTTTAGCTGCTAAATTTGTGATAATTTGTTATGCAGCCAGAGAAGACTAGTCCAGCAATGTTATCTGTTTGTGGTGCCATTGCAACATATCAAAAGGAAGATAATGTCAATTTGTCTCATTACTGATAAATTATACCTTGCTTAAGGAAAACCATTTCCTTTGAAATCAAGAAATAATCTGGGGGGGGAGGAGTCAAGGAAGGGAGGGAATACGGGGATATGTGTATAAAAACAGATGATTGAACCTGGTGTACCCCCCCCCAAAAAATAAAAAAAGAAATAATCTGTTATGTAAAACTATCTTATTCCCCCAACAATCTTTCTCCTTTCACTCAATAGTTGTGATGAACATTCTTGCACATATTCCTAATTGCTTGTGTGTCCTCATGTCTCTTGGATAGATATCTAGGGGTGCAATGCTGAGTTAAAAGGTTGGTATATGTTTAGTTATAGTAGAGACTGCTAAGCGGTTTTCAAAAGTGGCTATTTCAGGTAACACTCCAACCAGTAACTTAAGAGAATGTTCCAGTTGCTCCCTAGCCTCACCAACATGTGATATTGTCAGCCTTTAAAATTTTTAAGCCATTCTAGTTGGTATATAGTGGCATTTCATTGTGTTTTTCATTTGTCCTTACCTGATAATGCTATAGATCACCTTTTCATATATTTATTGGTCATTTGCTAAGAGCAGTTATTTCCTCTCTTGTGAAGAACCAGTTCAAGTATTCCCTTTCCCCACCTTTTTCGTCTTATTGCTGATGTTAAGTTTGAGCACTTGGTTAAGTGATATCTGCCTTATTTCTCCACTTGAAAGTTTCCTTTTCCCCTTTGTCATGGGTAAGTGATCGGTGGGGAGAGACTTGGAGACTCTATGAACATCTGGTTTGATGGTATTACCATCCATTGATGATCTTTGCCTGGATAAACTATAGCAGTGGTTGTACAAAGGGTAGTTGTATTTTTTCATTTCTTATTTTCTTTATTTTGATCCTCTCTCTTTTCTTTTTTGGTGAGCCTGGCCAGGGGTTTGTTGATATTGTTTATCCAGCTCTTGGTTTTATTGATTTTTTTCTATTTTTTAAATCTCTTATTCATTTCCTGTCTGATCTTTATTATTTCCTTTCTTTTGCTGTTCATGGTTTGTTTGCTCTTCTAATTCTTTTGGGGGGTAGTTTAGGTCATTTACTTGAGATTTTTCTTGTTTTTGAGGAAGACCTGTATCACTATGAACTCCCCTCTTAGGACTGCTTTTGCTGCATCACATGGATTTCATATGGTTGTGATTTCATTGTCATTTGTCTCAAGGTATTTTTAAATTTCCTCTTTGATTTCATCGTAGACCCATTGGTTTTTTAGTAGCCCGTTATTTAGATCAACTCTATTTTTGAAGGGCCTCTGTTTCTAATTTTTTAGCCAGTTTTTAAGTTGGGTGGTATGTCTTTCTCTAGGTGACTTGCAGGAGTTCTTTAGTCATGACAGAAGTCCTTTGTCAGAGATGTAAAACCAAAATGTCTCCCTGTCTATGGCTTTCATTTTCACTATCTTAACAGTATCTTTCCTTGAACAGAATTTCTTAATGCTAATGCAGCTCAACTTATCATTTTTTTAAGGTTACTGTCTTTTGTGTTCTGTTTAAGGAAACTTGGCCTCCTTCAAATCTATGTGCTCTTCTAAAACTGTATTGTTTTACTGTACACATGCAGGTCTGTGATCCAGCTTAACTGTTTGTATGTGTGTTTGTGTCTGAGGTGAAGTGTCAACATTTATTTTTTATACAAATATCCAATGATTCCATTGACACTTACTAAAACAAACATGGTTAAATTTATTAAAAATGCAGCACCTGAAAAAATTAATGAGCCAATAGGTAAGATTTGAATACTGAATATTTGGTGATATTAAAGTTATTGATGTGATTTTTCTTAAGTGTGACAATGGTATTGGGTATAAAAACTTTTCAATCTTATCTTTTAGAAATACTTACTGAATTTTTTTACATATAAAATGATATGATTTCTGGGTTGGCTTCAAAATAATGCAGAATATGTATTGGCATCACAAGTTAAAAGTTATTTACCAACAGTGGAATAGTTAAATAGTTATTTCTTCTAACCTGGATAAACTTCTTATGAAAATTAACACATTCCCAAAATGAGTAAGAAGGATTAACATGTCCAATCGAATAACACATACTGATCTTACCACATATTGTCTACAGCCAATTACACACTCACATCTCACTCTCAGACACATTCTTTCTGGTGTTCCCATCTGTTGCCTGCACAGATGTGTACTTGTATCCATCTGAGTACAATTAGGAGAGAGAAAACGTAATCTTTTTTTTTTATTGGGGTAGAGTTATTTTACAATGTTGTGGTAGTTTCTACTGTACAATGAAGTGAAGCAGGGTTCCCTGTGCTATACAGCAGGTTCTCATTAGGTATCTATTTCACACATAGTGTATATATGTCAATCCCAATCTCCCAATTCAAACCACCCCCCTTTTTCCCTGCTTGGTGTCCATACATTTGTTCTCTACCTCTGTGTTTCTATTTCTGCCTTGCAAACCATCACAGGTAGTCTTAACATGAAAAGTCATTAGCTACAACAGGGGATGACAATAATGAGGAATTGACTAGTAAGAAATAAAGAGAACCCTAAAAGTATAGAAGGAGCAGATATCAGGACCAGCCAGTACCCATAGGAAGAGAAGGAGCATCCAAGAAAGAACACCACCCATACACCTCCCATCACCTCCTACCAGGGCTGAGGTCCAGACCTGTGCAGGTGTGACTCACTGAATAGTGGGAAAGTTATGGTGGTGCCAGGCAGTGGAAGTTTCTGGAAAGCTGCCCTCTAAGGTGTGAAGGAAAGTTGTTCAGGCAGTTTTCCTGATCACTAGAGGTACTCTGCTATGAAACTGCACGTGGGTGTTGGGGATACCCAGGAGGGGATAGGGGAGATGGGGTCTTCTGCCTGCTGCTGGCTGCAGGGCAAGGAGGATGCTGAACGTCAGTACACGTGTGAGCGCTGTAGGAGCCTGGTGCAGGAGGTCCTCACAGCTGCAGGAAATTGCTGCACAAGCACACTGGGACCAGGAAGCAGAGAAACCTCTTTTCCTTCTGCAATGTCTCTCTGGCGCCCTCTATTGACAGAACTTCAGCGCCAGCTCCATAGGAAAAGTTAATTAAAGCCCAGGATCCGTTTTCACACTCTAGTCCAAAAAGTTTGAATACTTTGGTGCTGAGAGTCACTAAATCCATAAGTGACATAAAACCTAAGATAATGACTTTATGCTAGGGCAATCCTTACTTAGATTAAAACTTAGATGTAGATGTAGAAGAAATAAAGCAACCAATCATTATTTAACACCTTTTATGTGCTGTGTTTAGATTTGAATCAAATGGAGATTGAGCAGTACTGTGATATGATGGGAGCAGTTCTACCACATGTGGATACTTAGATACTTAAAATCATTGTGCAGGAAAGTTTACTTTCACCCTCAAAGAAATTAAATTTAAAATTACTTCATTGTACCATTTCACACCTACTGGCAAAAACAAATAAGATGATAAAACCCACTACTGCTCAGGTATTGAACAGAGACACATGCAAACATTGTTGGCATCTTTAGTTTATTTCAGGGGTTCAGGAGAAAAATTTGAAAAGAACTCTAAAATAATCACATCCTTTTATCAGTAATGCAATACCACTGATTATAATATAATTTTAAGGCAATGATTCAAAATAAAGATTTATCTGTACAATGTTTATGGTAGTATTATAATTAATAATTATATTAAATATTACATGTCAATATATAGTCTTATAATAATAATACTTATACATCACATTAATAAAATTAATATTATGCATATTATAAATTAATGAGATTAATAATTATAAGAATTTTTAAAGTAGAATGCCCACGTTTAATAAATAGAGAATGGCTATGTAACTGAAGGTATAGTGACATGATAGTCTATAATCTCCCCAGTTTGAGATGATAATCGTGACAACTATATGGAAGCTTAGAAACATGAAGAAGAAATTAGGCAAAATTCAAAAAATGAAGCAGAAAAATGTTTACATACCACAATTATAAATATGGGGGAAATTGTTTTGTACATCAGACAATGAAAATTATCATTTTCGCGGGAGAGTCAAAAATGATCCCCACTCTGGCTGTAGTGCAGATAATTTTTGACTCACCTTCATCCTAAAAAGCACGGAACTCCACACTTATAGTGGTGAGCTTCATGATGTGTAATTATATTTCACTTTTTTAAAAAATTTACATGATATTACAGAGATATGTAAGACATTTCTATGGTAAGGCAAGGAGATATTTTTGCTTATAGTTTCTTCCAAAGTGGTTTAAATGCGAATGTTTTTAAGTTTAAAAAAAGTTGGATTCCTAATCTCTGCCCTACTTCTTGTAGTAGGTCAAAGATATTCTCGTCACCACACAGCCCTCAACAGGGTCCCTCTGAGCTTATAAAGGGGCTTCTCCCATGGGGTGAGAAGTCAGCCTGTAGACACTGAGCTGGAGTCCTGCTGTGAGAAGCATTCCCTGAGCCTGAGTCAGGCATTCAGAGAGGCAGTGGCCCTTCAGACTCCTAAGGGTTCATTCTATTGTTAAAAGGATAGACGTCATGTTCTGTGTGGGTGTGGTGTTTTTTGGCATTTGGTTTTTGTTTTTTTCAGCCACTATAAGAATCAATAAGCAAGATGAAATTCAGAGCAAAAAAAAAAAGGAAAGAAATAAGGAAAAATTAACAAAAGAGAGAAGGAAGGAAAGAGGAAGAGGGAAGGGGTCTGATGCGTCACATAGGCAGCTGGAGACAAGACAGAACAGGAGGAACTCTCCTCTGCCAGGTCTTAAAGAAAATGCCTCTACAGCGTTCACTCCAGCAAGACAGCAGTGTCCTTTCTCATTCCCATTCAAGAAGGATCCTAAAGATCACCCTATGTGGGGGCCTGGCTGGGCTCAGGTGTTTTACTCCTTTCCCTAATCTTGAACTCAACCACCACCTGATCACCACAGGGCCTGGGGATCCTTCCTCTGTCCTCCTTCTGCTCTCCTAAAGTGTTTCCTCTGCAAGTCCCGCCCCAGGATCTTAGTGCTCTTTTTGCACATGCGACCACTGAGCCCTGTCTCTGAGTTCTTATTTACAAAGCCAAGACATGGAAGCAAGGCAAGTGTCTATCAACAGATGAATGGATAAAGAAGATGCGATATATATGTATGCAAATATAAAAAATGGAATATCACCCAGCCTTAAAAAAGAATTAAACACTGTCATTTGCAGCAACATGGATAGACCTAGAGAATCTTATGCTTAGTGAAATAAGTCAGGGAAACAAAAATACTGAAAGACATCACAAGTGAAATTTATAGAATAAAACTAACAAACGTATATAGCAAAACAAAAGCACACACAGATATAGAACATAAACTAGTTGTTACTAATGGGGAGAGGGGAGGGGGGAGGGGCAAGATAAGGGTATGGGATTAAGAGACACGAACAACTGTGTATAAAATATAAGCAACAAGAATATAGTGTACAGCACAGGGTATTATAGCCATTAATTTCTAACCACTTTTAACGGAGTATAACCTATAAAAGTACTGAATCACTATGCCGGACATCAATTATAACTCAATAAAATAAATCAATAAAGCAAACCAACGAAACTGGCCATGTTCTTAAGTGAAGGAGTATTTTCATTTCACTGAGAAATTCATACACAAAGTTCAGTTTTCTGTTTAGAAAGAGTTGTCAGTTATAAAAAGGCATGATGTTATTAGAGAAATATTTGGTAACACTGTATGTATTTATGCAGTCTTCAAGCTTTTGAAAAGAAATAATCTTCCAACCAAACCAAAGAAAATTACATTTTGAAAATTAATTTGTGGAACAGGATCTCTTAAGCATCAATAAACTCGTGTAAACTATAACTACTTTGGAGAACTCCTCTTTGCACGTCAGAAAAAGTTAATGTTTATTACAATCTTCTTTTCCTTTAAGTGTAAGTGACATAAACTTATGCACATCCTTAAATATTTGTTAGGTGGTGCAATATAAAATTGAAACTGAAAAAATGTAAAGTTATGGGAATTATTACTGATAACTATCTTATTTAGTTTTATTTACTATTTCAAAATGAATTTGATAGTAATTATTTTAAAAGTTTATATTTTAATTTTTATCACTGAGAAAGACTTTATTTTATTTATTTAATATCTATCAATTAAATATTTCCTATTACT
This sequence comes from Hippopotamus amphibius kiboko, assembly GCF_030028045.1. NCBI lineage: Eukaryota > Metazoa > Chordata > Mammalia > Artiodactyla > Hippopotamidae > Hippopotamus > Hippopotamus amphibius. The sequence goes on from NC_080188.1 coordinate 146,362,006, forward strand.
TGGCAAGATTCATGTTACAAACAGGACATGCTATTTGTGATATTTGTTGCAGTGTTTACAAGGAGTCAGCAGACAGCAAGAGAAAACTGTGGGCCAAGTGCTCCCCTGCCTCCCCTAACATATTCCTGCAGGACAGAAGGTAATGCTGAGTCATGAGGACAAGCGTGTAAACGCTGAAAACGTTTAGGATTGTGGGATTCACAGGGCAGCATGAAGCAGAACACACCATGAGAGATGAAAAAAACCCACCAGGTATTTGTGCAACTGATGAGAGCAAGTGGCAGGCAAAGCAGGCTGCTCCGGACATGATACCCACCGAAAAGCTGAAAAGTGCTTAAGAAGATGCCAAACATCAATGACAAAAACAGACAACACAGATATGACTTTTAACTCTGTCAAGGTACACCTTTAGCAAAAAGGTGTTAGATCAGAGACCAAACAAGCCCAAAGAACTCTTCAAACAATGTTTCCATGTTAATTATTATAACCCATTCCCAGACATTGCTTCTTTATACTCAAACAATTATATCCTGCCTGAAACACAACCCATTATGACCTTACACTAATGAGCTAGTCATTTTACTCAGTGTTGAAATCAACACAAATTCAGGTTTAATTGTAGTTTTAGTCAATAATGGAGAGTATAATTTAAAATTGCTAAATACAATCCAAGAATTATTCACAATTTTTTCAACTATAATAATATATATGTTTTTTTGTATTCTTTTAAAATACTGTACATACTTCCCTGGTGGTGCAGTGGTTAAGAATCTGCCTGCCAATGCAGGGGACATAGGTTCGATCCCTGCTCCAGGAAGATCCCACATGCCTCGGAGCAACTCAGCCCATGCACCACAACTACTGAGCCTGCGCTCTAGAGCCTGTGAGCCACAACTACTGAGCCCACGTGCCATAACTACTGAAGCCCACACGCCTGGAGCCCGTGCTCTGCAATAAGAGAAGCCACTGCAATGAGAAGCCAGTGCACCACAACGAAGAGTACACCCAGCTCGCTACAACTAGAGAAAGCCAGCACCACAAACGAAGACCCAATGCAGCCAAAAAATAAATACATTAATTAATTGATTAAAAAATACATTGTCCATATCAGCTTGGGTAACAAGGTAACAGTTGCAAAAGAGTTTGGGAGTCACTTTGTTATATCGGAGCCAATAGAATTTTATTGACATCAAATATGCAATTAAATATTAACATTTAATCTTTAAAGAATAAAACACCAGAGTCAGAAACTGAACATATTTGTTAGAGATTTGTTATACTAGAGATTAAATCGCAGATTTTTATAATGCGGAAAACAATCTTTACATGAAATTGTACAGCACGATGTTTTCCCTCTTTGGACAACGAATTTTTTCTCGTTGTTATTTGAAGAGAAATATGTGCTTTCATAGACTCCTACATTTTCTCTCTCTCTTTTCTCCATAGTTCTGCATTCCAGCCTTTATCCTCTCAATTGATCCATTAACACAGAAACAAATTTGGTTTGCAATCAAAATGTTTTTATTAAATTTGGTTTTACACTTTTTAGATGTGTCCCATTCAGCATCACTCTAAATGACTCATGGTTATTAAAAAGAAAAAAGAAAAAAACTCCAACTCTGGGTATAGGAATGTCAAGAAACATCAAAACTTCAAAAAACATTAATGAACCCATTCCTGGTTACAGGATATTACGTGTAAGGATCAGGTTTAAAAAAAATGTCCTAAGAATTTTTCTACTTTGAAAGCATCTAAAGAAAAAAAAAGGAATATTCACTAACAGCTACAACATGAAGTGAAATGTAGTAGGATGCATTTTAGGCAATATCTTAAGCAATATATCAAGTATAAACTTTCCTCAAAAAAATTAAAAAGAGAACTACAATACAATCCACCAATTCCATTCCTGATATTCTGAAGAAAACAACAACACTAATTTGAAAAGATACATGAAGTTCTGTGTTCACTGCAGCGTTATTTTACTGGCCAAGACAGGGAAGCAACCTGTGTCCATTGAAAGACAAATGGATAAAGAGGATGTGGTATACTCTGGCAACAGAATGCTTTTCAGCCATAAAAGAGGATGAAATCTTGCCATTGGCTGCAACATGGATGGACCTAGAAAGTATTATGCAAAGTGAAATGTCAGATGGGTAAAGACAAATTCCATGTGATGTCACTTATATGTGGAACCTAAAAAACAAAACGAACGAACAAACACAACAAAACAGTAACAGACTCACAGATACAGAGAACAAACAACTGGTTGCCCCAGGGAGTGGGGTTGAGTGGTGAAGAAATAGGTGAGGGAGATTAAGAGTTACAAACTTCCAGTTACCAAAGAAATGAGTCGGGGATGAAATATACAACATGGGGAACATAGTCAGTGATACTGGTATTGTGACACATGGTAACTAGTCTTACTGTGGTGACCATTTCATGCTGGACAGCAATGTGGAGGCACTGTGTCGTGCACCTGGAACTATCAGTATGTAGGTCAACTAAACTTCAGTTAACAAACAAAAAAAGGACTTGGAATAAACAAGCCCTACACAAATGCTTAGCAATTCCCTATGGATGTGACGATTCTGTTTTCTTGCATGATGCTGTGAATTAATAATAAATACTGAAAGTTCAGCATAGAGCAGAAGTAAGAAAACTCAGAAATGTAGGCATGGAACAGCAAAAAGAATACGAAAATATTGAAAAAGCACACGGAAATGAAATTTAAAGTAAGGGAAACACGGTGTCAAATAATGCTTTGTAAGAAATGGAACACTGAGGGAAAGCTTAATGCTAGTTAAAAACACTCCTAGAGAAGAAATTAAGCAATGAATTGTAAAATATTTAGTGAGTGTGTCAAAAGGAGAAGATAATCCTAAGAGATCTGATATTTGAAGGATTCAGGGACCTGAAAGGGAAAAAGCAAAGCAAAGCTACAAAGCAAATAATATTCTTATGCAATTTTTCTGATAATTAAAGAAACATTTAAATTGTTTATTAAAGAGAACAAGGAGAATTCACTTGCAATGACTAAGAGCATATGATTTTCTAGTAGAATTACTGGGCTTTAAGGAAAAACAAAAAGCTTTGGGGCATTTAAAATAAAACAGCAAGGGACATATAAGGGAACAAAAACTAGAATTTGATCAAACTTTTTGGAGAGAAATACTCTGTGCCAGAAGAAAATAGAGCCACATATTTGAGCTACTCAAGGAGAGACGTGATGAGTCATGAATTTTCTAGCAGTCAAGTGACTGGGTATCAAAGGCCTGACATCGAAGTCATCATGAAAGATCTCAGGTAATATTGTTCCAATGATCAATGGAGTCATCAGACTTCAGACAACAGAATCCTTAGACAGACACTGACACAAGGACAGATGGAAAGTACTAAATTCACAGTCACCTGATTTAATGAAGACTGAATGAGGATGGATGAAGTGAGAGAGGGGGTAACCTTGGTGGTGCACACGAGGGTGACTGCCTGACAAAAACACATTAAATTCTACCTCTGTTTAGGGTGCTTTTCTATGTATGTGCTTTACTTTATAGAAAAATATCTTAAAAGCAACTAGATAGATAAATACTATTTAATATAAAAACTTCCATAATAAACATAGAAGATATATCTGAAAGTAATACTAAGCCTATACGATAAAAAAACTAAGCTTGTACTAAATGAGGTTCCTTAGGAGTTGAGTAGTGAGGCTGACCCTGTTCCTTGTCCTGATGGAAACCTCCTGATTCTGTACCCATTTCATCCCCTCTGAGGCCCAGGCTGAGGCATCCAGGTCAGGGCCTTCACAGCTGTCAGACCAGAAACTGCAACATAGACACAAGTGATGGAAATACTGAGGAGACACAGAGACAGATGGAAGAAGGCTCCCCAGGGTGGGTGTGGGACCCAGAAGCCTCCTCAGGCCCTGGAAGCAGCCTTGGGCCCTGACATCCTATCCCCAGAGGTTGGTTCCCCAGGGCGCAGGGCTCTCTTTGCTGCTCTTTGTTGAGGGTGTTGTCTGTTAGCAGAAAGGGAATATAACTGTCCTACAGGAGCAGTTGAACCTGGGCATTTGGCTGGGCAGCCCTCAAGTCCCTGGACAGTGAAACTGGTGCAGAGGAAAGGGGCAGGTCTGGGGCCCCAGGACAAAAGTCCAACTGCCTCCCACCTGGGCCCTGTGAGGAGCAGGAGGTCTAATGACACAGGTGTGAGGGGTGACCCTGCCCCTCCAGCCCACACTCAGTACCACCAACCAAAAGACCTGCACGGGGGAAATGGACAGAGACCTGGAGAGCTCCTTTATCCCTGATATTTCTTTTTAACCCCCCAGCCAAACTGGCCTGTGCTTTTAATTTAAGAAATCATTAAGCTGTGGTAATAAAATATGAATTTATCTCCTTAGGACTCATATATTGGAACATGAAACATTTACAAAGGACAATGCTTTTTAAAGTGTAATAAAACAGGTTATACTCATGTTACTTAATGACTAAATAAAAGTAAATAAAAGGAACATAAGTAACTTGAATCCTGCCCTTTAATTCATCCAAAGTGAACATTGAATTGAATTGCCCTCAGGTGTTTGTTTGGCTAGAATTTGACATATACAAACAAATTTACAGAACGTCAAATCTTAGTTTGAGAAACGGTGCCCTGAGGGGACTGAAGGCCTCCACAGGGCCCCCCAGAGGCTTGGACATCTCCCACTCAGGTTGGAATCCTGCAATTGATGCCAGGGCCGTAAGCATCCACAGGGATGCAGGGCTGGGCAGGTGAGCTGCGCTGCGTCCATGAGCACTGGGGCGCCTGTGTCTTCTTCACACATCTTTCTGGAGCCCTGAAATTGAGCCTCCTCAGGCCTCCTCCTTGACCTCCAAAACCCCCCCCAAAATTTCATCACACCTAGTGATTAAGTGGGGGTGCTCCGGGCTGACACTAGGGGGTTGAAATGGCAGGGCTGGGTCCTGCAGAAGGAGATGCTCAGCCACTCCAGTGGTGCTCTTCACAAAGAACACAGTTTGAACAGCATCTCCTGGAGTCACACACATGATGGCCCCACAGAAGCCTCCAGCCCTGCCTTCAATGTAAGAGCTTCTGGAGGATGCAACCTAGTAACCTCAGAGGCTTCTATGGAAGGGTGCCTGTTCCCTGGGGAGATGTGCTCACAGCCTCCTCCCCTTGTCTCCACAGACTATTACCATCCTTTTTTCTCCACATTCATGGTCACATTCAATAGCAGCCACCCCAGTGTTTTTGCTGGTTTTCCTGAAGCGCCATCAAGTAAGTTAGGGACTTGGTGGAGAACATGAGCACTTGTGTGCCTTACCTTTCATCCCCAGCCCTCCACATTTACATCTCTTCCTCCTTGTCATCTTTGCCACTAACTGTGGACCTTAGAGCTTCTCTGAAGAGGAGAGAATATCTTGACATCTGGAGGGAAGAGAACAGTTGCACATGTGCAGAGCTGCCCAAAGCAGCAAAATTCCCACATGGGGGAGAGGGTGCCAGGGCAGAGCAAGACTTCATGGGTGTCCCTCAGGAGGATGGGCCAGCCCTTCTGACTTCCAGGCAGCTTCCTGCCTGGAGCATTCAGTGTGGCTCAACCAGATTCAATGGTGCAGAACTGGGGTCAGGAGCCAGGGCAATGCTAAGAGAGTGGGGGAGGAGGGCTGCAGAGAGATTTTATGAAAGATCCCAGGACACAAGCACCTACATGAGACCACATCCTTCAGGATGAGGATCATCAAAACAGGAGATGGGGAAGAGCTACACAGAGGAGCTTATGGATTAGAAAAAGAGAGAAAATGGAAAAGAGATGAAAGAAATCAGTTATACTCACATCGTTGCTCGACTGATCTGAATCCTCATTATCTGCGAAGTAGCTTTCTAGTGTCCAAGGGCAGCAACGATGTCGAGGTGGCCATGGGAAAGGAAAGTGGAGAATTAGAGTCAAGTTGAGAACTCAGGGCCCTCATCTTCCTGGGATCGTGTACCCTGAACTCATGACCCCTCAGGTCCTCATCTCCACGGTCCTGCCAGGGCATCAATTGTTTCACCCCTGTAATGAAGGAGTGGCTCTCTGATCTCCAACATACTTTTCCAGCCCTCAGATTCCCTACATGTGACCAGGAATGAAGACCTGTGTCCTCCTGTTCCTGCTACAGACAGTCACTGTCTCCACTCATCTCTGTGCATCAGGTTGCCTTCCTCACTCTCCATCCTCTTCCTCACTCCTTGCCTTCCTCATTTCTCTCCTAATTACTGCTCATTTCCTTTCTCCTGGTCTCCCTCCATCCATCATATAGCTCTCCAGTATGGACACATTGGAGGAATGGTCATGGATGTACTGCTCCCTCTTCAATCAGACTATGGATCAACTAACCAATCCATCCTCCCCAGGAACTAGCAGGCATGGGCCTGATATTGCATTGGTCTCTATGGGAGAGGAGGGCAACTAAGTCCACATAAGAATTGACTGTCCTGTGACTGGGGTGACCTTAGGCACCTGGGAGATCCTTAATCCTCACACCAACCCCACAAATCTCCTAGCCCCTTAGAAAAGATGAAAGCAAAATCAGAGGAAAAATAACTTGTGCGAATTGCCTTGGTTTGAAAATGGTTCAACACACGCCCTACATGAATACACTGTATCTGCCCATGTTTGACCTGAAACTTGGAGGACTGGGAGGGAGCAGACCCGGGCAGGCCTGTGGAAAGGTCACAGTACGGGCATGACTGTGGTTTAGGAGATCTAGTGAGGCATGTCTGGATGAAGCAGGGGGTTCTGAGAGGAGCAGGGACCCCCACCCCACCCCTGCCCCGGCCTGGCTGACCTGCAGTTCCATTCTGGGACCTGGACAATCCCAGGAGACCAAGTCAGCAGGGCCCTGAGAGCAGGTGTGTGAAGCAAGCCCAGCAGCCCCTGCACACAGTCCTCTAGAATTCCTGCCGGCCGGGGGCGGGGGGTCTCTAGGGGAAGCTGGACATGGATATCCCTGAAATGGAAGTACTTTCATGACACCAGCCTTGGGTGAAGTGTGGAGGCTGAGATGAGCTCAAGGATACTGGAGTACATACTTCAAGGATACTGAAGTAATCCCAGAGGACATATCCTTTAACTCATCCACACTGAGAGAGCCCTTACATGAGGAAAAAACAGTGAAGGCAAAACATCATGATGTTGCCTCAAATCCTGAAAGTGCAAAGGGAGAGAGTTTACTTCTCATCCACCACCTGACACTCAGTAGAAGAACTTGGTATCCCAGTTCAAGTGCCGATGAAAGTTCTGTGTCCCACTAGATTATGTCCATCATATGTCAAAAAGAAAACAAAACTAAAATCTCTTGCACATAATACCCTCAGGGTGCCAATTAGAAACCAGGCTTTCACGTGGGCAGTGACAAAAGCAGGAAAGAGCTGGTCTTGTAGGTAAAATAATTTTTGCATACCAAAGAAAGAAAAGATGATTACAGACACAGCATGATCAAGACCACAGACTCAATTCCACATACTGTTATATATTTAAAATGTGAAAAAAACAAATCTGGTTTCTTCTCATATCTCAATATTTCCCCTGGTTTCATATGTACCTTCTTCAGGCTCCAAAGCAGCAGGTATAACCCAAGTGTTCCCAGGAACCCTCTCCCATTGGATCCACCTTGAATGTTGTTCCCTAGTAATAGCATCTTCATCCTCACTGCTGGATGTGCTCTCCATCATCCATTCTTTAGAAACACAAGCATTAGTAAAAAAGTTGTTAGAAAGTGTGACCAACCCATTTTTCCCACTTCACTTGAGGTTATTGTGGGTCACAGAGCATCACTCTGAATTTTCCTCCAAGTTCTCAGACCATTTCCTGTGCTCTGTGGAGTTAGAACCTTCAACAAGCCATTGCTCACAGTTGAAAAAGTTCAAATGAGAGAAAGATGCTGAGAGAATCACTATTCAATTCTCACTTCTAAATTTACAAACCTGAAATTCTGACTGTGTGGACAAACTTGAAATGTGACTGGGGAACTGAGCAACTGGATGAATTTTGTTTTATGTTTATAGATTGAGTTAATTGTTGATTGAATTAAATTAACTATAAACAGGTACATCTGGCTAATGGCTATCACATTGCATAGCACAGATGGAGAGTATCAAAGATGAAGAAGCTATTATTGCCCTTCCTCTGCTTGTTCCTTATTGCAGAGTAGTGTGCTGCTCTGATCTAGTCATTCATTTGTAAGCATGTCCTGTGCTCATGCACACATGCCAGGAATTATGTGAGGCTTTAGGGACACCCAAACAGTAATGTTAACACCCAGGTCCTAGAGGAATTCCTAGCAGGAACCTCACATGAAACAGAAGTGCAAGTTATGTCCCCATGCACTTGTGTTAGATATAATCTGAGAGCAGGTACACAGGGAATTAAGGGATACTTCACTATTTTCATGAGCTCCTCCTTCTCACCATAATTCCGGAAGAGCTGAAAGGTAGGGATGAGGGCCATAAGTAGGTAAAACTACACTGAAAACTACAAACATTGCTGAAAGAATTAAATGTCACAAACAATTGGACTAGTATACCATGTTCATAAACTGGAAGACTTAATATTGTTGACATTTCCATACTACACCAAGTAATGTGCAGATTTATTGCAATGCCAATCAAAATCCTAATATCATTTTTACAGTAAGGAAAGCACATTTCTAAAATACATATAAAACACAAAGGGCCCCAAAGAACCAAAACAATCTTGACAACAAAAAGAAAGATGAAGGCTTCACACTTACTGACTTCAAATACATTATGCAGCCACAACAATCAAAACAGTATGGTACTGGCATAGAAACAGGCAGATAGATAGTCCTACAGATCAGAATAGAGAGCCCTCAAATATAAGCTCACTCAGACTGGCACGACTGTCTTCACCAAGGTTGTAAGACTCCACAATGGGGAAGAAGGGTCTCTTCAACAGTCAGCATAATGAATAGAGAAGCTGTAAAATGGAAGGAAGAATTTCAAACCATGTAACTGAAAAAGGGCTAACATCAAAATGATATAAGAAATTACTATGAATCAAGTTCCAAAAGGGTTAATAATCCAGCTTAATACTGGGCCAGATAATTGAACGCACATTTCTCCAAAATTAAGTAAAAATGGCCGAGAGATAAATGAAAAATGTTCTCAACCTCGTTAATCATGGGGGAAGTGCAAATCAAAATCACAATAGATTTCACACCTGTCAGGATATGCTTTTTTAATTCATTTTTTATTGAAGTATAGTTTAATTACAATGTTGCACTAATTACTGAGGGTGTGTTTTATTAATAGATGTTAATAGGTATTGGTGAAGATGTGGGAATCTGGAACCTTTGTACAGTGTTGATGGGAATGTAAAATGGTGCAGTAATTATGGAGAACAGTATGTAGTTTCAAAAAAATTACAAATAGATTTAACTTTTGATCCAGCAATCCCACTTCTGGGTACACGCACAGAGGAAAATAACTCAGTATTGGGAAGAGATATCTGCAATCCCATGTTTGTTGCAGCCTTGTACACAATAGCCAAGATATGCAACCAACTCCACTTATGAAGTTACTGTCCTACGACTGGGGTGACCTTAGACACTTGGATACTATATCTTCACAGTATCCCAATGAGTTTCCTAGCTAGTTAGAGAGAATTAATTCTAAATCAGAGGCAAAGTAGGAGGGAGGGAATATGGGGATATGTATATAAATACAGCTGATTGACTTTGGTGTACCTCAAAAACTGATACAAGAGTGTAAAGCAATTATATTCCAATAAAGAGCTTAAAAAAAATACTGCAATTGAGAGCTACTTTCTGAGGAAACAAGAATTGCATGAAAAGATTGTTTTCTTTAAAGGAGTCACCTGGTTCTATTTAAATAATGTGATTCTAACTGGTTAAAAGGGTAAAGTATATTGATGAGGAAAAATTTGAAGTAAAAAAAAATACCAGTTTAAACGAGTTCAATAAACCTTTCTTAACACTGCAAAAAAAAAAAAAAAAAAAAAACAGAGGCAAAGTAACTTGTCCAAATTCCCTTAGTCTGAAAATGGTGCAACAGAGGTCCTGCAAAGAGATGTGGCCAGATAAATACACAGTACCTGTCAGGGCTTGCCCTGAGGCTTGGAAGGACTGGGAAGGGGAGACCCGGGCAGGCCTGAGGAAATGTCACAGTGTGGGCATGACTGGGGTGTGGGGGATCAGGGGATTGGCTGTCTGGATGAAGCAGTGGGTTCTGAAAGGAACAGTGACCCCCCTGGACCTGAGGCTCTGTCCTGGACCTGGACAATCCCAGGAGGCCAAGTCAGCAGGGTTCTGAGAGCAAGTGTGTCAAGGATGCCCAGCAGCCCCTTCACACAGTCCTCTAGAATTCCTGCCAGCTAGGGGGTCTTTAGGGGCAGCTGGACACAGAACTCTTGCAAATGGAAGCACATTCAGCACATCCCTCTTGGGTGAGGTGCAGAGGCTGAAATGAGCTCAGGAATACAGGAGCATATGCAATAATTGCATAGGACATATCCTTTAACTCAACCAACTTGGGGAGTATCCTTTACATGGGGAACAAACAGTGAGGACAAAACTTGAAGGTGAAGCCACAAGTTCTAAAAGTGCAGAGGGAGAGAGTTTATTCTCATCTACCACTTGACATTCACTAGAAGGACTCGGCCTCCAAGTTCAAGTGCCTATGAGAGTTTTGTATCCCCCCAGATTATTTCCATTGTAGGCCAATAAAAAAAAATCAAAAATCTCTTGTGCATAATACCCTTCAGGTTCTAATCAGAAACAAATCTTTCAAATTGGCAGTGACAAAAGCAAGAAAGAGCAGATCTGGTAGAAAAGATGGTTTTTGTATACCAAAAGAAAAATGATTACAAACACAGCACAAAGTTCATGGACACAATCCTTCTTCCCATTATTATTAAAATATGAAGTGAACATTTCTACATATATTTCTCTTTTTTTGATGTTGTGTTCAACTTCCTCAGGATCCAAGCAGCATGTTTAACCCAAGTGTTCCCAGGAACCCTCTCCCATTGGATCCTTCCAGAGTGTTCTTCCCTACCTGTATCATATTCATCCTCACTGCTGTATGTGCTCTCCACCATCCATTCTGAGAAACACAAACATGAATAATAAAGTTATTGGCAAGTGTGGCCCACCCATTTCTCCTACTTAACTTTAGGTTATTTTGGATCACAAAGAAAAACCTGACTTTTCCTCCAGGTTCTCAGATCTTTGCTGGGCTCTGTGGAGTCAGAAATCTTCAATAAGAGATTGGCCACAGTTGCAAACCTTCAAAAACAGGGAGATGCTGAAAGAATAACCTTTCAACTTGTCACTTCCAGGAGTCCATCTATAGCTCCCACCTCCAAATTTACTAACCTGAAATTCCTACCTTATGGGCACACTTGAAATGTTACTAGTGTGACTGAGCAATTGGATGTTTTGTTACACTTTAATAGATCTTGTTATTGATGGAATTAAATTAATTGTAAGCAGTTACACCTGCCCAGTGGCTGCCACCTTTATAGAGCAGCTCTAGAGATACATTGATGAAGGAGGGGCATCCACCCCTCCCTGGCTGTTCCTTGTCACAGAGTAGTTTGCTGCTCTAATCTGATCATTCATTTGTAAGTATTTCCTGTGCTCATACACAGGTGCCAGGAATTATGTTAGGCCTTGGCGACAAAGAGTAATGTCAACACCCAGATCCTAGAGGAATTCCTAGGAGGGGGCTTATAAACAGAGGGGCTAGGGATGGCCTAGTACACCTGTACTAGACATAATCTGAGGGCAGGTGCAGAGGGGAGGGAAGGACACTTCCCTCCATTTATGAGCCCATTCTTCTCAACTCTGACTCTGGAAGGGCTAGGAGGTGGGACCAAAAGTCCTAAGAAGGTAAAAAACTTGTACACGGAAAACTTCAAAACATTGCAGAAAGAATAAGACCCACTGATTGGAATGGCAAGCCATGCTCATACACTGGAAGACAACATTGTTGACACTTCCATACTACCCAAAGTGATGTACAGATTCGCTGCAACATCTAACAGAATTCCAGTGTCATTTTAGTAGAAAGGGAAAAACATTCTTAAAATACATAGGGAACCATGGAGAACCCCCAAAAGCCAGAAAATCTGGACAGCAAGAACAAAGATGGAGACTTCACATTTCCTGAATTCAAAACACAAAGACACAGCAATCAAAACAGTGGTACTGGCATCAAAACAGTCAGATAGACCTATGGACCAGAATAGAAAGCCCTTAAAGAAACTCTTACATACAGAAACAATGATCTTCACCAAGGTTCTAAGACTATACGATAGAGAAAGAATAGTCTCTTCAACAATCAACAGAATGAAAAGACATCCTACAGAATGGGAGGAAATATTTGACAATCTTCTGTTTGAAAAGAGGGCTAATATCCAAAATATGTAAGAAACTACTATAGGTCAATTGCATTAAAAAGGGCAAATAATTCTGTCTTTAAATGGGCAAAAAGCTTGGATAGACATTCCTCCAAAGAAGACATGCTAATGGCCAACACACATATGAAAATGTCCTCAACATCACTCATCATCCTGGAAATGCAAATCAAAACCACAAAGAGGTATCACCTCACGTGGGTAAAGATGTGTATTTAAAAAAAAATTAAATTGGTGAAGCTGTGGGTTATTTCACCTTTTGTACGCTGTTGGAGGGAATGTAAAATGGTACAGCTGTCAGGGAAAATGGAGGTTTCTTGAAAACCTACAAATAGACCTACCATAAGATCCAGCAATGCCATTTCAGGGCGTATATCCAAAGGCAGAGAAATCAGTATCAGGAAGACAGATCTTCAATCTCCTGGTCGCTGCAGCAATATACACAATAGACAAGGTAGAAATACAGCCCCCACGTCCATGACAGATGGAGTGATGAAGAAAGGTGGTGTAGCAGACATGGAATGCTATTCAGCCTTTATAGACGATGGAAACCCTGTCATTTGCAGCAACATGAATGAACCTGGAGGACACTAGTTGAAGTGAAAGAAGTCAGTCACAGAAGGGCAAATATTGTATGATGCCATTTAAATAAGGTATCTGAAATAAAACCCATAAACAGAGAGTAGAAGGGTGGTTGTCAAGAGTGGGAAGGAGCAGAAAATGGGAGAGACATGCAAGGATGAAAATGTCCTGAAAATCCGCTGTACAAAAATGTGCATACAGCTAACAATCCTGTACTGTCCTCACAAAAACTTGAAGAGAGGTTAGAATTCATGTTATGTGTGTTAAACCACAATAAAGAATAAAGAAAATAAAATACAAAGTGAAAAAAAAGAGAAAGAAAAAGAAAGAAAGAGGGAAGGAAGGAAAGAGGAAGAGGGAAGGGGTCTGGTGTGTCACACAGGCAGCTGGAGGCAAGGACAGAAGAAGAGGAACGCTCCTCTCCCAGGTTTTAAAGAAGATGCCTCTACAGTGTTCGTTTAAGCAAGATGCCCTGCGCATTCTCATCCCCATTCAAGAAGGATCCCGAAGATCCTCCTACATGGGAGTTTTACTCCTTTCCCTGACCCTGAAACCAATCACCACCTGATCATCACAGGGCCTGGGTGCCCTTCCTCTGTCTTCCTCCTACTCCTTTAAAGTGTTTCCTGTTCAAGTCCAGCCCAAGGCTCCAGGGCTGTTCTCACACCTGAGTCCACTGGACGGCTTCTCTGAGTCTTAGATCTTTATGTTGGCAGCACTCACTTTGACGTTCAATCACACACACCCAGGGTTCCCTTCAGCACCACCCAGAAACCATGGGATAGAGTTGGAGGATTTCTAGAGCAAAACTGTCTGATACAGAGTTTCCAGGGTAAACAAATGACATTTTAAAATCAAGCAGTCTCATTTTTTGTTTGTTTGTTTGGTGGGGAGAATATTGACACCTAGAGGGCAAATTCTACTAAAAAATGTATTCTCAGAGGAGTCATGGTCTTAAAAAAAAAACAAAAAACTAAGTTGCATTGTTTTATGTTCACTTGACCCTACTCCCTTGACCTTTTTTTTTGCAAAGGCCATCAGAGAAAACCAAGACACTATCTCATCTGGCAGTTTCCATGGCAACCAGAGTGGAGCTGCTCTTGTGTGAGGTTCTCTGTCCCCACCTTGCACTGCACAAGCTCCCTTCCATTCTCCTAGGAAGGGAGCCATTGTCCACCCTGAGCTCAGTCCCTAGAGCAGAGCTCTTGGTTCTGTCTTCATTGTTCACACTGTTTCTGGCCCAGCACACAGAAGCCAAGGCTGGTACCAGTGATGAGAGACAGATTTTCCACAGGAGAAGGACACTTTGTACACTTAGCACAGGATCTGAAGATGAACATTAGCCTCAAAGGAGCAAGCTGGAGTGAATTTCTCCCGTGTATTCCCAGAGGCTCCTCCTTTCTCAGATTCCTCCAGAACTGGATGTGGTATGTGGGTGTGCCAGGGTGCTCCCCCAAAAAGGAAGGAGCCCAGCCCCAGCACCCAGTACTTCAGATGAGGGTGGAGGACTCATTCTGGGGCCTTTAATAGGACAGACTTGTGAATGAGGCAAGTGGCAAGATGTACCATGACCATTCAAAATGTATGAGACCTTCTAAGAGGTGAGATTTATTAGTAAATGAAGTTGTTATTGACCCAGTGACAGTGATGATGAAACACAGTGTTGTCCATTTAGAACCCAGTAAACATTTTCCTGGGTGCTGATGGAATTTGTTTTCCAGCTTAATTGAGGTACACTTGGCATACAAAGAAACCTCATGTTTAAATTGTACAAATTGATTAATTTTTACCAACACATGCATTCATGGTGCAATGGTGAAGGGAAGTTTTAATGGGCAAGTTAACATCAGTAACTGTGATCTTTTGGGGTAAAATAAATCAAGGGACACACACAACACACAAAAACTCACACAAACAGCTACACACACTCAGATTCGCAGTACGCAAATTCATATATAGACAGTCCCACTCGCATGAACACAAACTGATACCACCTAAGGGTATTACAGCTGCTTCCTGGTACTTGGCCTCAGTTCTTCACCCAGCAAATCATTTTCCATCCTGGGTCCCCCATTCTCATTCCCAGCAGGAAGCTGAAATCATGTGGCTCTCCAAAGTACAAACAACAAGAAAGCCCCATATTTCACACCTCCTAGATTTTTCTCCCCAAGTGAGTGATTCAAGGATACATACCATTTTCACTTTCTACTGAGAACACCTGTAATTACAGAAAAGAAAACACCATGAGGATCACATCACGCTGTGGCCCTTTGCACAGGGTTTTGTTCACTTGGGGACAGTGGAAAACCAGTTGGGAAAGACTATCAAACCCAAAAGAATCCAGCAAGAACCGAGCAAACCTACTCAGGCCAAAAGGCATGAACTTTTCCTGGAGGACATATCTCCACAGTCCATTTTTCTTGACAATGACAGAATTCTTTTCCTAAGAGGAAAAATTGCTGCACGAAAAAGAACTTCCTACCGTACAGTGTGTAACTGATGTTGTCGATTTTTTAATACCCTTGTGAATCTGGTACCATTAGTGGGTAATAGACTCTCACTCAACATTCTCCCAACCAAGGAAATTGCATGTACACATCTGAAATGCACATGCTGAGTTCTTCATATCTTAATTCTATGGAAAGAGATAGAAAGCAACCTTTCTACCTCTGAGAAAGAAAGGCGAGCTTACCTTGGAGGTAGATAGGGCCTCTTCCTCTGCCCTGTCACTGGGAAGGTCCTTCAACAGGTCCTCGGGGGGAGCTAGGAGGACACAGAGTAATTGTCAGCATGTTGGTTGAGCTCATCAGGAGCTACTCAAGTAGTCTGGCTTGATGGGGACGTGGGCTGCGAGTGTACGGACGTGGGTGTGTAAGTATGCATTAGGCGGCCTTTGGGGAATTTCTTTGGTGGATGTTGAAAACAAAAGAGTAAGGACATGAAAATAGACTGTTGGCTTTCCATCTATGGGGAACCTAATCATTGTGAAAGTCTGTAAAGGAGTAAACATTAAAATGCATGCTCTGCTTCGCAGACAGAGTCCCATGACTCCTCCGCCTGATTTGAAGTTGGGCTTTATTGCCCCCGTCTTCTTGACATCTTCCAAGATCACTTCCTCCCCCTGGATTCACAGTTGTTGCTACTGTATTTATAAGCACATCTAGAAGATTTTGTATTGGATTAAAAGCAAACGTTACTGGGGAACTGAATTCTATCTGAGGCAAATCATGCTATTATATTTTTCACTAATCACATCATAAGGAAAATCAAACTCTGAAAATACTAAAATCCTACTGTTTAAATATAGCCACTGTCAATCATATGTTATTTTCCTCCCAGACTTTCTCTTGTATACAATATGCGCATGTGCACTGAGTCAGCAGCTGTCCACACTCCCATGAGCCATCCAACCAGAAGGATAGTTCATTTATGGAGAGGAAGCCTGGAGTGAGTGCTGATGTCTCTAACCAGCTGTGCAGGAGATTTACAACAGGGGTAATGGGCACCGGGCTAACAACCAAGCTTCACTTAGAGTTCTTATTTGCCACTGTGCCTTCAGTGCGTGCTTACAGGATTCTAGCATTTCTAATGCTTATGTCAATGTTATCCAATTCAATAAAATAGCTCCCTGATTCTCACTGTGTTTGGCCATATGCTAAGCAATGACCCCAGCACTGACAAGTGTTGACCTGCATTGTCCTTCATGGGGCCTCACACCTCCCAGGAATTGTGAGCTGACCACAGAATGCTGGCTTCCTGGGTGTGTTTCACACTCATGACTCTGCCCAAATCCAATGTTAAATGCACCTAAGGCTGCCCCGGGTTCTGTGACCACTGAATCACCTTATAGTGATAGGCAGTGCCTGAGACCTCAGGAGACCCTAGTATTTCCAGGCACACACACGGAGCAGGGACAGCCTTGACCCAAGACAGATGATCTTGTGCCTGAGTGTTAAGTACAGGTCAGTGGTCCAGAACATCCACATTGGGACCCTTACCTGGGTTCACATTTTGGCTTTTGCTTTTAGAAGGTCAAGAGCTTAGGCCATTTATCTCTGCACCATCTCCATCTGAGGAAAAGGAATATTAACCAAACCATTGGGAACAACTGTGGTGAGGGGAGAATGAGTGAATGTACAGATAGTGAGCAGTGGTGGTGAAATTTTTTTAATCAGAAAGTTGACATGTGTATTGTGCTGTGTAAGTGGGAAATATCTCCTGAAGAAACACACAGACTCACACACACATATATTAAAATCACGCCAATAGGCTCACAAATGGACACCTTCCCAGTTCTCATATACACAAACCCACACCAAATAAAGATGCTCCTTTCTTCCAGGAAATGTACTATATGAGATTACTCTTCGGTGGGAAGTTAGCTTCTTTCACGGCATCCTTCACACTCTTTCCTGGTGGGAACCCAGAATCAAGGTATCTCTCCAACCAAAACAGGCAAGGAAAGCCCCACCTTCTTCAACACCTAGATTTCTCCTCAGCAGAAGAGTGTTTCCAACATACGTGCAGTTTCCGTCATCTGTCCCATCCACCTGTGACTGGAGAAAAGAAAAAGCTGTGAGGATCACAGCATCTCCACACTGTGGGCCCAGGTCTTCCTTCTATTGGTGACCTCAGGAAACCATTTGTAAAACCATAGTTGAGTCAATTTCCTCAAAAGAAAGCTGTGAAGACACCTTTGGAAAAGGCTCAAACTTTTCATGGAGGATCTTCCAAAGTCCACGTTACCAGGAAATAAAAAGTTTGTTTTCAAGGGTAAAAATTTTCTGCAGAGGAAAATGCTCACTACCTTAGAGTTTGTAACTGATGCTGTCAATTTTTCAAATGCCCTTTTGAGTCAGTCATTTGTTGGTATCAGATTTTTACTCAACCTTCCCCCAACCAAGGAATTTTTATATATCATGTATTATGTGTATTGACACATTTTCATTTCTGAATTAGATAGATAAAAAGAAATGAAGCAACATTTTTATCTCAGATAAAGAAAGGTGAGCGTACCTTGTGGGTAGACGGGACCTCGTCCTCTGCCCTGTCACTGGGCAGGTCCTCCAACAGGTCCAGGGGGTCCTTGGAGGGGAGCTAGAAGAACACAGGCCATCAGTGGTGCTGCTCAGGAATTACTCAGGGAGCCTTACCTGATTGGACATGGGGTGGGAGTGTATGGATGTGAGTGGTTGATAAGTATGGACTTAGCTGCTGTGGGGCCATCCTCTTTGGTGGATCAAAGGAAGGCAAAGGAAGGGAACTTGCAAGACATGAGGAAGAGAGCCTTTGGCTCTCTCGTTAAGGGGAACTAATCAATTAATATAGTCAGTGTGAAGAGGGATAGACACTAAAATGCAGGTTCTGTTTCCATGAGAGTGTCTCATGGCTCCTCCTGCCCATTTTAAAGTCCAGCCAAATTCCCATTTCTTCTGAAATGTTAAAGATGATTGCAGCTTCCATATTTTCATACATGCTGCTACTGTGTTCATCATTTTATTGGATTTTTTTTACTTCTTTTACACTTTTTTGAAATATACATAATATTTATTGTTGTAATAATTTGTAGGTGTTCAATTCAGTGACATTAGTTACCTTCACAATGCTATGTACCCCCTCAGTACTGTCTATAGCTAATCTTTTTCACCATACCTAACACAACCTTTGTACCCATTCAGATAGCTCCACCTGCACCCCTGTAACTTGGTAATCTCCACTTTCCTTCTTTGACAGTCTGCCTGTTCTACTTATTGCATATATGTAGAATTATGCTATATTTGTTTTCTGTGCCTGCTTGATTTCACTATCAATAAAATTTTTTTTTATTATTTTGGTCCATTCATTTTGTAATATATTATTTCTGTTTTCTAGCTGAATAATATTCCATTGCTGGGGGACATTAACACCCCACTTATACCAATGGACAGATCATCTAGACAGAAAATCAGTAAGGAAACAAAAGCCTTAAATGACACATTAGACCGGATTGACTTAATTGATATTTATAGGGCATTTCATCTCAAAACAGCAGAATACCCTTTCTTCTCAAGTGCACATGGAAGATTCTCCAGGATAGATCACATCTTGAGCCACAAATCAAGCTTCAGTAAATTTAAGAAAATTGAAATCATGTCAAGCATCTTTTCCAACCACAACACTATGAGATTAGAAATAAATTATCAAAAAAAAGGTAAAAAATACAAACACATGGAAACTACATAATTCATTACTAAACAACCAATGGAGCACTGAAGAAGTCAAAGAGGAAATCAAAAAAGTACCAAGAGAAAAATGAGAATGAAAACACAATGATCCAAAATCTGTGGGACACAGCAAGAGCAGTTCTAAGAGGGAAGTTTATAGCAATAGAATCTTACCTCAAGAAACAACGAAAATTTCAAACAACCTAACCTTACACCTAAAGTAACTAGAGAAAGAAGAACAACAAAACCCAAAGTCAGTAGAAGGAAAAAAATCATAAACATCAGGGGAGAAATAAATGAAATAGAGGCAAAGAAAACAGAGGCAAAGAAAACAATAGAAAAGGTAAATGAAAATCTAGCTCTTTGAAAAGATAAACAAAATTGATAATCCTTTAGTGAGACTCATCAAAAAAAAGAGGGAGAGGATTCAAATCAATAAAATTAGAAATGAAAAAGGAGCAGTTACAATGGACAACACAGAAATACAAAGGATCATAAGACACTACTACAAGCAACTATATGCCAATAAAATGGACAACTATAAGAAATGACAAATTCTTAGAGAAATACAAACTCCCAGCAGTGACCCAGGAAGAAATAGAAAATATGAGCAGAATAATCGCAAGTACTGAAATTGAAGCGGTGGTTTAAAAACTTCCAACAAGCAAAAGTCCAGGACAAGATGGCTTCACAGACAATCTATCAAACATTTAGAGATGAATTAACATCTATCCTTCTGCAACTCTTCCAAAATAAAGCAGAGGAAGGAACACTCCCAAGCTCATTCTATGAGGCCACCATCACCCTGACAAAACCAGACAAAGATACCACAAAAAAAAACAAAAAAGAAAGAAAATTACAGGCCAACATTCCTGATGAACATAGATGCAAAAATCCTCAACAAAATACTAGCAAACAAAATCCAACAACACCTTAAAATGGTCAAACACCATGATCAAGTGAGATTTATCCCAGGGATGCAAGGATTCTTCAACATACACAAATCAATCAATGTGATACACTGTATTAACAAATTGAAGAATAAAAACCATATGATCATCTCAACAGATGCAGAAAAAGCTTTTGACAAAATTCAACACCCATTTATGATAAAAAAAAAAAAAAAACTCTCCAGAAAGTGGGCTTAGAGGGAACCTACCTCAACGTAATAAAAACCATATGCAACAAACCTACAGCTAACATCATACTCAGTGGTGAAAAGCTGAAAGCATTTCCTCTAAGATCAGGAACAAGACAAGAATGTTCACTCTTGTCACTTTTATTCAACATAGTTTTGGAAGTCCTAGCCATGGCTGTCAGAGAAAAAAAAAAAAAAAAGAAAAGAAACAAAAGGAATCCAAACTGGAAAAGAAGTAAAACTGTCACTGTTTGCAGATGACGTGATACTATACATCCAAAATTCTAAATCTGCTCCCAGAAAACTACTAGGCCAATCAATGAATTTGGTAAAGTTGCAGGATACAACAAAAGATCAGAAAGAGAAATTAAGGAAACAATCCCATTTACCATCACATCAAAAAGAATAAAACACCTAGGAATAAACCTACCTATGGAGGCAAAAGCCCTGTACTCAGAAAACTATAAGAAACTGATAAAAGAAATTTTACATTTTGTATGGAAACACAAAAGATCCTGAATAGCCAAAGCAGTCTTGAGAAGGAAGAACAGAGCTTCAGGAATCAGGCTCCTGGACTTCAGACTATGCTACAAAGCTAAAGTCATCAAACCAGTATGGTACTTGCACAAAAACAGAAATATAGATCAATGGAACAGGATAGAAAGTCTAGAGATAGGGCTTCCCTGGTGGCACAGTGGTTAAGAATCTGCCTACCAATGCAGGGGACACGGGTTCGATCCCTGGGCCAGGAAGATCCCACACGCCACAGAGCAACTAAGCCCGTGCGCCACAACTACTGAGCCTGAGCTCTAGAACCTGCAAGCCACAACTACTGAGTCCACATGCTGCAACTACTGAAGCCCCCTCATGCCTTGAGCCCATGCTCCATAACAAGAGAAGCCACTGCAATGAGAAGCCCATGCACCAAAATGAAGAGCAGTCCCTGCTCTCTGCAACTAGAGAAAGCCCATGTGCAGCAACAAAGACCCATTGCAGCCAATAAATAAATAAATAAATAAATCTTAAAAAAAAAAAAGTCTAGAGATAAATCCACGCACCTATGTTCACCTAACCTATGACAAAGGAGGCAAGACTATAGAATGGAGAAGAGACAATCTCTTCAATAAATGGTGCTGGGAAAACTGGACAGCTACAGGTAAAGGAATGAAATTGGAACTCTCCCTAACCCCATACACAAAAATAAACTCAAGGGACTTCTCTGGTGGTGCAGTGGTTAGGAATCCACCTGCCAATGCAGGGGACATGGGTTCTCTCCCTGGTCCGGGAGGATCCTACATGCTGCAGAGCAACTAAGCCCTTGTGCCACAACTACTGAGCCCACGTGCCACAACTACTGAAGCTGCATAACAAAAAAGCCACCTCACTAAGCCCAAGCACCTCAACGAAGAGTAGCTCCTTGCTCACCACGGCTAGAGTAAGCCCACGCACAGCAACTAAGACCCAACACAGCCAAAAAAATAAATAAGTAAATAAAATTTTTAAGAAAACTCAAAATAGATTAAAGACCTAAATGTAAGGCCAGTAATTCCAGATACTTAGAGGAAAATATAGGCAGAACACTCTTTGACATAAATCACAGCAAGATCTCTTTCAATCCACCACCTAGATTAATGAAAATAAAAACAAAAATAAACAAATGCGACCTAATTATACTTAAAAGCTTTTGCACAGGAAAGGAAACCGTAAACAAAATGAAAAGACAGTCCTTAGAATGGGAGAAAATATTTGCAAATTAAGCAACTGACAAGGGACTAATTTCCAAAATATACATACAGCTCATGCAGTTCAATATCAAAAAAACCAAACAACCCAATCAAAAAGTCGCTGGAAGACCTATATAGACATTTCTCCAAAGATATACAGATGGCCAACAAACACATGAAAAGATACTCAACATCACTAATTATTAGATAAATGCAATCAAAACTACAATGAGGTATCACCACACACCCGTCAGAGTGGCCACCACCAAAAAATCTGCAAACAATAAATGCTGTAGAGGGTGTAGAGAAAACGGAACCTGTCTACACTGTTGGTGGGAATGTAAATTGGTACAACCATTATGGAGAACAGTATGGAGACTCCTTTAAAAGACTAAATATAGAGCTACCACATGATCCAGCAATCCCACTCCTGGGCATATATCCAGGGAAAACCATAATGTGGAAAGATACATGCACCCCAATGTTCATTGCAGCAATATTTACAATAACCAAGACATGGAAGCAACCTGAATGTCCATTGATGGAGGAATGGAGAAAGAAGATGTGACATGTATACACAATGGAATATTACTCAGCCATTAAAAAAAGAACAAAATAATGCCATTTGCAGCAACATGGATGGACCTAGAGATTGTCATACTGAGTAAAGTTAAGTCAGACAGAGAAAAATGAACTTTTATTTACAAAACAGATATAGTCACAGATATAGAAGACATACTGTCTCGGGGGGAATGAGGGGGGATAAATAAATTTGGAGACTGGGATTGAGATATACACACTACTGTATATAAAATAGATAACTAATAAGGACCTACTGTATAGCACAGGGAACTCTACTCAGAGTAGATATATGTATATGTATAACTTACTCACTTTGCTGTACACCTGAAACTAGCACAACATTGTAAATCAACTCTACTCCAATAAAAATTATTTTTAAAAATTTCCATTGTGGGTATATATTGCATTTTCTTTATCTATTGATCACTTGATGAAATTTGGGGTTGGTTCCATCTTTTGGCTGTTGGGAATAATGTTGCTATGAATAATGGTGTACAGATTTCTGTAAGGTGTTGTACTGGTGACATGTGACATTATGCATTTGTCAAAACTCACCCAGTGTCACAGCCCAAAGACTGAATCTTAATGTAAACTATGGATTCTAACTAATCAATAATGTATCAATATTGTTTCACTAATTGTCACAAATATACCACAATAATATTATGTTGTTTTTTTTTCTGTTTTTTTTTTCCTTGTCCATTTTTTTTTAATATTATATGTTGTTAACAGGGGAAATGGAGTGAGGAGATATGGAAACTTTCTGTATTATCTGTGTTCAGTTTTCATGCTAATATGATTTTGTGCTAAATAATATTTAATAATTTTTTAAAATCTGGAAACATGGTTTCAGGCAGAGATCTGTTTCACCTAATGTTGAAAAATCAGCTAATGTCTAAACATGAGCTAGGCCATCTTTACTATTAAACATGAACCAAATTGTGAGTTCTAAATTCATCTTTACTTCTATAGTTACAAAACTACCGAGTTAATCAAGTTGAATTTGCATACATGAAATGAAAGAAGAATATGTTAGCATTTTTGTAGTTTTTTCTTTAATATGGAACACTGAGTCAACTGGAATAATTGTTCTGGAATGAACTTTATGAGTCAATTTCCACAGTACCTTCATCTGGGTCATTGATAGGGTGCACCCTGTTGTGTGGCCAGAAGCGAATTATTCTGGCCCAGTTAGTGGCTGATATTCTTAATCTCAGATGAATGTTTGTTCTTTCATTCCTGCTGCAAGATCCTGGAAAATACATTAAAGAGAACTACTGATATATTGATTGCAAAAGATGACAGTGAAATTACTAAAAATTGACTCACAGGCCAATCTCTTGATCCTGTTATTCATCAGCTGCCCAAAAGAGCCTCCAGAATCAAAGTCAGATTTTGGTGAGCACTTAAACCACCCAACAGACAGGTTTTGTGGGCAAATGCCTTTGCGTAGCTGAGACATTCTACATACACAGCAAAGCACAGTGACCATGCCTGATGGCCTGATTTCAAATCCCCTTTTTAGAAGCACATACCTGGGAAAGTGAGGCAGATCCCTCTGTGCCCCAGTTCCCTCTTCTGAGATAGAGAAATGTTAATATGACCTACTTAGTAGTATTATGTTAAGCAGCCAAAAATGATGCAACACAGGTAAAACCTTAAGAGAAATAAAGGACTAGAGACTCATAATTGCTCTTATAAGTGTTCAGTCACTGAATGCTTGGAAGAATAAGCTAGACACTTGGTAGTGGCTGAATCCAAAGAGGGAATTTGGAAGGCTCCAGAGCAAGGGAGGATGGAAGCTTATTCTTCAGCCTTTACATAGGAAGGATGCTTTACAGCTCATGGAGAACATCTATTATTGTCTCCTTTATCTCTCTGTTGTCAAATGTCCATTCCACTAACCCAATGGCACTCTCCCTTCTCACCACACTCCCAGGAAACACCTAAACAGCCAGTGATACTGTCCCTATCAACCCATAGAAATCCTGCCTGGAAATTCTAGTTGCTCTTCTTTCTAAAAATCGCTGCATTTAGACTGCTAATATTTGGTTTCATATTTTGACATGTACATTCAGAAGGGTTGATCCGTAATTCCCCTTTCCCGTAATGTCTATTGCATCAAGATCTTCCTGCTCCAATGAAAGCAGTGTGATATGTTTCCTGTGTCTGTGCTCTGAAAGAGTGTGTACAAAACTGGCATTAGGAAATAGTATATTTTTCTAAATTTAGGAAAATATTTGAGGCAACTAGTTGACAGCAGATTAAAAAAATATACATTAAGTAATACAACAAAGTTGTGTAATAGATTTATACCTCTGTAGACAAATTAGAGTTGTGGAAATGAAAAAAAAAATGTGAGGAAAATATCTTCAGTCAAAGTTAACTACCATTTGAAGGAACAGCCTTTAGAGAATCAATATGAACATACTTCCGGAATAACAATTCAGATCTCCCATTTTCAAGCACTCGAGGTGTGAGGATGAGAACATCTCACCTGTCACCAAATTTGAACCTCTCAGCTCACAGAGTGGCAGTTGGAATGGAAGGCAGGATGTGTATCGTCACATTACCATGGAAACCAGCCATCACAGAACTATCAGAGTGAAGGCAACTCTGCCCACTCTGGGTCCACCTGCTCTATCTAGACTAGTTTCCATGGACAAGTGTGGCATTTCAGAGTCAACATTTTATTTCAAAAATTGAATCCCAGGCTCATACATTAATATTTCTCTGGTTAGGAAAAAAAGACGTTATGTGAGAGAAAATGATCTGCTCCTTCAATATACGAGGGTAAGTCAAAAATTATCTGCACTCTGGATGTAGAATTTAATTAACTTTTAGAAAAGACAAATAAATCATTTTTAACATAATCTCCTTGCTTTTCAATACACTTTGTCCATCTGTCAACAAGCTTTCATATTCCCTTATTAAAAAATGTTTTAGGCTGGGCTGCGAGCCACAAACACACCGCTGTCTTCACTTCTTCATCAGAAGTGAAACTTCGTCCTTGTAGGGCTGCTTTCAGGGGACCAAACAGGTAAAAGTCCAATGGAACAAGATCAGGACTATACAGAGGATACTTTAACACCTCAAAATGAAGTAATCCAGGACAGACTTAGGTTTTGAAAAGTTTGTGCAAGATGGGTACTGAAACAACTCACAGAAGAGCATAAACAGAAGCATTTAGATATCTGCAAACAAAATTTGGATGAATACTCCAAGGAAGGCGAAAGTTTCTTAGAAAGAATCATTATCATTACTGGTGACAAGACATGAATTCATCACTATGAGCCTGAGAGTAAACGGCAGAATATGGAATGGAAACATCTTCAATTGCCAACCAAGAAAAAGTTCAAAAGTCAACCATCAGCTGGAAAATTGATGCTTACAGTTTTCTGGGATTCTCAGGGGCCAGTATTGGAACATTATCAGGAAAAAGGTCAACAGTCAACAGTGCTCATTACAGTGAGTTGCTTATTGAAGAGCCGAAGCCTAAACTTTGGATTAAATGCAGAGGACTGCTATCCAAGGGCCTTGTGATCTTGCATGACAATGCACCTCCACACACCTCTGCCCACACAGTCAACACTCTGCAAAACCTTAGTTTTGAGGTGTTAAAGCATCTTCCCAATAGTCCTGATGAAAGAAATCGAGGATTACAAAATAAATGAAAAAATATTCTATGATCATGGGTTGGAAGAATTAATATTGTTAAAATGTCCATGTTACCCAAAGCAATCTACAGATTCAATGCAATCCCTACCAAAATTCCAAAGGCATTTTCCACACAAATAGAACAAATAATTCTAAAATGTGCATGGGACCATAAAAGACCCAAATAATTAAAACAGTTTTGAGAAAAAAGAACATAGCTGGAGGTATCATGTTCTCTGACTTAAAATTATATTAAAAGCTATAGTAATCAAAGCAATATGGTATTGACATAAAAACAAACACATAGATCAATGGAACAGAATAGAGAACCCAGAAATAAGCTTACACATCAATGATCAACTAGAGGAGCCAAGATATAGTGGAGAAAGAATAGTTTCTTCAATAAAAGGTGTTGGGGAAAATGCACAACCACATGCAAAAAAGGAAACCAGACCCCTGTCTTACACCATACACAAAAATCAACTCAAAACAGATTAAAGATTTGAACATAAGACCCCAAATTGTGAAATTCCTAGAAGAAAATACCTAAGGTACATTCCTTGACATCGATCTTGACAATAATGTTTTGGATTTGACACCAAAAGCAAAAATAAACAAGGGGACTACCTTAAACTTAAAACTTCTGCACAGCAAACAAAATTTTAAAAATGAAAAGGTAACCTATGGAATGAGAGAAAATATTTGCAAATCATATATCTGATAATGGGTTAGTATCTGAAATACATGAACTCATACAAGTCAATAGGGAGAAAAAACCAATATGTTTACAATATGGACAGAGGACCTGAATAGACATTTCTCCAAAGAAGACATACGAATGGCCAACAGGTACATGAAAATGCACTCAACATCACTAATCAACAGGGAAGTGCAAATTAAAGCTACAATGAGATATCACCTCATATCTGTCAGAATGCTTATCATCAAAAAGACAAGACACTGCAAGTGCTGGAGAGGATGTGGAGATAAGGGAACCCTCGTACACTGATGGTGGGAATGTAAGTTGGTACAGCCATTATGGAAAACATTATGAAGTTTCCTCAAAATAAATTAAAAATAGAACTACAATATGATCCAGCAATTCCACTTTTGAGTGTACATCCAAAGAAAATGAAAACAGGGTATCAAAGAGATATCTCACTCCCATGTCCATTGCCGCATTATTCTCATTAGCCAAGATATAGAAACAACCTAAATGTCCATCAAAGGATGAATGAATAAAAAGCCACACATGTGCCACACACAAATACTCAATGGAATATTAATCAGCCATGAAAAAAGAAGGAATTCCTGCCATTTGGGGACAACATGGATGGAACTTATTTATTGTGCAAAATAAATAAGCCAGACTGCCTGGTATCATGTATATGTGGAATCTGGGGGGAAAATGTCAAATTTGTAGAAATAGAGAGTAGAAAAATGATTGCCAAAGGCTAAAGGCTGGGTAATAATGAGAGGTTGATGAGAAGATAGAAATTTTAGTGATAAGATTAATAAGGTTTTAAGATCTAACGTAAAACATGGTGACTGTAGTTGATAACAGTATATATTTGTAATTGAAATTTGCTAAGAGAATAGAACATATGTGCTCTCACCAAAAAAAAATAAAAGATAAATATTTGAAGTGAAGGATGAGAATTCCTTTATAATATACATGTATGTCAAACCACCATGTGTGAATACACTTTAGGTATTCTACAATTTTATGTCAATTATGTCTTAATGAAAATGAAATTAAACACTTATAAATAAATAAAACTCAAAGAATGAAATTTAAAATCTTTTCACCTGCTTTTTTTTTTTTTTTGGTCATTAGCTTAGTCATTATTTATTCTCTAAATACTTAACCAACCCAAGAAATTCACTTCATATTTACTGAGACCAATTTGATCCTGGCTCTCTGATAAGAACAGAGGTTGAAAACAAAATGGAAAATCATAAATTTAATAGTGAATTGATACAAATTTGCATACTAGTTCTGTAGAAATGGTTGTGAAAACTTGGGCAAGACACTTAATCTGAATCTCAATTTTCACATGTATGTATTTGAAATAACAAGAAAGTGTTGTTATAAGCATTGAATTTGGGAAAGAATTTTGAAAACTGAGAAAAACTTCTATGGCAAGCAAATCTATTACTTATTTTGCATGAAACAAATAATCTATACTGTATTGTTTTGTTATTTACTGGAGAGACAGATAATAGCTTGATGAAATGTATTTTACACATAAATTAAAAGATATGCCCAAATGGCATTCACTGATACCTGTCTTAGAAAATTTTATTATCAATAAAATAACTACATTTAAAGGCAATTATATTTTAAGCCTAATTCACTATTTATGAATACATAATCTTTCTAAGATATTTCAGGCTCTTTAAGATTTTTGTTTTGTTTTGTTTGATCTTTAAAAATTGTCAATCCATCAGGGTAACGCTAGAATATTTACTTAATAACAACACCCCATCCATCTTTTATACTTGATAACTAGTACACAAGCAATATAATTCATATTTTAATTCCTTTAATAATTTACATTTAATTTTTAAAATAAAGTTGTTGTACCATAGGTAAAAATTACTTTGATAGAATTTCTATTTTAACATTCTCTCTGGGTCATATAATTTAGGCATATAGTTTAAAGAGAAGTTTGTATAAAACCCTAGTAAAACCACAACCAATTTTAATTTTTTACAAGTTGTTGGTGTTTTGAGTTGTCATTCCTTCTATCATGTGAAAAAAATAAATGGGAATCTGCAGGTGCATTTATGCAAATAGCTATCCTTGATGGAAACATGAAATTTCATGTGACTTTTACTTTGTGATTTATATACAAAAATGGGCGCTTAAATATTGTGATATGTGTAAAACTATACAAAAAAGTAATATTAAAAAGAAAATATCATCTACAAGTGGCCCAAAAGCCACTTATATCTAATCCTTTCACAGCATTTCTTGATTTTTTTATTTAATTCTACAGAAATAAACAGGTTTTTTAAATGATACCATAAATTGTTTTATTTTTCTGCAAAAACTACTATAATTTTATTATAGGAAAATTTAAGGAAACAGACTTTTAATTCTGTGATTGAGAATAATGTTCCAATTCTGAAAACATACTAATGTTACTCAAGGCATTTAATGTAACTGTTAACACATTTATATCTGGAACTAGCATAAGATTTTTTTTTAGTCATATTGGCTCAATATTTCTTTAATTTAGTAGACATGTTAAGAAATTTTTACTATTATTTACGCTGTTTTGGTTGTTGTTATACAAGTACAATCACACAATTACTAACGCTTTGTGTACATAATTATTTATTAAAATGTAAGCATTAACTGACAATGTAAGATTATCTCATCAATAATTAGATATACTGAAATGGCTGTAACACATTTTTGTAAATACTGATTTTTAAATTTTATTTCTTTGTAAAATTTGAAGCTATGATAAAAATATTATTACCCAAATATAAAATAAAATGGAATTTAAAATGTGGAACAAAAGTTATTTGCTTCTAATAGATAATTTTTAATAAAATAACTATGCCATCAATAATTAGGTTACTGTTACAAAATAAAATGATAATGCTATCTTTGATCACTCTTTTCTATTTGCTAATTAATATTACAAAAAACCCA
Source organism: Hippopotamus amphibius kiboko (assembly GCF_030028045.1). Lineage (NCBI taxonomy): Eukaryota > Metazoa > Chordata > Mammalia > Artiodactyla > Hippopotamidae > Hippopotamus > Hippopotamus amphibius. The sequence goes on from NC_080188.1 coordinate 146,392,004, forward strand.
GCAGTTATTTTTCTTAGAGATGACCTGGCTTTGGCTTTTTGCATGGTCAAACAGAGAATTCATCTCATATGTTAAAATTTTAAGGTGGCTTTTAGAGTGAGTGTTTACTAGTTTTGTATAATTTTATCTCACTGTGTTTTACTTGAAGGGTAGAGAAGCTGTGCAGCCCCCTAAGAGGGCTGGCACTCAGGTGATGTTGAGATATTGCGATGAGAAAAGGTCAAGACCTTGCGAAGTAGAAAGCTCACTTCAGCCCTTTGGACTCTGCTCTTCTTTTGCGTTGCTTCCTTAGGGCTCCTGATTTCATGGCTGGTGGGCAGCGCTAGAGTAGCCTCATCCTGTAAGATTCAGCAAGATTTCCTAAGTGAATTCTGGGTTAGATGAAGTTTCTTTCTTGATGCTGCTGCTGCTGCTGCTGATTTTTTAATGTCTATTTTCTTTGCATTTAGCAGGTCATGTTCCCTGAGTCCAAGAGGCACAGTAATCTCGCAAGAATGTGTTCCCAGATGAAGAACTTTATGTGACAGCTTGACCTGAAGGAAGGAGAGAGCCAGGACCCACGTAAGATGAGAACAGGGGTCTGAGAAGAGCCCTGACACCCTTGGAGTAGTCCCAAGCCTGTAATGGAAGAACTCATTCACATCCGTGAGTGTTTACTGTAGGACATGCACTGTCTCAAAACATAAAGAGAAAAGTAAAAATAAACAGGAATCCCTATCTTCCTGGTATTTATACTCTAATGGGAGTGGAGAGGAAGCAGATGGCTAATAAGTAAACAAATCAAATTATATTAGTGAGGAAAAAGTGTGATGGTGAAAGATAAATCAGGAAATTGAATTCTCTATTTTTAGAAAACTGAAACATTAAAAAGTAAAATCTGGGTTGAATCAGTAAAAACATTACATTTAAAAATGAATGTAGGACTTCCTAGGTGGCGCCGTGGTTAAGAATCCGCCTGCCAATGCAGGGGACACAGGTTCAAGCCCTGCTCTGGGAAGATTCCACATGCCGCAGAGCAACTAAGCCCGTATGCCACGACTATTGAGCCCATGTGCCACAACTATTGAAGCCCGCACGTCTAAAGCCCGTGCTCCACAACAAGAGAAGCCACTACAGTGAGCCCTCACACCACAAAGAAGAGTAGCCCCTGCACGCAGCAACTAGAGAAAGTCCGTGTGCAGCAATGAAGACCCAACGCAGTCAATAAATAAATGAAATAAATAAATAAATTTATAAAAAAATAAAAAATAAAAAAAATAAAAATAAATGTAAAGTAGGTGAGGTTACTAGCTATACAAATAGTTCAGGGAAAAGTGTCTAAACAGAGGAAGCAGCTAGTGCAAATGTTAGAGTGTTTGAGAAATAATAGGGCAGCCTGAAGGAATCCCAATAAACAGAGCCTACTGGGAAGATAATTATTAGGGAGGACATAGGTCTTAGGTCCCCATAAAGCTGTATTCCCAGCTGTCATGTTTACCATGAGGCGGGGGAAGCTGACTTTTTCAGCAGGGAGCTGATATAATTTGATTCTATTTAACCAGATCCCCCTGGGTGGTGTTTTTAAAGAGAAGATTTACAAGGACAAGGACAAAATCAGGGGAAATCTATAAGGAAATTATTGTATATTCCAGGCAATCGACGGTAGTGGTTGAGAGAATTTGTTGGAGGATTGGAAAATGTATTTGAATAAATCATCAAGGATTGATATCAGCAGGTGAGAGGACCTTGGTGCCTGTCCTCTTTGAAGAAAGAATTCCACAAAGAGACATTGTATAGCAGGCACAGAGTTTATTGGAAGTACAGTATGTGCAAAGAGAACAAATATGCAGTTTATTTAGAGCAGAAACAAAGCAGAAATACACACCCAGAGAAGATTATGGGCATCCTCCCTAAGGAGGAGAGTGCCAGAGAGGTGATTTAAATCACTTACATGGGGCAGTTCTTCCAGGTCTTTGTTCTCCTCTGGCCAATTATCTCGCTTCTTTTCCTGATACGTGGGCACATCTTTTAGCCAAGATGGATTCCAGCTTGAGGGCCTAGGGGAGATTGACAGCACCTATTATGGGGTAGCACCCCCTCCTTTTTTGACCCCTGAGGAGTCTTTCTGTGCATGTGCAGTCAGGGAGGTCTTCTTTTTTTTTGTTTTTTGGGGGGGGTACACCAAGTTCAATCATCTGTTTTTATACACATTTCCCCATATTCCCTCCCTCCCTCAACTCCCCCCCACCCTCCCTCGAGTCCCCCCCACCCTCCCCGTCCCAGTCCTCTAAGGCATCTTCCATCCTTGAGTTGGACTCCCTTTGTTATACAACAACTTCCCACTGGCTATCTATTTTACAGTTGGTACTATATATATGTCTGTGCTACTCTCTCGCTTCGTCTCAGCTTCCCCTTCACCCCCCGCCTCCCCAGGGAGGTCTTCTTGACCCCAGGAGTGATAGATGTGGTCATTTTATCTCTTTACTCCAGTAGAGCTCAGCTCCTGCCACTAACTTAGTCCTTTTTGTGTCAAGGAAAACAAAGCTCCAATTCACTCCACTTGACAAATTCCAGCTGTTCAATCCAGGGACCCATCTACCTCCTACCTCAGGATGACACAAAGTTTTTTGTCCTGAGCAACTAAAAAGATAGGTATGGGGAAAGTTGTAGCTGATTTTAGGTTGAAGTGGAGAGAAAGAGGTCAGAAGTTCAGTTTTAGGCCTTAAGTGTGAGAAGGTTCTCAGAGACCCACATGGAGATGTTCAGAAGGTATCTGGTATATAAATCTATACAAAGATCTATATATCCATGCAGCTATGCATTTACTTACCTACCTATAAACCCTCTTTTATTTTAATTTTTAATTCAATTATTTTACTTGAGTATTCATTTTATATTGCTATGTCTAACAAAACTTCTACTTTATTTTGTTTGTCTGATGCAAATTAATCAGGAATAGGCCGATTAAAAAACTCAGCTTGGCAGATGCATACCTGACTGTTCCATGGAGATCAATGTTCACAGAAAGATCATAAGCTACAGAATAAATCCTCATTTGATATTTTAAGGGTTATGTTAATGTGTACTTTCTGGAAACTAAATTTTTTCCCATGGAACAAAAATAATTGGTAACATTAAATATTCAGATAAAGATACGTTGTATTTTCATATGTAATTCAGTAATTATATGCATGAAAGTGGTATAGATTTGATTTTTTTTTATTAATTTTTCTTGGAGTATAGTTGCTTTACAATGTTGCATTAGAAATACTGTCCCATACTCCACATTTCAAAACTGTATCAATCTGTAGTGAAAGAGAGACTGGCTGAGTTACTGGTAAATTGGCTACCTGAATCAATCGGTATTTACTGTAGAAAAAAGACATACTAACAGTCTTTCAAGCAACAGGTATCAAACATAGGGGATCAGACATTTATAAAGTTGTTTGGGTACTAAAGAAATAAAAGCCAAGGGGAGAAGTAGGTTTCAAATTTTAATCATGAGTTTTCAGCCAGAGAATCAGTGAGATGCTGCTTCTCGCCTCCCTGATTTGTCAAGACACTGTCACCATTACTACTTCTGCTTTGTAGAGCCAAGGCAAGTGCGTGATAAATGACCTAAAGTTGCTGGGGGATAAAACCCCAAACCTCACTTTTAGAAAAGCACACACTTCCAGCCTTTCAGCTGGAACTGCCATCTTCCAGTAATTCACCAAAATGACTAAAACAAAGGGAAAGAGGAGAGGCGTCTGCTATATGTTCTCTACGTCTTTAGAAAGCATGGAGTTGTTCCTTTGGCCACATACATGTGAATCTACAAGAAAGGGGATATTGTAGACATCAAGGGAATGGGCACTGTTTGAAAAGCAATGCCCCACAAATGTCACCATGGCAAATCTGGAAGAGTCTACATTGTTACCCAGAATGCTGTTGCCATTGTTGTAAACAAACATGGGCAAGATTCTTGCCAAGAAAATTAATGTGTGATTAATCGTATCAAGCACTCTAAGCGTCCAGATAGCCTCCTGGAACATGTGAAAGAAAATGATCAGAAAAAGAAGGAAGCTAAAGAGAAAGATTGTTGGGTTCAACTGAAGCACCAGCCTGCCCCACCCAGAAAGACACACTTCGGGAGAACCAATGGAAAGGCATCTGAGCTATTGGAATCCATTCCCTATGAATTCATGGCATGACAGTTGTAAAGAAAATAAGACCTGGACTGTAAAACAAACAAACAAAAAGGCGCACTTCTGCTCACCACTGCTACAGGAAGATTAATGGAACCTCCACGTCCTTTCTACCTTCTGAATCTCATGCAAGTTTATCTCATTTGTAGAACTTAAAATCCCATCCAGAAATCTGGAGGCAAGGGAATTGAGATATGTGATTCCTAGGCTGACAGTCCTTCCACCAGAAGGGAGAGCACAGGGAGGGCACATTCAACCCAATGACTTATATTTTAACTTTTGAACAATGGCAAAATCAACAATAGCATGCGTCGATCTGAAATAACACAACCCATTCCTCGTTTACATGAAGATGTCCTGAAACTCTCTCCTCAAGGTAGAGAGCCACAGTTGAATCAATCACTATATCCATCTTTGGGTGATGGTTATGTTTTTCCCCCCTAATAGAGATATACTGTTCTATGATAATCAGAGATAAAATTATAAGGTAAAGGTGCACCACCACATCTTACTTGTAATATTTAAGAAGGAAATAGTGGCTAATATATGCCAATTAAAATGAAAGGAAAGAATATGCCTAGCTATTTCTAAATGCCTAAAATTAGTCATGAGATGTTGGTGCTTTTAATTTCATTGTTCCACTACCTATTCCATCTCTTTCTTGCCCTGAAATCATTTTAGTTGTTTATGGTTATTTACTTGGTGGAAATTTCTTGGTAGCCCTACCTACATTAGATTCAGAAGTCTTCACTAATTAGACAAGGACGTACAATGAAGTACCCCTTGGAAATCTTCTGGATTCCAGATGCACATCTCTTTATAATCATTATGTAGAGTCAATCACTTCGACTGGTATACTAACCCACTCCATTGCCTGTTGGTTTCAGAGCCACGAAGCCCAGCATACCCAGTATGCAGTCTCAATGCTCAGACTGATCTAAATCCTTCCATATGTATTCAGTTGAAATTTAAAGGTGATGCTTTTTCCTAACCAATGTTCTAAATTTCATGTAAGACAGCTATGTTATTAATTCACTCACCTCCTAATTCTGGGACCAAAAGTGTTAGATGATCTGATTTTTACAGACAGCTATGTTCTGGTACTATAAAAAATAAAAGAGAACTTAAGTGTGATCTGAAAAATCCATAAAAGCCATTTTTATCATGTTTGGGCTGAGAACTTAAAATCCCAAACTAATAATTTCCCACTTACAGGCTAGTCCATATTGACAAAATCAACCAGTCCATCATCAAGTCTTATAGTGACTAATCCTTCATACTGTTTCTTTTGTAACAGCTAGTTCATCTCCCTAACTAAACCTTGTCTTCACAGGGCACATTATTCAGGCACACATAATAATTTAAGGAGTTATTTGCAATTTCATACCATGGAAAGCCAGTATATATTTTCCACTTAGGACCTTCCAAAACCACCTGCAGAGATAAAACAATGCACAGCTGCCATTTTTGAATAGTTCTTGGAAGCACATTTGGTTCTCTATTCTACTTTATTCAAGTCATGTAAAGAAGCCAAAAAGTACTTTAAGTACTTCAAGCAAAAAAAAAATAATAATAATAATATAGAGAATTGGTACTTACAAAAACATTAGAAGTCTTGGATGAATGAAAGTCTCTAGATTCCTTTGTGGGTTTTTTCAGTTGTGATCTAAATAATCAGAAATTTGCTCCTAGGACACATGTCATAAAATGATTGGAAATCCTCACTGATTACTGAGACTTCCCTGAATATTTATGGAGTTAAGGGAGAATAACTTGCAGGCCCTGTAATGTGTAGTTATAGGGACTGAACAGAAGGGGAGGAAATAATTTCATTGAAATAAAAGGAAAAAGAAAAGAAGAGATCTCAACATAGACTCACAGTTGTCCAGCTCAGGGTTTTGATGTAAAGTGACATGGAAAATAGGATAAACATTGTTGTATATTGATTCATATTTTTAAAGATATTTTCTAAATCATACAATGTGAAAAATACTTATTTAATCTTGGGAATGTTACAGCAAACTAGCAAACATTTTCCCTCTCATCCCACATCTTACAGTCTAGGGAGAATACAGATGAGTAAGCAGAGTTACAGCTGAACATCTTAAGTGTATTGTTGGTGCAGAAATAGGAGAATAATATTAATTATTAAGTTTAATTCCAAATTTAATTTTTAAAACCCTCAAATAGCTTTAGAAAGTATTGTATGTTTCTGTTTTGTTTTTTCATCATATAACTAGATCCTAAGGATTGACACATATACCCTGGAACAGAATAGAGCCCAGAAATAAGCTCATGCACTTATAGTCAATTAATCTATGACAAAGGAGACAAGAATAAGCAATGGAGAAAAGACAGTCTCTTCAGTAAGTGGTGCTGGCAAAAGTGGACAGCTAAAATGTAAAAGAAAGAAATTAGAACATTCCCTAACACCATATACAAAAATAAATTCAAAACTGATTAAAGATCTGAAAGTAAGACCAGAAACCATAAAACTCCTAGAAGAAAATGTAGGCAGAACACTCTTTGACATAAATCACAGCAACACGTTTTTGGATCTGTCTCCTAAGGCAAAGGAAGCAAAAACAAAAATAAACAAATAAGACCTAATTAAACTTAAAAGTTTTGTGGTTAAGAATCTGCCTGCCAACTCAGCCATAAAAAAAGAATGAAATTGAGTTGTTTGTAGTGAGGTGATGTACCTACAGTCAGTCATACAGAGTGAAGTAAGCCAGAAAGAGAAAAACAAATACCGTATGCTAATGCTTATGTATGGAATCTAAAAAAATGGTACTGATGAACACAGTGGCAGGTCAAGAATAAAGATGCAAATGTACAGAATGGACTTGAGGACACAGGGGGTGGGGGGCGATGGAGAAACTGGCATGAGGTGAGAGAGTAGCATTGACATATATACTACCAAACGTAAAATAGATAGCTAGTGGAAAGCTACTGCATAACACAGGGAGATCAACTCAATGACTGGTTATGACTTAGAGGGGTGGGATAGGGAGGGTGGGAAGGAGTCGTGGGAGGGAGGGGATATGGGCATATATGTATAAATACAGCTGATTCACGTTGTTGTACAGCAGAAGCTGGCACAACAGTGTAAAGCAATTATACTCCAATAAAGAGCTTAAAAAAAAAGAATCTGCCTGCCAATGCACGGGACACGGGTTTGATCCCTCGTCTGGGAAGATCCCACATGCCGCAGAGCAACTAAGCCCATGTGCCACAACTACTGAAGCCTGTGCACTCTAGGGTCCAAGTGCCACAACTACTGAGCCTGTGCACCACAATTACTGAAGTCTGAGAGTTCTAGGGCCCACGTGCCACAACTACTGAGCCCACATGCTGCAACTACTGAAGTCCACACTCCCATGCTTCACAACAGGAGAAGCCACTGCACTGAGAAGGCTGAGCACCACAAAGAAGAATAGCCCCCTCTCATCACACCTAGAGAAAGCTCACACACAGCAACAAAGACCCAACACAACCAAAAAAAAAAAAAAAAGTTTTGCACAACAAAGGAAACCATCAACAAAACGAAAAAGCCTACTGAAAGGAAGAGAATATTTGCAAATGATATGACTGATAAGAGGTTAATATCCAAAATATATGAACAGCTCATACAACTCAATAAAAAAAATTTTCTTAATGGTCAGGAGACCTGAATAGACATTTTCCAAAGCAGACATACAGATGACCATCAGGCACATGAAAACTGCTCAGCATTGCTAATCATCAGGGAAATGTAAATCAAAACCACAAGGAGATCTCACCTGACCCCTGTCAGAATGACTATCACCAAAAAGACCACAAACAACAAATGTTGGCAAGGATGTGGAGAACAAGGAACCTGTACGCTGTTGGTGGGAATGTAAATGGGTGCAGCCACTGTGGAAAAAGTATGGAGGTTCCTAAAAAAACTAAAAATACAACTATCATGTGATCCAGCAATTCCACTCCTGGGAATATATTCAAAGAAAATGAAAACACTAATTTGAAAAGATATATGCACCCCAATGTTCACAGCAGCATTATTTACAATAGTCAAGATATGGAAGCAACCTAAATATTCATCAACAGAGGAATGGATAAAGAAGATGTGGTACATACATACAATGGAATATTACTCAGCCATAAAAAAGAATGAAATTTTGGCATTGGCAGCAACTTGGATGGATCTGGAGGGTATCATGCTTAGTGAAATATGTCAGACAAAGAAAGACACTGTATGTTATCACTTACATGTGGAATCTAAAAAATAAAACAAATGAATGAATATAACAAAAAAGACTCACAGATATTGAGAACAAACAAACTAGTGGCTACTAGTGTAGAAGAAACGGGGAAGGGGCAAGATAAGGGAGAGGGTTTAGAGGGTGTGGTAGGTCACGCAGTATCACCCTGATTTTTCCAGCAAGTTCTCAGACCTTCCCTGTGCTCTGTGGAGTCAGAGCCCTTTAATAAGACATTGATCACAATTTCAAACCTTCCAATGAGAGAAGGATGCTGAATGAATCACCTTTCAGCTTCTCACTTCCACAGGCCCATTATATAGCTCTCATCTCTAAATTTACAAACCTGAAATTCCAACTATATGGACACACTTGAAATGTGGCTAGTGGGACTGAGCAATTTGGATGCTTTATTTTATCTTAATGGACTGAATTAATTACTGATTGAATTAAATTAATTATAAACAGGCACACCTGGCTAGTGGCTGGCACACTGTGAAGCGCACCTCTAGAGATCCAAAGAGGTGGAAGATGTTATTGCCTCTCCCCTGGTTGTTCCTTGCTGCAGAGTCGTCTGCTGGCCTGATCTGTTCATTCATTTGTAGGTATTTCCTGTGCTCATGCACACATGCCAGGCATCATGTGAGGCCTTGGGGACACTCAAACAGCTATGTCAACACAAAGCTCCTAGAGGAATTCCCAGCAGGGGGCCCACTTGTAAGCAGAGGTGAAGAGCATGGCTCAGTGTATCTCTGCTAGACATTCTGAGAGCAGGTGCAAAGGGGAGGGAGGTACACTTCACTCTCCTCGTGAGCCCATCCTTCTTGCCTCTGACTCTAAGATCTGGGGATGGCAGGGGCAAAGGGCCCAAAGGAGGTAAATGATTTGTACGCTGAAAACTACAAAAGATTGCTGAAAGAATTAAAGGCAACACATTAATTGGAATGACACTACATGTTCATACACTGGAAAACAATGTTGTTGACATTTCCATACTACCCAAAGTGATGTATAGATCCATTCATTTGCAACACCTATCTGAATTCCAATGTCATTTTAATAGAAATGGAAAGACATTCTTAAAATACATAGGGAACCACAAAAGACCCCAAAAAGCCAAAACAATCTTGACCACAAAGAACAAAGATGGAGTTTTCACACTTTCTGACATCAAAAGATTACAAAGTCACAGCAATCAAATCAGTGTGGTACTGGCACAGAAACAGGCAGATAGACTTATGGACCAGGATAAAGAGCCCCCACATAAACTGACACATACATGGCCCCCAAATAAACTGACACATGGCCAAATGATAATTGCCGAGGTTCTTCAACAATCAAAAGAATGAAAAGGCGACACACAGAATGGGAGGGAATATTTGCAATCCTTACATCTGAAAAAAAAGCTTATATCCAAAATACACAAGAGCCACTACGATTCAATTTCAAAAATTAAAAAAAAAAAAAGGACAAATAACCTGGTTTTAAAATGAACAAAGGACTTGGGTAGATATTACTCCAAAGAAGACATACAAATGACCAACAGATGTATGAAGAAGTGCTCAACATCACTAATTATCATGGAAACGCAAATCCAAACTCCAATGAGACATCACCTCACGCTGGTTAGGGTGTGTATTATAAAAAAAAAAGAAAGAAAGAAAGAAATTAACAGATGTCAGCAAAGAAGTGGAGAATTGGAACTTTTGTACACTGTTGGTGGGAATGTAAGATGGTACAGCTGTTATGGAAAACAGTATGGAGGTTCCTCAAAAAATTACAAAAGAAGTACCATTTGATCCAGCAATCCCACTTCTAGGAATATATCCAAATGAAATCAGTATCGAAAAGAGATAACTGTAATCCCACGTTCATTGCAGTGCTTTAAACAATTGCCAAGATGGGTCAGTCGATTGGGTGCAGTGGGGAGCCTGGAGCTCACACCTGTGCGGAGCTGGTCTCTGCAGTGAGAGAACACAGCAGGCAGAGCTCTTGAGCCAGGCACAGTGGCCCAGCTGCAGGGCCATACCCCAGCCTTCCCCAGAAGCAGCAGGTATGTTTATGTAGACTACTTCCGAGCCATTGTCTGGAGACTGGGACACCTTTGTTGGCATGTACTGTTCCCCAGAAGCACCCCAGGGTTTATGTCTGCACAGTCGGAAACCTTATGTGCAATGCTCCTGCTTCCCTGCCAGGGACAACACAAGAAAAGATGAGACGGTAAACACGAAGAGCTGTGAAATTCCTCTGAGAAAAGCTGTTCCACACATGCAGTAATTACAGAAAACATCGTCCCTCTGATTTCAGGCCCTCAGGCAATTGTAAGCTATTTGGAAGGCCCCTAGAGGTAACTCCTGGGCAAATGAGCTGCCCTAGTCACAGACGTACAAGGTTTCTACCTCCCTCAAAACAGACATTTTGTTTCTTCCAGGGCCTTGGACTCATTAGTAGGGTGACCATAGGTTCCAGTTTGCCTGGGACAACCCCTGTTTACATCTACTGTCCTGGTATAATTATACCAGCTCCAAAGTATCCTGGTTTGTTGCATAAATTAAAGACCATCCTACCCATTAGCCACACCTGTGTTTCAAGTTAAGCCCGCCCTCTAGTGGTTAGAGAGGTTCATTACATGTATCCCAAACAGATGGCCCTGGAGGAGGACCCTCTGGGGAGCCCAAGCTTACAACTGAGGTAACAACTGAGGTTGCCTGCAGGGGTGTGAAGGACAAGAGGGGAAAGAGGAGAGGCTTCCTTGGAAAATGGAGCTGGTGCCTACATCCCAGGAAAAAGATGAGTCCCTCAACCCCGGAGAGACTCTCATGATTATTAATATCCACTGGGAATGCAGAGAGTGGGTTACAAAGGTGAAACAAGCCAGGTTCCCAGACCCCAAGAAACCTCTAATTTAGCTGAGGAGACATAGAAAAGTAAACAACAGTGCAAAGTCATGTGTGCCAGGTCCCTATAAGCATATGTTTACTGAATCGTTTATTCATTCAGCCAACACTAATGAAAACATCCCAGGCTCCCTGTTAGGAATATATAGTCTAGGGTAGTATACACTCCAGATGGAAGGTGCTATATACTAGAGTTGTGGTGGGCTCACTGGGTCTCATTCCAAAATTACCTTGCAAAGCTCTCACGGAATCTCTTTTTTTTTTTTTTTATTTTTACAAAACACTTTATCTTTTAATTTTTTAAAATTTTTACTTCTTTTTAAATTTTATTGAAGTATGTGGAATCTAAAATAGGACACAAGTCAACATATCTGTGAACCAAAAACTGACTCACAAATATAGAGCATAGACGTGATTGCCAAGGGGCAGAGGGGTGTGGGAGGGAAGGATTGGGAGTCTGGGATTAGTAAACAATTATATATAGGATGGATAAACAATAAGGTCCTATTGTATAGCACAGGAAACTATATTTAATATCCTGTGACAAACCATAATGGAAAACAATACGAATATGTTCTTTGTATATATGCATATATACATGTATGATTCGTCACAGGATATTGAATATAGCTCCCTGTGTGTGTATAACTGAGTCACTTTGCTGTACAGAAGAAATTACCACTTCATTTATTTTTGCACGAGGGTAAATAGCATTCAACCCAATTTACTGACCCAGGTACTGGAGAGAAATGAATCCTCACTGGTTTGCGCTGGAAGCAGCAGCTCTGGAGCTGTGGTGTGGGAGGAAGAAAAAGTGATAGAGCTGGAATGGGGAAATCATTTCCATCCTGGAAACCTAGCTCGTCAAGACCTTAAGTGGGAATTTCCATCTTACTGATCTCTGAATGTCCAAAGTGCTAGGTACTAAGTAGGAATATTTCAGTAAATGAATAAAAGAAAGAATATTCCCACAACCCCAAAGTATTAACTAAATAGTCCTTATGCCAACTGTGACAATTAGGAAATGAGGGGGCCAAGAGGGAGGGCCTGGTGTAGCTGCTAAACTATGTCAAGGTCTTACTCCTATGAATTTACTTCACCTAAAGAACAACTGTCCGGCCACGCAGGGTGGTGCTGGAAAGTGGTAGTGGCTACAGTTTATGGGCAAGGCCATGTTTTTGTTCTGACTCTGAACTCCTGGCATGGGAAGCAGTCACTGTTTCTATGCTGCCCTAGACAGATCGGAGCCCCTCTTTGGGATGCCCCGCTTCCGTGGAAGGCCAAGCTTAACGACAGATGACACCTCAGTGAATAAAAAGAAGATCTACGCTAAGTGGTTTAGGTGGAAATGACAGTGAGTCTTTGTCCAATTAAAAATGCTGATTAATGAGCTCCCTGGGATACGTGGATAAGATTCTAAGACCAAGGCTACTCCCTGGGGCAGTGACCTTTCTGGAGGAGGTCATAATTTGCATAACTGGGTCTACTTGCTTTCTTGAGGGTTTGAGGGATTCTTGGCCAACCATGAAGCCATGTCTGGAAGACTCCTCACATTCCACCTACTTCTTTCCCCTGCAGGTCACCTGTCCAGCCACTCACTTGGTGGAGAAGATCCAGGTCACTCAAAATGACCTCAGGCACCTTCTAGCCTTTCTTCTCTGTCCCCTCACCCTCACCTGTCTTCTCTGCAGAAGTCAGCACCTGCCTCTGGGTCCTTGGTCTCTTTCTCTCCCTCATCCTCTGGGGAGACAGGGCATCAATCGTTCCCCTCCTTCACCCTCAGTCCCTCCACCCCACACACCTTCTCTTTTCGCCACACTTACCTATACTTTACTATTCCTTCCAGTTACCTCCTCTTTCTTTTTAATTTCAAACTTTTTTTTTTTTTTTCTGTTTAAAAAGCATTACCTGGGGCTTCCTAGGTGGCGCAGTGGAAAAGAATCTGCCTGCCAATGCAGAGAACACGGGTTCGATCCCTGCTCCAGGAAGATCCCACATGCTGCGGAGCAACTAAGCCCATGCACAAAAAAAATAAAAAATAAAAAAATAAAAAGCATTACCTGTATATTGGAGAAATTTGGAAAATACAAAAAGGCATCAGAAGGAAAAAAGTCACCTATTATTCCACTACCATGAGACAACCACTTTTAAATTCATTAACAGTTCTGTTGATGCCTAAACTCTCGTGTGTGTGTGTGTGTGTGTGTGTACACAACATACATCTTCATAACATTGGCGGCATGTTGCATTTACTCTGTTACAATTTCCCATTTAATGTATCATGGACATTTTGTCATATGATGTTGCTAAAATATATATTTAGATGATTGCTATCTCAAAATGGTTGTATTTAACCAATCTTCGTTAGATATTTAATGTTTTCTATTTTCTTTTAAAGACACAGCCTTTATTTTAAGGATTTTTACACTGAAAAATTCAAAAAGTGGTAGGTTTTTGGAATTTATTGATCTGTATTTAAAAGGAACTTTCGACAAAGAGTTACCAGAAATAATCTGAACAAGCGGGAAAACACAGTTAATACTACTGAAACCTACTAAAATAATTCCAGGATATATGGTTTATCTGACATAACAGCACCTCTAAGTGCTGTCACTGATATGAAACTTACTGCTTCTTACTTTTCTAAACACACAATGGGGTAATTAACAATACTGAATCACTTCTGTTCTTTCTTGAATATATAAAAATTAAAATACCAAATAAAAACTAATATATTCTCTTTAAATATTTCTCACAGATACAATTTCAATATTTTCACTCAGTAGTGATGTGGTTTAAGAGATTTTTCATTCACCAGTCCAACAACAATCCACCCAAAGGGAACTGAGAGTCTATAGGCTCATAGTGCAAATAAAGAGCTCCGGAATGCAGCAGCTGACATTTCTAAAATACAAAACATAAAATTCTTAGAGGATACATACAACAAGCTCTACTAAGCAGCTGGCCACAGAAGTAGAAGATTTAATAATTCTACTGGTGATTTCAATGGGACTCCCGATGTTGCCAAACTCAACTTGAACTCTCATCTTAGGCTTTGTATTTTGCTTTTCCGGTTTCACTAATGATACAAACGTGATTCAGGTCCCTGAAGTATTCATTATAGTCAAGGGCATATCCTACAACAAACTTGTCTGGAATCTCAAATCCAACAAAGTCTGGTCGATATCCAACACTTCGAGGGGTCCTTTTCACCAGCAAGCTGGCAACCTTGACCATCTTTGGATCATGCTGCTTGACCAAGGAGAGCAAGGTCTGCACCGTTCTACCAGTGTCGATTACATCTTCAACAATCAAGACAGTCTTTCCGGTCAGAGCTGAGAGATCATCTCCACCAATTACTTTTATGGCGCCTGTTGACTGGTCGTTACAGTAGCTCTTCAGTCTAATAAAATCTACAGTCACAGGAATGGATCTGTCACTATTTCTGTTCAGCGCTTTGATGTAATCCAGCAGGTCAGCAAAGAATTTATAGCCCCCCTTGAGCACACAGAGGGCCACGATGTGATGGCCTCCCATCTCCTCCATCACATCTCGAGCCAGCCGTTCGGTCCTGTCCATAATTAGTCCATGAGGAATGAACACCTTTTCTAGATCCTCAGCGTAATGGCTAGGTATACAAAATAAATCTAGATCATAACCTGGTTCATCATCACTAATCACGACGCAGGGGCTGCGGGTCGCCATAACGGAACCGGCTGGCGCGCGGGCTGAGGGCAGCGGGCAGGGAGGTGGCACGTGGCATGCACTCACGCGCAGGCGCAGGGGAGCCGGAGGTTCGCCCCAGCGCTCTTCCTAATGTCTGCTATTTTCTGCCATCATAAATGTGTCCATCATTTATTATTTAAGGGAATACCGAGAAATACAATCATGGGAGTATGTCAACGTTTTTAAGGCTTTTGATATTTTATCAAATTATGAGCCAAAAGACTTGCACAAATTTATATTCTCCCAGCTCTGTATGTGTTTGCCTTTTCTGAGCATCCCCTGGGGATACCCCCTCACCAAACTGGGTATTATAATTTTAAAAACATAGTTGTTTTCCCTGTGCTATGCAGTAAAAGAATATGAAAAAGTATGTATATATGTGTATAACAGTCACTTTGCTGTACAGCAGTAATTAACACATTGTAAATCAACTATACTTCAATTTTTTTTAAGTTGCTAATCTAGCAATGTTTTCTTTCTCCATGTTTTCACCACCATTTTTTTTTTTTTTAATCTCTTGCAATCTGAATTCTGGTCTCACAGCTTTTCTAATCCAAAAATCTTTTTCAGGCTTGATTCTTCTTGTTTCTTTGATTTGTTTTATTTTCTTGATCTCTTGAGGCTCTCCGTCTCAGGCAGCCTGGAGCCCTGAAGTTAGACATCCTGCTCTGGGACCCCACAGCCCTCTAGCAGGCTCCTTCCTGTCAGCCTTTCCCAGTGAGCTTGAGCTTCTGGACTGTTGGGGCAGATTTTCACACACCCCACATCCGGATGGATGGATGCATGCCTGGATGGATGGATGGATGGATGGATGATCAATCTGTGTCCTCTCCTCAGTTGCTGGCTTTTCCTACACCCTCTGTTTCCCTGCTCTGTGTATGCCCCCTGTCCCCCTCCATCACCATCACCGGTAGTCTCCTCTGCCCTAGTTGGGGGCTCACATCTCTAGGTCTGTCTCCCAGCTCACATCTCTGGCCAGGGACTCCATCCTGAGACATGGACAATTTCCATGTCTGCTGAACGTCTCATTCTGGATGCCTGTACACTTCATCAATTTCTATCAACAATTCATATCAAATTCAAGGTCTCCCTCTTTCTCTATGCCCCTCTTCCTTATTTCCTCTACTTCTGTTTGTGGCTAAAGCGACCATGACATATTTGACTCCTTCCCCCCCTTGCTATCTACCACCAATTGTCCACCAAGCCCCATAGGAGAATGTCTCCCTGGTGGATTTCTCCATCTACAGCCCTCTTGCCAGTCTCATGGCCACTGCCTTAGCTCAGGTCCTCATCCTTTCTTCTCTGGACAATCTCATTAACTTCTTTCCTACTAGTCTCCTCCTAACCTCTCTCCACTCCAAATCAGCCCATGACCCCAGTGGTTACCAAAGGCTCTTACCCGAGCCATCTCTTTGAAGCACTTCTGATCGTCTCAATTATCAGCTTAAAACTTTTCACTAGTCAGTAGTACCTCATTGACTACAGAATACCAATCTCAACCTCTTCTGCCTATCTTATAAAACACTTTGGATTTTAGTTCCAATCTTCACTCTTAGCCTTAATTCCCACCTCACCCAGCAAAGATCCATCTTATAGGGGCACTCACATGTTACACAATCATGGCTTACTCTTTCCCATATACAAGGGTGAGTCAAAAATTATCCGCACTCCAGTTATATTAAAATGTCTGTTGGCCGCACTGTCTTATCAGTGCTTTCTATTTAAAGCTACTGTCTCCTCAGTCACTGCTGTGCAGGTGTGAACGAAGCATGCAATGATTTGGTTTTTGTGGTCTGAGGGTATACCTGGTGCCATTATTTATTGAAGACTTTGTGCACAGTATGGAGAAAGTGTTTTGTTGCGAAGAAGTGCGTATGAATGGATAGAGAAGTTCAAAGAAGGTCATACAAGTGTTAGCTCTCAAGAAGGATGGGGATTCACTTCTAATGAAGAAGTGAAGACAGTGATGCATTTGTGGCTCGCAGCTCAGTCTAAAACATTTTTTAATGAGGGAATATGAAAGCTCGTTGACAGATGGATGAAAAGCAAGGAGATTATGTCAGAAAATGATCGATCAGAATGGCCATCATCACAAAATCTGGAAACAACAAATGTTGGAGAGGGTGTGGAGAAAAGGGAACTCTCCTGCACTGTTGGTGGGAATGTAAGTTGGTACAGCCACTATGGAAAACAGTTTGGAGTTTCCTTAAAAAACTACAAATAGAACTACCATATGATCCAGTAATCCCACTCCTGGGCACATACCCAAAGAAAACCATAATCCCAAAAGAAATGTGTACCAAAATGTTTATTGCAGCACTCTTTACAATAGCCAGGACATGGAAGCAACCTAAATGCCCATCAACAAATGAATGGATAAAGAAGATGTGGCATGTATATACAATGGAATACTACTCAGCTATAAAAAGGGATGAGATGGAGCTATATGTCATGAGGTGGATAGACCTAGAGTCTGTCATACAGAGTGAAGTAAGTCAGAAAGAGAAAGACAAATATTGTATGCTAACTCATATATACAGAATCTAAAAATGGTACTGATGAACTCAATGACAAGACAAGAACAAGGACACAGATACAGAGAATGGACTGGAGAACGCGAGGTTTGGGGGGCGGGGGGTGAAGGGGAAGCTGGGATGAAGTGAGAGAGTAGCATAGACATATATATACTACCAACTGTAAAATAGCCAGTGGGAAGTTGCTGTATAACAAAGGGAGTTCAGCTCGAGGATGGATGATGCCTTAGAGGACTGGGATGGGGAGGGTCAGAGGGAGTCGAGGGAGAGAGGGATTACGGGAATATGTGTATAAATACAGATGATTGAACTTGGTGTACCTCAAAAAAAATGTTTTAAAAATTTTTAGAAAGTTAAAAAAATATTTAAAGAAAAGGAAGAAAATGATGTATTTGTCTTTTCTGAAAGTTAATTAAAATAAATTCTACAGCCAGAGTGTGGAAAATTTTTGACTCACCCTCGTGTATATCTTTGTTGATATTCTTTCCACTCGGATTTGCCATGCTTCAGGAACCAGGTTAAATCTTACATCTTCCACAGAACATTCCTCATTCTCAAAAAAAATTAAAAGTGGCCCTTTATCCCTGTGAATCCTTATATCACTTACAAGTAAAATTTTTATGTAGGTTTGTCTGGCACTAAGCAGGGTTTCTGAGATGAAGGTTGTAGGTTGGAGGGACTGGGATGAGTTGATCACGTTACCCTTATGGTACTTACCACAAAATGCCTTAATAATGCTAACATTTACTGGACATTTACATGAGAAAGCATATTACATGCATTGCCTTGTTTAATTTTCACAGTATATGAGGCACACTGGTAGCTCAATGATTTCCAAATAGGAGGGCACATAGTTTAAGGGCTGCAGTCTACCTGGAAGGGGGAGATTCCAAGTAAACATGCTATTTTTACTCAAAGTTCATACTGATGCAAGGTTGCTTTGGTGGATACTCATGGCAGTTATGGAAGAGAGGGACTAAAACTTCCCAACCTACCACTTGGAGATGTCAATGGAGCAGATAAGTGTTATTCTCATCCCATTGCACAAATGAGGAAATTGATGCTTAGAGAGGTTGAGTGAGTTGCCCAAGCTCACACAGCTGACCCAGGGTGGGGCTGGACCTTGAGCCCAGTCCCTGTGATGACAGAGCTCATGCTTTATGGCATCATCTTTACTGAAGCACAGCTTATTTGTCTTACCAAAATGTTCCCTCTTCAGAGGTGGGATTTTGATTTTTACAAGGTTATTCTTACCAAATCAATTAGCACAATACTTACCAGGTAGTTGGAACCCAATGATTATAGTTTGAATGGATGAATAAATGAATAGTGAGTGAATACAAGAGGTAAAGCCATCATAGTAGCCTTTTTCTTTTTTATACTCAGATACTACCCCCAGAATATCCAGTTATTGTATTATGTCCAGAAACTCCCCTTGTCCCTTCTTGGGTACAGAGTCTGTGTTTGTGTGTATACATTGGCTGGCCTGGCCAATGCTAAGATTACCTGGATGAAGCAGAGTGAATATGATACTCATAGCTACTTGATAAGAAGGTAACATCATTTTTAAAAGGCTACAATTGGCTGCTTGTTTAGCAGTTTAAATTCTGTAACTGTATAATTACTCCTTCAAACATGACCTGGCCAACTCTGTCTTACGCAGCTAAATATTGAGTTTGATTTTTTACAACACTGGGCTGGATGTATGCTAAAAGGGTACTATATATCTGGGATAGAGTAAAATCTTGGGATTTTGTTATGGACTGAATTGTGGCCCTCCAAAATTCTTACGTTGGAGTCCTAACCCCTGTGCCTCAGAATGTGGCTGTATTTGGAAACAGGGCCTTTGAAGAGGTAATTAAGGTAAAATGAAGTTATATGGGTGGGCCCTAATCTGTTATGACGAATGTCCTCACAAGAAGAGGAGAATAAGACGCAGACCCAGAGGATGCCTCTCTGAAGACAGGGAGAAGGCGGCCATCTGCTAAGCTAAGGAGAGAGGCCTCAGAGGAAACCAAACCTGCTGACACCTTGATCTTGGACTTCTAGCCTCCAAAACAGTAAGGAAATAAATTTCTGCTGTTTAAGCTGTAGAGTCGGTGGTATTTTGTTAAGGCAGCTCTAGCAGACTGATACAGATGTTAAGGTCTTGATGTAGGAAGGGACCTAAGGACATCCAGTCCATCCACCCTTAGGATTCTTGCTTTCACCCCTTCACATGCCCCTCTTCTTTCCAATAGAGTTCTTCTTTGAACATCTCCTCTTTGAAGATCTCCTCACCTTCACAAGATGCTTATTTCATTTCAAGCAGCTTTGACTACAGTGAGATTTGCAGATTGAATAAAACCTTTGTCAAAATTCTGAAGGCAGCTCTGCCAATGTGCTATAATCACCACAGAGCAGAGTACTGGCACAATTTCTTGGCAGTCAGGGTTCCCTGGGAAGCAGACTGTGAAGTGGAGTTTAGGGGGCAGGATGTTTATAAAGGAGCGTCCTCAAGATCAACACCTGTGGAAGAGAGGGGACCAAAGCAGGAGCGGGCAGAGGGAGAAGTGGACTTGAGTACAGGCTCAACCACAGCCTTGGCGAACCCACAAGAATCTCAGGCTTTGATCCATTATTGCATGTGGCCCCCTGGGAAGGGGTGTGATCTTGGAGAGGCAGTTCTTGGAAGCTGAGGCAATTCCTGATGCAGAAGAGCAGCCACTTGGTCAAGGTCTAGCCTGTGAAATCTCTTATTTGAGGATAAACAATGTGTGCTTGTCATGGAGTTTATCTATGAAAAAAAACTCACAGAGCTACCCTGAGCAACTATCTCTAGGATTCTTTATAGCTCAACTAGAGCTGGAGCTTGCTCACCAAGTAATCTCACCACAGTTCCCCCAGCAGTTGAGGCAACAAGTCTTTCTTCACAGCAGGCTCTGGCAGCACACCACTGCATTTAGCAGACAATCCTGGTTTCACAGAGTACATTTTTAACTCATGTAGTCTAAGGCATGTCATTAACATATGGAGTCACATATCACTACTGGCTTTTGATGACAGTCCACTAAACCCTTAATTCTTTTCCACAATTACAGGTCTCTGCTGCCAGGGTCCTGGAAGCCAAGGCACCTGGTTTTCTGAGACTAAAACTTTTAGATTTTAAAATGTTTGTAACCTGCACATGGTTCTTCCCTTGTCCTCATCAAGCTCCTCCCAAATAAAACTCCACTTGCACAAGAATATTATTAGACAGTGACTTGAGAGACTGTACTACACTGATATCTTTAATAAGAGACTTGCATTTCAAAGGGCAACAAATTCTACTTAACGGATTAGGAAAATTTTTCTCTACCTGCAATGTCAAAAGTCCCAGGGAACATCTGAGTTAAAGCAATATGTTTTTGATTTATTCCTGTGATGTGTCAGGCTCTTATTGACCAGTGAAATGGTCTGTCGGGCCTTCCATTAATCTGGTTTTATGGGAGTAGAGGGGAATGTGAAAGATAACATCCCCGCAGAAGTAAGACGGGAGCCAAAGCAAACACTCCCAAACTGCATCAACCCAAAGGGTGGGAAGGAGGAAACAAGGGAATAAGATAGCTGAGCATGTGGTCCAGGGTGGGACCTTGCAGAGGAGGCAAAACCCAGAGAATCTGGGGCCTTCTGAATCAGTGAGCTTGAAGCCACATCTGCAGGCGGGGAGGGGTGGCTCCTACCTGTCTCTCTCTTCCACCCTGCACTCTGTTTTCAAGACACACATAGGGATCTTTAAAAAACAGAACAATCTTAAGTTTAATTCCTAAAAATTGCCCTACCTCACCCCTGCCCTCCTTTCTCTTTGCTCTTCTCCTCTTCTTTCCTCTAAACTTAGGAACAGAGCAACAAAGACCTGGAGTTGCAGCATTTATACAATAATTTCCCATCCATCTACAGGATGAAGTGAATTCATGCGGGTTTTCATTAAAAGATCTTTCTTTGTCTGCAGCCTTGATTGCTAGATAAGAGTAGAAAGCTGGGCCCTGATTGGCAGGGGAATTGGTGGCCAAGGGGGAGGGTGCAAGCCCTGATTGGAGGAAAGGAGAGGAGAGAAGGGCCTGGCCCTGATTGGTAGGGGAGCCTGTCTGCAACTTGCAAGCCCTTGACTGGTGGAGAGGAGAGGGGAGTCATGCTCTGATTGGCTGGGAGTTCTCTGGGTGCAAGCCAGGTTCACCTGGTTGCCTGTTCCAAGTCTCTTCTCCCCAGCTCCCCAGGTCCCCATCCCTCCAGCATGGAGTCACCTTGGAAGCTCTCTGGGTGCCAGTCCCTCCTCACCCCAGAGGGGTGTTGCTGAACCCTCAACTGCCATGCTGTCAGCCTCCTAGGGTTGTAAGGAAGGCAATCTGCAAGCCACCAACCCTGCACTTTTTTCAAGGGTGAGGGCCCAGCTTGCCCCCAGTGATCAGCTATAGCCCCCCGAGGGAACTCAGTGATGCAGGAAGGATGACATGCATTAAAACAGCATGTCAATAATTCTGTTTGCAACTTACTAGAAAACATGAAAAATAACGCACCTCACTTCCTTGTCACTATCTGTAGACTTAGAAACATGCCTGGCTTCTTATGGGTTTAACTGACTTTGGGGGCATGCATTAATCATTGTTGAAGACAAGCCCTGTGCCTTTGCCAGCCCCAGCTCCCAGCCCCTTCTCCAGTGGGCCCTGTGTTTTCAAGGGGTCTTCAGGCCCAGATTTGTGTACACACAAAACATTTCTCCTTGTAATTATGTGAGGTAAGAGCTGAAGTCTCAGAAAGGCATCCAGGAATTGAAGAATGGGGCTTCTCTCCTGATGAGGTCTTCCCAGGCGTCTCACTTGTCTCAATTTATCCTTATTGGAATAAGACTATTTTTCTTTTCATTTTTTAGCATAGAATCCCACAGAACTAAAAAAAGAAAAAAAAATCCTATAGAAAATAATGTAGGGAAAAACAATATCATTAGAAATAGAAGCTAGAATATTTAAGGAGGAAAAGCCAAGGCAGGGTCCTAACCCGTAAGTATCCAAGAAGTAATGTGGTGGCTGACTGCGTTTTCCACCTTGTAGCTAAGACAACATTCAGTATGTGAGGTCACAGAAAGGTTGCTGTGGAAGGTTTCCCAGGAGCACTGCCTCTGGGCCTCTGGGGAAGGGAAACACAGGTGCTAGGCAAAGGTCTGTTGGCTGTGTGAGCACAAAAGCTTTTGCAGACAGGTACCTCTCATCTCTTCCCAGACTCTGTCCTCTTTCAGGCCTGCATTCGGGATTTTTGTTCTTTTACTATTTCAATGTTATCCATATGAATTTATTATTATGTAAATGATTGATCCCTTAAGTGCTTATGCCTTGCTAGACTGAATAGTAAATAACCAGATGGGGGAAAAAAAACATATATACACACACTCAAAAAGCATGATTTCTAAAATTCTGTTATCTTTTATTGTTTTCCCCTCTATTCTTACTTACTATCTCCTCTGACAAATCCAGGCTGCTTTGCAGACGTGTAGGCGAACATGGCATTTACCGTGTCCTATATTAGTTCTGCAGTGGCCAGGGAGCTCTGGGGAGGGTGCTTCCTAGGACACAGAGATGCTCACCCCGCACAAGGATCCTGGCATCTGTGCACAGGCTGTGGCTCTGCAGGGACCAGCCTCACCTGCTGCCCCACCCTCCCCTTCCTGTCCTTTTGCCAGTTCATCACTCTGCGCAGAAGGGAAGTGACCAGATGGATTTTGGCCACAGCTAATGCTAATGTACTTCTATTTATGAGTAATCATTTTAAACAGAAAATGGGGTTTGCTGTCCTGAAGAGAAGGTCAGAGAAGACCAAAGCTCTCATCATAAGAAGCTGGTTTTACTGAGTGGAAAAAAGGCAGAGGGGCTAACGGTTTTTGGGGAAGAGCAGTGGCAATTGAAAGCTAAGCCTATGAAGACAAAAAACAGAAAAGCCATCTTTTCATGACAGGAGGAAAGGAATAATTTAGTTTCAGCTAGGTATAGGCAGCAGTTCTATATCTGGAACAAGGGCTGAATGAAAACAAGATGACCTAAGAACTAAAGCAAAATGAGTAGTAGAGACCATATCTTCTATTTGTGTTATTAGCTAGCGCCATCTGAAAACTGGGAGTAAAACAACTCTGTGAACTTGGATCACTGACTGTCAGGGGGCCCTGTAGCACAAACATCACACAGAACCACACTGGAAGGTTTTTCACTTCAAGTGAAGCACTGAATTAATTGTTTGCATCACATTCTAAGCTCTGATTAAATTCTCATTTTGGTGTTGGAGTGAAAACACTTTAAATTCCACAGACTCAGAGTTTTGAGTACCATAAATGCCGACAAATTCTGGCCGCATTCTGTCCCTCTGCAGACATGCTGATCTCATAGCTGTGCTGATGCTCTGTCTTCTGTTTACACACCGAGACATTGCAGATGCTTAGGGAATCCAGAAAGGGGGGCTGAAGGCTGCTCGCCAGAGCTCCTTGTGTCTGAGCCCCTCTGCTTCTCTCACCCTGATGAGCTGCTCCCTCTTGTCCTCAGTGTCTGTACTATGGTGTGGCACCGATAGTGTTGCCAGATGTAGCAAACAGAAACAGAGGATGCCCAGTTAAATTTTAATTTTAGATAAGCAACAAACAATTTTGTAGTATAAGTTTGTCTCATGAAGTAACCAGCATCCTGTATTTTATCTGGCATCCCTAGGCTATGTGTAGGTGGTCTGCCAGGGAAGCCCTCTGCCTTGTCATTGGGATCCCCCAGAGTCCCTTACGCAAGCATGGGACGGCCGCACACCAACTGCCCCATGCCTGTGGCTTGCAGTATGAAGTAACTGCCTCTGCTGTCTTTTCCACATGGGAGACCCAGAGTAACAGTGATCTAGGGTACAAAGTTGTAGGTAACAAAAAACAGTAGGAGGAGGGTGCAGTGGCAACCCCAGGAGAAATGCCTTGTAGGTATTTCCCACTTCATGTTCAAAGTGGAGAATCTTTTGTTAACTCTCTTGATCTCAACCTTAAGGAAGTCACTGAAACTCCTTGGATCTCAGCTTCATTTCTGACACAAGTGTCTACACTGCCTAACAAAGAATATGAGTTGTTAAACAGCCAGGCAATGCTTACACACAAGATCTGTGGCATAGCTAGTTTCTCTTCATTTGCAGGAAAGAGACCCTTTCCCTGGTCACCAAGTATAAGGAGCACTTATAATAAAGGATATTTTCCAAGCGCCAGGCCTTCTGGAAACAGAAGGTTGCTTTGGTGATGGATCTTGGTGACTCTCAAGAGCCAGGTGCTCCAGCTCTCTGCTCTAGAGGCTCTGTTGTTTGTGGGACTCCAGCCTATGTGGGCTCCATGTTCTCTGTTCCACTTCTCCTCTTTCCCATATGCCAGCGCTGGATGCAAACTCTGGACTCCAAATTCGAAAGATCTGAGAGAGGACCTGCTGAGGCAGATATTATTTATTGAAATTCCCAATTCCATGTTGTTTTGGAGACAAGAAATGTGTCCAGATCACTATCCTTCCTCATGTTCAGGCTTCAAGGAATGCATCAGGCTGGAGCACCACGCCCCAGATCTAAACAACTGTGGCCAGAGTTTCACGATGATATAACACATGGTTTAGCACCTTGTTGAGAAAGAACCACCTGGTACAGTCTCTTCCTTCAAAGGGGCTTCGGGCACAGTGGGCACTTCAAAGTCTATGAATCAATTAGTACATTCCATCTCATCCCCATGCATGGCTTCAAAGAACCCCCATCCACCCGAATGCAACTATTGCATTTATCCACCAAATATAGACATCCAAGTTGTCCTTTCTCAGTGATGGAAAGTAGGAAGCTTTTGGTTATTCAAAGAATCAGAGGATTTTAAAGTTTGAAGTTACATTAGAAATACGTGGAAGGGGAAACTGAAGTACAGAGAGGAGGCTAAACAGCTAGTTGATGTGATCTCGTTCATCACCCAGATTGCAACTCCGGGGACTGCCTCCTTTCTTTGCCTTTTATTTACCACCAAACTAGCCTATATCCTAGTCCCCTCTCCAGGGATGGCCAAATTACTATTCCTATTTTAATAATTTAGCTTTTCCAATCAAGAAAAACTGCAATAAAAAAAAAAAGCAGACTGCCTATATTTACAGTTACTTTTGGACCAAGTTCCTGTCCAGACCAGAAGCTTAGGCAAGGATTTTTTTCTTCTTTGTTTGTTTAGTTTGTGCAGATCTTGCCAACCCCCAATCTTGTACTTGGAAAATAAGAACCAGCCATTTATGGACTGTCGTCATTCTGATGAATGATGTGAGCCTTCTCTGCTCCCTAAGTGCATATCTCCTTCCTGACCCTTGATCCAAGGCAATTAAGAAAAGCAATAAAATCACAAAACCTCACTTTTGATCAATGCATTCCGGCCAGAGGGAGATCAGGTTGTCCTTACAGAATATCTATAATTAGATTGGGTCTGAAATTTGGACTGATGCATCAAGTAGAAAAAAAGCATAGTTTTAAATCACCATCTCAACATTTCTGAAGGAACTAGGGAGATCCAGAAGCTGTGAGCACCAATTAGGACTGAAATCAAAGCATTTTGAACTAGTGACTTCACTGCAATATTTTATAAGGCGACACTTTATTAGGAGCTGGTTGAGTAGTTAGGTCAAATGAGGGGTGGTACTTGGAAGTCACCAAACATTTCTGTCTAGCCCAATTAAGCAACAACAGTGAAAGGGAATAAAGTATTCTGATAGCAAGGATTCCCTTGCCCCTCATGGTACTTTGAGATGCCAGGAAGCTACAAACTGAA
Source organism: Hippopotamus amphibius kiboko (assembly GCF_030028045.1). Classification (NCBI taxonomy): domain Eukaryota; kingdom Metazoa; phylum Chordata; class Mammalia; order Artiodactyla; family Hippopotamidae; genus Hippopotamus; species Hippopotamus amphibius. The sequence continues at coordinate 146,418,365 of NC_080188.1, forward strand.
CTTCTTTTTTAATAACAATTTTATTGAGGTATAATTTATGTACATAACTGCATCTAGGTAAAGTGTACAATGCATTTTGAAAGATATATAGACCCATGAAATTAAGACCACAATCAAGATACATAACATTTCTATCAATTTCAGAAGTTGCCCTGTGACCTTTACAATCCACCCTGCCACCATCCTTTACCCCTCAAGGAACAACTGATCTATGTCTTTCACTATCGATTAGTTTGCATCTTCTGAAATCTTATATAAATGAAAACATACAATATGTACTCTTCTGTTCCTGGCACCTTTCACTTAGAATGGTTATTTTGAGATTCATCCATGTTAGCTTGTGTATCCAGTTTGTTCTTTTGTCTTGCTGCATATTATTCTGTTGTTATTAGTGATGAACTTTGGGGTGTTTCCTTTTCTTGGCTATTATGGATAGAGCTGCTACGAACATTTGTGCAAAGTTTTTATGTGGACACATTTTTATCTCTCTTAGGTAAGAACCTAGGTGTGGAATTGTTGGGTCATGAAGAGATGTGTACTTAACTTTATAAGAAACTGCCAAGCTGTTTTCCAAAGTGGTTGGTACCATTTCATATTCTCACTAGCTGTGTATAAGGATTTGGTTGGTCCACATCCTCACCAACAAAGACACTTGGTAGTGTCTTTTTGTGTGTGTGCACATGCATGTGTGGTAAAATATGTGTAACATAAAATCTGCCATTTTAACTGTTTTTAAGTGTACAATTTAGTGGCCTTAGGTATATTTACAATGTTGTGCAACCATCGCCACCACTATCTATTTAACACTATCTATTTACAAAATTTTCTGTTCCCCCAAACAGAAACAGTAACAGTTACGCTGTAACTTCCCTTTCCCCCTTCCCTCAGCCCCTGGTAATCATTTTTCTACTTCCTGTCTCTTTGAATTTGCCTGTTATAGATATTTCATTTACGTCAAATCACACTACTTGTTCTTTTGTCTGGCAATTTCACATGGCATGTTTTCAAGGTTCACCCATGTTGCAGTATGTATCATTTCATTCATCTTGTGGTTTTGATTTGCATTTCCCTGATGATCAATGATGATGAACATCTTTTCATGTATTTATTGGTCATTTGTATAGCTTCTTTGGAGAAATGTGTATTTAAAAGTCCCTTGCCCATTTTATAATTGGGTTGTCTTTTTGTTGACTTGTAGGTGATCCTCATATATATTCTGGATATTAAACCCTTACCAGATATCTGACTTGCAAATATGTTCTCCCCTTCTGTGGGTTGTCTTTTCATTCTCTTGATAATTTCCTTTCATGCACAAATTTTTTTTTAAATTTTGAGGAAGTCCTATTTATGTTTTTTCTTTTCTTGTGTGCTTTTGGTGTCATATCTAAGAATCCATTGCCAAATCCATAGTCATGAAGATGTACCCTTCTAAGAGTTCTGTGGATTTAACTCATATTTAGATCTTTAATTTGCATTAGTCTTTATATATGGTGTGAGGCAGGGGTCCAATTTCATACTTTTGCATGTGAAACTCCTGGTACTATTTGTTGAACAGAGAATTCGCCCTCATTGAATGGACCTGACACCCTCATCAAAAATCAACTGACCAAAGAGGTATGGGCTCATTTCTGGATTCTCATTTCTATTCCATTGGTCTATAGATCTATCCTTATGCCAGCATCACACGGTTTTAATTACTGAAGCTTTGTAGTAAGTTTTGAAATTGGGAAATGTGAGTCCTCCAATTTTGTCCTTTTTTTTGTGGCTGTTTTGCCTATTTGGGTCCCCCTGCAATGCATATAAATCTGATAACTGGCTTTTCCATTTTTGCAAAAAAAGGCTCTTAGAATTTTGATAGGGGTTGCATTAAATCTGTAGATCACTTAAGGTATTATTGACATCTTAACAATATTGTCTCCCCTTCCACAAATACAAGATACCTTTCTGTTTATTTATTCTTTAACTTTTTAATCAATGTTTTGTAGTTTTCAGTGTACAAGTCTTCTCCTCCGTGGTTAAATTCATTCCTAGGTATTTTATTCTTTCAGATTTGCTGCAAATGAAATTGCTGTCTTAATTTCTTCTCTGTAATGTTAATTGCTGGTATACAGAAACACAACTGATCTTTGTGGGTTGATCTTGTAATGCTGAAACTTTGCTGATTTTATTAGCTCTGGCATCTTTCTTGTGGATTCTCTGGGAGATATATATTATTAGCTGTGGGATTTTCACCAATGCCCTTTATTGTATTGATGAAGTTCCCCTCTACTCCTAGTTGAGATTTTTTTATTATTAAAGAATGTTGGATTTTGTCAATTTTTTTCTGCATCAATTGGGATAATCATAGTTTGCCCCCCTTATTCTATTAATGTGATGTATTAAGTTGATTTTCATAGGCTGAACCACTTGCATCCTTGGGACAGTGCCAATCTTTTAAACTTTATTCTAGCAGGTGTGTGGTGGTATCTCAGTTCTAATTTGCATCTTGATGACTAAGGATATTCAGCATCTTTTCATGTGCTCATTAATAAGTTGTGTGTGTGTGGAGACAGAGCGAGCGAGGTGTGTTCACTTTTTAAATGGTTGTCAATAATATTGAGTTGCATGAGATTTTTACATATTCTGAATACAAGGCCTTGATTACACAAATGTATTGTGAATTATCCCCCCAGTCTTCAGCCTGCTTTTTCATTTTCCTAACCATGTTCAAAGAGCATGTACTTTAAAAGCCCAGCTAAGCAATTTTTTTTATGGTTTGTGTATTTTGTATTCTAAGAAATCTTTGCTTACTCAAAGGTTTCAAAGATTTTCTCTTGTTTTGTTTTAGAAGTTTTATAGCTTTTACATTTAGATCCACTTATTTCAAGTTAATTTTTGTGTTGTGAGAGGCAAAAGTCTAAGTTAATTATATTCCCCAGTGGGATATTCAGTTTTTCTAGTATCATTTGTTGAAGACATCCTTTCCCCCTTTTAATTGCCTTGGCACCTTTGTAGGTCATTTGAACACAAACAGGTGTATTTCCTTTTGCCATACCAGTTTGATTACTGTAGCATTCAGTTCTGAAATCAAGAAGTACAGTTTTGTTCTAACAAGTTCACTGGCTATCCTCTAGGTAACATGCACCTCCAAATATTTTTAAATCAGCCTGTCAACTTCTAAAAATTGCAGGAATTCTGATAGGGATTGTGTCAGGTCTATGGATCAATACTGTTTTCATAAAATGAATTAGCAAGTATTTTCTCCTTTTTAAAAAGTATTTTGTTGGATAGGTATTATTTCTTACTTAATTGATTGCTAGAATTTACTGGAGAAGCATCTGGACCTGGAGTTCTGTGAGAAAGTTTTCAATTGTGGTATTCAGTGCTATTCGACTTCCAATTTTGAAGAAGGTTCTTGCCAAGAAGCTTTCCACTCCTGGAAAGCCCACCCGCTATTAATGCCACAAATGCTAACTAGAAAGAAAAAGTAATAATTACTAGAATTTTGGCTGGGAGAAAAGATTCCTGTCTATCAAGTTGCTATGCAGGTGGCCTAGAGAGAATTTTACTTTTACTCCTAATAAAGCATGACACATGGTAGGGAGGAATGAGCTCAAGTTTCCACCCCCAGGAGTAGTATTATCCTTTATTTCTTCATTTATTTTTTCCCTTTCACAAATATATTTACCTTACCAGACGCTAACTTCTTTAAGCTAGTACCATTTCTTGTTTCGAGAGCCCCAGCATGCAGCTCAGTGCTAGGCACACAGCAGGCAGGCATTCCAGTGTTTGTCAAGGTACAGACAGCAATAAACACTGTTGCTCATGGTCCTGCACTGTTCTTGGGGCAATAAACAAGAGGCTGAGTTTAGGACTTACTCTTCTTAGGACCAGGAAGAAGAGATGCCCAGTAGCCTGCACCAAAAGAGATTTAAATGCTAGTAGAATTCCTTAAAGAAAATTCCTTAGTACATGAGGCTCACGAAATATTTATCTTTGAGGTTATTAAAATAGCAGACGGCACTAGGATTTGTGCCATAAACCCTATCACTCTTATTCTTTTTGAGGATAGAGGCAACATGATAGAAGAGAAAGTCTGATGGATTTGGGAGTTACAAGACCTGATTTAAGGGATGTGTATTTATGCATCTAAGCATCAAATGAATAAATGTGAAAACACTATATACACTTCATAAATAAGTACACAAGGGTGAGTTAATACTAACTGAGCCCACAGAAATGAAGAGAGTTATGCAGGTCATGTTAGTGGGAACACAAATATTCAGTCTCTCTCTGGATTGGGATTAAATGCCACAAAGTCAGCTTCAGCAAAACAGGTAATAAGTAAAAGATTTCTTTGTTCTTTTCCCACCTTCCCTCTTTTATTTCTCAATTCCTACCCATTTCTTCACCCTGCCATTCCAGCAAGACCCAATTCACATCTGTCCTTTTAAAATAAGGCCTACCTTCAAAATTTAAATCCTCTTAGCATAATACACAAATTCACAGCTCAATATAGTAAACCTCCCAGAGGGATTTGATTTTTAAATCTAAAGGAATGAATTTTTTGAGTGAATTTCAGTTGCTGCTTCAGGCACATGGGGAGGCATTTTAGAAGCACAAGAGTGTTTATGCAGGGACCTATTAGACTACCAAAGTAATCTACTTGTGGGGCCAGACCAACTTCTGAAATATTTTACTTTCACTTTAAAGCAGTTTTTCTCAGTACCCAAGAGGTTCAAATAAACTCTCTGAGACATTTTGTTGGTGTAGATTTTAAATTACAAGCTTAATCTGTTACCCTCAAATACAGTTCTTAAGGAAGATTAGTTACAAATAGTTGTCAGTACTTTCAAATGACAGAAATAATTACATTATAGTAAAACTGGGTGAATTTTTAATGTGAGAGAAAACAATTCTCTCATCACCAGATGGAATTACTCCAATTCATGCAATAAATGACAATCACATTTTTAAAAGTTGCCCTAATTTTTCTAGCTGAGATTTCATGCCTATTCTAAATCAAGACATCAATATACTCCTGAGCTCACCTCACCCTCCCTGACGAGTGGTGAGGACATGTGGTTTTTCTGAGATTCAACTGGACTCCACGGAGTACCAAAATATTATCTCAGTTCTTTCAATTCAGTGTGAAGATTCCCAGGAAATCTTCAGTTTCAGAAGTAATGGCCCTGGTGGCCAATAGGCAAATATGACATATAGATTTTTTAGGACTTCAATAGTGACCTAAAAAAGGTGAACAGGAGGGAAATTTTGACTTCTCTTGACATAAAACCAGCAGAAATCAGCATCACCAAATTTCTGTGACTAGAAATCATGAGGGTAAAACAGAAGAGGTTTGTCCCTGGTGGGGATGCCCCTCACAGTAGACTTTGTGAATGTCTTTTACAGAAACACATAAGATAGTGCCATCAACATTTTACATATTTACATACAATTTGAATACAAATTCTTAAAATTTATAATAGAACATTAAAATAATCTTCTAATAAAATCAGCCTTAAGTATAAGGAATCTAGACCTCAGTATCTTATACACTTCTAAATAAATATCTTTGATTTATAATCCTTGAAAATATTATAGTTTATGGCGACATAATAGAGACAAGTCAAATAGCATTATAAGTAAAAATAAAACATCAATTTAAAAACAAACAAGCCTAAAAACACACTGAGCTGAAATTATAGAAAATCAAAACACTAAGTTTACAGTAATTAAATATCTAGCATTGGGATAACCAAATGCACACTAAATGACACAATTTCAACTTCTATATAAAAGCTCTTTAAAAATCATAAGCCTAAATAAACAAGCAGAAACACGAAGGGAGGTACTGTACCAGCCAGTAACAACTAGAAGGAAAATTCTTCCCTCTTCTTTCAAATGAGCCTAACAGAAAAACATGAAATCATGATCATTGCTAAAAAACTATAGTTCATGTGTTCTGTTTCTTTTAGAATGCTGCCAATGATATAAAAAGCCAAAGCAATGCTTCCTAATTGTTATACTACTATACCTTAGAAAAGGAAACTGACAGATTTAAATAAGAATCAGACATTTGCGTATTTAAGATATGATTGAATTTTCGCCTAATGACCCCATGTTAGGTCTACATCAAGCCCTCAATTATGAATGCAGTCAAGCATCTGAATGTGTGATATGTTAATACTGAATTATACATGATGATTTAATTTAATTTAATGTGCCCAACTATTAGTTTATTTTACATAAGACCAGAATTAAAACATCTAGAGCAGGAACTAATATCTTATTTATCTTTGTAGAAGGCGTCTCAGATTCTCAGAACACAGGTGCTTGATAAGTGTGCACTGAATTGAAATGAATCCAGCATTCATTCAGGAAGCATTGAATCCACGACGAAACTGGTTGCCTGAGACTCAGAGGGAGCTCTTTAATTTCACCTCTAGGCCCATGATTAATTTCTGGCTAGCTAATCGTCACAGATCTGTCACAGTTTCTCAATTCAGGGCCAAGATATCTACAATTCATCTGTTCCACAGTTAAACCTTCTTGAAAGTTTTGTGCTGCACATCTATAATCATATTGAAAGAATAACCTTTATTATTCTACATTGGGTTTTTGCTTATAACTGTCTGAAATACAAACACACACACACACACAACCATTTCACAAATGGAAAACTGAATCTGGAAAGAGTGCACAAAGCCTAAATTACATAGCTCCCAAGATGAACTAAAAAAAAAAAACGACACTGAAACCATAAGGTAACTCTTTTTCATTACACACAAACTTATTGCGGGATGGCTGGAAGCAATGTCTTTGGACCAACAATTGTAAACCAAAAGTGTCCTTAGCCTTTAGCTTGACAAGGTGGCCAGAAAAGTCTTGGCTCCAACACTGCCCTGTTTATTAGTTCTGCTCAGTGTAGCTCATTACACTAGGAGGCAGTGAGGAGGAGGCAGACACGCTCTCCAAAGCCCATTCCTTCCATCCACAGTGCTCAGATCAACATCTGCCTCATTACGTGGATTATCCTAAGAGCTCCCCTGGACTGCCATTTACAGTTGCGGTTTCTGATGTTTGTGGTTCTTCACTGGGGAAGAGGGGTGGCCGGAGGTGGGGGGGGGGGGGGGGCGCATGTTACAGAACTCTTGAAATAAAAGCTATTTAGAAAGTTTCACTCTTTGATTCTCACTGCCAGCATGCCTGTCCCTCTTGAATGCTGCTAGGAGAGGTAGATCCAGTGTTTAAGTTCTGCCATTCCCTGTAGTAACTTAGTGTAATAGAAGTCCATGTTGTCTGCAAAGTCTGTACAAACAGGTGACTCCATGTCACCAAAAGTGCAGTATAATGCAGTTCCTCCCACACTAAGGAAAACCGTCACTATGCACAGCAAGACCAGCAAAATACAGGAACCACTTCCAACTTCATCTGCAAACAGGAAAACAGAGTAAGGTTAAACTCACACAAAACTGATGCCTAGTTATCATCTGTCTTCTCACTGATTAAGATAACTAGGTGTTTCTAATCTTAGTCCTCTATGGATGGTCACTGACAGAAAGCTAGAACACCAATGACTATACAAGGACCTTTTAGTTACCACAGGGATATACACTTGTGGAGCTTGTCTAAAATTAAAACTAGCTCATTTACACAAAGCATACAACCACTTCCATTAAAAAAAAAAAGGAAAAAAAAGGCAGTACTTCTCTGATGTGCTCACAGCATTATTTTAGAGTACAAATTATATATAACCTCACTATTACAGTATCTTTGGAGTTCACATCATGTGAGCACCTTAAAAGAAAAGTCAATTTGATACTAAACAAACAAACAAAATGTCTGAGTGGGATCTTCCATCCTTTAAATACTCAATTTTATCATTCCGGGGAATAGTGAAGTTCTAGCTAGCACAGTAATTTCATTTCTTAAACAACTTTGGTAGGTTTGTTTTTAATACAAATGTCCGTATAAGCCTTTCTATATTGAAGAAAATAACTATTCTCTGGTTGAAAGTCTTAACGATCACTCATAATTTAAAAAAAATAAATAAAAAATATTTGGAAAAGACTAAGAAAGTTTTATCATCAGCATGATGAGGGTGTACCAAAACCTTCTTGGAAGGTCCAGCAGTATCTGTTAACATTTTAAATTAATTTATCATCCAGCCTGGGGCACTTTTGAGAGTGCAAGAGTGTTAACTGAATGCAGTGCTGGGACAACAGGTATAAACAAGGATGGCCTGAGGCCAACTGGGACATATAGTCCTGATCACTCAGCCCAGCAAATCCACTTTCAGGAATCAGCCTACAGATCTGTACAAAATACAATATCATATTTATAAGCATGTTCACTGCAGCTATAACAAACTAGCTATTCTAGTTACAATGGAATAGTTAAATAAATATGGGACATTCATATCATGGAATACTATGCAACTGTTTAACAGAATGAAGTAAATTTAATAGTTCTTCACAGAAAGATGTCCAAGATTGATGATTAAATTAAAAAGAAGTAACATAACAGTATATAATGAACCATTTATGTTAAAAAAAAAAAGGACACCTGTATGTACATACACACACATATATATATATATATATATATATATATATATATATATGCAGAATGTGTTTTGAAAGGATGGTAAGAAACTTCAATGAATACCTGGGGGACACCCCCAAGGGAGGGGGCGTTGAGAAGCTTAAACTTTTTATTTCATTACTGTCTGACTTTTTTCATGATTAGCATATATTACTTTTATGATTAAAAAAACCCAAATTTTACAGAACCCAATATAAACCAAATAGAATTTATCTGGAAGATTTTATAGTAATGTGTGAATATATTCTCCCCATAAAAATTTAAACATGAAACTATCTAAGAGTCTAAGGGACTCTTTTACTCCAACCTAATCATATTCCCCTCTCAACCAAGAGGCAAACACTGTTAAATATGGTGTGTATCCTTCCAGATCAAACAGCATGCAGCTTCAGGATTTTTATAGAAACAAGATTATGTAATTAATTGTATTGTCCTGTCATTTACACATTTACAGTTTTATAGATTTTAATAGTTAACAGACCACCACATTGAGAAGCCCTCAACGAAGAGTAGCCCCCGCTCGTCACAACTAGAGAAAGCCTGCGTGCAGCAATGAAGACCCAACACAGCTAAGAATAAATAAATAAAATTAATTAATTAATTTTAAAAAAGACACTATATGTCTGAAGTATCTCACACAGTGCCTGGCACACAGTAATCCCTCAATAAATAAAAGATTTAAAAAAACAGTTAATAGACATTAATAGATTTAATAGTTTATTCTTAGTATAATTTTTATACACACAAATAAAAAGGGCTGTATCATTCATGTTGTGTTTCCTGGTTTTTTTTTGGTTTTTCGTCAGTTCAGTTCAGTATTTTTACCACCTTTTCTCTTTCTGGCATGGTTCCCACCCACCCTCTTATCTTTGTTAACAATCCAGTTTATGTATTTTTCCCAGTATTTTTTTCATTCTCATATATTTATATACAGACGTTTAGATACAATTTATTTTAAAACATTTTGTTTTATCTACATGCATCGACACTGTTTAGGGCTGTGCTGTCCAACATGGAAGCCAAGAGGCACAGGTGGCTACTGAGCACAAGTTACATGACTTAGTCTAAGATGAGATGGCTACTAAGGGAACTAGGGACTGTCAGTTCTAAATTCAAGGTTTTTTCCTATTACACAACGATTCAGTACCAACTGGTACAAACAAAGAATTGACCATTTCATCTGGAGAAGACTGTAATAGCTATAAGCAAAGTGCAGTGGTAAAATGAGGGGTGGGAACAGATTACTTCCAAGGCTCCTACCAGCTTTATGATTGTAAAATTTAGAAACCTCTACTGCTATCACTTCATGTCATACTTAGAAAGCGTATCCACACATTGACACTGTTATTTTAACAATGCTGTTGTTTTATAAACATGAGGACCATACTGGCAGGTTCTTGGCTATGTTTTAACTTATTCTGATTCACCTAGGTCTCAGGAGGAAAAAAAAAATTAAACAATAGCAACAATATTAAACTGCTACTCTTAAGAGACACCTCTTTCTATAGAGTTAAGAAGAAATCACTGATGAGAATATATCTGTAAACATAAATATTTCCACATCAGTCAAGAAGGAGTACTAACTGCCACTGAAAAGAAGACAAAAATAGCAGGCTCACTAAAAACAAGAAAACAAAAACAAGAAAGCAAAACACTAAACAAAGAAACTGAAATGAGCTCTGAACATTGAAGACTGTGGGACAGGAAGGCAATGAGATGAATTTTGCAATTTGCAATGAGATGAATTTTGTAACTTGCAATTTATTTGAGCAAAAAAAATGCTTAGGAATTATTTATTATTGTTTTATAAAGTAATTCTTTTTTGTTGTTAATATTTTCTTTTTTTTTTAAGGGGTTTATCTCCTTCCTGCCTTTCTGCCTGCCTGCCTGCATTGGGTCTTCGTTGCTGCATGCGGGCTTTCTAGGGGCTACTCTTCTTTGTGATGCGCGGGCTTCTCATTGCGGTGGTTTCTTTTGTTGTGGAGCCCGGGCTCTAGGCACACGGGCTTCAGTAGTTGCAGCACCTGGGCTCAGCAGTTGCGGCTCTCGGGCTCTAAAGTGCAGGCTCAGAAGTTGTGGCACATGGGCTTAGGTGCTCTGAGACACATGGGATCTTCCCAGACTAGGGCTCAAACTGGTGCCCTCCGCACTGGCAGGTGGATTCTTAACCACTGCGCCACCAGGGAAGTCCCTGCTTAGGAATTATTTAAGAACTGATGATACTTCGAGTCTCAGTGTTTCTTTACAGAAGGTAAAGCAACTAAGTCCACATGTTCTTTACAAATCCTGTTACCAAATACCTTATTGTACATTAATTCACTCTTTCAGCAAACACTGATCAAATCTGTGCTAGACGCAGTGCTGAGCACTTTACCTTGATCTAAGCTGTCATCTATTTCTTGGAATCTCACTCTTCGCTTAGATGGTTTCTGCTGCATCTGGGCAGGATGATCTCCTACAGTATCATTCCTCTTCTTCAATATAGAGACCAATCCTTCGGCAGGAACAACCTGTCAGATATTATAAGAACTGTTTGTTATATTATGGTGGGACATATCAGTGATGTTTTACATGTAATGGTAAGAAGGCTAATTTAATGCAATGGTATCTGAATTCCTATTAGAGGTTTAACCAATTCCTATAAAAAAAAAAATCACAATTACCAAAATCTAACAGAATAATACTTTCACTAGCCTTCAGATACTGCCAACTACATATATCTAAAACTCGGATTGTTTTTCCAAAACCCTGAACTGATTCCAGGGCCAGGTAGTGTGACACAGCATGGACTGGAAATCAGGCCTCCTTTACCCTCCTTTATAGCTCCGCTTCCCTGTTAAGTCATCTATTAAATGATTCCTTACGGCCCCTCTTTGCTTAATCATTAGTGCCGGATTTTGCTTCATAACAGAGGCTGCTTTTTTCATTCATCAGCAATTTTTAAGAAATGAAATGTGAGACTTAAAATATATTTGATACCAACTTTTAAAGTCAAAAAGAGTGTTGTTCTCAGCTTCTCTGAGAAACTACACACTTACTAAATAATGTTTTAGTGCTCTAAATATTTTAAGGACTTCTCTTGTAAAATCTCTCAGACCCACTTTACTAGGGACATGTTACCCTGTAGTATGCAGAGGTTGGCAAACTATGGCCAGTAGGCCAAAGGCCTGCTACCTCATTTTGTAAATACATTTTAACTGGAACACAGCCAAGCTCACTCATCCACATATTGTGTACGGCTGCTACAATGGCAGAATTGAGTACAGACCATAAAGTCTAAAATATTCAATATTTGGCCCTGCATAGAAAAAGTCTGCTGTCTATCATTTCTTTAGTGTCCCCACCACCACCACCCCTTTCTATAAAAGGGTTTCACTTGGGACACCTCTCTTCTGCCTCCACCCTATCCTTTATTTAGGAACAAAGACAAAACAGAAACCCTGGCCATTTAGGAGTTAAAAGACTCCAAGGTGTAGGGAGTAAGAGAAGAAAATCAGTTGGTAGAGCTAGGCTGGGAAGCTGGAGGCCTTACCATAGCCCCCCGCCCCCCGCCAAGCAGTAGGTTCATTCACAGAAGCTGACTTGTGAGTTGCCTGCTTGGACAAGCTGCAGGTGATGACACAGGTGAGCATTGTGGGCCTAACACTGTAGATGTCAGTGACTTGCTGGTGTCAGATCACTGTAAGCTGAGGACTTCCTGTAATGTCATTTATCTGATCAATGGTAAAAAATACTTAAAATGACTTCCAGTTCCAGCCAGTCATCTCTGATAATGAGCTATGCATAAATATTACAAATTCTATTAGTTCTTTTTATAACTCAAGGCTTTTAGGGCCAAATAATTCAATAGAGTCTCCTACTGGGCTTCCCTGAACATAGGTCTATAGAAACCATTATCTCAAAAAAAAAAAAAAAAAATCAATAAGTTAGCAATTTATTCTTTTTATAGAAAATATGTACTTCAGATGATGCATTTCTTCTGAGAAAGCTAAAGTAATTTAGTGAAATTAAAATAAGTACAAATTATGCAAAGGAATAGATTTTCAAATCTTTCATCAGAAAGCAACAACATTAAAAAGCATCCTCATACAACAAATAAAAATGATTTTACAAGGATCTTGCTGAAACTGAGTACTTGAGGAAGGGAAAGAAATCCTAATAAGTTTCTAAAGAGCAAGACACAGAAAATGGAGATTAATTTTAATGAGTGTATTACTACTAAAGATATATCATTGACTTTTAAAATTTGTAGTAAATGTAAAAAAAAAGAGGGAGTTCTCATAGATTCATTCACTATCTATTTTCTCCATAAAACAGTACATTTACCAAGAGTGAATTCCCCTCTTGAAATTTCTTTGAAAATACCCACCGGTGTCTTCAAATTGCTTTAACTACTTAGAAAAAACAATTATATTAAGAATAGTTCCAAAGACAAGCCCCAGAGCTGCATTACTGTTAACTGTGTATCTTTGTGATCTGAGTTTTGAATCTGTAAATTCAAGAAACAGACCTAATAATAAATCAAAGACACTGCAAATATGAATAAATGGATGTTGAAAGACTGAGAGAAACTCTCAAAATCATCTAGAAAGACACAGAATGTGCTTCTAAGACCCCGAAGCTAGTCCCAGTGCAGCAGCTGTTAGGCCCCTACCTTAGATCCTGCTTGGCCTAATCTGGCATGTTGGGCTCTAGAAGTGACACAGTTAAGGGATACAAGCCTTCCCAAGTAGCCCCATCTTACTTACTATGGATGGCAATGAACGTTGGCAAATTTTTGAAAGAGGGAAGGAGTAAGACTATAAGACATTACAGTTGTGTGGGATGAGCTAACATTTTGTCTTGATAGCCTCCCCAACTCAACCCTTAATTCTTGGCAAAAAAATCTAACCAAAGCCTTTACTTTCTTTTCCCTTTTCTCTCCCACCAAGAACCTTTTGTTTCAGCAGGCCTGCTCCAGTATCTGAAGTGAAGGAATGTACTCTTTTCCCATTACTTCCCTTCAGTCTTGCTCAGGGATCTTCTCCAGGGATCTTTCTTTTTTAACTGCCCTCTGGTCCTACAGTCTATAGGGATGGTGGGACCAAGTCTAAGCATAGGAGATGCAAGCCAAAGGGGAAGCTCTCAGAAGACAGGTGGGTGTGGTCCTTTCTGTTCTGACAAGCATTTTGGGCAAAGGTCTTAGAACCTACCCCCAGGGACTTCCCTGGTGGCACAGTGGTTAAGAATCCACCTGTCACTGCAGGGGACACAGGTTCAATCCCTGGTCCGGAACGATCCCACATGCCTCGGAGCAACAAAGCCCGTGCACCACAACTACTCAGCCTGTGCTCTAGAGCTCATGAGCTACAATTACTGAAGCCCTCGTGCCACAACTGCTGAAGCCCGCATGCCTAAAGCCTGTGCTCCACAATAGGAGAAGCCACTGCACTGAGAAGCCTGCCCACCGCAACAAAGAGTAGCCCCCGCTCTCCTCAACTAGAGAAAGCCCACATGCAGCAATGAAGACCCAACACAGCCAATAAAAATAAATTTATTAAAAATAAATTAAAAAAACCATTTCTATGCCTTTTGATTTTTTAACATGATGTCAATTTTAAAAGTTTAAGAAACTTTAAATCTCAAAAAATAAAGCTTTAAAAACTAAATTTAGGGAATTCCCTGGCAGTCCAGTGGTTAGGACCCCACACTCTCACTGCTGAGTGCCTGGGTTCAATCCCCAGGTTAAAAAAGAAAAAACTAAATTTAGTTTCCCACATCAATTAACAAATTCCTTTCCTACCAAAACAAAGTATACCAAGGCTTTACACTGAGAACAAAAAGAATGTATAAGCTGTAATTAGTATAATTGTTTCCAGTAGTACTCTATGAATAAGTGCAGAATTAAATAACGAAACATCCATTTGACCTAGCCCTGTATATTTGTAAATAAACAGCTCTTCTGTACTTCCCCTTAAACACCAATGATCATCTTAAATAGCACTTTAAGAGTGAACTGGTTGTAAAAAACAAATTATTCTGCAACTCTGCTGGCAGAGGAAATCATAATACGACAAGGAAAACAATTCAGAGAAGCCTTGCTGTTAGAACTGTCTCCTCAAGTTAAAGGAGAAAATAGATATCAAATAATATTCTTTTACTGATCAAGGTTTTATTCAACCCAGAACCTCAAGGTTGGCAAATTTTGCTTGGTTTCCAATTAACTTGAGAATTAACACTCATAAATCATATTAGTATATTATAAACAGCTTAAATGCCAGCAATTTCACTGTAGAAGCACATATCAAATTTTCCACTACTATTCTTCACTGAAGGAACAAGTCATGGTTCTCTGCCTGGTCCTTTAGATTTGGGTTCCATAATAACTATAATTTAGTGAATTGGCACATTTATGTAAAGACATTTACATTATGTGCCACTCTTAATCTTACAACTCTATTGTACAGGCATTATCCCTATTTTATAGATGAAGTTGTCAAGCTGAGAGAGCTTAAATAACTTGCTTACATTTGTAGAACCAATTACTGGCAGAGTTGAATACAAACTCAACATTAAACCTCTTGCCATGTCCCTAATGTGAAAAGATCTTATTTTCTATGATTAATAAAATTTTGCTTAGTGTCATTTATTATAATACATATTGCAATTAAAATTAGATGAATAGAACTTTCAAATAAACCTAATAAGTTTCTTTTGTCTTTCCAAAGCACTTTATAGCAACAAATCCTTATCATATACATCACCTGAATTAAGAGATACTTAAACTAATGGCTAAATCCGTCAGTCTAGAGACACTGCGGGGGAGGAGATGGTTAGGTAAAAGATCCTTTGTGTCATTCAATTAATCTGAAAGTAGATTAATGTCATGGCTACTACTATAGCAAATTAACATAACAAGTCACAGCTGGAGCAAGAGGAGGTGGCTAAATGGAGGAAAGCCATCTTCTAGAAAGAACACGATGGTGCTCTCCAACCCCACAATGCTGTGTCTTAGCACAATATGGAGAGTAAAAAAACAAATAATGGTGACATACACTGATACTGAATTTTTCAAAGATTATTTTTAAAAGGAAAAAAGTTTTTTAAAATAAAAATACGAGTTTTATAATGCACCTAAGTTTCTAAATAGATTAGGTACTATCTCATGTTTTTGTAATTAGTTTTTATTTGCTTAAAGGGACAACTTAATAAGTATAAAATAGGAAAAGAAATGGTAAGAATATCAAGATACATCCCACTTTTTAACCCCCACTAAAGTTTTTAAATAGGTAGATTCCAAAACAGAACTCCTGATGCTCTTCCCCTCAAAACTGCTCCTCACCACCATACCCCATATCTAATCTATCAGCAAATCCTGTTAGTTCCTCCTTCAAAAACGTGGTACTGATGAACCCAGTGACAGGGCAAGAATAAAGATGCAGACGTAGAGAACGGACTTGAGGACACAGGGTGGGGGGCGAAGGGGAAGGTGGGACGAAGAAAGAGAGTAGCACTGACATATACACACTACCCAATGTAAAAGCAGATAGCTAGTGGGAAGCTGCTGCATAACACAGGGAGATCAACTCGATGATAGGTGATGACTTAGTGGGGCTGGGACAGGGAGGGTGGGAAGGAGTTGTGAGAGGGAGGGGATATGGAGATATATATATAAATACAGCTGATTCACTTTGTTGTACAGCAGAAACTGGCACGACAGTGTAAAGCAATTATACGCCAATAAAGAGCTTTATATATATATATATATATATGTGTATATATATATATATATATTCACTACATTCATCACTACTGAGTCCATTATTTCTCATTTGTATAATTTCACTAACTGGATTGGTCTCCTCTCTTTGGCCCCTGCCTCCATTTTTCGAGTCTCCATAAAGCAGGCACGAAACAAATCAAGTCACATCTTCTGCTCAAAATCCATTTCAAAATTAAACCACCATTTAAATTTAATTACAGTTCCTTACCCTGGCTTGCCTTTTCCACCTGAACTTCTTACTGTTCTCCTGTTCACTGTGTTCCTTCTGTGCGGGCCCTCTTGTTGGTCCTACTCCTGTCTTCCCCTACACCCTGGTTAATAGAGCCTGTTCCTCCCCTCTACCCACCACTTCAGTCTCTCTGTACCCCTTCACCCTGCTCAAATTTCTTCAGAGTCATCACCAATATATGAAACTATATTGTTTACTTTTACATGAATTTATTTATTATGTGTCCCTCCCTCTAGAGAGTAAGCATCACGAGAGTGGGGACTTGATCTGTGTTCACTGGTGTCTCCTTAGTTTCTAAAATATAGTAGGTGCTCAATAAATATGCTAAAGAACAAGTGAATATACAGACGAGCAATGTGTATAAAGACAGCACCTAGACTATACTTATTTGAATAACATAGCTTTTCCCCTTAAAATAATCAAAATTAAATCTGTCCTTAAAGGTAATTTATTTTTCCAAGTGAACTAGGTCAAAAAAAAAAGCAAAGAAAAGAAAAAAAGGGGGGTGGGGGTGGGGAAGCTTACTGTGTATAGGTGGCTGTGTTGGCTTTGTAGAGAATACAAGAATGTATTCAACAAGATCCCTACCCTTAAGGAGTTTGCAGTTTCGTGTAGAAGGCAATGCGCCCATGCGTGTGTGTGTCCTATAATGTCAAGGGAATATTACAGGTAGACAGGACTTTAGGAGGAATGGTGTTCAGGCCCCTCCCTCATTTGAAAGTCAAAGGATAAACATTATGGACTTCAGTGATCTAGAAATAATGGCAGCAGCTAGCATTTATAGAGTACTGACCATGGCGGGCACTGTGCGTGGCACTCTACGTGCTAAAAAGGCACGACCTAGATCTTGAGGATTGAGAAGAAATAATATGTGGAAAAGAGTTCATCACCTCTGACAGAAGGTAAAGATCAGAGGTGACAATATGCGAGGTGTATCTGGGAGGCAGCAGGGAGGCCAGGCTGACCACAGTATAGGTTAAGAACAAAGGAACAGTAGGAGATGGTGTTGGAAAAGGTAAAGTGGGCCAGGTTATCAAGTGTCCTGAGTACTAAGCTACTTAGTACAGCCTTTATCCTGGAGCCAAATGGAGTCGTGGGATGAGACTGACAAGCAAAAATTATTTTACAGCAGAGGTTTAAATTAACAGTCTATGTGTTAGACCCAGACCCTCAGGTATGTTTGGTTTCATCTACAGTATTTCAAAAAGCTATTCAGCTTTCTAGACAGGCAGGGGAACATTCTCCCTATCACCTACAACTGAGTCATTTCATTTACTCCTATTATCTGACTGGCCCCTTTGGGTATCACTTTGAGACCCTAAGTTTATATGGTGCTAATGGAAGACCCTTTGGAGGGGGAGAAGATGATATGAGGAATGGGAAAACTTATTAAGTTGCTATTGCAAAACTCCAGGAAGAGGCAGTAAAGATGTAAATTAAAAGAATGATTAAATGGAAAAGAAAAGGAGCTGGGTGCAAGAGACATGACAAATAAGAGAAGCATTAATTAATTAGAAAATTTAGAGGGCAGGATACAAAAGAAAGGCAAAGATGAGACCATCTGGCACAAAGAAAAGATAGGTAATCCCTGGATAATCCTTTGGGGCTCATTTAGACACTTACATAAACCCAGGGTCAAGCATTTTCCATGAACCCTCTTATGTTATTGGAAGACTGTATTTTGTCTATTGTGAGGAAGCCAGACTTTCCCTGCTTCCCTTAAAAGAGCCATTCAAGAACACCATGATTGCTGTTTCTTTTTTCTTTTTTAAATGGGCATGCTGGTTTTGTTCTATTTTATTTTATTTTGGCTGCGTTGGGTCTTTGTTGCTGCATTCGGGCTTTCTCTAGTTGCAGCAAGCAGGGGCTACTCTTCGTTGCAGTGTGCAGGTTTCTTAGTGCAGTGGTTTCTCTTGTTGCAGAGCACAGGCTCTAGCTTCGCAGGGCTTCAGTAGTTGCGGTTTGTGGGCTCAGTAGTTGTGGCTCACAGGCTCTAGAATGCACGCTCAGTAGTTGTGGTGCACGGGCTCTAGAATGCACGCTCAGTAGTTGTGGTGCACGGGCTTAGCTGCTCCGTGGCATCTGGGATCTTTTCAGAGCAGGGATCAAACCCATGTTCCCCGCATTGGCAGGCGGATTCTTAACCACTGTGCCACCAGGGAAGTCCCTGATTGCTGTTTCTAAGACCCTCCTTTGTCCAAGATCCACAGAGCAGCAAACTATGATTTCATAAAATCCTACTGCTTAGTCCTAGCCTACCATCTTAACTTGGTAAGGGAATCCCACAGTGGCTAGTCTTAGTGTAACTTAATTTCCCTGATCTCAGCCAAGAGACAGAGATGAATACTGCACAGAAGTCACTTAGATTAGATAGCTTCTCTGAAGACAAACTCAACACCAATTTTGGGTTGTCATCTTTCTCCCCAACAGAAAGTTCTAGGTTATGTCCTCTCCTATTTTGTCTCTTGTGAGACAGGTAGACCTGAAGATATCTAAGTGGGCTGGGGACGTGTTTTGCCCTCTTTCAGATTAAAAGCTTTTTAAAGATCCAAGCAGTAGTAAAGTGGCTTCTTCTCCAGCTATCACATTAGATATTATTTCTAAAAACAAAAATCACTTGAATCTGAAACATTTAAAAGTTTTCTGAACATATGCCATCTCTGCAAACAGATTACACACACATGTTAAGTGAAGAAAAATGGTTTATTTCCATATGGCATATCATGTTGCTAAAATCTGCTCACAAAGGGATCTTTGAATTACATACTATGATTATTTTCAATGTGAATAGATTAATTTTTGTAAAATTTACCCAATATTTGATCTGTTACTTACTTAGAAAGTAAAACTCCCTCACCCCCACACATGTAATAGCCTACTATAAGCTGAGTGGACTTTTATTAGCAATATGAAGTTGGATCCTAATGCCACCTTGAACTTGTATAGCATATTTCCTCTCTAAGGTTCTGATGCTAGGAACAGCTAAAGAGTTTCAAGAGAAGATAATACAACCCTCCCAGGTTCCAGAAGAAAGCAAGTCAATTATGTATTCGCATTACTAGGTTCCTGGGTAAAAGGGGTTTGGATTCTGACATTAAAATAATGTCAGTGTATTATAGGTATTGAGATAAGATTTCACCTTTTTCTAAAAACTAGGATACTCAAATTCAGCAAACAGATAACACCCACAGTCAGACTCACTGTTAGACTGAGGCTTCACACATACAGCTTCCTTCTCTGAATTTTTAATCACTGCATCTGTAATGCCATGGCACTCACACAGAAGTTACTCATCTAAAAATTACTGAACGAGAGGATAAATGAGTGAATCTCTCTAATCTGCTGACACTCCACGTGATAAACTTTTTTCTCAAAAATCTATGAAATGAGCATGTTTTTGATGCTTTTTTAAAACAGTAGATATTATACTTTTGATAGTGTGTCGCATTCTTTTTTACATAAGAAAGAAAAGCAATGCTTCAGATATTAAGCTACCATTTCACTTAGTAAAATTATTCTGGTTTTGAAAAAGATTCCCAAACCTAGAAAAGTTTCATTTATACATGCCTCTATGTTAATGAATTAGTATACACATTTTTAGTTCTCTATGAGATTTTATATAAAATATTTCATTTCATGTGATGAACCTAATTGTTTAAAAAAACACAACAAACACTTCCACCGTGCTGGTAACGGTTATCAAGGTCAAGTTCCGCTGAAGTGAGAGCTGAGCAATGCAGAAATGGCAAGAAAATGAAAGCAGAGATGCAAGAGAAAAGGGGGAAACTGGCAATGAAACACAGTGGTAGAAAGTGTGACAAAAAGTAAGGAAATCGGTGAGGGGTGGAGTCACTGATGGGAAGTAATGACAGATTTGGCAGAGAAAGACTCACTAGGATAGCACAGTGATGTGGAGGAAAGCAGGCTCATGAGCCTCAGTGGTTCCTGAGGGCAGGAAGAAATATGTGTATTATCTGGTTATTAAGAAATTATGTTCTGTATCCTCTGTTCACAAAAGTATAGACAAATGTGGCAGCAGAGAGCCCCAAAAATGACAAGAACAAGAACTTCATCTGATTCCTCTCTGTAACCTCATCACCTGACACATGGAAGATATCCTTAACACAGTTTCACTGAAAGCATGAAATAAACAGTGTTTGGATTAAAAAGAAGTTTGTACTTACAAGCAAATCCACTATTACCTAGACATTTTACTTAGCTCAAAACTTCATTCTTAAGATACTAAGGAAATAGTAAGCATAGTGATTTTCAGTTTTGAAATTTTAAAAACTTTTCCTGACACAGGCAGATTTTATCAAAGCATATTTTTCAGAAAGGAGAAGGAAGTATTCAGAAACAATCTGTTTAGCATTATCATAGGAAAGTAAACTAGTTTTGTTAGTCATATGCAGCTTTGGGGGTTTTTACAACAGTACAACTTAACAGACCACAGACTTTTAGGAAAGGGGATCATCATGTATAAAAAGTAACTTCACAGGAAAGACAACTTTAAAATTACATACACATAGTTTCCACAGCTAGCTAGGTGTTATCTATAGGAGAAACTGACATTACGAGTTTAGTTGTACTACAATGTTAATTTAACAGTAATTCCCCACCATAAATGTCCTTTGAAGCAGGGAGACTCAACAGGAGTACTCTGGTCCTTCTTCACAGTTTATACTTAAAAAAAGTAAAACTAGACCATACTGTAAGGTCAGCTTGATTCAACTTGAAAATATAAGCAGTCAGGTAATTGTAACTTTTTGGTATTACAGCTTGATTTGAATATGGTTGTGATTTCTGCTCTGATAATTCCCTGTACCAGAGGTCTGATGAAAATAAACAAGAGAAGGAATACTGGGTCTAGTGTTATACTATTAGCTCTACTTAAATATTTTTTAACTATTCTTAAAAATTAAGGTTTTAAAAATATATATATATATAAACATAAAATTGCCATTTTAGCCATTTTTAGGTGTACAATTCAGTGGCATCAATTACATTCATAATGTTGTATAACATTGCCAAAACTATTTCTAAAAGTTTCATCACCCCAAACAGAAACTCTGCACTCATTAAACCATTACTAAATAATTTTAAGAAAAAAATTAAGAAAAGTCAGTTTATGAAGGATTGACTGTAAATGGCAATAAAAAGATCTAGTTTAAATAAACAAAAGAATGACTATTTTATCTAATTTTGTCAAGAAAAAAATTAAGAAGAAAAATCATAGTTGATGGAGAATAAACCCTGAATAGCAATAAAGGAAGCTAGTAATGTAACAGTAATTATCTTAGAAAGCTTTCACAGCGTTCCATTTTCACATGTATTCTGTTATCTATTTTGGCTTTGTTACGTTCCCATTTTCTACTTGATGGGTTTTTTTTTTTCCAGTGATAATGCAGAATTAGAAAACAATGGATATAAATTAATCAAAAGCTTACTTGGAAAGAAATACAAGATGAAGAAGAAGAAAAGCAGTTAGTATCCTAATTCTCAGAGAAGTAAACAGAATTAGAGAGTTAGATAGTAACTCTATTAGGCTGGTAACTGGTGGAGTCAGTATTTGAACTAAGGCTATCAGACTCTGCTCTTTCCACCATGCCAGACTGCCTTCCTGAGGCACTAGAGTTTTGGTATGGCTTTTTTTTTTTCCCTGAACTTTAAAAAATTGTATTATCAAACAAAGGAGGATGGTCATCTTGATATTCTCTCCTGCCCCCCTTTTTGGTTCTTCATTAGCTTAATTACTGTATAGAGAAACTTTAAAACGTAGAATTATTTGTAATATTTGACTTAAGTCAAGTAGTATTAAGTTTGTTCAAACCTACAGCTTATAAACCCATCCAGTATCTCCTACTCTTACTGTACTTTAAAATGTTTCCTTCATTCTGTTATACCGTTTTAAGGAATTTTAAAATACATTAATAATAAGAAGAAACAGTGAGTATATATTATATTTTATCTTCTAGATGTATGAGAAGAAAAATAAGATTTCCTTACAAGAGTGTAACTAATCTTATCTTGTTCATATATCCCAGGACTGCCAAATAAAAAACATAAGAATAAGAAAAATTATGTACATAATGCTTACTATACTAGAGGCATGCAATATAATTTTTGAGGTATAAACATCATAATTATACATAATGATTAAAAGTTTATATTCACTAAATTTCTCCCTCATGTTTGAGGCCAGGGAAAATTTACAAAAACAAGGCAATATTTAGCATATATTTGCTTTCAAATTTCATCATTTTAATTGTATTTTATATTAAATGGTATTTTTATTAAATCTCAAATTTACCTCTGCAATCTCTATCCTTTTTGCAAGATCATCAAGAGAAAGACAGCTTTCATCAGAAGGCAGGTTCTCCTGTAGATTATAGGATGCTTCTTCAGGAGAAAGATCTTGAAGGAGATCAGAGTCTTCCTCTTGGTTATCTTCATATGAAAGGGAATCTTCAGTTTCTTTTAAGCATCCTTCTAAAAGGCTGTTCAAATAGTCTTCTGTTTCTTTACTGACGTGTTCGTCCTTATCTCCCTGTTCCTCTGGGGCCATATACACCTCTGGAAGCACTGTACTTAAATCAGATACTTGATTATTTTCACAAAGTACGCTCTCAGGGCCCTCTGAGTCAGTCTGCCCCTGTGGTGATTTTCCATCACTGTCTGTAAGATCAGGTTGCTGCAGCTCATTTAATTCACTGTTCTCAAGTTGGTCTGTGGACAACGCCTCAGAAGCATCCTGAAGTAGCAACCGGAATTCCTTTCTTTGCGTTTGTGAGTATTTACCCTCAGAAATCAACGCAGGAGGTATATGGTCAGAGTCTGGTAAAATCGTCTCTATCAGTGACTCCCTAGAAGCCTTAGGGTCCTCAGCAATGCCCTCTGTTTTGGCCACGTCTTGGCAGGCCTCTGACTGAGTCAGCGGCAAGCATCTGTCATCCTCACAAGCATTCCCTGAAGAGTGGGGCCCAGCCCTGCTCCCAGCCGGCTCCAAGGGCTGGGCGTGGAGCTCCAGTGTGGCTCCAGCGCTGCAGCACAGCTCCTCCGTGTGGCCCTTCCCTGCAGTTACCGGAAGGCTCGGGGGATCTGCCTGCCTGTCCATCTGATTACAGCAGGAACTGCTCTCTCGGATCTCTTTTTCATGTTGGCTTTCTTTTCCTGATTCTATGCCAAGACAAGTTTCACTCTCTGAAAACGAAGGAAAACAAGTTGTTTTAAGATTCAAAACAGAACTTGGTACAGGAGGGACCTGAAAGGACGTGAATAATATGTGGGACAAACAATATTCTAAACCTCTGAAATGGAAATTCTACCTGTTGAATAATAGTGTCTTTAGGTAGAGGAAATATCCTAAACATTCAGTAAGTAATCCTTTACATATAAAAATCAACAGATTATTTTAAAAAATGTTTAAAATATGAATATATAATTTAGTCTTCATTATAATTGAAAAAGTCATTTTTCAAAGGTTTAAAAGATATTCTTCTGAGCTTTATTGGCCATGTATACTTAAATGAATATTTTAAACTGTAGAAAAATTATTTTCAGTGTATTTTAGACATGGGTATATTAAATAAATAATTTTACATGATGAACCATGGTAATACATAATTTAAAGTGTAAGAAAAACAATACTGGTTCTGATCTATTAAGACTAAACTAAGGAACATAAGTCTGTTCTGTTCAAATTTATTTAAGCATAATAGCCTTAATAATAACATCCTTAATTAATGTGTTGGGAAATTACTTACAACTTCTTAAAGGGAGGCAGTAAAGCATAGTGGTATAAAGTATAAGTCCTGGTACCAGGTAGAAATGGGTTTGGAATTTTGATATTTGTTTCAATTTCTATTTTAAATAAAATCAATTTAAAATACTTTTCTTTCACTTTAAAACTAAACCATTAAAAACCTTCAAAAATATATACTGAATTCATAAACTAGGAGATAACAGAGAAGCTTGCTCATGATTCAGTTTTTGGTCAAGTAAGCATTTCCTAACTACCACAGGAGTTTTAGCTTTTTCTTTTGTCATATATTGTTTAATTTATACAAATAATGGGCCAAAGGTTAAAATCAAGAGTGAAATATAGTGATGATTATATTCTTCCTGGTTTTTCATTTATTGGTACTTTAACAATTACCAACTGACAATGGTGGCACATACCGTACCAAAGAAAAGGCAGAACTTAAATGCCATCTTCTGATTTTTCAGGGACCGAAGCTGGCCACCTCAACTCTGCACTGCTGAGCTTACTGGAGTTTGTACTACCTCCCCCAACACCTTAACTCAAACATGAGATGAGGAGAGGACACGGAAAAAGAGGTCTCTTTTGGGGAGAGTACAGCATTATCTCTCTTGTCCCACCCCAAGGAATCACTCAAAGTTTGGAAGACTGCAAAAAACACATGGACATTTTAATCCCCATTAGGTTGTCTGCTTCACCACTGAGCTTGCTGGTCTGCCTCTCTGTTAAGATCAGGGAGGTCAGAGCAAAGAGGGCCCCAGTCAGATGGAAAGGGGGCCAAACTCTCCTCCACAAATTCCCAGTACCCAAAGGTTCAGAAGACAGCCCTCAAAACACATCCAGAGAATTCAGAGAGTAAATAGCATAAACACAGGGCAGAGAGGTCCCCACATCAGAGGAACAGGGTATGCTGTCTCTAGCTGAGGGTCAGTTATCTAAAAAACCACAAAGGTCGAGGAAAGCAACTTGGAGGTAAGCTCCTCCTCAGTTGGTCCTGCCAGGGCCACCACACATCCCCATAGCCTGGATTCAGTCCTATGCACTAATCTAGCTAGCTTCAACAGAGAGCAGACCACGCTCCCAGCCCCTGCAGAGCTGGTGGACAGAGAAGAGCTTTATATAAAATGAGATTTAAGTGTTAAAGGTAAAGCTTGTAATTGAATAGGACTAAGTCATAAAGAATCAAAATAAGACTATTTTATAGCTATAAGTGACTGAAAAGTTAGAGAATCAGCCTGAGATGCCACTGTATGAGTAGAAAGTGAGGTGGCTGACTATAGTTACTAGACAAAATACAGTCATTTTAAGTACTGTTTCTAAAGCAAGATACCACTTAAGCGGTGTGTAACAAACACTACGCATAGGTACAATGTATTATTTATAAAATACTAGCCTGAAAACAGGTGCTTCATTCCACTATTGGAAAGAATATAAAATATGAAAAAAAAAGTGGTATTTTAAGATGCAAGGGCAAGAGTTTCAGACTAGATCAGGAGTGTAGCCATAGTTTATGTTCTATACTATATAAAATCTAAGTGATATTTTTAATGCATATTCAGTCTCCAAACATAATATATGCTATTTTATAATCTGTTGTATCAAATCATGCTTTTGGGGAAAAGCTTAAAACCTGTCTTTACAGGTAATAAAAAACAGTCTTCTGCCTTACCCTCCCAGCTGTCTGATTCCTGCTCTCTAGGGGCAGCCATTTTTCAGTTCCTTTAGCTGTTTCCTCTCATATTTGCCCTCCATTTCTCAATAAGACTAATATTGTTATTCACTGACTTTTCAGCTTTAGAGACTGCCTACTGATTTCCCACTATAGAAGAGAGTTCTCCTGGTCCCTTTTCCCAACAATGTTTTCTTTCCCCTCCTCTGGCTCACATTACAATTCAACACAATTCTGGGACAAATCTATATTCAAATGCTTACATTACTATGGTTTGGTAAATACTATTCACAACTGACCCACACTGTGTACTCTGATACATTTTCCTTTCTCATTTACGCTTTGTTTTCCTTTGTGTTGATAACTGCCTCACTACTTCATTAAAAACAAAAACAAAAACATTACCTATGCATCTTCAAACTCTACAGGTGTATAACTATGGTATAAGTACCAAAAAATAATTTATCAGTTTTAAAACATATCCTTCTTGAGTCCCTGACCTGGAATTCCTCTCCAGGCCTGCTACACAGTGATCCTAGGAATTCATTTTGGCTCTATTTTGGAAACCTTGTTTTCTCTGAATCCCAGGTCTTCCTCTTTATTCTCTCTTAGTAGAAACTTTCCTAAGAAAAGGTACATGGACGGTAAACTTTTAAAGATTATTTACATCTGAAAGTCTTTACTTCTTCACCCCTGACAACAACTTTGGTTGGGTAAAGCTTTCTAGGTTAGAAATAATTTCCTCTTGCAATTTTGAAGGCACTGCTGTATTGTCTAGCTTCAAATAGGGCCTCCTGTTCAGTAGAAAGGGAATATAAAGGTCTAAATGCCTCTTGTACATTCTTTTAGCCCAACCCTAAAGCTTTAAATTTAGAGGTACTCTCTGCGCTTCCAGTTCCCAAACCTTCCCAGGCAGAAATCAACCCTTTCCCTAGACACTTAAGTTTTTGCCTTTCTCTGGTATGTTAAGCCAGTTGTCACCCATCCATCTGCTTTCCAGCTTCCCAAATTTTCTGGATGTCATATCTACTGCTGGTTCCCTGCCAGTTCTGTCCTTTTGGCTTTCTGCCTTTAGGATCCCTTTCTGACATTTTAATAGTGTTCCCTCCCCCCCCAAAAAAGTGGAAGTAAATGTTTGATCCACTATGTTTAACCAAAAATATTTTCTGAATTTTCTACAAGTATGTATCATAGTATAAAACTTATTGTTAATGTTTCGGTTAATACTGACATGAATTTCTGTTAATTGGCTTTGCTGAATCCAAAGATCTAGTGTGGTAAGTTTACTAATCCCCATTGCATTGACTTAAGACATACTAAAAAAAAAACTTCTACTCTGATGAAATAAAAATGCAATGACAGATACTTGATACTACCAAATTAAAGAGGTAGTTCTAAAATGAGAAGTTAGACTTAACCAAAGTTCTAACACATGCTCTACAAATGCATATGCCTTTGAGTTACTCTCTCATCTTCCATCCCTCATGAATTCTCTTTAGGGAAAAATCCCCTGTGCAATTCATGATATGAGACTAACACGTTCGTGAATTAACATGTTTCTTTTAGTTTCTGAGTATCTCACTAATTATCATCAGGTAAAAACATTTGAGTGATATCAGGCTTGAAAAAGAAATTTTCAATGTTAATATTTATTTTAGTAGATTGAAAAAAATGTGCCTAAATTAAGTCTGAAACATTGATAATAGTATAAATTAGTACAGCTTCTACAGAGGTTAATTCAAAACTAAAAATGTACATACTCAGTCATCAGGGAAAAGCAAGTTAAAACCACAATGACATTCATATTCACTAAAATGACTTTAAAAAAAATAGGCTGGGCTTCCCTGGTGGCACAGTGGTTAGGAGTCCACCTGCCGATGCAGGGGACACGGGTTCGAGCCCTGGTCCGGGAAGATCCCACATGCTGCGGAGCAACTAAGCCCGTGTGCCACAACTATTGGGCCTTCGCTCTAGGGCCCACGACCCACAACTACTGAGCTCATGTGTCGCAACTACTGAAGCCCAAGTGCCTAGAGTCTGTGCTGCACAGCAAGAGAAGTCACCACAATGAGAAGCCCGTGCACTGCAACGAAGAGGAGCCCCTGCTCTCCGCAACTACAGAAAGCCCATGTGTAGCAAGACACAACGCAGCCAATAAATAAAAATAAATAAATAAGTAAATTTAAAAAATATTTAAAAAAAAAATAGGCTGACAACATTACATATCAGCAAGGATGTGGGTCAACTGGAATTCTCATATATTGCTGGTGGGGTATAAAATGGGACAACAGCACTGGAGAACTATTTGACAGTTTCTTAGAAAGTTAAACATGTACCATCCCTATGACCCAGTGATTCCACCCTCAGTTCTTTACCCCAGAGAAACATAAACATGTATTTATAAAAAAAATTCCCAGCAGTTTTATTCATGATATATCCAACTTGAAAACAATCCAAACGTCTATCAACAGGTGTATGGATAAACTAATTATGGTATAGTCAAAAGGTGGAATATTACTCAGCAATGAAAAGGAATGAAATAATGAAACATACAACAATATGGGCAACTCTGTAAACAAAGTATGCTGAACAATTCTATGTATATTACATTCTAAAACAGGGAAAACCCATTGATAATAACAGAAAGCACTGCGTTACCTGGGACTGGAGGTGGGAGGGACTGAGTGCAAGAGGACTGGGGGAAAGATTTTGGAGTGATGAATATATTCCCTATCTTGACTGGGGTAGTAATTACATGAGTGTATACAGTTGTCAAAACTCACTGAATTACACACTTAAAATAGGTACGTTTTATTGCATGGAAACTGTACTTCAATAAAGTTGATTAAGAAATGGGAAGGGAATGATAAATAGAAAACTCAGGATAATGGTTACCTCAGGGGTGGAGTGAAGCAGATGATGGGATAGAGGGAAATACAGAGGTAGTTGTAACAGAACTGACAATAATTTAGTCCCTCATTGGGTATGAGGTTCACAGGTCTTTGATTGTTTTTTTATCAATTGTTATAATGTATGTATGTAACATTATTTTTACATATAAAATATACCTTAATAAAAATGAATTAGGGACTTCCCTGGTGGCACAGTGGTTAAGACTCCATGCTCCCAATGCAGGGGGCCCAGATTTGATCCCTGCTAAGAGAACTAGATCCCACATGCATGCTGCAACTAAGGAGCCTGCCTGCCGCAACTTGGACCCAGTGCAACCAAATAAATAAATATTTTTTAATGAATTAATATATAAATTAATTAAAAAGCATGGGCTTCAGGGTCAAAAAATAGGGGCTGAGGAAAGGGAGGGATAGAGAAGTTAGGCAACCTGCCTAAGATCATATAACTTTTTTTAACTGGTGGACAGAGGATTCAAGTTTGGTTCCAGAAACAATGTCTTTAACCACTACACACACACAAAAAAGCAAGTTACTTATTATGTAAGGAGTTTAAGACCAAGAAATGTAGAGAGAAAGAAAAGGGAAAGTCTATACTGTAGAACATGTAAGACATTAGAAATAAGGAATATGGGGTAAAACAAGGACAATATATTAAATGCAAATGATTTAAAGTAATATTTTCATATTTCTCTTTCTCTTACAGTCTTTCTTACATTTCTATTTCTTCATAGAATAATCAGTCTGAGTAGACTCATTGTGAGAGATTTGACAGCTTTCTTTAAAAAATATTATTTTATCAGACTTGGTAAGATTTCTTTCTCCAGAATTTAGTCCACACCCTCCCCATAAAATGGTTATTAATGAAATGTATGCATTGTGGAAGCCTTTGATAATCCACACAATTAACATAGCAGAAGTATTCTGCAATTCAATTAGAAACCAGAAGACCCAGGTTCTAGTTGTGAACCAATTCACCAAGCAAGTGGCTTAAACGGGGTACCTCAGTTTCCTACCTGTGCCACATATCTCACAGTAGAGGCCAAGCTAGAAGTGGTGCCAAGCTAGTGCTGGGCAGTGTCACACTCAATCAGTTTGCAGTAGCTTTCTTCCCAATGTACACAACAAAGAGACACATTCACTCCCAAACTAGGTGACTATTTTGTTACTTTTCCTCCTAAGAAGTTTATGAAGTTCATTGTATTCTGATTTCTAATATAAAAATGACTGGAAAAAAGAGACAGGAAGAACAGAGTATAGTAGCACTGACCTAGGGCAACCCAAATTTGACTCATGAGAGAAGAGGGAATAAAGTAAGATGTGGGGGGGAAAAAAACGTAAAGAGAAAAAGGCAAGTGAAACTGAAGGCATCATTGTTGTCATCTTATTTCTTCAGGCAACTCAAGTCAAAACACCTGATGCTGCCTGTTTACTATCAGGGCTCTCAGGCCCAGGAACACAAAGTACAAATTAAAGTATACCATATGCTAGTCAACAAAAAAAGGAAGAGAATAAATTACTACGGATAAACTATCAAGATACAAAGCTTATCTTGATAATATCTAAATTTATAGAAAAAAGTTCTGGTAAAGTTTGTATAAAAATTTTTGGTTTTTAAACAGAAAAGGATGTCTGAATACACTAAAATCAATTTTATTTCAGAGCTTATTTGTACAATCTTGTCATATTCTGTTAAGACACATATAACCACCTACTGAAAACATGAAATAATTGTATGTTTTTATAAGAATTTATATTTTATAATTTCTACTACTAGATATCTAAAAATAGAACTACACAACGTAAAAAAATCTTGCTTCGCTACTTGTCTAGGAGAGGTATATGCAAAAAAACTCCTTCATAGCAACTCAGATGTAACACTTGTAAAATATTTATTATAACAGGCAGGCATCTCTTATATCTCCCTATAATTTAAAAACATACCTGGCTCTTTGGCTGTAGCTCCTCTTTCCTTTGGATTTTCAGACGTTATTAACTGTGTAAAGCATTTCCTTCCCAGGGACTTCTGTACAGCTGCTATCTAAAAAGTTTTTTAAAAAGAAAAACAAAAAAAACTTTGGGGGAAACTGTTGCATTAAATTAGAAAGCTGAAAATAATTTGAGAAAGGTTTCGTTATTTTCTGAAACAGTCCATACACAAACACGACACAACATTTTTGCTATAAACATTTTCAAAGAAAATCTCTTACCTTATGTTTGGATAAAAGAGGACTGTAGAAAAAAAGAGAGAGAAAAAAGAATTTTTAAAAAATTACAGCAGCAATATGCTTTCAAACAAATGTCACTGAAATGCCTGTAAAAAAAAAAATAGCGCTTCCTGGATTCTAATATTAGCACAGAACATTTCCACTGCTGAAACATTACCACTGGTTCACATAGTTCAAAGTGCAGCTATATCATATGTTAATCTCCTTAGACAGCCAACAACTAATGAAAACCTTCCAAGAAGCTATAAATACTGAGATTCAGGGGGGGAAATGTTAACCTTTTGCTGATAATGTATTTCGAGAGCATTTCACATATATTAAAATTTCAGCTTATGTCATTATAGTCTAAAATAGATTATGGTGG
The DNA here is from genome assembly GCF_030028045.1 of Hippopotamus amphibius kiboko. Taxonomy (NCBI): domain Eukaryota; kingdom Metazoa; phylum Chordata; class Mammalia; order Artiodactyla; family Hippopotamidae; genus Hippopotamus; species Hippopotamus amphibius. The sequence continues at coordinate 146,449,871 of NC_080188.1, forward strand.
AAGATAATTTTATTTGCATTATCCATAGAAAAGGATAACAAAAAAGGTAATCCTTTAAATATTATGTTTTAGGGAATACCCAAGATCAAAGAATGCATATATTCACCAAAAAGCATACACAAAAATGTTCACAGCCATCTTATTCATACTATTCAAAAAATGTAAACAATCCAAATGTCTATTAACAATGTAATGGATAAATAAATTGCTGCATAGTCATATAATGAATCCACACAGGAGTAAAGCAGAGCAAATTACCATCACATGTAACAACATGCAACACCAACACAACCATGGGCAAAAGAAGCTAGATATAAAAATCTACTCTGTGTGATTACATTTATATAAAATTACAGAACAGGCAAATACACTGTTCTAGAACTCAGACAGTAGTTACTTTGGGGGATGGGTACTGACTCTGTACACAAATTAGGGAGCTTTCTGAGGGGCTAGACTGTTCTGTATCTTGGTCAGACTGGTAGTGACATATGTGTATCTGTACATATAAAAATTCATCAAGCTGTGTACTTTATGTATAACCCAAAAATATTTTTATATTAAAAACTTTAGGAGTATAATTTTGGAGTATTATCAAATTTAAAGCATAAAAATTTTGGACTTGTTTACTATACTATTCACTGTTCATTAGCCGGAAATTTCTCTAGTAATCTGAAGCAATGTGACTAGCTTTTAAATTATGTGTTGGCAAGTTGCCTTACATTTAAAAAGAGGGGGAAAAAAAAGTCAATGCTTTTATTAGTTTCAATAAATATTTGTTTTCAAATAATTAAAACATTTGTAACATTAAAAAATTACTAGTTCTTTGGAAAGGGCAGAAAAAGTGTCTATACTGAATATTCTGAAAGTAAGAAAACAACCTCCTTTATCTATTTTATAAGATTCCATTATTTAAAAACTCTACAAAGTCAAAAGTTAATCTATTTAGCTCACTAAAAAATTAGGTTATAATGCAGAATCCATAAAAAATACTGTTTCAAAGGTTCAAATTGACTAACACAAGAAAATTGTACACCCCAGAAATCTGCAATAGTTTAATCACTATAATGATCCCCTTACCTTTAAAATTCTGAGTCTTCAAATAATTAAAAAATATATTTAAGTGCTTTATTATTACTATAATCAGTTCTTAAGATTCAACTCTTTGATACAAATCAAACAATTTAAAATTATCTGGTAAATGGAGCATTCTTTCCATATTATTTTGGTTAAAAACCATACTGCATTTTTTCCAGTATTAGACTACTTTTAAAAATGTGTTTTTACTACAGCATAGAAACACTGACAAACATACAAACATCGAGAAACAACTATAATAAAAAATCCTAACACACAAATTTTTCCACCTGAATCACCTAATCTCTTACCCTAAAAGTTATCAAAATTAGAAGTTACATTTAGTAGGGAAAGCGGCGGGGGGTGGGAGGGAATGAATTGGGAGACTGGGATTGCCATATATACATTACTAATAAGAAAAATAATATCAAATTGTACACTTTAAATATATGCAGTTTATTGTATGTCACAAAAATTTTAAAAAGTTAAAAAAAATTTTAATTAGAAGATGCTTTGAATTTTATAAAGTAGATCTTTTGCTGAGTTTAGTGTAAGAAACAGAGAAAAGTTGAGAAAGGAACCTAATCATTTTATCGATTTTAATTTCTCCAGTTGAAGGCATTAACAAAACAAAGAAATGAATCTTGTATTTCAAATATTCAATGCTACAATGCTTCTTCAATATTCTATTCCAACTCATAAAAGAATACTGAAGTACTTACTCTTGATGTGTTGTACAAAACTTAGCAAGCCGTTCAAAATCCTCACCATGAAATACTTTTTCTGAACTTCTCAAAGATGTAACTGTATGCGGTTGTACCGTTTTCCATTTTGCTTCTAAATTTAAAATATTTGTTAGTCACTGGCTATTACAAAACATATTTAGGAGGGAAAAATGAGTTAACTGGCACCACTGATGAAGATGATCAGGCAAAATTATCTCCACAGCCCCAGAGTTAATGCAGTGAGAAACAGCTAAGTGATTACTTTTCATTCCAAGTAAACATTATCCCAGAGACTAAATTAGCCAATAGGGAATGCAAAGGGAGCAGCAGAAATGCAAATAGTTCCAAGTGTTCTTTTCTTGCCACTGATATGAAGAACAAAATACAAAGAGAAAAATTTTCTCACAAGGACAAAAACCTGTGGTAAAAACGCTACTTTCTTCGCAACATTAACTTCACTAGAAACATCTATTTCCTGACTTAGAAAACTAGGTCGAATAAGTTAACTTTCTAGATAGCAACTTGTTAGATTATTGATGATTCCACATTCCAAGTTAGCCTGTACTCACCCCACTGTTCTTGAATGGCAGAGAGATTTGCAAGCAATTGCTCGTGATACAGTCGTTCGAGCTGAATGAATTTCATTGCTTTCTCATCTGAATAGAAAATTTGAGGAAAACAGAAATCCAGGCTAAAGAATAGTGTCCTATCAACTAAGAAATCTGAAGTTTACCAAAAAAATGAGAGGACTCTAAATATTTTTAAGTTTAAACAAAACTTAAGTAAGTTTTCTTGGTTTTGAAGTAGATAAATTTTAATGTAGCATATCATGCAATAGCTATCTCGGTTCTATTCTATAAGCAAACAGTAGAAACAAAAAGAAGGTTTTAACGTTCAAGGAATGCCTGCTTGCTAATAATATCTCTAGCAGAAGTCAATTAAATATAATTTAATTGAAAAAAGGACCCATATGGAATCCTGTAATCGAAGTGTCCCCCCTCCTTTTTTCTCTCCTTAAAATTACCTTCTGTCAAGCAACTCTGTTACCCTCTAGTCAAATGTTTGTTTCTGATTTCAATTCCCTATGCTCCTTTACTTATTTCTCACTGAATGCCTAAAAAAAAAAAATCAACTAACTTGCCACAGTGATTTTCATAATTATGTGATTCTACTTTTTCGGTAGATTTTCTTATAAACTTCTGCCTTCTCCATCTGTATCACACATTTAGCATCATATGAGGTCATGATAAGTTGTCCAACTGTCTACCTTCCTTTGGGCCATGTTCTAAATGTTGACCCAGAAAGAAGAAAGAGAAAAAAATCATTGTTTAGCTTTCTGTCCTTCCCACGATCACTCAGAGGTTCAGTTCTCTCTCTCATTTGTAGTCTTAAAGATACGTCAGGGATCATAAAATAGGCCAGGGAGGAATAGAAACAATTCCATTTCCTCTGACCACGACTTAAAAGTATATACCAATGTTTCTCAAACTTTACTGAATATAAAAATTATTTGAAAATCTTGCTAAAATACAGATTCATGGGTCTGATCCCCAGAAGCTCTGCTTCTAAGGCCCGTGAATTTTCATTTCTAAGAAGCTCCCAGGGATGCTGATCTGCACTGCACTACATCATACTCATTATCTGGGTAGTTCTAGCTTCATTTCCATAAGAATTTGATTTCCTACACACTTAGTAATGAACTGCCACTGTCTGAAGTTTCTACCATAGTTTACCAGTTCACTTGATAGGGTTCAGGATGATAACTGCTTATCCCTCAATCTGTGGTGAAAGTCAATAAGGTTAGGAGGAAAAAGAAATTACACAAATGAGGAAATAGAGATAGTTAAGATACATTCTTGCTAGAGTATATATCGGGTCATCTTCGAAAAAAGAGAAACAATTTTAAAAGAGAGAAATTAAAAAACTGAGGGAATAAATCTTTTCTATATAAAAGTCTGCCTTGACAACATTTATTCTGTTTATTACTAGTTTATTGCTGGTGAAGAACTCAATCTTCCCTTTGTAAATATACAGCTACAATAAAAGTCATGAGATTTACTATGTATAATACACTTGACAGACTAACGAATATTACTGGACTTGTACTTCTGTTTAATTCAAAAGATAAAAAATCTAACGGGTTTTTTGTTGTGGTGGTTTTTTTAATTGGCTGCATTGGGTCTTTGTTGCTGTGCACGGGCTTTCCCTAGTTGCAGGCGGTAGGGGCTTCTCATTGCAGTGGCTTCTCTTGTTGCAGAGCATGGGCTCTAGGTGCATGGGCTTCAGTAGTTGTGGCATGTGGGCTCAATAGTTGTGGCTCACGGACTCTAGAGCACAGGCTCAGTAGTTGTGGTGCATGGGCTTAGTTGCTCCGCGGCATGTGGGATCTTCCTGGACCAGGGCTCAAACCCACGTCCCCTGCATTGGGCAGGAGGATTCTTAACCACTGAGCCACCAGAGAAGTCCTCAATGGGTTTTTTGTTTGTTTGTTTTTATGTTTTGCAACATGCTTTCCCCTTCTCCCCCACAATATACAAACATTCAAATTTTGGTAAAATTAGGGCTTGTTCATGGGACATCAAATTTGGGTGGTTCCAGAGAACTTTCTGGAGTGACAGATTCCTTACATCTTGCTTTCTGAGATGGTTACATGGGTGCATACAACAATTAAAACCCAGTGAAAACAACAGATTAAACATTTCCTTGTATATAAATCTCAATTTTTAAAAATGGGCAGTTCTCTAAGAATTCTATGAATTTCTTCTTGTAATTAAGAAAAGGATACAGTCCTCCTCCTGGAAATAGGACTCTGCTATCTGTTAAAAACAAATAAAAAACAGAGGAAATTAACATTTGGATGAAAAGACAAATTTGGAAGAAAGCAAAACCTTGAAACTCTCAGTGTTTGATATCAAACTAAGAAAACATCTAACTACATTCACCAGCTCAGAAAAAATCTGATTGTAGGCACAGGACACATTTCTGAAGTCACTTATCTCAAGAAAAGCAAACAGATATTCTTTGGTCCATATACAATTTCATTCTTCCTATTCTATTTCAAGTCAAAACAAACATCACTGATTCATTAGAATTTAGAAGTAAGGACTCTAAAGAATGAGGGAAATTCTACTGAGGCTTATAAAAGTATAACATGAGTGAAAGGATGACTTTATCATAAATTAAAAAGTTGAAATATGTCATATCACATAAGATCTTAAAAAGCCATTCATTTCATTTCTATTTCACAAACTACCTCATGGGACACTGATTTTTCATTCTCTTTTGATATTTCAGGAAAGGACAGATGAAGGGCTAATAGTTGAGCAATGATGTTTGGACTATATACAAAGTGCTGCACAGTTTCTATAAAGGGCACTGGATGGAAGGGTGGGGTCCAGAGACTCATGATCGGACCCAGCTGAGGCTTATCACTTAGCAGATTCATTCTAGGGCACCTTTAAATGTAAAAATTCTATGATTCTAAAAACTTTGGAATCTTTTATTTAGATCTTTATTTAGAAATAGCATTTATAAACAGGACAGTAAAACCAAAAGTATTCACTGAGAAATATTTGCATAAATTGACTACTGTCATATTTAAAATATTTCATTAAGTACTCTACACTTCCAAACAGTTTCCACTGATTTTTACTAAGTCTCTAGTGGAAAAGGTATTCCGTCTATAGATCACTTTCTCCATTCTTCAGGTAGCTGCCAGTGCAACAGGCAATAAAGTACCTGTCAGACCTATAAGCTAGAAATAAAAAGGAATGGTTTTTCCCAAATCCCACAATGGAAAAAGGATAGTTTTAAAGGAAATATTTGCCTAGCTTAAAATTTATTCTATATATCTAACATTCTTCCAGGAGCAATATAGACAAACTCAATCACCTCTTTGTAAATTGTTAGTTTAATCAATTAGCTTTCAGATTTCTGTGACAGTTCTAGCATCATAAGTGCAAACATAAAGACAAGGTCATGAAACCCAAGTCCTCAAAAATAAAAGGCATTTTCAGGTGAAAGGGCAGCTTGAAAAATAAATATACAGAGCATTTCCCCTATAAAACCCCCTGACAAGTCTAGCAGGACAAAAGAAGATGTGATTTTCTTTGATGTCCCACATGTCTAAATCTGGGAGGTAGCCTGGTAGAGCAGAAAAATGTGGGGTTTGAAGGTAAATAATCTGACTGTGTTCTGATCCAAGCTTTGCCACTACCAGCTGTGCTACCCTGGACACGTCATTTCTTATCTCAAACTCAGCTTCCTTAACTGTAAAATAGAGACACTAATACCTACAATTCTGTGAGACAGGTCTGCTGTAAGGGCTAAGTGAGGGAACGGGTGTCTAGCACAGTGCCCGGTACACAGTAGTAAGTGCTTAAAATGGTTTCGAGTCTAACTCTGGGCCAGAAGTATGAGAGGCAGAGTAGAATCAGTGAGGAAGTAAGTTGAAAACCACTTTGAGAGGGCAATGATTTTAAGGTTTTCCTGGTTTCAGGCTTCTTTTACCTACCAGGGACAAAAAAAAGGAATTAGGAAGGTGTATTTTTTCAGCCATAGTCTCACAGAGTGGTTTCAAGGATCCCAGTCGAGCCATTTCCTGCCTGAGTCTGAGACGAGTTTCAGTATAAGCACACTGAGCACAGAGATGAATAATGCTAGGATATCAGTTGGAAGGAATGGTACAGCATTTGATCTTTTTCTTCTCACTTCTAATAAAAAATTTCTAAGTTTATGACTTCAGTTATACATTTAAAGCTAAGCTGTAATAATATTAACTAAATCAGTGTATGAAGGATTACTCAAACCCAAGAAAAATAATTTTTAAATGGAATCAAGACTTTCGAGAGCTAAAAATATAAGTGTATATCTAAAGTAACAGTAGCCATAATATCAAATGGCTTTTAGCATATATTCATCCATATAATATCATGTTAAAAATAATATAATTGTCCCCTAATTAACTCTTCATCAATACTTCCTTATTTCTGTTAGTGGTACTACCATTCCTCCTAACTGGATATCCTAGCATTATTCATCTCTGATTTCTTTTTCATCCCTTTTTTACTATCTACACCAAGTCCTTCCATCAAGATTTCAAATTCACCCCTCTGCATTTCCACGGTCACCACTTTAACCTAGATGCTATTCTCACCTCATGCCTGAATTATAAATTTCTTCTTTTAGCTCTTATTTTGATCAAAATTACACATGTATATGGTTTAAGAAGTCAAATAGTTCTATAAGGTGTGTTAAGAAAGGCCCTACCCTTCTTGTCCTATTCTCCTTTCTTCAGGAGCCAGCACTAAGATTTCTCTTAGCTGTTTAAAAAAAAATTTTTTTTTTGCTGTATCTCTAAGCACTATGCTTATATTTGCTATTTCTTGATTTTTTTCACTTCTAGAAAATGAGGACTGAATCTTTAGCTCCTCCCACATCCAAATCCTACAAACATACCACACACACTTTCTCCCATATATTCACCTATCCCATGTTGTTATACTGTAGTAATAGGTAGATAAACATTTAATGTTTACCTTATTATGGGTTAAGCCATGTAGTAAACTCCTACTATTTTTCCTTTCCTGAAAACTTTTTGTTTCCCCTGGAGGTTTTTTTTTTCTTCCCACCCACCCCCCCACCTTTTGTTTTTTCTTTTTTTGTATAGTTTTCCATGCACTTATCACTTATACAACTCCAAACAGTCCACCAAGAGTCTAAATCGTCCCTCAATACATTCAGACACAGCAAATATTCAGAAACAGGAAAGTGATATAAAAGTTTCTCCCCAGACCCTTCTGATCTGCTCAAATAGAAGTGGTTACTCTCTCCTTCTTGGTACAAAGCTGTCATCTTAGAATCTCTTTCACCTAGAGATTCCCTTCACCTCTCTTCTGGTAGCATTCCCACAGTTTCCTGTATTTCAATCTTCCTGTTCCCTGGTTTAGTCCCTTGTTTTGGTGGTGTACATCATCTAGTGGCTTCCTGAGATAGGATGGAAAGGAAACACCACAGGCCCTGATGTAAGAACACTCTTGGTATTGAATATATCTGAGGAACTGCTAGGAGGCCAGTGTACCTGGAAAGGAGTGAATAAGGAGAGTTTTAGGAATTAAGGTCTAAGAGGTAACAGGGCCAGATCATGTAGAATTGTGTAGGCAATGGTAAGGATTTTGGCTTTTACTCTGAATGTGAAGAGAAGTCAGTGGATGGCTTTGAGCAGAGAAGTGACATGATCTGACCTAACGTTTTATCTGGATCACAATGACTGCTGTGTAGAGAGGAAAAAACCTAAATGTAAGTAAAGGTAAAGCAGGGAGGTTTCTACAATTAGTTTACTGCAAGAATCCAAGTGAGATTTGATAATGTCTTGTGCTCAGATGGTGGCAATGAAGGAGGTAAGAGAGGTTAGAATCTGGATATATTTTGAAATATGAGGTGAGTCAAAAATTATCCACACTCTGGCTGTAGAATTTATAGAAGTTTTAATATAACTGGAGTGCAAATAATTTTTGACTCACCCTCGTAGATCAGCAAGACTTGCTGATTGGATGTGAATGTGGGGAAAAGTGAAGGATGACTTCAAAGTATTTGCTCTCCGCAACTGAGGGATGGAGTTGCCATTTAACAAAAGCGGGAAGACCAGGAAAGCAAACAATTTTGGAGAAAAAAATCAAAGTTTGATTTTGGGCATCGTAAGTTTGAAATGCCCATGAGATGCCGCAAGAAGCTGGATGTTTAAGTCTATAGTTCAGAACTGAATCGTGAAATACTCCAATGTTTAAGAATTAGTAAACTTTGGAGGACTCAACAAATGAGCCAGAGAAGGTATGTCCACCAGTGAGGTAAGACATAAAAGCCAAAAGTGAGGGGTCCTAAAAGACAAAAAAAGGAAAACGCTGTAAAATAGAGTATGTGATTAACTTGTCAGAGCTTCTAATATTTCCAGAAAGATGAAAACTGAGGACTGACCACTAGATTCGCATGGGCATGCAACATGGAGGTCACTCCTGGCCTTCACAATGCAATTTTGGTGGAGTAGCTGGCACAAAGGTCAGAACGGAGTGACTTCAAGAGAGAACTGAGTACAGAAAGTAACCTAAGTAGAATTCTTGCCCAATATATTTCAACCTGAATCAAATCCTACAGAAATAAATGAGACAGATCCAAATTATGGGACAATTTACCAGAATTCTTAAGTCTTCAGAAGTGTCAATGTTACAAAAGTAAAAACAAACAGGCAAATAAACAAAACAAAACAAAACAAAAGGCAGGGAATTGTTTTGAATTACCAAAGACTAAAGAATCTTCACAACCAAATGCAATGTGTGCTCCTTCACTGGATCCTGGATCAGGGGAAAACTAGTTATAAAGACTATTTGTGGAATAACTTGAGGGAAACAAATATGGGCTGTATATTAAATACTATTAAACCAATGTCTTATTTCTTGGGGTTGTAGGTTATGTAAGAGAGTATCATTGTTCTTGGGAAATTTATGCACAAGTATTTAAGGGTGAAGTGATATAATGCCTGAAAATTACTTTAAAATGTTTCAGTGGAAAATACGTGTGAGGAGCGGTGTTGGGAGGGAAGAGGGAAATGAAAATCTGGCAAAACTTCAACAACTGTCAAATCCAAGTGAAAGGCACAGTGTGAGATGCTGGGAATTACTAAATAAAGGAAAAAAAAAAAGTCACTCCACCTCTCCCTGATTTGTCTCCCTTGAGAGGTGACAGGATATTTTATATTCTTGGGCTGAGGAAGGCAGCCATCAGCTGACTCCTGTTGCCCTGATGTCTCAGCTTACTGCAGGTTTTAGCACCTCCTTCCAACAAACATTGCTTGAATTAGTGACAGAAATAGTTATAATGCTTGATATTTATTTAGCTTTTATGTTAAGTGTACCAAGTACTACGTTAAGTACTTTTATGTGCATTATTTCATTGAGTCCTCTACAACTTTACAGAAGAAGAAACTGAAAGCGACTTAGCTTGTTAGTTGTATAGCCAAAGCTGATACTTTTAAACCACGACCATACTCTCTAAGGTCCTTTGCCAGGAGAGGAGAGATTGCTGAGATATTTAAGAAACAACTACAGGACTCTGCAAACGGACGTCTTCCTGGGGGACAAAGGTGGAATTTTACTTTGAGGCATAAAAAAAATTAAATAATCTTCATCTGATCAAGACTGTTATCATCTTCCTGCCTAAAAATGTGATTTTCTACTAAATCTGCTTCAGCTTGTAGGATCACCTGCCAGTAGAGGAGCATTCTTCTTATCTTTGACGTAACAATAGCCCAGTGACATAAACTGCTTAAAAAGATTTCCATTTACTCCAAATGTCCTTTTCCCCAACTTCTTACTGAAATTCTACAGAAGAGTTCAAAGAATAGTAAAATCAACAGCCATATACCTTTTATTTAAACTAGTCAATTACTGACATCTTGCCAAATTCGCTTTCTCTCTGTCTTTCCCTCTCTTACATATTTTTTCCCACTGAAATATCTTAAGTAAATTGCAGGCATTATGTCACTTCACTCCTAAATATTACTTGCACGTGCATCTCCCAAGAATAAAGATACTCTCCTACTCAATCTTCAATTCCATTATCAAGCTCAAGAAATCTGACACTGATGCAATAGTATTATTTAATATACAGACAATATTCAAATTTCTCCCAAGTTGTCCTCAAAACAGATGCACTGAATGGAATTAACAAATTCTAGCCCTAGAATTATAAAGAACTTGCTTTGTGAGGGAGTCTCAGTCTCCCCACTTGTAAAGAAGGTGATAATAATTACCTCTCTAGATTGTTTGGAGGATGAAATAACAGTGTGAATATCCTTTACAAACTCAATCCACTACAAATTCAAGGAAGGCTGATAGATTGGAAAGCTGCCTTGGTATTGGTGGTTCTCAACTACAGTTCTCAACTATGGTAAACATATACTATATGTGTTAGTAACACATCAGAGGTCAAAAAGTAGAACACATTTTCTCAAAGGCATTCTTCAAGTCCACCAAGGAGGTAATATAAATTTGTAAGAATATATGTTTTCCTACCTTGGAACAGAAGCTCATTGCAAAAGTTAAATGAAACCAGAGGAGTGAGTGAATTGAAAAGTGAAGCTTTTTCCATTCTCATATACAAATTATTTTCATTTTAAAAGAAAATAAAACATAGCTCATAAATATCTTAATCTTTTCGGAATTATCTCTTGTGTAAAAAAGCTTCCTCATCACTGTCCTAAAGATCTCCCAGTCTATGGGCTCTCCATCTTCTAGCTTACCTTCCCAATCTTCAAAAGAGTTAATTTTCTAAAATTCAAATTCTGGCACCTGCACAATTAAAAACTCTCAGCCTCTAAAAGTATAGCCTTAATGTCACAAGCTACCCAGTCTCAGTTCCTGTCACTTTTCCATCTTAACCTTCAACATCCCAGTCACGCCTTTGCAGGGACTGATCTCTATTTCTGCACCAGCTCACTCTGTTCATCTAGTGAGAGCCCACACATCCTGCAAAACTCAGCTGAAGAATCACCTTTTTTCCCCCTAATGTCCAAAGGACAAATTTAATCATGTATTTTGTGCTTTTGCTGAACCTTAAACACATATGTACCCTAATACTTTATACAGACTTCTACAATTAGTTATCTACATAACAGTTTCTCCTATTCCACAGTGCCTCTCTTAAGGACATGCTCTGTTACATAATCTGTTTCCCTAATGTCTAGCTTAGGTTTTGGCACCTTGTTGGTACTGACTAAGCACTTGCTACATTGACTCATTTCACTAAGTAAAATAAGTTAGCAATTATATGATGATCCAAGCCAATGTGTGGCCACCAGTCAGTGATATGCCAAGTTTCCTACCAGCCACTGATCCAGAGTCACCTTCTCCTGGACTCACCAATGACAGGTTGAGTAGAATCGATTACAGAGAACTGGATTTTAGATTATTACAAATATTGGTTCCACAATTTCAGTGAGGCTGAAAGTGAAGGGTTTAACATGATACCTGATGAAGGCAAAGGGGAAGTGCTCTTGAATCCAACTGCTCAACTTCACCCCGTATAAGTGAGAAGAGAGATTGTAGAACCAGCTTCGGGGCTTCTAGTTGATCATTAGCATTTACTTCTGCAGATTCTTCATCACTAACAGCATGTGTGGCTGCATGTAGTATATTTTCTTGCATTAAAGGTGTGGTATCTCCTGAAGAAAGTCCTTTGAGAAGTAAATGAAATGCCTACGTTAGGATAAGTTCCCATCACAGTAGAACACCTTAAAACAAGTATGCCTGTTAACTATAAAATTTTCAAACAAAGCTAATTACATGAAAAAAAAAAAAAAAAAACCCTGCAGAAACCACAAGTTATTTTCCTCATTAAATTAAGATTGTGTTGACATCTGATTGTTTCTATTAGCAATTAGTTAATAGGAGCAATTCTATTAGAGCTATATAAACTTTTTTATTTATAATATATTATAAATAAGAATATAACTTATATTCTTAATTAAGAATTGTAATTAAGAACATAAAAAAGAGAGATCTAAAGAAAAGTATGTAGGTTAAAATCTGACCAAAAACTTGATTCTCCCAAAGGAAAAATGAATTAACTATAATCTGAAGCCATGCCTTGCCCAAAATGAAAGAACTAAATAGGAAGGTAAATGTGTTTATTATATGAAAGGCTAAAGAAATTCAGCCTTCCTCTCTAAACTCTGGTCTGATAACTTTAGAACTACTTCTGGATCCCAGGAGAGTGGAAGGAATTCAGATGTCCAGAGTTAATGGCCACAGAAACTTTTTTCCTAATAAAAAGAAGTAACACAAACTTGAGGGGAAAAATCAGTGAATAAATTCTTGGCCCATAGCTCCTGAAATGATGCACCAATTTTAAAACTTTAAACATTACACATTATAACTTCACCCTTCACTGAAATCTCAGCATCAGTTCTAATTTTCATATTTGAAACGAGACTGTCTGCATCTGTACATACCTTCAGCTAGTCCACCTCAGAAAGGATCTTTCTCGGTACTTTAGTGTGTGCATACCGTGATTAAAGATGCCTCCTGCCAGCCCTCTGAAGTGTGCCCAGAACCCTGTCTTCTATTGCCTTCTAAATAAATCCACCGCTCTAGCCAAAGTGGCCAGTTCTTTATCTCCCTAGTAAAATACTCTGTGCCTTTCCGAGCAATTGTAAATTCTAACAGTTAAAAAATTTTCCTCCTGGGACATCCCTGGCAGTCCAGTGGTTGAGACTCTACACTTCCAATGCAAGGGACTTGGGTTCAATCCCTGGTCCGGGAACTAAGATCCCACATGCCACATGGCATGGCCAAGAAAATATACTTTTAAAAAACATTTTTTTTCCTCCCATCTATGTCAAGTTCTACTCTAAAAAAATTAATATATTTCTCTATAACATGAGCCTGAAATAAACTTACTTTCCTCTAAATCCTGTATGTGGTCTATGGTCTTGCATCAGACCATAGTTAGACCAGGTTGCATTATAGTGACTGGTGAAGGGTCTCATCTTTATTAGATCATAACTCCTGCAGCACAGGGAGTAATTCACTTACTATAGTATTGCAATTATAATCAGTGGCATATTCAGCACTAAAATTCCAAGTGCTGTGCTTTCTACAAATCATCATCTACCGTGATTCTTTATACTTTAGAAAATCCTCTTCTATAAATTTTATGTCATTTGGGCTCTGGAAGTACAAGGCCTAGAGATGGCCTGCCATTTTATTTTGCGGGAGCAGTATTTGTGAAAACATGGATAATTCTTCTGCTTTCTAATTTTCTAACCACAACGGTAGTAGTGTCAATGTAGGAGCAGAAGCTTTCTATAGAGAACTACAAAGAAACTAAGAGAAATACTCTTTTCTTTCCTTTTTTCCCAGCCACACTACTACACCCAAGACATTTAATTTCACATAAACTGTGATAAGGCTAACCTCCCAAATTCTAAACTTCTCTTTAAGGGTCTTGTTAAATAATGGAAATGAAAACACGCATTGTGATTACCTCAGTTATTTAGATGCATAATGGTCATGGTTCCTGCTAGATGCATTTTCTAAGTTATTTTATTTACTTATTAAATTTTTTTTCTTTCAGTTTTATTGAGATGTAATTGATATACAGCACTGTATAATTTTAAGGTGCAGAGCATAACAATTTGACTTATATAAAACATGAAATGAATCCCACATGTTTATTTCATAAACAGATAAAGTACATTAAACAGAAAAAGTACATATTTTGCCCTTGTGATAAGAACTCTTAGGATTTACTTTTTTAACAACTTTAATATATAACATATAGATGCTAATTATATTTATCATGTTATACATTACATCCCTAGAAACTGATTATCCTATAATTGGAAGTTTGTACCTTTTGATCACCTTCATCCAATTCCCCCTCCCACCACCCCACACCTCTGGTAACTGCAAATCTGATCTTTCTGCGTTTGTTTTTTGTTTGTTTATGAAGTATAATTGGCCTGCAATGCTGTTAGTTCCTGGTATACAACCTAGTGATTTGGTATTTCTATATATTTCAAAACAATCACCATGATACATCTAATTGTCATCTGTCATCATTACAAAGATATCAGATAGTTATTAACTATATTCCCCATACTGTACATTTCATACCTGCGACTCATTTATTTTGTAACTAAAAATTTGTACCTCTTAATCTCCCTCACCAATTTCTCTTCTTCCCCCATCCCATTCCCCTCTGTCAAACAGCTGTTTGTTGCTTCTCTTTAGTTATGTTTGCTCACTTATTTTTTTAGATTCCACATGTAAGTGAAATCATACAGTATTTGTCTTTCTCTGACTTATTTCACTAGGCATAATACTCTCCAGGTGCATCCATGTTGTCACAAATGGCAAGATTCCAATCTTTTTTATGGCTCAGTAATATTCCATTATATATGTGTGTGTGTGTGTGTGTGTGTGTGTGTGCATGTAAAGACATATCTTCTTTATCCATTCATCTATCAATGGGCACTTAGCTTGTTTCCATATCTTGGGTATTATGAATAATGCTGCAATAGACACAGGGGTGCATATATTATTTAGAATTACTGTTTTCCTTTTCTTCAGATAAATACAAAGGAGTGGAATTGCTGGATGTTATGGTAGTTCTACATTTTTTTGAGGAATCGCCATACTGTTTTCACATAGTGACTGCTCCTATTTACATTCCCACCAACAGAGCAGAAGGGTTCCTTTTTTTCCACATCCTCCCCAACACTTGCTATTTGTTGTCTTCTTGATACAAGCCATTCAAACAGGTATGAGGTAATATCTCATGGTTTTCATTTGCATTTCCCTTCTGATTAGCGATGCTGAGGATCTTTTCACGTGACTGTTGACCACCTGTATGTCTTCTTTGGAAAAATGTCTATTCATTTCTTCTGCCTATTTTTTTAAGTGGGTTGTTTGGATTTTTGATATCAAGTTTTATGAGTTCTGTGTATATTTTGGATATTAACCCCTTCCCAAATATATGATTTGCAAATATTTTCTCTCATTCAGTAGGCAGCATTTTGTTTTGTTGATAGTTTCCTTTGCTGTGCAGAAGCTTTTTACTTATTTTTGCTTCTGTTTCCCTTGCCTGAGGAAACATATCCAAAGAAATATTGCTAAGATCAATGACAAAGAGTGTATGCCTATGTTTTCTTCTAGAAGTTTTATGGTTTCAGCTCTTACATTTAAGTCTTTAATCCATTTTGAGTTTATTTTTGTACAGTGAGAGAAAGTAGCCCAGTTTTCCCAACACTATTTACTTGAGGTTAAATTTTCCCCATTGTATATTCTTGTCTCCTTTGTCTTTAGCTGACCATATAAGTGCGGGCTCACTTCTGGGCTCTCTATTCTGTTCCACTGCTATGTATGTCTATTTTTGTGTCAGTACCTCATTGTTTTGATTACTGTGGCTTTGTAGAATAGCTTGAAATATGTGAGCATGATACCTTCAGCTTGCTTTTTCTTTTTTCTTGAGATTGTTTTGACTATTCAGAGTCTCCTGTGCTTCCATACAAATTTTATGAAAAATGCCATTGGTATTTTGATAGGGGCTGCACTGAATCTGTAGATTGCTCTGGGTACTATGGTCATTTTAACAATATTCTTCCAATCCATGAGCATGGTATAACTTTCAATCTGTTTGTGTCTGTCCTCTTCAATTTTTTTCATCAGTGTCTTATACCTTTCTCAGTATAAAAGACTTCATTAGGAGGTCTTTTACCTCCATAGTTAGATATATTCCCAGGTATTTTATTCTTTTTGATGCAATTGTAAATGGGACTGTTCTCTTAATTTCTCTTTCTGATAGTTTGCTGTTAGTATATAGAAACACAACAGATTTTGTGTACTAATTTTGTATCCTGCAACTTTGCCAAATTCATCGATGAGTTCTAACAGTTTTTTAGTGGCATCATTAGGATTTTATATGTACAGTACCATGTCATCTGCAAACAGTGACAGTTTTATTTCTTCCTTTCCAATTTGGGTTCCTTTTAAATTTCTTTTTCTTGTCTGATGGAAGACTTCCAATACTGTGTTGGATAAAAGTGGCAAAGGTGGGCATCCTTGTCTTTTTCTTGATCTCAGAGGGAATGCTTTCAGCTTTTCATAGTTGAGTATGACATTAGCTGTGGGCTTGTCATATATGGCCTTTATCATGCTGAGGTATATACCGTCTATACCCAATCTGTGAAGAGTTTTTATCATGAATGGGTGTTGAATTTTGTCAAAAGCTGTTTCTGCATCTATTGAGATTATCATATGATTTTTATTCTTCATATTGTTAATGTGACACATCACATGACTGACGTAAATCACTTTTATCTCTGGTATAAAAGTTAAAAAGACAAAAGTATTATGACTGACTATAGCTAGAATAAAATGTTAGTGGATAAACCATATATTTAAGATGTAAACTGTGACATCAATAATATAAAATGCGGGGGAAGGAGAAGTTAATTGCTTTTTTTTTTTTTGCCATGCCATGTGGCTTGTGGGATCTTAGTTCCCTGACCAGGGATTAAGCTCAAGCTCTTGGCAGTGAGAATGCACAGTCCTAACCACTGGACTGCCAGGGCATTCCCTAAACTACTTTTTTTAAAAAAAATTATTTTATTTATTTATTTATTTATTTTGGCTGCATTGGGTCTTCGTTGCTGCATGTGGGCTTTCTCTAGTTATTGTGGGCGGGGGCTACTCCTCATTGCAGTGTGGGGGCTTCTCAGCATGGTGGCTTCTCTTATGGCAGAGCACAGGCTCTAGCTGTGCCGGCTTCAGTAGTTGTGGCACTCAGGCTCAGTAGTTGTGGCTCACAGGCTCTAGAGCACAGGCTCAATAGTTGTGGCACAAGGGCTTAGCTGCTCCGGGGCATGTGGGACCTTCCTGGACCAGGGCTCAAACCTGTGTCTACTGCATTGGCAGGCGGATTCTTAACTACTCCCCCTAAACTGTACTTTTTGATTATGGTAAAAGTTACGCTGTTCTCAGCTAAAAGTACAATATTATATATATATTTCATGTAAGCCTCATGGTAACCAAAAACAAAACAAAACAAAAAAACCTGCAGTAGACACACAAAAGATAAAGATATCAAAGCATACCACTATAAAAATTATCAAATAATTAAGACAGAAAGAAAGGAAGAAAGGAACCACAAAATACTCACAAAACATTTTATAAAATGGCAAAAGTACCTATATGCCACATCTTCTTTATCCATTCATTTGTTCATGGGCATTTAGGTTGCTTCCATGTCCTGGCTATTGTAAAAAGCACTGCAATAAACATTACAGTACGTGTTTCTTTTTGGATTACGGTTTTCTCTGGGTATATGCCCAGTAGTGGGATTACTGGGTCATATGGTAGCTCCATTTTCAGTTTTTTAAGGAACCTCCAAATAGTGGCTGTACCAACTTACATTCCCACTAACAGTGCAGGAGGGTTCCCTTATCTCCACACCCTCTCCAACATTTATTGTTTCTAGATGTTTTGATGATGGCCATTCTGACCGAGGTGATACCTCATTGTGGCTTTGACTTGCATTTCTCTGATGATGAGTGATGTTGAGCATCTTTTCATGTGTTTGTTGGCCATCTGTATGTCTTCTTTGGAGAAATGTCTATTTAGGTCTTCCACCCATTTGTGGATTGGGTTATTTGCTTTTTTGGTATTAAGCTGCATGAGCTGCTTCTATATTTTGGAGATAAATCCTTTGTCCATTGCTTCGTTGGCAATTATTTTCTCCCATTCTGAGGGTTGCCTTCTAGTCTTGTTTATGGTTTCTTTCGCTGTGCAAAAGCTTTTAAGTTTCATTAGGTCCCATTTGTTTATTCTTGATTTTATTTCCATTATTCTAGGAGGTGGGTCAAAAAGGATGGATAAAGAAGATGTGGCATTTATATACAATGGAATATTACTCAGCTATAATAAGGAATGAAATGGAGCTATATGTAATGAGGTGGATAGACCTAGAGTCTGTCATACAGAGTGAATTAAGTCAGAAAGAGAAAAACAAATATTGTATGCTAACGCATATAAACAGAATCTAAAAAAAAAAAAAAAATGGTACTGATGAACCCAGTGACAAGACAAGAATAAGGATGCAGACACAGAGAATGGACTGGAGGACATGAGGTTGGGGGGGCACGGGGCGAAGGGGAAGCTGGGATGAAGTGAGAGAGTAGCATAGACATATATATATATATACTACCAACTGTAAAATAGATAGCCAGTGGGAAGTTGCTGTATAACAAAGGGAGATCAACTCGATGATGGATGATGCCTTAGAGGGCCAGGGGCGGGGAGGGTGGGAATATGGGGGTATGTATATAAATACAGCTGACTGACTTTGCTATACCTCAAAAACTGGTACAAGAGTGTAAAGCAATTATATTCCAATAAAGAGCTTAAAAGAATAAGTAAAATAAAATAAAATGGCAATAGTAAATCCTCACCTATTGATAATTATTTTAAGTGTAAATGGATTAAATTCTCTAATCAAAAAATATAGGGTACCTGAATGATTTAAAAAACAAGATCCAACAACTGTTGCAAGAGACTCACTTTAGTTTTAAGGCACACATAGACTGAAAGGAAAGGGATGGAAAAAAGTATTGTATGTAAATGATAAAGAAAGAGAGGAGGAGTGGCTATACTTATACCAGACAGAATACAACTTAAGTCAAAAACTGTCAAAAGAGACAAAGGTCACATATAATGATACAGGGGTCAGTTTATTAAGATGACATAATAATTGTAAATAGATAAGTAACCAAATACAGCAGCACCTAAATATATAAAGCAAATACTAAATAACCTAAAGAGAGAAATAGACAACAATACAATAATAGTAGAAGACTTCAATATCCCACTTTCAGTTCTGAACAGATCACACAGACTGATAATGAAAAGGAAAGAGTGGACTTGAACAACATTATAGATCAAAAGGCCCTAATAGAACTATATAAAACAACCTATCTAACAGCAATAGAGTACAGGATCTTATCAAGTTATTCTCCAGGACAGATCATATGTTAGGCCACAAAACAAGTCCTAACAAATTTTAAAAGTCTGAAATCATATCCAGTGTCCTTTCTGACCACAGTGTTATAAAACTAGAAATCAGTAACAGGAGGAAATTGGGAAAATTCATAAGTAAGTGAAAATTAAACAACACACTACAGAACAACCAATGGATCAAAAAAGAAATCAAAAGGGAAGTAAAAAGTATCTTGAGAAAAATGAAAATGAAAGCACAATTTATCAAAACTTATGTGATGCAGAAAAAGTAGCTATAAGAGGAAAGTTTATAGTGATCAATGCCCACAATACAAAAAAAATAAGATTGCAAATAAACAACCTAACCTTATACCTCAAGGAACTAGAAAAAGAACCAACTAAGCCCAAAGTTAGCAAAAGGAGGGAAATAATAAAGATTAGAGTAGAAATAAATGAAATAGTGACTAGAAAAACAATAGAAAAGACCAAAGAAACAATGAGTTGGTTTTCTGAAAAGATAAAATTGGCAAATCTTTAGCTACACTAAGAAAAAAAGAGAGAAGTCTTGAATAAATAAAATTATAAATGAAAAAGGAGACATTGCAACTAATACCACAGAAATAAAAAGGAGCATAAGAGACTATTATGAAAAATTTATATGTCAACAAATTGGACAATCAAGAAGAAACAGATATGTTCCTAGAAATATACACCCTACCAAGACTGAATCACGAATAGAAAATATGAACAGACCAATAATGAGCAAGGAGATTGAATCAGTAATCAAAAACCTCCCAACAAAGAAAAAGTCCAAGCCCAGATAGTTTTATTGCTGAATGCTACCAAACATTTAATGAAAAACTAATGCTAATCCTTCTCAAATTCTTCCAAAAATCAAAGAGGAGGGAACAGTCCCAATCTTATTTTTACAAAGCTAGCATTACCCCAATACTAAAGCCAAATAAAGATATTACAAGAAAAGTAAACTACAGACCAATATCTCTGATGAATACAGATGCAAAAATTCTCAACAAAATACTAGGAAATCGAATTCAACAGTACATTTAAAGGATCAGACACCATGATCAAGCTGGATTTACTCCTGGGATGCAAGGATGGCTCAACATATACAAATCAATCAACCAATGTGATACAGCACATTAATTGAATGAAGGATAAATATCATGATCATCTCAAAAGATGTGGGAAGTTATTTAACAAAATTCAATATCCTTTTATGATAAAACTCTCAACATAGTAGGTGAAGAAGGAATGTACCTCAACATGATATATGACATATATGACAAACCCAGAGATAACATTATACTTGATAGTGAAAGGTTAAAATATTTTCCTCTAAGGTTAGGGACAAGGCAAGGGTGCCCACTCTCACCACTGCTATTCAACACAGTACTAGAAGTCCTAGCCAGAGAAAGAAAGAAAGAGAGAAAGAGAGAGAAAGAAAGAAAGAAAGAAAGAAAGAGAGAAAGAAAGAAAAGGAAAGAAAGAAAGAAAGAAAGAAAGAAAGAAAGAAAGGGAGAGAGAGAGAAATATAAGGCATCAAACTCAGAAGTGAAGAAGTAAAACTGTCTCTGTTTGCATATGATATGACCTTATAAATAGAAAATCCTCAAGACACCATTAAAAAACTGTTAGAACTAATAAATGATTCTGGCAAAGTTGCAGAATACACAATCAACATACAAAAATCAGTTACAATGTTACACACTAACAATGAACCATCTGAAAAAGAAATAAAGAAAATCCTATTTACAAAAGCAGTAAAACAATAAAGTACTTAGGAATAAATTTAACCAAGTAGACGAAAGCTCTGTACACTGAAAACAATAAGTATTAATGGAAGAAACTGAAGAAGACACAAATAAATGGAAAGATATATTATGTTCATGGGTTGGAAGAATTTAAAAATATCTATACTACTCATAGCCACAGATTCAATGGAATCTCTATCAAAATTTCAAAGGCATTTTTCAAAGAAATAGAAGAATGTCCTAAAATTTATATGGAAACACAAAAGACCACATATAGACAGACCAATCTTGAGCAAAAAGAACAACGTTAGAGACATCACACTTCCTGATTTCAAAAAACACTACAAAGTTATAGTATTCAAAATAACATGGTAGGCAATATCAACAGACATACAGACCAACGGAACTCAGGAATAAATCCACACATTTATGATCTTCATCAAAGATGCAAGGAACAAACAATTGGAGAAAGGATAGTTTCTTCAATAAATGGTGTTGAGAAAACTGTTTTTCCACAGGTGGAAGAATGAAATTGGAGCCTTATCTCACTACATATACAAAAATCAACTTAATATGAATTGAAGATTTAAATGTAAGACCTGAAACCATACAATGATTAGAAGAAAACATGGGGGGAAAGCTTCTTGACACTGGGTCTAGGCAATAATGTTTTGGATATGACACCAAAAGCACACGCAACAAAATAGACAGATGGGATTTCATCAAACTAAAAAGCTTCTGCACAGTAAACAACCAACAAAGTGAAGAGATCACCTATGAAATGGGAGAAAATATTTGCAAACCATCCATCTGAAAAGGGGTTAATATTCAAAATATATAAGGAATTCAGACAAATCAATAGCAAGAAAATAATCTGATTGTACCCTGTTGGTGGAAATACAAAGTTGTACAACTGTTGTGGAAAACGGTACAAACATTCCTCAAAAACATAAGACTAGAACTACCATATGATTTAGCTATCCCACTCTGGGTATATACCCAAAGGAAATGAAATCAAGACTCAAAGATATATCTGCACCCCCAGATTCATTACAGCATTACTGATAATAGCTCAGATATGGAAATAACACAAGTGTCTGTCAATGGATGAACAGCAGAAGAAAAGGTGGTGCACAAGGTAATGGTGCCTGTCTAATACAAGTATCTTTTAGCTGCACCCCCTCCCCAACACACACTATATTTTTTTAACCACTGTGACTGTTTTGCATAAACTATAGATTGCATAAACAGTGGCGTATCAGAGTTTCATGCAAGAAAGTAACTGAATGGCCTTCCAAGAATTCTGCAACATTCCACACTAAAGAGCAGGTCTCTGTTTCCAGTGCTGTCAAGCTTTTAGGACAATAATTTTATCACGGTTTAAAGAAACATATAAACTGTTATTATACATGTTATTAAATGACAAGGATATATTTTACCTTAGGCACACAAAAAAGTCAATAGAAAAACAATATTTAGCCATATTCTAAATAATCGATTTTTAGACTACTTAAAATACGTCCTTATTATAATTTCACATTACTAGGATAAAGAACTCATACTGAGAAAACTATCTATTCCCAAAGAGTTGGAAGCGGAATGACAAGGAAATCAGGGCAGTCCTAAGGGCCCATCCTACTTCCACTACTTATTAGCTGAACCTGTGGCACACCAGTCAATCTCTTCACTCCCCAGTTTCCTGATCTGTAACCTGGGCACTTTACCATCTTACAAAATTACTACGAAAATTAAATGAGATAGTGAATGTAAAAGGCAGGTGTGCTCCCAAGCTTGTCCTAAAAAGAGTACTGTCACTTCAATAGGTCATAGGAATCATAAAGCACTTCTGAGACAGTACATTTTCTTTTTCAACTTGAAGAAAACATGCAGAGCAAAGTGTAAATAAAGCTAATGAAGCTCATATTTCTAATGTCATGGTGAGTAATACGAACTATAAAAACTACACTGAAGTATTAAATTGCTTCTTTATTATTCACCAATATTATGTTTGAACATGATTGAACTTAATAGACAATAAAGAAAAATACTAACATAACCATGAGTACTCAGAAAGACTAGTATATTGTGAATTGATAGCTTTATAATGCACTAATATATTTTAAAGTAATAATAACAAAGCATTTATGACATAGCATGGAAGTTTCAGTATTCTTACATGTAGATTTCAAGATAATTTTTACGTCATTACTTCTCATGTCACACGGGTCTTACAAAAGTTTTATTGAAAAAATTAAGAATATATCATCAATGAATACAAAAATATCTTCTAATATATAAAAAGCTTTCTGGTAAAGATATATTTATAGTTAATGAGAAAAGCCAAATCAAAACATGTATCAGCACATATAATTTCACCTTCACTACAAATTGTCATTCAATATAAAAGCTTTCTTTTACTAGATATGAATCTATACATTCAGACAAGAGCAAAAAAATTCTACTTATCTTCTTTTGTGAAAGTCAAATGGGCTACAGTTAAAACTTCCCATTAAGCAATTTGGTGATTCTACTTATAAGTATATGTAGGTGGTGACAGTTAAATCATAAGCCTTCATTTAATTTAATATCTCTCAACTTCATCAAGCTCTAAAATAGACATCATAGTTTACATGTACCTATTGAGGTTCTACATTAAAAAAAAAACTTACTTGTAACTGCCTTGGGCCAGAGATTAGAGGAATTACCTTAACTGAGAGATTTTATTCAATTTATCATACTACCTGAATTCTGTGTCAGTTTTGACACAGAGTTGTTTTTATTCAACTTAGAAATCTGTCTCTGACAGTGATTAAGAGACACACCTGTGGGAGAATACTAGTATCCTTTACCTTAAAACATTAGGAATGTACCCTGACATAATTACTCATAGTATTCATCTTTAATAATCTAGCATTGATTTGCTATTTGTTAATATATTCAAGGGATATTAACTGTTTCTCTGAAGACAGGGAGAAGGATGTGACTAGATAATCTAAAGGAAAAAATCTCATAGCTGGCACTTTAGGTAGTAATTCATCAAGATAATGAAAAATTATCATAGGCAAAATGGAGGTTGAAAAGATGCTACAAAGAAGACATCAAGGCCTAGGTAAAGATAGCAGCAAAGACTATACTTAGGATAAAATAGTGAAAGAAATGATAAAAACTAAGCTGATGGGGATGCTTGGGGACGGGAGAAGGGTTATTTAAAGGCTTAATGCTTTTCACCTCTAGAGCACTATTCACAATAGCCAAGGCACAGAAACAAGCTAAATGTCCATCGACAGATGAATGGATGAAAAAGATGCCGTATATATATACTACTCAGCCATGAAAAAAGAATGAAATAATACCATTTGCAGCAACATGGATGCAACTAGAGATTACCATACTAAGTACGTCAGAAAGAGAGACAAATACCATACGCTATCACTTATGTGGAATCTAAAATATGACACAAATGAACCTATCTATGAAACAGAAACAGACTCACAGACATAGAGAAGAGACTTGTGACTGCTAAGGGGGAGGGGCTGGGAGAGGGATGGAGTGGGAGGTTAGGGTTGATAGATGTAAGCTATTCTACATAGAATGGATAAACATCAAGGTCCTACTGTATAGCACAGGAAACTATATTCAATTTCCTGTGATAAACCATAACGGAAAAGATTTAAAAAAGAATATATATACACACATATATATATAACTGAATCACTTTGCTGTACAGCAGAAATTAACACAATATTGTAAAACAACTATACTTCAATTAAAAAAAGGGGTTAGTGCATTTCATACACTGTGTAGTACTAGTCAACAGTATAAGGATGCTAACTTATATGCAGTTTTGTGTGGCTTTAGAATACAATCTGCCTTTTGTTCATGCTGTTCCCTCTGCCTGGTCTGTCAGCTTTGAAAGGGCAGGGGGCACTTCCCTGGAGGTCCAGTGGTTAAGACCCTGGACTTTCATTGCAGTGGGCAGGGGTTCAATCCCTGGTCAGGGAACTAAGATTCCACGTGTCACTTGGCATGGCCAAAAAAATTAATAAGTAAAGGGCAGGTATTTGATTAACCAATGTGACATGAATACTGAGCACAGTGCCTGACACAGAGCAGGTACTTAAAATACTTCTTGAGAAAAAAGTTGGTTAAATGTATGTACCATGGAGTATACTACAAGCCCTTATTCACTATGCCATTGTATTCTCACAACATTATAAAGTGGGTATTAGAAATTATAGATGAAGCATTTGAAATTCATCAGAAATTAAATGAGAACTTTGGTTCTGAAGTCAGGTGCCTGGGTTTGCATCCTAAATCAACCGCTTTCTAGTTCTGTAACTCTAGGCAAGTCAATCTCTATAATCCTTAACTTTTCTATCTGTTAAATGGGGATACTGCCCTATATGGACTCTCCTAAGAAATTACATTTAGATAAGAAATAAAGTAAGAGACACTGCTATTTATCCATAATTCCATGACCTCTCTTCTTTCAACTAAGAACACTGAGCTTTTCGAAGAAGGGTATTAGGAAACAAAACTACATTTACTGCTTTCATAAAAACACTTTCCTTGACCCAGTTGTTGAAGGTCCCTTTCACTACACTGGGGCTAGATCAAATAAAGAATCTGAGGAAAAGTTATACCAGGATTCAGACACAATTACTGAAACAAACCAAACTCTACCACTTCCTTCAGAGTGAACCATCATTCCTTTCTCTGATCATGTTTCATCTAGCTCAGGCTGGCAGGCAGGAATTGTTCTGAAGAAGCATGGCTGGCAACACACTCAGAGAAAAGGCATGTGTGAACTGGTCCTGTGGCAAAGCAAGGTGAGTCGAACATGAAACAGAACTTTCCTTTAAACACACAATAAGTTCAGAAAAATTTTAATTTAATGTAATTTAAAAAAATTCAGAAACTCTGTACCCATCAAACACTAACTCCCCATTCCCCTCCTGCTTCATATCTGGAATCCTTTGCCATATCAGTAAACAAAGGATGTTGTCCCATCAAGCCATTAGCCACTGCAGCTGTCCGGATGGTGAGCCCTGAGGGAACTCAGGATGGAGACAAACAACCTGCCTGCCACCAACATTAGCCACTGCAGCCGAATCCCAACAGTGCACCCTGAGGGGATTCAGGATGGAAAAAAGCAGGATACTGGCCCTAGATAATTATGATGCACATCAAAGGAATGATTTCAATGAGCCCAGACTCACATCTTCCTATACATAGAAAAGCACTAAATTCATTAAGTTGAGATGTCTGGTTTTCTTTAATTAACAATAACCTTTCAAATTCTGTTCAGACTACTTGGTTTTTGTTGCCAAAACTGCTATATCTGCTGGTTCTTACCTTACATCTCGGGAATAGTCTCTCGCTATCTGAGAAGCTGCCTCCTGGGTTAAAGTCCTCAGAAAGTCTGCCAAATTAAACATTCTCAACTTCTAGGTTGTGCCTTTTTTGTTTTTCAGTCGACACCTCCGCTCTACTTTCTGTCTCCATAAATTTGCCTAGTCTAAGTAACTCATACAACATTTCTCCCTTTGTATCTGGTTTGTTTCACTCAGCATACTGTCTTCAAGGTTCATCCATGTTGTAGCATATATCAGATTATTACTCCTTTTAAGGCTGAATAACGTTTCCATATATATATGTATTTTTTTCATATATTTTGTTTGTTTCATACATTTTGTCAACAGACATTTGGGTTGTTAACACCTTTTGGTTACTGTGAATGATGATGCTGATAAATGGAATATTTATAAATGGAATATTTCCTGCCATATCAATAAAAAAAAGGATGTCACAGTCATCAATGATTGCAGCCCTCCAATGTGAGCCAGTGAGCTGAGAAAACTCAGGACTGAAAAGAATGCCTGCCATCTAGCAGCCATCAGACTGCAGCCACTCCCTGTGGTGAGCCCTGCTGAAACTTAGGATGTGAAAATACATGCCCCAGATAGCTAAGGTGCACATCAAAGGAATGATTTCAGTGAGCCCAGAGTTTGCGTCTTCCCATACATAGAAAAGCGCTAAATTCCTTAACTTGAGATATCTGGTTTTCTTTAATAAACAATAATCTTCTGATGTTCCTAACTACCTGTACTTTGTTGCAAAACTCCTATATAGCCTGGCCCCTCCCCTCGCCTCCTCAGAGCAGATTCTGAGAGCTATCTGAAATGCTGTCTCCCGGGCTGCAGTCCTCATTTTGCCCCAAATAAAACTCGCACCTCTCAGGTTGCGCACATATATTTTTTTATAAATTTATTTATTTATTTATTTTATTGGCTGTGTTGGGTCTTTTTGCTGTGTGCGGGCTTTCTTTAGTTGCAGTGAGTGGGGGCTACTCTTCATTGTGGTGCGCGGGCTCCTCGTTGCCATGGCTGGCTTCTCTCGTTGCGGAGCACGGGCTCTAGGTGCATGGGCTTCAGTAGTTGCAGCACATGGGCTCAATAGTTGTGGCTCACGGGCTCTAAAGCACAGGCTCAATAGTTGTGGCCCACAGGCTTAGTTGCTCCGCGGCATGTGGGATCTTCCTGGAGCAGGGATCGAACCTGTGTCCCCTGCACTGGCAGGCGGATTCTCAACCACTGCGCCACCTAGGAAGCCCTGCACATATATTTTTAAAGTCAACACTGCCATCAAAACTGGTGTACAGGTATCTGAGTCCTTACTTTCAATTACTTTGGGTATACATCCAGAAGTAGAATTGCTGGATTAAATGGTAATTCCATATTTAACTTTTTGAAGAACTACCAAACTGTTTTCCTGGAGCTCTACAGAATTTAAACTCCTTCTCAACTACTGTGTCCTTATAAGGCTTCAATATTTAAGCTTTTTCCAGCTTCCATCTCTAAAACAAAGATAATATCACTTTCCAAAGACTGAGGTGATATTTCTTTATCAATAGCATCCCTATCTAAAAAGCTGCTATCATACAAACATATGAAAGAGTAGTATTCTCTAGAGCACTTTAATTTAATTTCATGCCTCTGGGCATAGCTCCTGCTACTGGAAACCCTGAAATTAAGAGACCCTGAATGATATAAGCAAAATCATGCAGTAGGCAGCTCCAAACGCCCATCCCTTCACAGAACAAACAACAACAACAACAAAAAACCAACCTAGAACTACCAAGATCAACTGTGTTAGAAGTCTGGAAAACCAGTCATAAGTATATACACAGCAACAAAGTGAATGCTGAATCAAGAAAAAGGCGTTGTAAAACTGGTAGGGAAGATTTGTGGCATATTAAAACCCTTGCCCTCCCCAGCTCAGCAGCAGTCTTGAAGACAGCAGCACCCTCCCTATGTGGGACGCTGGTCTCTGGTTCCAAAGGAAGCAGGCCAGACCTTACCTGAAAATTACCGTTTGTCTACGCAAATCTGTCTGGGGCTACCTGAAGGACTGATCCAGGGTGTTCACCTCTTTTTCACCTAATTCAGAACCCACTCAGAGCAGCAAAGCAGCAGGCAGCTGGAAAGTATTATTAATACCAAGTGTCCCTAAAACCGAGTTCCCTTGCTGAGTTTATGATTAATCTCTCTATACAAAACTTTCTTCCCTTTTTTGTCCGCTCTGATCTCAATCCTGTGCTAACTCAACACTAATATACCAATCAGATGACTAAATTGCTGTTGTTGATAACATTATCATTAATATACTAAAATCACTATTATAAATATCATCAACATACAAACTTTGAGAAGATTAACAAAATTCATAAGCCATTAGCCAGACTCATCAAGAAAAAAAGGGAGAAGATGCAAATCAGCAGAATTAGAAATGAAAAAGGAGAAGTCACAATGGACACCTCAGAAATACAAAAGATCATGAGAGACTACTACAAGCAACTATATGCCAATCAATTGGATAACCTGGAAGAAATGGATACATTCTTAGAAAAATACAATCTTCCAAGACTGAACCAGGAAGAAATAGAAACTATGAATAGACCAATCACAAGTATGGAAATTGAGGCAGTGATTAAAAATCTCCCAACACACAAAAGCCCAGGACCAGACGGATTCAAGGGCAAATTCTATCAAACATTTCGAGAAGAGCTAACACCTATCCTTCTCAAACTCTTCCAAAATATTGCAGAAGGCGGAACACTCCCAAACTCATTCTACGAGGCTACCATCACCCTGATACCAAAACCAGGCAAAGATGTCACAAAAAAAGGAAATTACAGACCAATATCACTGATGAATATAGATGCAAAAATCCTCAACAAAATACTAGCTAACAGACTCCAACAGCACATTAAAAAAATCATACACCATGATCAACTGGGGTTTATCCTGGAATGCAAGGATTCTTCAATATATGCAAATCAATCAACATGATGTATCATATCAACAAATTGAAGGATAAAAACCATATGATCATCTCAATAGATGCAGAAAAAGCTTTTGACAAAGTTCAACATCCATTTATGATAAAAGCTCTTCAGAAAATGGGCATAGAAGGAAATCACCTCAACACAATAAAAGCCATATATGAGAAACCAAAAGCCAACATCGTTCTAAATGGGGAAAAACTAAAAGAATTCCCTCTAAGAACAGGAACAAGACAAGGGTGTCCACTCTCACCATTATTATTCAATACAGTTTCGGAAGTTTTAGCCACAGCAATCAGAGAAGAAAAAGAAATCAAAGGAATCCAAATTGGAAAAGAAGAAGTAAAATTGTCACTCTTTGCAGATGACATGATATTATATATCGAAAACCCTAAAGACTCTACCAGAAAACTGCTAGCACTCATTGATGAGTTTAGTAAAGTAGCAGGATACAAAATTAATGCACAGAAATCTCTTGCATTCCTATACACTAACAATGGAAGAGCAGAAAGAGAAATTAAGGAAACTCTCCCATTCACCATTGCAACCAAAAGAATCAAATACCTAGGAATAAACCTGCCTAAGGAGGCAAAAGATCTGTATGCAGAAAACTTTAAGACACTGATGAAAGAAATCAAAGACGACACAAACAGATGGAGGGACATACCATGTTCTTGGATCGGAAGAATCAACATCGTGAAAATGACTGTACTACCCAAAGCAATTTACAGATTCAATGCAATCCATATCAAATGACCAATGGCATTTTTCACAGAAATAGAGCAAGAAATCTTACGATTTGTATGGAAACGCAAAAGACCCCGAATAGCCAAAGCAATCTTGAGAAGGAAAAATGGAGTTGGTGGAATCAGGCTTCCTGACTTCAAACTATACTACAAGGCCATAGTGATCAAGACAGTATGGTACTGGCACAAAAAGAGAAAGGAAGATCAATGGAATAGAACAGAGAACTCAGAAGTAAGCGCAAACACATATGGGCACCTTATCTTTGACAAAGGAGGCACGAATATACAATGGAAAAAAGATAGCCTCTTCAATAAGTGGTGCTGGGAAAACTGGACAGCAACGTGTAAAAGAATGAAATTAGAACCCTTCCTAACACCATACACAAAAATAAACTCCAAATGGATTAAAGACCTACATGTAAGGCCAGACACTATAAAACTCCTAGAGGAAAACATAGTCAGAACACTCTATGACATACATCAAAGCAACATCCTTTTTGACCCCCCTCCTAGAATCATGGAAATAAAATCAAGAATAAACGAATGGGACCTCATGAAACTTAAAAGCTTTTGCACAGCAAAAGAAACCATAAACAAGACTAGAAGGCAACCCTCAGAATGGGAAAAAATAGTTGCCTACGAAACAATGGACAAAGGATTAACTTCCAAAATATACAAGCAGCTCATGCAGCTTAATACCAAAAAAGCAAATAACCCAATCCACAAATGGGCAGAAGACCTAAATAGACATTTCTCCAAAGAAGACATACAGATGGCCAACAAACACATGAAAAGATGCTCAACATCACTCATCATCAGAGAAATGCAGGTCGAAGCCACAATGAGGTATCACCTCACACCAGTCAGAATGGCCATCATCACAAAATCTGGAAACAACAAATGTTGGAGAGGGTGTGGAGAAAAGGGAACGCTCCTGCACTGTTGGTGGGAATGTAAGTTCGTACAGCCACTATGGAAAACAATTTGGAGGTTCCTTAAAAAACTACAAATAGAACTACCATATGATCCAGTAATTCCACTCCTGGGCATATACCCAAAGAAAACCATAATC
This sequence comes from Hippopotamus amphibius kiboko, assembly GCF_030028045.1. NCBI lineage: Eukaryota > Metazoa > Chordata > Mammalia > Artiodactyla > Hippopotamidae > Hippopotamus > Hippopotamus amphibius. The sequence goes on from NC_080188.1 coordinate 146,481,150, forward strand.
CCAAAAGAAACTTGTACCATAATGTTTACTGCAGCACTACTGACAATAGCCAGGACATGCAAGCAACCGAAATGCCCATCAACAAATGAATGGATAAAGAAGATGTGGCATATATATACAATGGAATATTACTCAGCTATAAAAAGGGATGAGATGGAGCTATAAGTCATGAGGTGGTAGGCCTAGAGTCTGTCATACAGAGTGAAGTAAGTCAGAAAGAGAGAGACAAATATTGTAAGCTAACATATATATGGAATCTAAAAATGGTACTGATGAACTCAGTGACAAGAACAAGGACGCAGATGCAGAGAATGGACTGGAGAACTCGAGGTTTGGGGGGGGCGGGGGGTGAAGGGGAAGCTGAGATGAAGTGAGAGAGTAGCACAGACATATACATACTACCAACTGTAAAATACATAGCCAGTGGGAAGTTGCTGTATAACAAAGGGAGTTCAACTCAAGGATGGAAGATGCCTTAGAGGACTGGGACGGGGAGGGTGGGGGGGACTCGAGGGAGGGTGGGGGGGGGAGTCAAGGGAGGGAGGGAATATGGGGATATGTGTATAAAAACAGATGATTGAACTTGGTGTACCCCGCAAAAAATAATAAATTAAAAAAAAAAAAGAAAAAAAAAGTAAAGGAGAAATAAAGGCTTTCTCAGATAAAAAAAAAAAAAAAAAAGAACGTACAAACTCAACTTGTTTCTCCAAGACAAGATGAGCTAATAGACCTCCCCAAGCTGTGGACCGCCTGGCCTGAAAATTGTAAACCAAAGACATCTTGACTCCTGAAACAATGATTAAGAAATGTCACAAAATGATAATTAATCCCAGCCTCTTTTTCTTCCCCTTAAAAAAATTTTTTTAAAAAGAAAATAATAATAAAACCCTAACTCAAAGACCAAGTTGAAGCAGATATAAGACTTGGTTCCCACTCTCTCACTCGGTGCCTTGCAAAAAACCCTTTGCTGCAAATACCAGCTCTCAGTTTGTGCCAAAGTCTCTACTAGCAGCACAGAAGCCCTTGCTTTGTTACATTAGCAGGTGATCAAAAAATCTGCAGCCACCTGGGACAAAAAATTCACAATTAAGGCATACAATAGACTGCTTAAAACCAAGGAGCAAAGGACAGAGATAGAGTTTCTTTGGGAAATCAGAGCATTCAAAAGTGCCTATACTAGGGAATTTAGAAAGCTACATACATGCTCAGGCTAGGATGCATGTTTAGAAGAGACCGGAAAACACCTTAAGCTTTCCCCACTAGATGAATAAACTCAGTGCAAGCAGGAAGTGAAGGCTGAGCAGAATTGTAAATGGCCTGGGTAAGTGTGAAGGGAGGACCTAAGCACAGAGCCACAAAGAATGGAAAAGGAACACAAACCAGGACTTTAATCAAGAACAGCCAACCTTGAGAATTTGGGAGAAAAGAAGGAGAATATAGTTTTATTACAACATTATAATATTCAAGTGTCTGAGGTAGGAGATAGATGGGCGCCAGGCTAGGCATTTACAACTGAGCTCCCGTTTACATTTCATGAGGCAGAGAAGATGAGCTCCAGGCCAGATATTCATTACCAGCCCCTTTTACATTTCCCGAGGCAAGAGACAAATGTGTTCCAGGACTACATATTTATGACCTGACTCCTGTCTATATTTTGATATCTGCACTTTGATATAAGAAAGAGCAACAGGAATAGGGTAAATAACTGAACATTGGACACTTTTGTGGCAAGGACAGAGACAGGCTAAACCCTGTTAAGAGATCAAGTGGTCATATACTCCCCATCCTTTGGAAAAGGGAGACATCACACATGCACAGAAAGGTTCCTTGGAGGTCAAAAAGGAGAGGGCACCACCCCATAATAGTCACACTAAGCCTTTCCCACAGGCCTCTGGACTGAAATACATCTTGGAAAAAAGTTGCGCAGGCATGATGGGGAGGGTCATAGGGCAGATCAGGTGTGGAAAAAAAGAAACAGATAATCGGCCAAAGGTAAACAAAGACCTGGAAGAACTGCCCTGTATAAATGACTTAATCGCCTCTTTACTGCACTCCTCCTCATCAGGGACCACGTCCACACCCTTTCTCTCCAGGTGTGCATTTCTGCCTTGCTTCTGTTTTAACTAAACCAATTGTTTCTCTGTGTGCTCTCTCACTTGTTCTTACGCTATGTCTCTAATAATAAACTTTGTACCTGTTTTTACAGTTGCAGCCTCCGTGAGATATGCATTTTTCACTGGGGGCAAGAGCCAGGGAAAAATAGCTTCTAGCCTCTAGCCCTTGCTGGTCTGGTGGCTAGAATTCCTGGTTTTCATCCACGCTACACAGGTTCAATTTCTGGGCAGGGAATTAAGATCTTGCGTCATGCCACCACTCACTGCTGCCTCGCGGGGATCATGTCCGGTTTTCAACAACAAAAAAGGCATACAGCATACAAAGACACACTAAAGTATGGCCCATTCAGAGGAAATAAACTGACAGAAAGCATTCCTGAGGAAGCCCAGATGTTGGATCAGAAAACCACTTTAAATCATCTGTCATAAATATGCTCAAAGAGCTAATGGAAACCATGGACAAAGAACTAAAGGAAACCAGGAAAACAATGTTATGAACAAAAAAATAATATCAATTAAAAAGACTAATTATCAACAAAAGTGAAATAAGAATTCTGGAACTTAAAAATACAGTGATTGAAATGAAAACTTCACTAGAGGGATTCAACAGCAGATTTGAGCAAGCAGTAAAAAGAATCAGCGGACTTAGTAAGACGTCAAAGAAAAAATGTTGCCAGACATATCAGTAAACAGAGGATGTTGCAGATTATCAAGCCATCACATTATAGCTGCTCAGAAGGTGAACCCTGGGGGAACCTGTAACCAAGCAGGACCCCATGAGGGCCTTGCTGGGACAGGCCTTCCCCATATCCTCTGCTTTAGCTCCTCTCTGAAGTACCTCCATAATATTATTTGATGCAAATTTCCTGAGTTGCTTTGCCGCTGCAAATCAACCAACCACCCCCCCCCCCCCCCCAATGGAAGATGTTAACTACTTGACAACCATGAGTACATAGCCCCAGGCCTCCTGGAGCCTGTTTTGGGGAATGGGACTCAAACAAGGATGAAAGACCACTTCTTTCACTAGCTAAATCACCCCTGTTTTAAGTGTTTCAGTAGGAATATGCCACCATAGCAGACTCTTGACACATAAACATTCAAAAGGATATCCTTATTTTCTTCTCAGATACCACAAAGGGCACTTTTCTTGAGTAGAAAGAACAGCACATCTTACAGCTTGTTTGCTTTGCTGAGCCCTTAAAGAAACAGAGTTCTAATTATTCATTACACAAGAGGAGTCAAAAATTACCCACACTCTGGCTGTAGAATTTATAGAAGTTTTATTATAATTGGAGTGTGGATAATTTTTGACTCACCCTCATAAAACTTAATGAGCCACACTAAGCCAATGTCTAACTCTATAAGCTTACCTATTATTTAAGCACCTCTGCCTCCAGCCAGACTGTCTTGAACTCAAAAACCATTATTTAGTTTATTTTCTCCTCTTATATAAAAGGCTCACTTAGTTTGGATACACATTTGCCTAAGTATCCTAAACTCAATATTTAGATTTTATACACAGCAGATCTCAAAAAGCACTTCAAGAAATGCACTTCATGAAACTCCAAGGGAATCTAACAAACGCAGGCCCATGAGAGCTCCCACAGGCTGTTTAAGAGTAGAGTTTAAGAAATGGGGAGTGACTGCTAACAGGTACAGGGTTTCTTTTTGTGGTGATGAAAATGTTCTAAAATTGTCGTAATGATTGCACGGCTTGTGAATACACTAAAAATGACTGAATTGTACACTTTAATTATATGAGTGAATTATATGGTATGTGAATTATATCTTAATCAAACTGTTAAGAATTTATTATTTCAACTATACTTCAATAAAAAATAAATTTAAAAAAATTACTGATTCATTTTCATTCGTTTTTAGGATATTTACCTAAAGCTACAGCAGATTCAACCACAGTGAAAACCTGATGTAATGCAGCTTGAAACCCTGCTTAGCTGACTATTTCAAGGGAATTCCACTCTCTTAAGGAAAAGAAAAAATTCTTGTAATATAATGACAACTGGACTTTCCTGGGGACAAGTTCCAGGTTATAGCAGGTTTATAGAAATGCTGCCTCCAGAAAACCAGTAAATAATGATGTCTCCTAATACTACTGCTCCAATTTTTTCCCCTAGTACTAGCTTTTGGATACATGAAAAATTACTACAAATTAAACTACATAAGCATAATAGTGAATATATTCACCTTAATGTTTGTTTCCAAAAAACTGTTGAGAGGGTACTCACCTACAAAAAACTTATTTCTGATTTGGAATTGAGTAGCATGTTTTATATGTCATTTCATTTCACATTTGAGAAGCTATTCTATTTTTAGAAAAGTACTTATCTGCAAAATTGTGAAACTTTATTTACTTAGGATCTTAGAATTAAATGGTAAAAAGAGAAGAGTAAATATGCCCATAGATCTCTAACCACAAACTCTCTGCATTTTTAGTTTTGAGATGCAGAATGCATTAGCAAGAAACAAGAAGGGAGACCTGGTTGGGGGGGCTTCTGCAGAACTGCAGCTGAAGATGAGGATTAAAAACAAAACTGTAAAATAGAGACACAGATGTAGAGAACAAACATATGGACACCAAGTGGGGAAAGCAGGGAGGGTTGGGGTGGAATGAATTGGGAGACTGGGATACCAGATTGTACACTCTAAATATATGCAGTTTATTGTATGTTAACTGTATCTCAATAAAAGTTCTTTAAAAAAACAAACCAAAACAAAAACAAAACTGTACCAATGGAAAACTTACAAAGGAAAACTCTACAGATACACTAGAGGTGGATCACCAAATTTTAATTAAGTTTAGACTATATCGTCTCTATTCAAAAATCTGAGAAATTCACAGTTCAGAAAGTTTTGTAGATATATGTAGATGAACATTATCATTACACAGATGAGGAAACTAAAGTACAGAAGGTTAAGTCTCACCAAGTGACCTAGAACCAGAAGTAAGATTTGAACTTTGGTTTTACAACTCCTAATTCAGTTTTCTTACACTCAAACTTATTAAAGGTATATAAAATAATTTTTAAAAGTCTGTATAAAGACTGTCCCTAAGTTTTATAAATCATAAATTTCAAATGCATAAGGGGATAGTAATTCTACACATATCTCCTCACTGGATAATATGCACTAAATAACTTGAAATTATATAATCACACCTAGGGTAACTGAAATAAGGTCATGCAAAGAAGAAATAAAAGAAGCCATGAATCTTGAATCTATGACTGACCTTATACATACGCACAAGTCTCAGTTCTTAAAAACATCACAAGATCAGATTAGAAAGGAACAGTCAAGAAGCACTTGAATTATGGTTGTAGAATAAATCAATTTATATATAAATAGCACTATACAGTGCTATTTATATCATCCACTTACACTTAGGTCTTTTAAGAAAATGCTTTCATATCTCTTGTCAGAAAAATTTTTTAATTTACTTTTAGTCTACTAAGGAAAGGCAAAGAAAAAGGGATCCGTTAATTGGAAAGCCAAATGATGAGTTACATTAAAAAGTTACCAAATTGCCCTACTAAATAAACAAGGATTGATTTGTAGAAACTGGAAAGTTTCATATTTTACTCCAAATAAACAATACAAATGAAAAACAGAATATGACTGACTATATTTCTAATCAGCCAAAGAAGCAGAATAGAGCAGATGAGAGACTCCATTTTATTCACTACAGCCTTATGCAGGCTGCTGGTGTGGCTACAGGCGTGCTACACTACGGAGTCCCAGTCTAGGGTGTCCAGAACTCTCTAGACCCACATGGTTCTGATCAAAAATAACCAGAGGCTGCCTTTTCCCAAGGGTGCCCTGTGATTCAGGCAAAGAAGTCCACAGCTCCAAATTTTAACTGCCAAATTACATGCCAGACGAGAAATACTCAGATTTACTTTGTAACCAATGTAATATAAAGATAGAAGTCTTATTCAACATTGTTAGATGACGTATATTAACACACATTAATGTTTACTACTCACCTACTAAGTGAGATGGAAAGATACTATAAAGAGGTTGCGTAAGAATGTACTAGCCCATAAACTCAGAGATTAGAAATCAAAGCCAAAATGATGAAAGAAGGAAATTTTTAAGACCAATATTGGTAGAAAATGGTCTAATATATACAGGAAGGAGGCTATATATATATTTTAAAGCACCTAGTGAGAAGACATGTACAAAGAATATCAATTTCAGCGCATTTATTATAGCAAAATGCTGAGAATAGCCATAAAGAAGTGGTTAAATGATTTATGGTACACCCGCACAATGGACCACTACAGAGACATGTCACATGCATGGCATACCACATAGCTGTATCTGTATATGCTACCACAGAACTGGCTCTGGAATGTATGAAGAGAAGAAAAGCAAGAAGCAGGACAATACACACAGTATGGGATGGGAAGACTGTTTATTCTTAAAGAGTAGTATAAATAATAATTTTTTTTTAAATACCTTGTGGTATCTTCTTAACAGTACCTCTTTTGCTTCTTAAACTTCTTTTTCCAGGTGTCTTTTGGTCCTTTCTCAAGAAGCCTCGTTCATCTTTGGGACATTCAAATGCAGTGTTTTCCGAGTTCTCACTTGCAGCCACCTCATAGCTTGGAGTGCAGCTTTCATTATTGTTGAGACTGTCCTGCTCAAACACTTCAGGTTTGCCCATTGCACTATCACTGCTGGTCAGAAGCTCACGCCCATCCCCATCAAGTTGATTTTCATTTTCATCTGATGCAGAGGGGAAGCATGTTACTATACTTTCCACACCATCACCAGGATGACATCCATCCTGTGGTTCTATCTGCGGATCATATGTAGGAGTTTTGCTGTCATCCATTAGAGCATCTTTTGTTGAACCATTTATGTTTCATTAAAGTCCTTCAATGTCTACAATGACAAAAAGAAAAAACTAGTTCATTTTTTAAACTCTGGATTTTCAGTGATTTTTGATTTTCCTTTTCTCCTGGGTTGTTCTACTATAAGTAGGGAAGATACAGAAATGACTAAGGCTCATTTCTACTACTTCTACCCCACTCACAACCCCACCTCACCTCACCTGGTTCTTGCTTGAATACCCTGGCTGCATGTTTATTACCTGTGGAGCTTGTCAAATTTCTATTGTAGACCTACAAAATCAAAATCTCTGGGGATCGAGCCCAAATACCAATATATTTTTTGAAGTTCTCTAGATTATTCTAATGTGCATCATGCTGGGAACACTACCTTGAAAGAAATTATTGGTTAAATAAGGCGGTCTGCTAAAACCAAGCATTCATGTTATCCCTGGATACTTTTAATAAACAAGTGAAAATTACCTGTATAAGTCCTTATATGGCCAAACAGCAGCAATATTTACAAATGAAAACACTTAAGAATAGTTTTAAAATAAATTTTTTAAAAAAAGTATATGGGGCAGGGGCTTCCCTGGTGGCACAGTGGTTAAGAATCCGCCTGCCAATGCAGGGGACACAGGTTCCAGCCCTGGTCCAGGAAGATCCCACATGCCATGGAGCAACTAAGCTCATGCACCACAACTACTGAGCCTGTGCTCTAGAGCCCTCCAGCAACAACTATTGAGTCCACGTGCCACAACTACTAAAGCCCATGCACCTAGAGCCTGTGCTCCGCAACGAGAGAAGCCACTATAAGGAGAAGCCTGGGCGCCACAATGAATTGTAGCCCCTGCTCTTCACAACTACAGAAAGCCCGTATGCAGCAACGAAGACCCGACACAGCCAATAAATTAATTCATTAATTAATTATTTTTAAAAAGTATATGGGGGAAAATTCAGGTAGCATATATTTATACTATATTCTCATTACATCCTTTACTTCCTAAAAATAAGCCCTGAAAAGTACCTTTGAATTGTCAGCAAATGCCTTTTACGCAATTAAAATACAAAAAAGCAACAAAAAAAACGAGGGCCCTGATTAACTCTAGGCTATTTAGTTTAGACTTGGAAAAAATCTAAATCTACTCCAAGAATCCTTCTAACATTTTAAAGATATACAAAATAGATTTTAAGCCCTGTATCAGTCATGTTTTATCCCCACTTCTCATCCAAAAGTATATTAAATTTGAAGAAAAATGATGCCAGCCATATTTAGATATTTTTATGCTTGCCAAGTATTACTTTAGGTTTGAATCAAATATAATATTTTAGCAATTTTAAGAAAAACTCAGTGATAAAGAATTTTGTAAATTCTTCAAATTAGAAAACAGAAATGTTTATTTACTCCTTAGAAACCGTCAGTAAATACATACAGTAAATAAACATATATTTAAATAAAATAAAAATTAAAAAAAAAAAAACAGGAAAAGAAAGTACAAAACAAAACATGAGCCCCACACTGACTGTATCACATGCTTTCAATTATTTTGCAACTAGAACATTTTATTTGATTCAGACATAAAAGACTGTTGTCAAATATAAACATATCTAAATCTGGCTGGTATTATTTTCCTTAAATATACACTATATATCTCCACTAACAGATATGTAATATAAAAAGTAAAATGATTTAACTTGACTAGAATAACTTAGTTTAGACCTAAAATGAATTCTAACTAGAGTATAATTTTTAATTGAAAAGTAATTATTATTTTAATAAAATATCATCAAAATCTCTATCATGAGAGAATCCAAATTCAAATGAGACTCTAAAAGTGCACGTGGCTAGTAAAAAGGAACGAAATTGGGACATTTGTAGAGACATGGATGGACATACAGACTGTCATACAGAGTGAAGTAGGTCATAAAGAGAAAAACAAATATCGTATATTAACGCATACATGTGGAATCTAGAAAAATGGTACAGATCAACCAGTTTGCAAGGCAGAAATAGAGACACAGATGTAGAGAACAAATATATGGACACCAAGTGGGGAAAGCAGGGTGGAGGGGGTGGGGGTTGGCATGGGATGAATTCAGAGATTGGGATTGCCATATATACATTACTAATAAGAAAAAAATATCAAATTGTACACTTCAAATATATACAGTTTATTGTATGTCAATTATATCTCAATAAAAGTTCTTAAAAAAACAAAAAACAAAACAAAATAATAAAAAAATAAAAAGTCATGAAACAGACTTGGAGAAAACATTTGTAAAATAAATAAAGTTGGCATGCCACCAAAAAAAAAAAAAAAAGTGCATGTGGCTAATATGGTGGAAACAACCCAAATATCCACAGATAAAAAGAGAGGCAAAATCTGATATGAGGGTGAGTCAAAAATTATCTGCACTCTGGTTATATTAAAACTCCTATAAATTCTGCAGCCAGAGTGCACATAATTTTTGACTTACCCTTGTATATTCATACAATGGAATATTATTCAGCCATAATAAGGAATGAAGTTCTGATACATGCCACAAAATGGATGAACCTTCAAAACATTAAGCCAGGCACAAAAAGATAAATACTATATGATTCCACTTATATGTAATATTTATAATAGGCAAATTCATAGAGATAGAAAATAAAAGGGTGAGTAAAAAATTATTGGCACTCTGGCTGTAGAATTTATTTATTTTATTTATTTTAATTATTTTATTTATTTATTTAATTGGCTGTGTTGGGTCTTCATTGCTGCACACAGGCCCTCTCTAGCCGTGGCGAGTGGGGGCTACTCCTCACCATGGTGCATGGGCTCCTCATTGTGGTGGTCTCTCCTGTTGTGAGCACGGGCTCTAGGCGCATGGGCTTCAGTAGTTGTGGTACACGGGCTCAACAGTTGTGGCTCACGGGCTCTAGGGTGCAGGCTCAACAGTTGTGGCACATGGGCCCAGTTGCTCTGCGGCATGTGGGATCCTCCCAGGGCAGGGATCGAACCGATGTCCCCTGCACTGGCAGGCGGATTCCCAACCACTGCACCACCTAGGAAGTCCCCTGTAGAATTTATTTTAATTAACTTTTAGAAAAGACAAATATATACACAAATATCATTTTTCGACATAATCTCCTTGCTTTTCAATACACTTCGTCCATGTGTCAACAAGCTTTCATATTCTCTCATTAAAAAGTGTTTTAGGCTGAGTTTTAAGCTGAGCTGCGAGCCAGGCACTTCACATTATCTTATTTCTAATCCTCCAAACAAGCCTACATGGGAGGTATTCATACTGTGTTTTAGATGAAGACTGTGAGGCTCAGACAGGCAAAAATAACTTGTTTAAAATCATATTCCCAGGGACTTCCCTGGCAGTCCAGGGGTTAAGACTCCACGCTCCCAATGCAGTGGGCACCAGTTCAATCCCTGGTTGGGGAACTAAGATCCCACATGCCGCATGGAGCAGCCAAAAAAAAAAATAAATAAATAAAATCATATTCCTGGAAAGAAGTGGAACTGGACTCTGAAACCAGGTCTTCCTGATTTGAATCCTGTCTAGTTCAGCATAATGGCTGAGAACACAGGCAGACCAAGGCTTAAATTCTGGCTCTGCCATTTAACAAACTGTGTGTGTGACCTTAGGCAAGTTACCTAGCGTCTCCAAGCTTTAATTTTCTCTTTGTAAAAGTGGAGAACTGTAATATCTACCTCAAAGAGTCATTTGTGAGGCTTGGACAATATGGCAGGTAAAGCACTTAGCAGAGTACTTGGTCCACATGCTCAAGAAAAGTTAGCCATCATTACTGCTCAAGAAATCTCACAGATTGCCCTTAAACACGAGTAGGTTTATTCAAGCGGGTCTGCAGCCTTACTGAAGGCTCAGAAACAGCTTTTCTAGACCTCTTGGAAATGATTAGGTTCCTGATGATAGACTAATGCTAACCAGCATCATTTGAGAATGCTGAAGTGTCAATTTATGATAGGGATATCTCAGTAAGTTCCTAGAATGCTTAACCATCTGTTCTGCGCACCATTTATATAAAATTACAGATCACATTTTGCAACTTTATTGAGTACCATGTAAGAGTTAAACTCTTCAGACCAATAATTTTTTTTAAATATTTATTTATTTATTTATCTGCATCAGGTCTTAGCTGCAGCACGCAGGATCTTCATTGCCACATGCAGGATCTTTTTTTAGTTGCGGCATGTGAACTTCTTAGTTGAGGCATGTGGGATCTAGTTCCCCTATCCAGGCCCCCTGCACTGGGAGTGAGGAGTCTTAGCCACCGAACCACAGAGAATTCCCAGACCAATACTCTTATTCAATTCTCACAATTACTCTAGCATATAGGTAATTTTTAGTCCTATTATACTAATGAAGAAACCAAGTCTCATCTTGTCAAGGGTCAGCTAGTCAGTTTAGAAACAAAATATAGATCAGTTGTGATCATGAGGCCATGCTCTTAATAATTATGCTCTATGGACAATGGGGTAAAAGTAACTTAAGGAATATTTCACTCCAGCTGTGGTATATCTCAGTGAAGAATCACCCTACAACAGAGGACACATCTCTAAGAACCAAGAAGTTCAAGTTCCTGGAAGTTCTCTCTCTCCCTGGAAACTGCTGGATCCACACAATATACAATTTCTTATATAGCCCACCTTCTGCTAAGAACTTTTTTCTAAAGACATATTAATATATTATTTATGGTAAATATCTATTACCAGTAAAGTGGGTCTTCCTTTCTTTGGACCTCAAGACATTTTGCCTCAATATTTTGTGATGACATAATTAGTTTAATTCTCAAAGGCTACTTTGTAAACTACTTTCTAATACTAATACTTACAGGTATGAATGTCCTGTAATTACTCTTAATAGACACTGACCAATTCTTCATGGCTTGGCTCAAATTCACTCCAATTTGTCTTCCCTGACTTCTCCATTCCAAAAGACATAACGTATTCCTTGACAGCACTCTGTACCACACAAAGAGTTCCTACCAAATACAGCTCTTTGCACTGTATATATTTGCATATGTGTCCTACCAGATTTAAGACATTTGAATACATATAGTCCAGCCATAGATAATTTTTATTCTCCCACAAAGTTTAGCTCTGGGCCTCATACTTAGTACATACATGAATGAGTAGGGGGCTTATTTCCTACAGTTTCTCTCTAAAAAGAAGAAAGGCACATGGATTCCTATACACTCCTCTACCCCTACTCTAAGAGGTAAAGGAACCTGTTACACAATATTTGGCTTCAATCTGCATTCCTAACACATTTCAATTGGAACACTTTAAGCAGTAGGATAATATTCTTAATGGGATTTCAAATTAGTATAGTCCTACTGTTTTTGGAAACAGTTATAAATGTTATTTTTGTCTCTTCTTCCTCCTTTTTCCTTTCCCTCAATGCTACACCAACAGCATTTCAAAAGGCTGACCTTCGTAAACACCTATATGAAAGCACCTAGGCAAGAGAAAATCTCAGGGACAAAGAAGCCCCAGTTGATACACAGTATTTTTAAATATGCCCTAACACTGTATGGGACCTGGAGGTTAGAAATACAGCTGAAATGGCATTCTAAGTTATTTGCTATAACTAAACTGCATGTCTATTCTATAAGAGTCCCTATTGCTGTATCAATTCTCACAAAAGAAAGAGCAACACAATACAATGGCTGCATGCACTGATTCTGGCATATTTTGCCTTTTAAAAGCATGATAGTAAGTGCTGCCCAAGTTTCCAGCCTCTTGTGGCAAAATAGCATACCAAATATGTACATTGTGTAAAAGTTATTTGACATGTTGACTCCAGTACGCTGAAGAATTTCAAGCAAACTATTCAAGTGAGGATTATACAAAACTTGAAAAACAAAACTTTGAGGAAGAAGCTTTAAATAATAAATAAAGCAACAGACTAACAAAGAGAAATCTACATTTCATCAAAAAAATAATCTCACTCCCAGGTACAATCTGACTTCACTTTTGATACATCTTAATGCACTATCTGGTGAGATTAAACATCAGGTGTTACTAAAATTTTTAAAATTAATTTATAGGAATGGTTAAATATATAATATTAATCAATTATTTTATTAAAATGCTTTAAGAAGATTTTGAGTGCCATTTTTCCATTACCCATGTAAATTAGGCCTACATACTATACATATACTTTTACCTTTGAAAGAAGCCAAGATTCTTCTTAAGAATTAAGATGCAACCCCAAGTTTAAATTTGATGACTTAGAGTCAAACCAAAATGTAGAAGACAGTTACCAAATCAATAATGTATTCTATTAACCTTAAATTCAAATCTGGCTACTCACAGTTAACTCAGAATTGAGGAAGAAAGTCATCATGTGTTTATGATGGTAACTACATATCGCTTTACATTTTGTCATCTTACTCACTTGACATATTCTAATACTACTTATATCTCATTGCTAAATCTATACTTTTCTGTGAGTAATGCTTTGTTTAGACATATATACCTGTGGACTATATTCAGTATACCAGCAATCAAAAGCATGCCCCAGAACGATTCTCAAAAATTTTGCAGCCCAAAATAAACATTTCGTTTTCACTGAGATCATGTACATAAAAAATACATTTACATAACTGAAACAAAGGTTTCTCAAAACTAAAACACACATGAAGCACTCTGATACATTCTCCATTCTATTCAATACTATTTCCTATTTTCTTTAAATGCTGATCAAGGTCTGCTAGGTAAATTTCATGCCCCACTAATAAGCACTGACCACAGCAATAAGACAGTTTCCAGGAATTAAAGTATCTCAACCTGAAGACCACCAACTGAGCACTAGAGAAGTTTGCAATTATCTCCAAATTTTTTCTGAAAATGATGAGACCATATGGGACTCAGACATAAACTTCACTTAAAACGTTATCCCCATAATCTCAATAAAATAATTTTCTCTAATTTATATCATTCCCCTCACATTAAAATTTAGGTAAAATACTATGCCTGAGTCAGGGTCCCTTAAATTGACATCTTCGGATGTCAGCTATATTCTATATCTATGCTAACCAATATGGTAGCCACTAACCACATGTCACCCCTGAATATTTGAAATATGAACATTGAGACTAAGGAACTGAATTTTTATTTTATTTAATTTTAACTAACTGAAATTCTAAAACAGATATTGATTCAGTTATTGAAAAACTTATGCATGTTTGGAACAAACTGGGTATGTGAATCTGCTTTTTTACCTAAATTTTAGGAAATTTAAATACAGATCAAGCATTTCCAATGAAAAATGAGTCCAAATTGAAATGTGCTTTATTTGTAAAATGAACACCATATTTCAAATACTCATTAGGAATAGAAAGAATGTAAAATAATAGGTCTTTAATAATTTTGAATACTGATTACATGTTAAAATAATAATTTGATCTAATGGATTAAACAAACTTTATTATTAATCTCACCTTTTAAAATGCTTTTTTAATGTGGTTAATAGAAAACAAAACTCTATATATGGCTGAGATTCTATTTCTATTAGACAATGTTGCTCTCCATTATACTGCCATCATTAAGAATTTGACATAGAGATCATCATTAAGAATTTGACACATTCCCTTTTACACACAGAATAATTTCACAGCTATTTACTGAACCAACATCACAGTTAAAAAAGGGAATAGAGTACAGATCTTCATACTTTGATAGCATGCCACTAATGAGCAAAGAAACTGACTATGCATATACCCACTGTATGCACATTTGTTCACAATCCATATGAACATATACTGGACTAACATATACGTATATATACATTTTTGAACATATGCAAAAACAAATACTAAGGAAAGATGAAAGAGTTCTACTTCTGGGAAGTGCAAACTAGCTCATTTCTGACAAACCCTCCTGTTGATAGCAGTTAAGGAAGCTGGCAGAGAGCTTCAATGTGGAAGCCAAAAAAGCTGAGCAGAGCCTTTAGCAGACTTACAGAGCTGGAAGAAACAATGGGGTTTAGGATTTGCCAAGAAGAAGGGAGCCTTAGGCTTTCAACTGGGACCTAAAATGGCTATTAGAAGAAAAGGTGAGCCTGAAACAGACCAGCCTGCACAGGGACTAAAGCCCAACAGAATGATCTTTATTTCTGGTTGAATTAAGATGAGCTGCCCTAAGTTGGCTGCCTGTCAGCAACATAAATAAATCCCCTCTGGAAAAAGAAATTCAACAAAGGCTCAAATTATCCCCGCAAGTTTTCATCTATAAGGCCCAGAATATAATCCAAAATAACAAAGCATACAAATGATCAAAATTTGACAAAAAACTGGAAGGGAAAGCAGTTAACAGAAGCAGACTCACAAGAAATCCATATACTGGAGTTAAAGAAACTGTAAAATGACTATTATTAAAATGTTCAAGGACATATGTGAGAAAATTTCATAGGTGACAAAATTTCAGAAGAACTGACATATGTGACAAAAGCAAATTATTTGCTTTTTAATCAAATCACTAGATTTGAATTTTTAAAAATCAAATGGATATTCTAGACCTAAAAAATACAATAGCTGAAATTACTTTAGAATGGGGGCTCAAATACAAATTTATTAATTTCTAAAAGATTTTAGAATGAAGAAATGAGTATAACTTTTAAACTCATGCAAAATGGTGTCTAATAACAAGATGAAAAGTTGAAAAATGTGACATCAAATACATAAAACATTAGGGGGGAGTAAAAATGGAATCTTAGGATGTGTTCCAACTTAAGTAGTAAGTAGCTGTTTTGGGGTTTTTTTTTTTTAACGTACAAACACAAGCTTCAATGGGGGAGCAGTGGAGGGGGAGGACAACTACTTGAGTAGTTGTCAACTTAAAATAGACTGCCATAAGTAGAAGCTGTTATATGGAAGCTTCATGATAACCACCAAGCAAAAACCTATAATAGATACACAAAAGATAATGAGAAAGGTATCCAAGCATAGCCACTAAAGAAAGCCATCAAACCACAAAAGGAGAAAGCAAGAGAAGAAAAAAAATCAGAGAAACTACAAAAACAGTCAGAAAACAATGAACAAACTGGCAAATACATACCTATCAGTAATTACTTTAAATGTAAATAAAACAAATTCTCCAATCAAAAGTCAGAGAATGGCTGAGTGGATAAAAAAAAAAAACTCATCTATATGCTGTCTACAAGAGACTCACTTCAGACACAGGCCATAAGCAAACTGAAAATGAAAGGATAGGAAAAGATACTCGCTGCAAATGGAAACCAAAAGAAAGCTGAGGTAGCTATACTTATATCAGACAAAATAGACTTTAAAATAAAGACTGCAATAAATGAAAAGAAGGGCATTATGTATTGATAAAGGAGTAATATTGGGTGGGTTGGCCCAAAAAGTTCATTTGGGTTTGGAAAAACCCGAACAAACTTTTTGGGCCGACCCAATACAACAAGAATATAAAACACTTGTAACTATTTATGTACTTAACATAAGAGTACCTAAACATACGAAACAAATATTAACAGACCGAAAAGAAATATATAGCAATACAACAGTAGTAGAGAAATTTAATAACCCAATTACATCTATGGATAGATCATCCAGAAACATCATCTTTAAATAAGATGTTAGGTCAGACAGACTTAACATCTATACAGAACATTTCGTCCAACAGCAACAGACACACATTCTTCTTGAGTATACATGGAACATTCTCCAGGACTGATCATATGGTAGGTCACAAAAAGTCTTAACAAATTCAAAAAGACTGAAATCATATCAAACATCTTTTCCAACCACAGTGGAATGAAACTAGAAATCAGTTACAAAAAGAAAATTCACAAATATGTGGAGAGGAAACAAATGCTACTGAATAACTATGGATGCACAAAGAAATCAAAAGTGAAATATAAAATACCTTGAGGGATTTTGCTGGTGGTTCAGTAGTAAAGAATCTGCTTTCCAATGCAGGGGACGTGGGTTTGATCCCTGGTCAGGGAATTAGGATCCTACATGCCACAGGGCAACTAAGCCCATACGTCACAAACTACAGAGCCCGTATGTCACAACCACAGAAGCCTACACACCCTGGAGCTCATGCACCACATCAAGAGAAGAGAAAACCCGCACACTACAACTAGAGAGAAGCCCGCAGGCTGCAACAAAAGATCCTGCATGCCGCAGTGAAGATCCTATGGGCCAAACCAAGACCCAACGCAGCCTAAATAAATAAATAAATATTTTTAAAAATACCTTGAGACAAACAAAAATGGAAATACTACATATCAAAACTTATGAGAAACAGCAAAAACAGTTCTACGAGGGAAGTTCATAATGATAAATGCCATGTCAAGAAACAAGAAACATATCAAACAACCTAATTTTACACCTCAAGGGAAATAAAAGGACAAATAAAGCCCAAAGTCAGTAGAAGAAAGGAAATAACAAAGATCAGAGCAGAAATAAATGAAATAGAGACTAGAAAAATAATAGAAAAGAGCAGTGAAAACAAAAGCTGGTTCTTTGAAAAGGTAAACTAAATTGAGAAAACTTTAGCTTGCCTCACCAACAGAAAAAAGAGACTCAAAATCAGAAATGAAAGAGGAGACATTATCACTGACACCACAAAAATACAAAGGATCATAAGAGACTACTACAAACAGCTGTAAGCCAAAAAACTGGACAACCTAGAAGAAATGGATAAATTCCTAGAAACATACAACCTTCCAAGACTAAATCATGAAAAACTGAAAATCAATTATTAACAAGGGTATTTACTAAATCAGTAATTTAAAACCTCCTAGCAAACAAAAGTCCAAAAGCAGACAGCTTTACTAGTGAATTGCACCAAACATTCAAAGAATCAATACCAATCCTTCTCAAACTCTCCCAAAAAATACAAGGGGAGGGAACACTTACAAACTCATTTTACGAGGCCAGCATTACCAAAACCAGACAAGGATAACACAGTAAAAGTAAATTACAGGCCAATATCCCTGATGAACATAGATGAAAAATACCCAACTAAACATTAGCCAACTGAACTTGACTATACATTAAGAGGATCTTACAACATGGTCAAGTGGGATTTATCCCAGGAGTGCAAGGACGGTTCAACATCCACAAATCAATTACATGATACACCACATTAACAAAATGAAGAATAAAAACCAAATGATCATCTCAAAGGATGCAGAAAAAGCATTGACAAAATTCAACACCCTTTTATGATAAAAACTCTCCACAAAGTGGATATGGAGGGAACATACCTCAACATAATAAAGACTGTATATGACAAACCCACACACAGCTAACATCATACTCAATGGTGAAAAGCTGAAAGATTTTCTTTGAAGACTAGGAGCAAAACAAGGATGCCCACTCTCCCCACTTTCATTGAGCATAGTGTTAGAACTTCTATCCAGAACAAGAAAAAGAAATAAAGGCATCCAACTTGGAACAGAAGAAATAAAACTGATACTCTTTGCAGATTACATGATACCATATATAGAAAATCCTTAAGACTCCACCACAAAAACTGTTAGAACTAATAAATGAATACAGTTGCAGGATACAAAATTAATAGGCAAAAACCTGTTTATATACACTATCAGAAAGAGAAATTAAGAAAATCCCATCTACAAGAGCATCAAAAAGATTAAAATTCTTAGAAATAAATTTAATCAAGGAAGTGAAAGACCTATACACTGAAAATTGTAAGACAGAAGAAAGAAACTGAAGAAGACACAATTAAATAAAGACATTCATGCTCATGGACTGAAAGAATTAATACTGTTAAAATGGCCATACTACCCAAGGCTGTCTAAGGAGTCAATGCAATCCCTATCAAAATTTCAATGGCATTTTTCACAGAAATAGAAAAAAAATTCTAAAATTGTATGCAACCACAAAAGACTCCAAATAGCCAAAGCCATCTTGAGAAAGAACAACAAAGATGAAGGCATCATGCTCCTTGATTTCAAACTATATCAGAAAGCTACAGTAATCAAACAGTATGGTATTAGCATAAAGATAGACACAGAAATCAATAGAAAAAAATAGCCAAGAAATAAACTCATGCATACTTTTATTTATGACAAAATAGGCAAGAATATACAATGGGGAAAGGACAGTGTCTTTAACAGTATTGCAAAAACTGGACAGCCACATGCAAAAGAATAAAACTAGACCACTATCTTACACCATTCACAAAAATTAACTCAAAATGGATTAAAGTCTTAAATGTAAAACCTGAAACTATAAAATTCCTAGAAGAAAATATAGGCAATAAGCTCCTTGATATCAGTTGTGGTAATAATTTTTTGGACAACTGGGACTATATCAAACTTAAAAGCTTCTACACAGCAAAGGAAACCATCAACAAAATAAAAAGGCAACCTACTGAATGTGAGAAAAATATCTGCAAATTATATATCTCTGATAAGAGGTTAATATCCAAAATACATAAAGAACTCACACAACATAATAGCAAAATAATCCAGTTTAAAAATGAGCAGAGGCTCTGGACAGAAATTTTTTCTAAAGACATACAGATGGCCAACAAGAACATGAAAAGATGCTCAACATCACTAATCATCAGAGAAATGCAAATTCAAATCACAATGAGATACCACCTCACACCTGTTAGAATGGCTATTATCAAAAAGATAAGAAATAACATGTACTGGTGGGGATGGAGAAAAGTGAACCCTCGTACACTGTTGGTGGGAATGTAAATTGGTACAGTCACTATGGAAAACAGGAAGGAAGTTACTCAAAAAATAAAAAACAGAGTTACCATGTGATCCAGCAATCCCACTCCTGGGTATTTATCCAAAGAAAACAAAATCACTACCTTCAGAAGATATCTGCAACCCCACATTCACTGCAGCATTATTTACTATAGTCAAGACTTGGAAACAACCTAAGTGCTCATCAACAGATGAACAGATAAAGAAAACATGTATACACACACAGACACACACAATGGAATATTATTTAAAAAGAATGAAATCCTGCCATTTTCAAGAACATGGATGAAACCTGAGAGCATTATATTAAGTGAAATAAGCCACACAGAGAAAGATAAATACCATGTAATCTCACATATATGTGGAATATTAAAAACAAACAAACAAACAAAAATAAGCTCACAGATATAGAGAACAGATTGGTGGTTGCCAGGGATGGAGGGTGAGGAGAAGGCAAAATGGGTGAAGGAAGTCAAAAGGCACAAACTTCCAGTTATAAAATTAATAAGTCATGGGGAAGTAACATACAGCGTGGCAACTATAGCTAAAATCCTGTACTGCATATCTGAAAGTTGCTAAAACAGTAAATCTCAAAAGTTCTCATCATAATAAAAAAATTCTATAACTATGTATGGTGACAGATGTTAACTAGACTTATGTGGTGATTTCACAACATATACAAATATTGAACCATTGTGTTGTATACTTGAAACCAATATAATGTTGTATGTCAATTATACCTCAAAAAATAAAAAACTCAAATTTAGAAAAATAAAAGCTAAGTTTTATAAAAGGTATCTAATAACTTTTTAATCAATTCAAAAAAATTTCACTTACATGAGTTACTAAGGTGGAAAGCAAAAAGAGTAACTTTTCTTAAAATCTATTTTGTTTTTTAAATCCAACCACTAGGCCTGTCTAAACACAATTTACTACGATGAACAAATCTTTACCTATAATATCTACATCTGATTTATAAATATTTTCTCTCTTTGGTAGTTTTAGAATACTAGAGTGAATGAAACATATCCTCAAACTTCTAAGTCATAACTAAATTAGTGTAACATAAAAATCATATACTGTCTTTTACATATGCACAGCAACCTATATATCTGTGCCAACATCAAAAGTCCTGGGTAACTTAAGACCTGATACATTGCTAAAAGGCCCACCTGTCTTGTTTATCTCAGATCTCTCCAATATTTAATAAATAACTGCTATCTTTGAATCCCACTGTTTATTTTGCATCTACTAAGACAAGAAACAGAACTGACACTGAATTCAATGACAGCAATGAACATCATGAAATTATATTCAAAATTTCTGAAAAAAACTTCACTGCATTTAACTTCTAACAAATAAATTAATGCTGTGTACACTTTACAGGGAGAGGCAGCAGACAAAAAAAAAGTTAACTAACAGCTATAATAAGACCATAGCTCAAATCATTAATCATAATGGATAAGAAAGGATCCTCTGAAAGATTTTTAATCAGAATAGTGACATGATCTGGTTTACATATTAGAAAAATCACTTGTGTTGATATTTAATAACATGAAATGAAAGGGCCAGTTGAGAGAGAGAAGTTAAGGATAACAGGAGAGAGAATGCTGAACAAAGACTGAGGAGGCGGGATGACATCCAGGACACAGGCAGAGGAACTATTCTTACACAGGAGAAGGGGCACATTTTTCATTGTGACAGAGGATTGTGACAGAAGGGGGGGTCATATTCCTCTGTGATAGTATTTACACTGGAGTTAAGCTGGAGGTATTCACATTTAATAATATATCTTTCTCAGGGAAACAGGGAGTAGGATATCTGCAGGATGGGGAGGAAGGAGTGTTGGGAGCAGGGACTTGGGAAACATAGAGAAGGTCTAAAAGAGCCAGTAAAAGTCTGCAGGGCTGCTGCTGAGGGCCCACTGAAATTAGTTCACTACAAATTCGTACTCTCCATTTTACTTGGTTATATATACTGCCTTCAAATCAATCTCATCGTGCAAATAAATCACAAAACAGCAGCTAAAAGGAGACTCTTTTACCTAACTTTCTACATGAATTAAAAGTATATCAATAGAAATGCTGGAATTTTCTCATGGTACTGGACAGACAGATTTCTTCAGTCCATCTCAACACCTATCTTCATTTGTACTCCTGTTCTTTGCTCTGAACAGCTCACCAGTCTTCTACCTCTATATGCAGATAACTGAATGCAGTTTGTAAAATATTTGCTTCTGGTTTATTTCATTTAAAGAAAATGAATTCTTAAAATCCTTACATATACTGTAATTGTACTCAAATGTATACCGAAAAAAATTTCTTTAAGTAATAGCACCTCATTTTAACCTGCTGAAAATGCTATTCACTAAACTTTTATGTTTTGCATAGTTTAGAAACACTATATCTTTGAAATGCCGCTTTTCTGGTTGAAGTCAGTTTTAAATTTCATCTTATTTCCTCTTAGCAACTTGAGACTTTTCAAATGTAGAAACAAGACTAAATTCTTGTGCCTGTACAAGAAAATCAACATACTTATTTAGTGAATCAGAAAACCTGAGTTCTCATATTATCTCATTTCCTGGAATATAAGATTCCTCCAAACATTAACATTTGATGATTCTAGTTATTAGTTCCAAAGTTCTCGATTATTTGTCTTTTACTACATTAAGTCTAAAACAAATATCACTTTCTAGTGTATTATTATGTGAGCTGCAATTATTTGTTATCTATTTAAAAAGTATAACTACTGGCAAACTCACACATTTTGTTCTGCCTTCCCTTATCTTGAAAAACAATGACGTAAGGTTGCCCTCTTAATGGAAATACAAAGCTTCTGTCCCACATCCAAGAGAATATTAGTTGGTTTTTTTTTCAACTGACGTATAGTTAATTTGAGAATATTAGTTTTGAACTGTTTACACAATTCAGGTGCTAATTCATTGTTTTTTACCTAGTGCTCTCTGTAATCAAAAACACACATATGGTCAGCATTAAAGGTTTAGTATCAGGACACAAAACAAAGCCAATAAATCACTACATGAAGACTGAACTTTGACCTCAGAAGTAAAGTGCTTTAACTGAGCTAGTCTGAGGTTAATGTAATCAATCTGGTCTACTATGAAGAAACTATATTTACTAGGTACAGTCTGGGGAGAAGGAGACAGACAAGACATAACCTGTCCTTAAGTGTTTACTCTAAGGGGTTAATATCCAAAATATATAAAGAGCTCAGGGATTCCTAGGTGGCGCAGTGGTTAAGAATCCACCTGCCAATGTAGGGGACACAGCTTCGATCCCTGCTCCAGGAAGATCCCACATGCCGTGAAGCAACAAAGCCCATGTGCTGCAACTACTGAAGCCCACGCGCCTGGAGCCCATGCTCTGCAACAAGAGAAGCCATGGCAATGAGGAGCCCGCCCATCACAACAAAGAGTAGCCCCCGCTCGCCGCAACTAGAGAAAGCCCCCGTGCAGCAATGAAGACCCACCACAGCCAATAAATTAATTAATTAAAAAAGACCTCATACAACTCAATAGCAAAACCCAAATAATCCAATTAAAAAATGGGCAAAAGACTTGAATAGATATCTCTCCAAAGAAGATTTACAAAAGGCCAACAGGTACATTAAAATATGCTGGTCATTAGGGAAATGCAAATCAAAACCACAATGAGATATCACCTCACGCTTGTTAGAATGTCCATCATCTAAAAGAAAAGAGATAACAAGTGCTGGTGAGGATGTGGAAAAAAGGAACCTCCTGTGCATTGTTGGAGGGACTGTAAATCCGCCGTCCATTGGTGACATCCATTCCAAGACCTACATGCTTTTTGCCCAAGAAACACAGATGAAATGCACAGCTATTTCTCACACTAACTGGCAGACAACAGCACTGGTCAGATGTACTTGTCCCTGCATTTCTCCAATAGGGTGAATGTTGGCTCCAGGCACCTTCAGTCTGTTGAGCTGACTTGCTCATCCTCAACTCTGGTTCACACCATCAGCCTAGAAGGGTGATACAGCAGAGAGAGGACAGGACATATGAGTATCCTGTAATCCAGCTCCCAGGTTGTGTGGTCCTTCCACTCTATTTGCACCCTATCCTAAATACATGGAGAGAGAACTTCAAGAGAAGAAACAAGCATGAGCAAAATTAAAAGGTGAGCAAACACAGGGTGTGTTTTAAGAACACCAAAGACTGGACTTTGGAATAGGAGTACTCTAGGAAAGTAGTGAGTGGTGAGAGTGATAAACTGAGGTGGGGCTATATCGTGATGACAAAGGAATTTAAACCAGTGTTTCTCATACTACTTGCTGTGAAAGACCAACTCCAAGTAGGTCATAAATCATTTACTAGAAAAAAAGGAGAGGGGAAAGTCATAAAACACAAACCTAATTTTTAAAATTATTATATTCAGGTAAAACTTACTCTGTTCAAATGTCATGGAAGTTTTGGAACACTCAATTTCTGTAAGGATTTCACGCAGACAGGTAACTATCTGGTGGACTGTCACCAGACCAAGGACCATAATTTGAGCACCACTGATTTAGACTTTGCATGGTTGGGATTAAGAAGTCATAAAAACCTTCTAAATGAGGAGGTATCAAACTTGTGCTTTGTACAGACTAATCTGATGGTGATATACATGCTGGATCAGAGGAGAAACTGGGTTAGAGATGATGAGAAAAGAGATGAACAGTGAAATCCTCACTTAGAATGACAGTGGTGGAAATATAAACAAGACAGGTTACGGAGATAGAATTAATAGTATGGACTACTGACTACATGTGGAAGGTAAGAGACAGTAAGGAATCCAGGATACCTCGCAGACTTTGTTTCCAGAGATCTGGGAAACAGCAATGTACTGAAAGAGAGAACACAGGAGGAGGGATTGTTCTATTTACTGGGCACCATCTTCCCTGCCATGGCTTCTCTGGCTGTCTATCCATCACCTGCAGATATAGGTCCCTCTTTCCTTCAGTGGTCAGTAATATATGGTGAGAGGCAGACTACAGTAGACAAAGGTAGATAAAAGATACCACGACAACAAAGTTGTGCTTAATTTAAGTCTTTTGATTTTTCTGACAGTAACAACCTTCTCTGTGGGAAGTCAGGAAATTCAGTCATTCTTGGCATATGTATCTAAAACTTTCACCTTGCTAAAAATGAGGACTTATAAGACTAACAACTGCATACCTGACTGATACAAAAGTTTACAATTATCTTTTAAACTTTAATCAAAAAAACATGCCTACAAATGCAAAAGGCATTAAATTATACTGGTTACCATTAATATGAGAAACAACAGTCACTGAAAAATACTTCTTTTATTAAAGTATAGTTGATTTATAATGTTGCAGGTGTACAGCAAAGATCTAGTACATATAAGCATATACATATATATATTCTTTTCAAGATTCTTTTCCATTATAGATTATTACCAAATACTGAATATAGTTCCCTGTGTTATACAGTAGGTCCTTGTTTATCTGTTTTATATATAGTAGCACATATTGTTAATCCCAAATTCCTAATTTATCCCTGCCCCCTTTCCCTTTTGGTAACCATAAATTTATAATGTCTGTGAATCTATTTCTGTTTTGTAAGTTCATCTGTATTATTTTTAGATTCCAAATATAAGAGGTACCATATGATATTTGTCATTCTCTGTCTGATTTACTTCACTTAGTATGATAATCTTTAGGTGCATCCATGTTGATGCAAATGGCATAATTTCATTCTTTGTTACGGCTGAGTAATCTTCCATCGTATACATATACCACCTCTACTTAATCCATTCATCTGTCAATGGATATTTAGATTGCTTCCATGTCTTGGCTATTATAAATAGTGCTACTATGGACAACGGGGTGCATATATCTTTTCAAATTAGAATTTTTGTTTTTTCCGTATATATGTCCAAGAGTGGGACTGCTGGATCATATGGTAATGCTATTTTCAGTTTTATAAGGAACCTCGATACTATTCTCCACAGTGGCTGCGCCAATTTACATTCCCACCAACAGTATATTTTCTCCATACCCATTCCAGCATTTATTATTTGGAGACTTTTTGAAGGTGGCCACTCTAACTGGTGTGAGCTGATATCTCAGTTTCAATTTGCATTTCTCTAATAATTAGTGATGCTGAGCATCTTTTCAGGTATCTGTTGGCTATCTGTATGTCTTCTTTGTAGATATGTTTATTTAAGTCTTCTGCCCATTTTTTGATTGGGTTGTTTGATTTTTTTTGATATTGAGTTGTATGAGCTGTTTATTTTGGATATTAACCCTTTTTGGGTTGTAGGTTGTCTTTTAATCTTGTTGATGGTGTCCTTTGCTGTGCAAAAGTTTTTAAGTTTGATTAGGTCACATTCGTTTGCTTTTGCTTTTACTTCTTTAGCCTTAGGAGACTGATCTATATTGCTATGATTTATATGCCTTTGTTTTCTTCTACTTTTATGGTGTCACGTCTTATATTTAGGCTTTTCAACCATTTAGAGATTATGTTTGCATATGGTGTGAGGGAGTGTTTTAATTTCATTGATTTATGTGTAGCTGTTCAGCTTTCCCAACACCACTTGCTGAAGAGACTGCCTTTTCTCCATTGTCTATTCTTGCCTCCTTTGTCATAGATTAACTGACCATAGGTGTGTGTGTGTTTATTTCTGGGCTCTCTATTCTGTTCCACTGATCTGTATGTCTGTGTTTGTGCCAGTACCACACTGTATTAATTATTATAGTTTTGTCTGAAGTCCGGGAGGGTTATGCCCCCAGCTTTATTCTTTTCCCTCAGGATTGCTTTGGCAACTCTGGGTCTTTTGTGATTCCATACAAATTTTAATATTATTTGTTCTAGTTCTGTGAAAAATATCATGGGTATTCTGATAGCGATCACATTTAATCTGCAGATTGCTTTGGGTAGCATGGCTATTTTAACACTATTAATTCTTCCAATCCATGGAGATGTGCTATCTTTCCATTTCTTTGAATCATCTTCAGTTTCCTTCATCAATGTTTCACAATTTTCAGCATACAGGTTTCACCTCCTTGGTTAAAGCTATTCCTAGTTGTTGTTTTTTTTTGCGGGGGGGGGGGGTGATTTTAAAACAGATTTTTTTTTAAACTTTCTCTTTCTGATAGTTCATCGTTAGTGTATAGAAATGCAATTGATTTCTGTATATTAATTTTGTATCCTGCAACTCTACCAAATTCATTGATGAGCTCTAGTATTTTTCTTGTAGCATCTTTAGGATTTTCTATGTACAATATCACGTCATCTGAAAACATCTTTTATTTTAATTTTTTTTTTGGTGGTATTGGGTCTTGGTTGCTGCATGTGGGCTTTCTCTAGGTGTGGTGAGTGGGGGCTACTCTTCATTGCAGTGTGCAGGCTTCTCATTGCAGTGGCTTCTCTTCTTGTGGAGCACAGGCTCTAGGTGCACAGGCTTCAGTAGTTGCGGCATGTGGGCTCAGTAGTTGTGGCTCATGGGCTCTAGAGGGCAGGCTTAAAAGTTGTGGCACACGGGCTTAGTTGCTCCATGGCACGTGAGATCTTCCCGGACCAGGGCTCGAACCTGTGTCCCATGCATTAGCAGGAGAATTCTTAACCACTGCGCCACCAAGGAAGCCCTACTGCTTACTTTTCAATTCAGATTCCTTTTCTTTTTCTTCTCTGATTGCTGCGACTCAGACTTCCAAAACTATATTGAATAAAAGTGACAAGTGGGCATCACTGTCTTATTCCTGATCCTAGAGGGAAAGCTTTCAGCTTTTTACCACTGAGTATGTTAACTATGAGTTTGTCATATATGGTCTTTATTATGTTGAGGTATGCTCCCTACATATCCAATTTGTGGAGAGTTTTTATCATAAAAGGATATTGAATTTTGCTTTTTCTGCATCCATTGAGGTGATATATGATTTTTATTCTTCATTTTGTTAATGTAGTGTATCACACTGACTGATTTGCAGATACTGAAAAATCCTTGTATCCCTGGGATAAATCCCACTTGATCAAGATATATGATCCTTTCTAATGTACTGTTGGATTCAGTTTGCTAGTATTTTGTTGAGGATTTTTGCATCCAAGTTCATCACTGATATTTCACCTATAATTTTCTTGTTTTGTGATATCTTTGCCTGGTTTTGATATCAGGGTGATACCAACCTCATAAAATGAGTTCAGAAGTGTTCCTCTGCAAATTTTTGGAAGTTTCAGAAGGACAGGCATTAATTCTTTAAATGTTTGGTGGAGTTCACCTGTGAAGGTACCTGGTCCTGGACTTTTGTTTGTTAGGAATTTTTAAATTGCTGAGTCAATCTCTGTACTGGTAGTTGGTCTGTTCATATTTTCTATTTCTTCCTGGTTCAGTTTTAGGAGATTGCATTGTTTACCTTTTCAAAGAATCAGTTTTTATTTTCATTGATCTTTTCTACTGTGTTTTTACTCTCTGTTTTGTTTATTTCTGTTCTGATCTTTTTGATCTCTTTCCTTCTACCTTTAGCCTTGGGTTTTGTTTTTGTCTAGTTCCTTTAGATGTATGGTTAAGTTGTTTATTTGAGATTTTTCTTGTTTCCTGAGGTAAGCTTATATTACTGTAAACGTCCCTCTCAGAAGTGCTTTGGCTGTGTCCAATAGGTTTTGTAAATTTATTTATTTGTTTGTTTATTTATTTATTTTATTGGCTGTGTTGGGTCTTTTTTGCTGTGCGCAGGCTTTCTTTTTAGTTGCGCTGAGTGGAGGCTACTCTTCATTGTGGTGCGCGGGCTCCTCATTGCTATGGCTTCTTTTGTTGCGGAGCATGGGCTCTAGGCGCATGGGCTTCAGTAGTTGCAGCACATGGGCTCAATAGTTGTGGTTCACAGGGTCTAAAGCGCAGGATCAGTAGTTGTGGCACACGGGCTTAGCTGCTCCAAGGTATGTGGGATCTTCCTGGAGCAGGGATTGAACCCATGTTCCCTGCACTGGCAGGTGGATTCTCAACCACTGCGCCACCTAGGAAGCCCCATCCAATAGGTTTTGGATCATCATGTTTTCATTTTCATTTGTCTCTAGGTATTTTTTTTATTTCCTCTTAGATTTCATCAGTAATCCACAGGTTGTTAAGAAGCATATTGTTTAGCCCCCATGTGTTTGTGTTTTTCTGCAGTTTTCCTCCTGTAGCTGATTTCTACTCTCAGTGTTGTAGTTGGAAAAGACACTTGATATGATTTCAATTTTCTTAAATTTATCAAGGCTTGTTTTGTGTCCTAGCATGTGATCTATCCTGGAGAATGTTTCAAGTGTATGTGAAAAGAATGTTTAGTCTGTTCTTTTGGGTGTAATGCTCTACAAATATCAATCAAGACCATTTATTCTAATGTGTTATTTAAGGCCTGTGTTTCCTTATTGTTTTTCTGTCTGGATGATCTGTCCATTCACGTAAGTGGGATGTTAAAGTCCCCTGTTATTATTCTGTCACTGTTGACTTCTCCTTTTATGTCTGTTATTATTTTACTTATATGTTGAAGTGCTCCTATACTGGGTGCATATATATTTACAATTGTTATATCTTCTTGGATTAATCCCTTGATCATTATGTAGTATCCTTCTCTGTCTCTTTTAAGTCTTTATTTTAAAGCCTATATTGTCTGATATAAGTATGCTACTCTAGCTTTCTTTTGACTTCCATTTGCATGGAATACCTTTTTCTGTTCCCTCACTTTCAGTCTGTATGTGTCTCTAGATCTAAGTGAGTCTCTTGTAGGCAATGCATATATGGGTCTTGTTTTTGTATCTACTTGGCCAGTCTGTGTCTTTTGGTGTGAGCATTTAGTCTGTTTACATTTAAGGTAATTATCAATATGTATGTTCTTGTTGCCATTTTGTTAATTGTTTGGATTTGTTTTTGTAGGTCATTTTTTTCCCTTTTTTGTTTTGTTCTCTTCTCTTGTGATGTGATGACTATCTGCAGCACTACCTTTTGATTCCTTTTTCTTTTTTGTGTGTGTGTATCTAGCAGCTAATAAGTAAGTAATGTTTCTTCAAATGTTTATTAAAGAACAGTTTATCATCTAACAGAACTGAAGGCCACATTTATTAATATCATCTTGTGAAAGCTTCTGAGAAGTGTAAAACTGTAAAATACAGTGTCCTCTTGGAACTGCAACAGAAAAACAGTTCTTGAAAACTGAAGAAATTGGTAAAAGGTGAAATGCTATTTTCTGAGGGCTTTCCCTGGAAAAACCTAGTAAAGTCAGTTTTCTTGCATTGCTATTTTTTATTCAGTCCTCCCAGTATTTCTGCCTGAAGGCCCTTTCACACTTTATATCCTTTTTTCTCTGCTGTTTCTCCTGACAGGTATTTTACAGTTCTACCATTATTATGAACTATGAAGGAGAAAGATATTTTGATAAGAAAATAGCATTCAACAAAAAAGAAAGAAAAGAGTGTGCTATAAGAATTTCAACTTAGTACCTTTAGTTGCTTACCACTTAGCACTGCCTTTTACATGCTAAGCACTGTAGCTTATTTAGCTCCTTTAATGCTCAGAACTGCTCTGTGAAGAATGTAAAAATATTCTCATTTTTCAGATGCAGAGAGGCAAAGTTTAAGTAACTTGACTAAAGTCACAGCTAGGAAGAGACAAAGTCAGGATTCAAACCCAGGTTTCAAAACTCATGATTTAAATCTGTACCCTACAACATTCAAATAGGAGATATCGTGCAGAGATAAGTACATTGAGAGGCTTGTATGTTCCGGTTAATTTAAAAATTCTTTATCTTATAAATTAAGCAAAGTAGTAAAGAAATTCCTTAATTATTACTACTGGTAAGTGACAGAACTACCCTGCCTTTTTTGACCCTGATTTGTATTTAAGGATAGCCTCAATTTGTATCTAAGGATAGCCTCAATTTGTATC
This sequence comes from Hippopotamus amphibius kiboko, assembly GCF_030028045.1. Taxonomy (NCBI): domain Eukaryota; kingdom Metazoa; phylum Chordata; class Mammalia; order Artiodactyla; family Hippopotamidae; genus Hippopotamus; species Hippopotamus amphibius. The sequence goes on from NC_080188.1 coordinate 146,511,759, forward strand.
TAAGGATAGAGCAAAAAGTTAGAAATAATTTTCAACTATGTCCCTATACCATCTATGCACATTACTCATTTGACAAGTTCAATGGATAGATTTTATAACAGTTTCAATTTGCTTCAAAAGATCATCAACTATTAAGATACAAAAAAATTTACGTGTATGTCAGTAACGGTAACTATCCAAAAGCTACCTTTGTGTGTGGCCTTCAATAATTTAGATTCAGATCTTGTTTTTGAAAGACCATCCTTCACTGAAAGGAACCACTGATCTTTTGAGAAATGGCTGATTCCAAAACTGGGGGGAAAGAACAGCACAAGATGAATCTGGAATAGTTTGCGGTGCCAGAAAGTGAAGAAGGCCATAAAGATGGGGAAATGTCAAAAAGATAAAAAAGGAAATAGCCTGAAGGGGCTACCACTGGCAAAATATAAAACAATGTCAGCATCAAGATAACAGGTCATAACCTGCTGATAAAATAAGGATCCATCAGTTCATTCTCCCATAAATTAATAAATAAACAGGTGAGAAAATTTTTTCTTCAGTAGAATACCAACTAACAAACATAAAAAGGAAAATCATTATAGAAAAAAAATCACCATTTTGCAACTATCACAGTAATAAAGAATTCAGGCAAGAATCATTAATGGATGTCAAAACTAGTGGGGTCAAATTTAATCTGAGAAGCTCCACTTTCAGCAAGTGATTAAATTAAGATCATAAAAAATGGAACAAACTGACATATGCCTCCTGGTGTGATTCATTAAGAAGGACATGATTCCACTTTCTTTGGTGTTTAATGCCAAAGAAGCATAACCTAAATCTAATCATTGGGGGACATCCTGCAAAATAACTGCCCTATCCTCAAAAATATCACATCAATAAAGAAGAAAGACTGAGGAATGCTCCATATTAAAGGTTATGAAAACATGATAACTAAACACAATGTCTGATCTTGTGTCGGACCCTGGACTGGGATAAAAAAGACAACTATAAAAGGTATTATTAGGACAACTGTCAAAATTTGAATAGGGACTACAGAATAGGTAAGAGTATTATATCAACATTCAATTTCTTGATTTTGATAACTGCACTGTGGTTATGTAAGAAAATGTCCTGTTCTTAGCATATTCACCTTCTGATATGTTTAGAAATAACAGATGTCTGTAATGTACTCTGAAATAGTTCAGAAAAAGTCAGCATATGTGTATGTGTGTATATGTGTGTTTAACATATATAAATATTTATACACAGAGTGGTGGAACACAAATGTATGCTTTTCTTCCTCAACTAATCTCATCCACGGAAGCAGTAACAACCACACTGGATAAATCTTTGTCAGTATCTGCATATTGTATCTGCACCTATCACAATCTTTCAGAAAGTGTATTCTGGGTCTTGTAAATTATTTGATTGTTTAAATGTATTCTATTACAGCTGCAAACTTCTTGACAGTGAGAATGGCAGCATCGAGCAACAGAATCAGAAGAAAGTATCCCTCACCATACTGCCATTTTCCTTATACATTTTATGCATGTCTCTTTGTGCCTTTTTTTCTAATGATACCCCTCCCACCAAACCCCATACACACTTTTGTAAAACTTAATTTTCTTTGCCAGATTTCTACCAGACCCTATGAAGATTTCTTAATATGAAAATAATTCAAGGAAGAGTTTGCATAGTGAGAGTTGTTATACTGTGTTAATATTTTTTCTGAAGTCTTTTTCTGGAAATAGAATTTTCTAAGGGGAATTTATTTGTAAAGAAGCTGTGGGAAGATGAAAATTATTTAAAATTAGACTTATTTAGCTACAGCTATGTAGTTTATATTGTATCCATGGATGGGATTGGTTGAGGAAGAAAAGCATACAATTCCAAAGAAAAACTTGGACAGAAATAGCACTTGAAGGCAGATTACTCAAGGAAGCATCAGAATGTAAGCGGATGTTTTATGAACTAATTTCTTTATGCTATAAAGAAACCTATAGAAAGACACCAATGTTCTCAAAATTAAATCCATATAAAATATGTTCAATCTTTAGAAAATACTTCAATTAGGAATAAAGTGACCAACAAAAAAAGCTCCTTTTGTCAGGCTATGTGCAAAGTATTATAAATAATAGAGGGACTTCCCTGGTGGTCCAGTGGTAAAGAATCCATCCTGCAATGCAGGGGACACGAGTTCAATCGCTGGTCAGGGAATGAAGATCCCACATGCTGCAGGGCAACTAAACCCGTGCGCCTCAACTAGAGCCCACATGCTGCAAACTACAGAGCCCATAAGCTCTGGAGCCCACACGTAACAAGGACAGAGCCCACGCACCCTGGAGCCTATGCACCACAACTAGAGAAGAGAAAACCCACAAGACACAACTAGAGAGAAGCCAGCACACCACACTGAAGAGCCCACGCCCCTCAACAAAAGATCCTACATGCCACAACTAAGGCCCGTCACAGACAACAAATAAATAAATAAATAAATAAATATAAAATAAAAAGTTAACAGAATCCATTTAGAATGATAAATAAATATGTCTAGAAATTGTGCTCTGGGCTCCTGAATTAGCCTTTGAAATCAGAGAACAACTTTATAACTGTTCTTACCTTTTTCTCTGGCCTTTAAACTAAGTAAAAATTTATGTTGGTAAATAGCAAAATAATATCCAACTTATTGTGGTAAAATGTTTAGGTATGATTTTTAGTTTACTCAAAAAAAAGATTTCAGTATGTTTATGCATTCATTTCTTTTCTGACTGACTATGCTTATACATGCTACAAAGCCTTAATATTTATACATCAAGAAGGAAATCCACAAACAGGCCTCAAAAGATTATTTCTTTAAAATATAAGGAAAGCATCAATAAAACAGGCAACTAGTAATGTTACATTGTAATAAAAAATTTAGAAATTCACTACAGTTTATTACTATTTTCAAGAATATTCCTATCATTATCAATATTCCTCAAGAATATTCCCATCATTCCTAAGCATGAGATGTTCCATTTTAAAATGTGAATGAAGGCCAGAGGCAGGACAGACGAAGGGAAGCTCTAGCTTTGGAGTCATTCCCTCCTCAGTTCAAAAACAGGATCCTGTACTTACCACCTGTGTAATTTTAGTCTAATTAGTTCAACTGTATGAGACTTGTTTTCTTTTTTGTAAGGATGAAATGAGATTTAATTTATGGGAAACTTCTAAGGCCATCCATAAGTCAAATTAAGAACACTCCTGTAAATAGTCCCTGGACATCAGTCAAGACACTCATGAAATCTTATGCTCCAGTTAAAAAAAAAGCCAACTACCTGATCAGAAATATTTCTTGCCATGTATTTTAAGTAGAAATTTATTTTTATGTATTCTGCTTAGGACTGTGTGATTTCCAAAATCTAAGTACTCATGTTTCATCAGTTCTGATAACAATCAATATATCCTTAAAAACTGTCTCTCCCCACTCATGTTTCTCTTTCCTTCTGTAACTTCTATTAGATATACTTTAGATTTCCTTACTATATAACCTATAATACTTAATCTCTCTTTTATAATTTCTCTTTATATTTTTGTATTGAGATTGAGGGCTTGAACTCCAAATCAAACTTCACAGATATCATCCAGTTAACTACTTCTTTTTTCAACTGTATATAATTTGTTGCTTAATTTGTCTGCTTAGTTTATTTCTGTGATTTTCATTTTTAGAAGTCTTACAGGGACTTCCTAGGTGGCGCAGTGGTTAAGAATCTGCCTGCCAATGCAGGGGACACGGCTTTGGGCCCTGCCCCAGGAAGATCCCACATGCCGTAGGGCAACTAAGCCTGTGCGCCACACTATTCAGTCTGAGCTCTAGAGCCCCTGAACCACAACTACTGAGTCTATGTGCCACAACTACTGAAGCCCATGTGCCTAGAGCCCATATTCTGCAACAAAAGAAGCCACCACAATGAGCAGCCATGCACCACAATGAAGAGTAGCCCCTGCTCACTGCAACTAGAGAAAGCCCATGTGCAGCAATGAAGACCCAACACAGCCAATAAAAAAATAAATCCAATAAATAAATAAATAAATGTATTTTTAAAAAGTCATACAGTACTATTTAAAATATCTTTAATTTTTTGATAGTATCTTGCTCCTTTTCCATTTTTTATCCTATTTTAATATTTATTTTATCAAAGATAATTATTATAAGTATATAATTATATTATAAAGATAAAGAAAATGTTCATTCTTAGGAGTCTAAATCTATTGTTTGTTGTTTCTGTCAACTCCTGATCATGGTGGATTATTTTGGAATTTTGGATAATGAGCTCCTCTGCAGTGAAGGGCTTTACCTGTGGGGATCTTGCATAGGCTGATTTAAGGATCACTTCTTCCAGAGTGCTTTTGCTTTTGCCAGGTACCCCTGGTTATGTTACCAGCCAGGGCCAGTTTTTATATTACTTCTCAACTGAGAAAAGCATTAATATGAATCCTAAACCTCAGGGTTACTAGACTCATGGTTACAAACACAAATACAAAGAGAGAGAAGTCGCTCTCTTCAACAGAATGTGAAGGCAGAGACAGAAAAACTACTTATCTCTCTGCTATTAGGCAGATTATCTTCCCCAAATCCATTACTGGAGAACTGAGATCTTCAGAGTCCTGGCTGTATGCGCAGCTCTCAATCCCAATGCCCTGTTCAGGTTCCTTGGCTCAGTCTTAAGAAGATCTCCTTTTCTGGCCCAATGTAGCAGTTAAAATTCAAGCCCACTGGATAACTGCCCTCATCCTGTTCCTATGATGATATGTGATTATTTATCAAACATTTAATGAATGCCAGGCACTATGCTAACACTTTACATATCTTATTTCATTTCATTCTCATGGGAACCCTGTTTTTTCCATCTTACAGTTGAGGAAACAGAAAGAGAGATAAGTAACTTGCTCAAAGCTCATGTAGCAAGTAAAAAGCAGAATTGAGATTTGAACCTATCTATGTGAGTCTGGAGTATGCACTGTTAACAATCATACACTGCCACTTTTAAAAACTTCTTCCCAGTGCCTAGGCTAGTGTTAGATGTAATCACTCAAGGATTGTCTGCTGAATGAATATTCTTCTTCAGTGTAGAAGTTTGTTATTAGAAATCCTGAGAATAATTATTTGGTAGATTTTTAAGAGTAGAAACAATGGGTATAAAATAGTGGATGGATTACAGGGTATTCCCCAAACTACTGAGTAGAAATAATGTTGGATGGCACTTCCAGCCATGTTTTATACTTGAATCACAATATCAAAATATTTGTTTTATTAACTAATTATGAAATCACAAATTTTCTGGTGACAGCAAGATGCATGACATTAAGTGTTCAATAATTGTTACATTTGTCATTTGTCATCATTATCAAGACAGAATGTCTGCTTGAGAAGAACTTATAAGCTAGTGGAAAGCACACATGTATAACCTAGACAGCCAGGCATAAAGAATAAATATTTAACAGAAAAAGTAAAAAAAAAAGAAGAAAGAGGAAAAGCTGACCAGGAATCTGCAAAGGCACAGGATGATAAATGAACATTTCCTGATAACATCAATTCACTCCAAAAATTGAGGTTGGAACTATTTAACTATTTGTATGTTAAAACAGATGTTATACAGCATAATTAAAAAATATATAAACTTCCAAAAAATCTTTAGGTTCAAATAGATGCCTTCATAGAATGATTACAGTTGTTAGGAATAATCTTAACAGAGTATGAGCATAAAAGCAAATATTTACATGGTGCTTTCTCTGTGCCGTGTATATATTAACTCATTTAGCCTCACAACAATCCTCTTAGGTAGTTATTGGGTGGGCCAAAAAGTTCGTTCGGGTTTTTCTGTAACATCTTACGGAAAAACCCGAACGAACTTTTTGGCCCACCCAATATTATTAGCACCTGCATTTTATGAGTAAGCAAACCAAGGCACTGATAGGTTAAGCACTCATCAGGTCAAACAGCTGTCGAAATTGGGACTCAAACCTAGGCTGACTGGCTCCAGAGTCCATGCTGCCTCTGATGGCCATACACCAGGTAGAATTTGAACTACGTACTGAAGATAAAGAGTTTGGACAAATTAGGAGGAAGAGGAAAGAGTTGAAACTGAAATAACACAATTTACAATACATATAATACAAATTTATTATTTGACCTTAGAAAAGTCCAATCACGGAGATAGTAGCTTACACAGAATCTATGCTAAAACATTTACAAAGACTTACTTTTCTAATGAAATGAGCACTGTATTTTTTCAAGTATCTAGTGGACGCTGTCTCAGGTTTGCTCATTTATTGCTTTAGGCTTTTTCACAAGCTATTCCATGCAGGTACATTATTTCCCAATTAGAATTCAAGTGCCTGAAGTAAGAGAATGTATGTGTTACTTCTTTTGCAACTCTTACCACAGCATGGCCCCAGGCATATAATAAGTGCTAATTAATGCTTGTTCAATTGAACTAAAACACTAAAGTCTCTTTTTTACTACCTCTTCCAAAGGAAATAGGTTTAGAAAAGATGGTTACTTCACTTAAGATGATGTTTAAAATTTATTTAACAACAAAAACCCCACAAATATTATCTGGTAGGAAACAGAAATAGAGGGGAAACTTCAAAACAGTACTTTTGTCATTGAAAGATTAAATATAAGGGCAAGTCAGCAAATTCAAAAAAAGCATGAATTAGTTCAAAAAAGCAAAGACTAAATTAAATGGGCACACTCTACTTTCTGATCCAGAAAATTTTGAGTCTGTAGTTACAAATCCTTACTGCTCAAGCTATGCAAATTAAAGAATAAGGTTTAAATATTCAACTAACATACAGAAGATAACATTTTAAGTTCCTTTCAAAAACAGAGATGAGACAAATGGAATTAGACCAAGGTAAAATTTATTTTAACCTAGACTTTCCTTTTTTTTTTTTCCAACTACAATTTTACTTGAAAGCTTCACTTTCTCATACTCTTGACTGGATTTCTCCACTACAGAAAAACAGAAATGATATTTCCATGCCCATTTAAAAGACAAAATGAAATCTATTAAATAAATGGAATAAAATTGGTTCCAGTATGAATTATGACCACTCTTACTGAAATTAAGAAAATATATTATTTTACTAACAGGACTCTCCTGAAATTTTAAAAGTAAAAGAATAAAATAATAATAGAGTAACCTTAGAGGTCCAAGTGAAAGTGGAGATACACTTTGAGAATTTGAATGACGGGTATAAAACAGTGGATGGATTACAGGATATCACCCAGACTACTGAGTTTCCGAGTAACTCTGGCCCAAAGTTAGTTCAAAAACAGACCCAGAGAATGGTCACAAGGTCTAGAAAGAAAATCTGAATAAGGAGGTAAAAGTAGGAGAGGGAAGAGGCTATAAAGAGAGGTGGATGAACAACAAAATCATAATAACAGTACAACAGTATTTGTTGGTACTGCTTAAATCTTTTTTAAAAAATATTTATCTATTTATCTATCTTTATTTATTTATTTATTTATTTATTTTATTGGCTGCATTGGGTCTTCTTTGCTGCAGGCGGGCTTTCTCTAGTTCTGGCGAATGGGGGCTACTCCTCATTGCGGTGCACGGGTCTCTCACTGCAGTGGCTTCTCTTGCTGCAGGGCACAGGCTCATGGCGCGCGGGCTTCAGTGGTTGTGGCACATGGGCTTAGCTGCTCTGCAGCATGTGGGATCGTCCCAGATCAGGGATGAACCCGTGTCCCCTGCACTGGCAGGAGAATTCTTAATCACTGCACCACCAGGGAAGTCCCTTAAATTTTTATTTCATAAGAACTGTCAAGTTTGAAGATGTTTTAACCACAAAAACATTTGCACCTCCATCATTTTAGTACACACTCTTTTCTTTACTAAAAGGAATATGGCCACCTTAACAATCTTCAAAATAAGCTATAACTTGGCAATGACCCATTAAAAACAGAGGGCAGGATAGTTTCTAAAAAGGTAAGAACCTAAATCAAGGGAATTCCCTGGCAGTCCAGTGGTTAGGACTCCAAGAAGTCATAGCCGAGGGCCAGGGTTTGATCCCTGGTCGGGTAACTAAAAATCCCAGAAGCCAAGCAGTGCAGCCAAACAAACAAACAAACAAAAAGAACCAAAATCAATATTTTAGTTTTTAATGTAAAACTGTTACTTTACTTGTTCCATGTTAGAACAAGACTTCCAAATGTTTGCACTCTGGCTCATGCCCGAATTTTGAAGGCCAAGTTTCCATGGCTCTCAGAAGGCAAAGGTAACACCCTTTATTAACATTTACTGAGATCCTACTAAGTATATATCAGAACTCAGTGTGGAGGGGGGTGGGGACATGTATTTACTGGCCATTTGTCTCATTGGAGAAATGTCTATTTAGATCCTTAGCCCAATTTTTAATTGGGTTATTATTTATTCAGTTGCAAATTGCATTATTTTTATACTCAGAAAAAACTTTTAAAAGGCATCGAACCTATGCTAATATATATAATCACTAAGAATGTGGCAAGGTTACTATAAATATTGAAAGTTATGAAGAAACTTCCCTTGTTCCTGATGTACTCCTTTATTCATCTCTGGGGAGGTAGACTGATCTATCTGTTTGGTAAATTTGGTAATAACTAAGCTTAACTGTCTCAGCCATCTTTCTTTCTCAAGTAAGCCTGCCAGGAGAAAATGGACTCTGCTCTGCTCTGTTGTTTTAGCTGGGCAGGCCTCCTGGACAGGAAAAGACAGAGGATAAAAGATTTAAAAGAAGATTAAGGAGATTAAGGTGTTGTGCTGTGGGGAAGGGAGAAGGATTTGTAAACCCCTACCCGAGGCCGCTGCTGTGCGGAGACCCTGGCGGAAGCCACCGTCACCATGTCTGACCAGGAGGCAAAACCTTCAACTGAGGACTTGGGGGATAAGAAGGAAGGAGAATATATTAAACTCAAAGTCATCGGACAGGATAGCAGTGAGATTCACTTCAAAGTGAAAATGACGACGCATCTCAAGAAACTCAAAGAATCATACTGTCAAAGACAGGGAGTTCCCATGAATTCACTCAGGTTTCTCTTCGAAGGTCAGAGAATTGCTGATAATCACACTCCAAAAGAACTGGGAATGGAGGAAGAAGATGTGATTGAAGTTTATCAGGAACACACGGGGTCATTCAACGGTTTAGATATTCTTTTTATTTTTTTTTCTTTTCCCTTAATCCTTTTTTATTTTTAAAAATAGTTCTTTTGTAATGTGGTGTTCAAACAATTGAAAACTGGCACCCCATCTCTTTAAAACATCTGGTAATTTGAATTCTAGTGCCCATTATTCATTATTGTTTGTTTTCATTGTGCTGATTTTTGGTGATCAAACCTGAGCCCCCTTCATATCGCCCTCTCCTTTTTAAAAATTACACGTGTGCACAGAGAGGCCACCTTTTCCAGGACTGTGCATTTGCAGGCCTGTGATAAATAAGATTGACTGATGCGAGTGTTCATAATGACTTTCCAATTGGCCCTGCAGTTCTAGCATGTGATTGCTTCACTCCTGGACTGTGACTTTCAGTGGGAGATGGAAGTTTTTCAGAGAACTGAACTGTGGAAAAATGACCTTTGCTTAACTTGAAGCTACTTTTAAACTATGAGGGTCTGGACCAAAAGAAGAGGAATATCAGGCTGGAGTCAAAATGACAGAGGTGGTGAGAATAATGACTAACTCCAAAGATGGCTTCACTGAAGAGAAAGCATTTTAAGATGAAAGAAAAATCTTGTCAGAATTTCCCAGAAAAGTTCTAATTTTCATTAGCAGTTAAAGTTATTCATGCAGAAGTGTATACAACAGAATACTGCTCTTTTTGACTTTATTTGTACTTTTTGGCCTGGGATATGGGTTTTAAATGGACATTGTCTGTACCAGCTTCATTAAAATAAACAAAATATTTGTAAAAACCGTAAAAAAAAAAAAAAAGATTAAGGAGATTAAGAAGGAAAAATTAGATAGATGGAAAATAAGGAGAGGTGGAATAGGGTAGGCACTTCAGTACAGATACAAAGACAGAGTTTTTAGAGGAAAATGGTGTGATAGCTTGGTTGGATGGGAAAAGTATAAGAAGTAGCTAGAGGCCTACTCCAAGTTGCCCTTAGTCCAGTTCAAGTCCCAACTCCTAAACCTTAATACAATCTCTCAGCAATCCATCTAACTTTATTCCTTACTAATCTTCTATTGACATATGCATTGTCACATGCTGTTCAATTTGAATATAAATTGGCACAATGAGAAAATTTCATATGTAGTAAGACTATTAAAACAATTAAGACCTACTAGTTTTACTTCTGAAGGTTTATGCTAAAGAAATATTCTGAATAGCAACCCCCCAAAAAAGAAAAAGGGATGGGAGAGAATTCTCTATGCACAAAGATAAAGGCATTATTTTAAAAGCTTATTCTGTTTCCAGAACTATTCTGTATATTCTATACACATTATCTCAGTTAATCCTTGTAATTCCTACGAAGAAGTACTATTTTTTCCATTTACAAATGGGAAAACTAAGCAGCAAGATAGTTTGTCCAAGGTCATTGTGGCAATGAGTGAAAAATTGGAAACAATCTAATGTTCAATAGGGGAATGATTAAGTAAACTAGCTCATACCCTAGATGTTACAACACCACAAGATATGCACATTATGAATCCATAATAAAATGAAGGAAATAGAATCCAAAACAAATCATAAATATGATCTCAACTGTGTTTACACACACTCCAGAGACACTGAAAGTAAATACACAGAAATGCTCACAATTCTTGCTCTTGCCTAATGGGAGTACAAGTTAATTTTTTTTGTACTTTTCTGTGTTTTTTATATATTTAAACATACAATATTTTCCTATTCAAAAAAATGTTAAAGTATTGAATCAAGGACACAATTTTTTTTAAACTTCTAAAATGCTATACAGTTAATCTATATATTAATATTGTTCACCTCTTTACAAAGAAAGTAATCCAAATAAATAAAAGGTTCCTACAAAGTTTAGCAAATTCAAAACAAAACAAACCAATTTACTAAGTGTTCTGTGTACTTAACATTGCGGAAGGCAGTCACTTTAACATGTATTATCTCATGTAATAAATGTTTGGGTTTTATTCTTTTTTCTTTTGGAAAGTGTGTTTATCCACCATTTTCAGAGGACTCCCATTGTCTTAAGACCCTAACTATTTTAGAGCATCAAAGAGTCACCAGATATATTTGCCAATAACCTACAGAAACAGGAGTTTCTACAAAGCCAGTTCTCAAGGGCACAAAGTAGAAACCTCTATGGTGGAACTCTATACATCTTAGAAATGAACTCATCTGAATTGTTACATAATTTTTCCCTATATGTTTACCAAACCCTAAGTCAAAAAGGTGGCCTTTAAAACTCTGGTAAAATGAGGAAATAAATTCTACAAAATATTTAGTGAATTAATTACAAATTATACTAAATCAAAAAACATTTTCGTGTAAATTTCCTTCACTTTCTTAAAAAATTACCTATATATATTTGGGACTTGTATTTTTCACATATGATTTGATGAAAGGGCTCATTTTTACTGCATATCCCATAGTACTTAGTACAATGCTGATCACCTATGGGCTCAAACATTAGCCAATAAACTAATAGGAACTAACGCTAGCTTCAAGGTCATTGAAAAGCCACCATATTTCAAAATTATTCACCAAAGTGTATATGGATGTTGTAATGTGTAGGTTCATATGGATTTTCAGTAAATTAAAACTAATCTATGAATTCAACTAGGATCAAGAACATAAGCCATACAGCATCAAACACAATTTTAACACCGTTTTAAAATCATAAAACCTAAGCCAGGAGCTCTCTAGTTTACTCTCTATTCTTCTTTTGAACAAAAAGCAAAAATTTATTAATTCTACCATTTCAGAAGTTTTGAAATTTCAAAATGAGTTTAGGCTGATATGTTTACTATTAAATTAAGGCTCTTGTCTCACACAGTCCTTTCAATCCATCCTGCAAGCCAGAGGCAGACTGAGAAAACACTACCTTTGTAAGCAACTATACTCCAGTAAAAATTAATTTTAAAAAATAAAATTTTTACAAAAAAAAAGTATCTTTGTGTTTTACATAAGAAAAACAGTGACTTAATAGATGTGTGGAATGAATATTTCTCCATGACTCAAAGTTCTATAATGACATCTTACTGTCTGGTCAATTTGGCAAGTGTCACTCTGGTCTTAGACTTTACTGAGCATCAAAACAAGCTATCATCTCAGATGAGTCTCAATATCCTATTACCTGGTTCTAAATTCCTATTCTTTTTAACTCTCAATCCCTTACTGTCATTACCCCGACTACCATTACCCAGTTCAATCACATCAAGAACTCCAGGTTTAGGAGCTCCCCCATGGCTTAGTGATTAGGATTCCGGGCTTTCATTGCCATGGGCTGGGTTCAATCCCTGGTCGGGGAACTGAGATCCTGCAAGTGAAGCAGCATGGCCAAAAAAAACAAAAAAAAAAAACAAAAAAGTGAACAAAATAAAATTATTAAAAAACAAAACTCCAGACTCCTGACTTTTCTTACTTTCTTTATTTCTTCTTCTTTTTTTTAAATTAGTCTGCCTCCTCCTGGCATTACTTTCTTTCCTATCAAGCACTGAATTCATGTATTATCTCTAGCTACTTCCTTGGTTCTCTTACACTTCTACTGCACCCACCCTATAAAACTCCAGTCCTGATCAACCTACCCACTTTCTCTGCTCTTATACCCAAGCTGCTATCTGTTGCTAAGGAAAATCACAACTACGCAGATTGGTAATTCTATAAAAGCAGTATCCATCCAATCTCAGGTAGGAGCCTCAATGCTGACCAGACATCCTTCCTCATAGACCTCCCAGAACCACATCCCCCAAAGCTATACTAAGCTTTTACCACTGGCCTCCAGTCCTCTTCCTATTCCTAGCTCAGCAGTGTCAACCGGGCCACAATTAAAAAGAGGTTACCAGATGTTAGCTGGTAACCAGTATCTCCCCCTTATCTCAGTAGCAGAACGTCTCTATCTGCTGTTCAAGGATAATCTTTCTACTTGTACCCAGTTTCTTATCCTTTTTCACTTCATCAGGAGCTTGTGTGTATAAACAACCTATCTATGGACTCATTCCTCTCACTGGGTAGGATATCCTCATAAAATGCAGCTTTTCTTTATCCTAATCCCAAGTCTATGAACAACTCCTTGAACTGCCAGAAAAAATTCAATCACAAGAATTAATCATCTTTCTGCAAAACGCACAGATGGCAAACAAATGATAAAAAACAAAGTAACCTGCAGGATACTAGAGAAATGTCTAAAAGTATACAAAATAAAAGGTAAGATATTTGAGGAAGATTTGTTTTTTAAAAGAATCACTATGCCATTTCTCATAATCTATTAAATTATTTTTGTTGTAAATAAAATATTGCTGAAAAATGAAGGTTATATATAGAGATCCTTACAAAACTATAGCTGCTTATAAGGATTAGAGATTTATAACCAAGCTCAAATTAATTCTGTGGTTCTTATCCTTTTCTGGGTCATGAATCCTTTGAAGAATCTGATGAAAGCCAAGAATTCCCTCCTCAGAAAAATACACATATACTACCACTAAGTTATGAATGTTATTTCAAGGGACTCACAGATCCCTTGAAGCCTATTCTTGGGCCTGAGGTTAAAAACTCTGATTGTTCCCAAGAAATTATATTTTATCCATATCAAATAGTTAGATACTATTTTCCGTTCCTATAAATATCTAAATATTTATGATATTAATTGTTACTGTGATGTTTGACACAACAGTGACACACTAATTTATATCTCCAGCCTACTGAAAGTTAATAGAAAGGCAGGACGGGAGACAGGTGTAAAAGTGAACATGCTTTCTTATAATTAGTCATTCAAGGGAAAGTATTTTAATGGGGGTCTGGGAAAAGAAAAAATTCCAGAGTAAGGCAGTTTATTCTAGGTAAGAAATTCTAAGAAAAGAATAAAAAACCAATAGAGAAAAAATTTGTGCCAGAGGAAGATACCTTCCAATGCTTTGAAAGACTGTTGATAAAACACGATTTCCCCCAAAGATATTTTACATCAGTGGAGAATATTCCCTAAAGAAAATACATATGACAAAAGAGACTCTATTAAATATATTCTAGTGGGAATTCCCTGGCGGTCCAATGGTTAGGACTCGGTGCTTTCATTACCAAGAGCCCAGGTTTAATCCCTGATTGGGGAACTAAGATCCCACAAGCCGAGCAGCTCGGCAAAATAAATAAATAAACAAATATATATATGAGTGTGTATATATACATATGGGTGTGTATGTGTATATATATATGTGGGTATATACATAAATATGTGGGTGTATATATAAGTATATATATATATACACACACTCTAGCATAGTCTAATATTGGTGCAGTCAGCTTCCTTGTGTAATAGGGAAGAACAAGTTTGACACCATATTGGATCTGTTTCTTCTACTTTAATCTTTGTATTCTATTGTTTTTACCACAAGTTAAGAATGTTGCCTATAGCCTAAAATATACAGGATAACCCATTCTCAAGACTCTGACCTAACACTTTCCCATTCACATAAAGATTAAAAAGTTGCAGAACAGAAAATAACATTCTAATTGGGGGAAAATGGTTCTTAGGGACACTAGTCCACCACCTTTTCAGTCTGCTGGCTTTCCAAATAAAGTTACTCATTATTCCTTGCCCCAAGAACTCGTCTGAATTTATTGGCCTGTTGTGCAGCAAGCAGTTTCAGTAACACTTGTACTCAAAGTTTCAGACATCAAAAGTAGGATGAGAGAGATTAATGGATTCTGACTGCCAAATTAAAGCTGCTGTTTAACTTTCATTACAGAAAAAAAACCCACTAATTTTTGAATAACAATGTTTTCCTTAAGTTAAAATTTATCTACCTTTCTTTCCCTCTGGAGCACCATTACTTTTGTAATAGACAGGAATGAGAGGAAATAAGAAAGGAGTAAAATGTGTTATACTCCTACCCCCCCAATCCCAAGGTTATAATAAACCATGACCTGTTCTAACTTTTGATCTTTCTGTGTAGGATAGAATAGGAAAAAACCAAAAGGTGAGGTAAGGCAGAATAAGCTATAAGAGATCTTATTCTGGACATCTTTTTACATACTCTGAAGCACTGGAACAAAATGGAAACTCTCCAGCAAAGGGTATACAAAATACATAGTTTTTACAAAGTATTACATAAGTACAAGGAAACTGTAGTTTTAAGACAAACATTCTTAGAATATGTTTCTTCAGCATAGATAAGTATTCCTGGAAGAGAATTTCTGCTCATAAGTTTTCTGCACACATAGGTATACTCTCTGAGGCTGTCAGGGAAGGTAAGCCATACACTCAAAGGTCTAAGTCCTGTCATGATCTACTAGGGAATCCCTAGGTTTTCCCCAGGCATTCAGCTGAAAGAGGACAAAAAGCTTGTGGGCATCAAAATCCACAAAGTTATAATTAACCAAAAGAGAGTACCTGATATAATAAAAAATTACCTCCTGAATTAAACACTTTAGGTTAATCTGAAACAGATCTTTCTCTGGCTAGCAAAAATACAAACTTTGGTGGACATAAGAACTACTAGGTCAATTTTAAACTAGAGTTCAACTGTAAGACTAATAAGACAAACCATTTCATCTTACAAAACATTTAATTGTACGATTAAAATAAGGAAGTCACATGACATTGCTTCTAATTTTGGCTCTTTACAGTGCTTATGCAATGCTATAGGTATAAACTCTATTTGGCATGACAAAGAACTCCACAACAATTTTTTTCCTTAAACTATTGGAACAAAAGGAACCTAGTGATTTGCCTTTTTTCAGGAAACTTCATAATTTTCTAATCAGCATAGTTTCTACAAAATTCCACTCCTATTTTGAGTTGAACATGAAAGAGGAAATCAAGTCTGTTACTTGGTATGAATCCTTTTGAGACGTGATTTAAGTAAACTTTTTCATGTTCACAGTGGAAAAAAGAAAAATCTAAACTAATCTATGGTGCTTTGTAAGGGGGAAAAAAACAAAACTCCACTAGGCTTCAATAAATAAAATACATATTCACAAAAATAAGTCCTTGTTAAAAAATCTTAAGCAACGTTTTTCAGTTCATTCAATAATTCTTTTTAAGATTTAGTTGTACAGTGGTAATACCTGAAGCAGAGAGAAATAGTGAACAAGAAAAACAATGCATGCATAAAATAAAAATACAAGTGGTATGCTCTCCAATATCCAGGAACAACAGTATTCTTTATCTTACTATGAAGTTCACATATTTTAAGGAAATTACTTACTTAAAAACCTATAATATAAAAGGCGCTTCAAAACGTTAGTTTGCCTTCATTCAAATTACAAAACCACAGCCACCTAATTGACTGGGTTTTCAAAATGCAGCAAACACAGAAAAAATGTAATTATTTATTCCGGTAGTAGTTTTCCAAGAAAATCAGTTAAGTACTCTCATGAGAGAATTCAATAGGTAGGACAATTACAAAATATTGTTAATTACTAAAATCTCTTAGGTACTGTCAATTGAAATATCAAATGCCCAAATGTCAATAAGGGTGACTAAATTTGTTACTTACTGCTTCAGAATTCTTCCTACAGTCAAAGGGAAAAATAATCTTGATTTGTCAGTATTCTGACAAACATACTATCTTCCCTTTCCACAGGGCGAATGATGATGAAAAAGGGGGAAGTACTAAAAGATGGCAGGGAGGAGGTGATACAAAGGCAAAAAGTTTCCATCTCCAAATATGTTCATTTCTCTTTCTTTCTTTTTTTCCAGATCTTTATTGGAGTATAATTGCTTTACACTGTTTTGCTAGTTTCTGCTGTAGAACAAAGTGAATCAGCTGTATGTATACATATATCTCCAAATATGTTAAAGAGCAGAATCTGAAAACTGTGACTAAAACAATTTAAGAAATCTTAAGCTATTATAAGATTGAGAACTTTTTAATGATGTATTTCTTGCTTTTGAAGATTGTTCAGATAAAATTTTTATTTTTTACTTTTTATTAAAGGATATTACAAACGCATTAAAAAAAAAGTATTCCTTGGTTAAAAGGAAATACAATTTCTCCCAAAGCAATGATCCATAAACAAGGAAAAGCTTATATTCATGTGAATCTTTAAGGCCCTAAACAGAACACATTCATAACTGTATCAAGACATATACATATTGAGAGTAGAACCTCTTAATAAAAATATAATCCTCGTAGAGACCACTTAAATCGAGCCTTTTTAAAAACTGAATATTGCCAGACTATCAATTATTCTTCCTTAAATAACTAAAGAAAAAATTGCTAAGGCTAATTTGTAGCAACAAAACAATGTATTCCCTCTCTTATTCAACTAAAATGATGTCAATGGATAGCCATCTGTATTTAAAGACAAATGAAAATGCTCTGTTTTCTTACATAACGTGCATGCACCTCTCACGAAACAAGCAACATGCAATACCTATTCCCTTCCTCAAATCTGTCTTCTATCCTTTAACACTCCACACAATGCCAACACTGTGCTAGGTCTACAATGACTAGGTTTTACAGAGGGAGTTTGTTTACTGACTAGGTAATTTAAGATTTCTTTATACCATAAAAGTTGTGGAGGAGGCATGTTTCTCATATTAAATTATACTGAATATTTAATTACACCTTCAGGTAAATTCTGACACTGAATTTTGACATTAAATGTAAATGTAAAACAGTGCAGCTAAAATAATATTTAGGTAAGTTTATCAGAAAACATATCAAGATAAGAACACTGATGGGTCCTATCAATCCCCACTGAAGTCAGTGAGCTGCAGAGTTACGTTTCCAAGAGAGTTATCTTTAAGTTACAACAGCTTTGAACAAGAGCTGGATCCATGCAAATCACCACCTCTGTTGCAAAAACAACTTAAAACATATTCCTAGTTGATATGTCAGTAGCTTTCTCTAAAAACTGCCATACTTCCTTTATAGTTTATCCAAACCACACACGTGTTTTGCTGCTACTCAGGCTCCCAGTGTTATAGAGCCAAAAAACATACCCTCTTCCTTCCTAATTTTTGCTAAAAAGATTTAATCTTTCTTTTAATAACACCATCATATAGAAAAGCACATTTACAGAGCTTAGCCACACCTGAAACTGATTCAGAAAATAAATCTCCAACAGCAGTACTCTACCTGTTTCACCATGAAGATCAAACTTCTTGTATGTTTGCAAGTTCCTCCTACTTAATAGTAACAGATTTCCTAGACAAAGACTCATACAGTGCCTTGACACATTGTTGACATGCAAATATAAGTAATTGTAACAATGACACTCCAGGAAATGACTGAGAGCTCTATTCATCTTATGACCCTTGCTAAACAAGCACAGGGCACCTGTTTATCCTCCTCAGTATTAACACAGTCAACACAAAGAGGAAGAAACTTTTCAGGACTTTCATCCTGCTAGAATCATCTCAGTTTGAATATCCCAGCACTTTGAAAGATTTTTAAATTTACCCCACAGAATTTACCCCATACTCTCAAGGTAAGAGGATATCTTAAGAATCACACAGTAATCCTATAGAAATGTGCTGCCCAATAAGGTCTTAGCTACCAGCGAAGACAGGTAGCTAGACAGAATTCAGATGTACTGTAAATGTAAAACACACATGGGATTTAGCAGATTCAGTATGAAAGAACGTAAAGCATCTCATCATTAATTTTTAAAAGTTATCACACACACACACACACAAAATGGATCACATGTTGAAATGATGTAAGAGTAAATAAAATATGTTAAAAATTCCACCTATTTCTTTTTTACTTAGTGTGACTACAAAACTTTAAGTTGCTCATATAGCTTGCATTATATTTCTATTGGACAGCACTACTGTAGACCTACAGCCTTAATTCTGATAGCAAACTATCACTTGGCATTTCCCAATTACAACTGCCATATAAAAGTCAAAAGAAAAACCACTATTTTGACTTCTCTATCAATTAAATTGAGATAATAATAAAAATAACAAGAATAGTATAACTATGGTCAGTAGAATCACTTTGCCTGACACCACTAAAGAGATATTACATTACTTCAAAAAGGCAAAAATGGCATAGGATGCAAAAACTACACCTCTTAAGAAAATAAGGTGGGAAATATACAAACAAGGTTTTTCTAATAAAGTATATCTAAATGCTGATTATAAGGTTCATCTTTAAAGTGAAATGGACATTTCCTTCATTTCTACTACCTGGGACCTCAGAAAAATAAAATATATAAGATTCTCTTTTATTATTCAAGCACCTTGAACCGCAAGCAAACTATTAACACTGTAAAAAGGGAAATAATTACCATAACCTAATTCTCGTTTTCAAAACCAAAAGAAAATAACACTCAAAAGCAAAATTAAAAACAACATAAGTTTCTCTAGGGCTGAACAGTTTACCTTTGGTCCACAAATATTATGAAATAAGAAAGCATATTTTAACGTATTTCTTACCACAAATATTTTAAAAGCGAGAAATTCAGCAACACGGTTCTATGAGTTAATCATTTCTTCCTCTACTGTAATAGATCTTTCTGCTTTGATTTTAAAAATATTTAGGCCTCCAGGGCTCTTGGGGAAAAAATCCACTGTATTTCTGAATCTACAAAAATATTTTTATAAGGAGAGAGTGGGAGACAGCTCAGTAAAAGGATGGGGGGTGGAGCTCTCTCAGGTGTTCAGAGGATGCAAGAATAGCTTCTAGAGAACTATCACTGAGGAAACTGTACTTTAAAAAAAACAATTAAAAAAAATTAAGACCAAAGGGTTCCCAGGGCTTCCACAACAGTTGATAAGGCACTTCCTACGGTGTCCTAACAAATTTATAATCCGAAAAAGGCCATACGTGGCCGTCGATTCTTTATCCATTTGATATTCATCAGCTGAGTAAATCTTCAGACTTCTATTTGCGAGGTGATACATTCCTTAGAACCTTTTCCTTGTGCATTTAAAATGCCAAGCTCAATTACGCTCCCAGTAAAGTATGCAGAAAGGACTGTACACATTTTTAAAATAGGAAGTTGAATAGCTGCAGTTTCCTGCCTTGGTGGAAAGGGTGATGGGTAAAGCTCTTTCTGAGTATACTCCTTAAATACTGAAATCACTCTCAAAGAATCGAGTCTTCTACCATTGCCCAATAGGTAAAAAGACTGCCAAAATTTCCATTAGAGCATCCTATTTTTAGAGTCTTTGGAATCGGTCTTTTAAATTGCATTCCACAGTACAATGTGTTTGACTAAGTTTACAAAGGCAACAAAATAAGCATCCTAAGACCTTAGTGTTTTCAAGCCCAGGAAGGAATTTTAGGCTTTTAAATCTGACTTTTAAAATCTTAACTTTAAATCTTTTAAACACGCAAATAAAAATAAAAACTAATAAATACTGGCCCAGAGAGAGGAACGGAAGGGAGGCGCTAGGTGCTTCCTGACAACCTAAGAGGTGAGGGGGAAAAACAGGTATGAAGGAAAATAAAAACCACCCACAGGGGTGGAGAGACAGCGTTGTGGGCAACAAGATAAAAAGGAACGGAGGCGCAGTGGAAGCCGCAGGCTCCGCGGGGAGACACGCGAGAGACGACTTCTGGCGCGAGTGCCCTAGCGAGGGAGAAATGGGCGCGCTGCGCAGGAAGAGGCCACGGCGGCGAGAGAAAAGAGGGGAAAACGGGCACCGGAGAAGGGGCGGAGGTGAGGGAACGGGGGTCCACCGCACCGAGAGGGCAGAGGCGGCGCTGCCCGAGGAGGACAGCGCCGGGGGAAGAACGAGGTGCTTCCCAAAGGCGTCCCCCCGATCGCAAGCCGGCCGGCCCCCTGCGTCCGGCTCTTCCTCTCCTCACCTGGGAACCGGAGACGAAAGGGGGGCTACCGCCGGGCGCCGGGTCTGTTTCCAGCCCCGGTTGCTGACATGGCGGCCGACGAGCTGTCACAGAGCTTGCTCGGGTCTCCCGCCGCTCGGGTGGCGGCGACACCTCTTGCTTTCCCGCCCCGCCTCCCTCTGTGCACCCCTCCCGGCTGGCAGGCGGGCGGCCGGCCGCCCGCGACCGCGGAGCATAGAGCGTGGGTGGCTAGAGAGGAGGCGAAGAGGACGGACAACCATAGAGTGCGAGTACAGATACCGCCTGGATAGTCTGTCTCTTTCCTCGGCCGTCCACTCATAATGCTCGGGCATCTGCGCCGGTAGGAAACGGAAGTGACGACAAAGGCAATATAGAGAGGTCGTTCGCACGCACGGAGCGGAGTGTTTACTTCCGCCGGCTTGGTCCTGGGGTGGGGGAGAGGTTGCACGTGGGGTGCCCAGTACAGAGTTCGTCGAAGATGTAACGACCCTGGGTGACACTGGGACAGGCCTTAGAGGTTGAGAATGTGGGTCCCAGGGGCAGGACTTCCCTCACTGCTGACACTGTCAGCCTTGACCCGCGCTGGGCGCTTTTGCATTTTTAAGTCCGGATCAGCGAGGCGGAAGGACGTCCTGGCGGGGAACCGCTGTGGCTTGTCTGACTTCTCCCCGCAGCTGGTGTCTAGTGTGGAATTCGGGAAATCGTCCTCGCGTGTATACAGGTGCCGCTCAGAGCCCAAGCGGTACATAACCAGTCCGAGAGTGGCTGAGACCTTGGTGCGGATCCTGCGGAGGAAACGAAGATCTTGCCAGCTCTTCCTGGAGTGCAATCCAGGTGAGTCTCTCGAGCACTGCATTTTCTTGGATATTCACTTCTTTAGACTATCTAAAACATGGCCTCTTCCTTTAAGCAGCTTGTATGGCCTGTGTTAATCATGACCTCACGAGGTATTTCTGTAGCAGTTTGCGCTTTACAAAGTATGTTGATAAAACGTGCTCTTGGATTTCACCATCTTCCGAAAAGAATTTTTATCTTACTCTTTCGTGCATCTTTTATAGACCGTAGTAGGATGCTGGGAACACAAGACTTACAGACTCCTTGAAAAATAAATTTGTTAAGCACCATTTCCTATAATGAGGCGTCAGTTCTGTTTAGGTTTGGCAATAGCTTTAATGTTGAAGTTTCCGGATAGTCGGTGAGTAGGTGGTAAGCTAGGGGCAGCCTTTTTTGTTAGTTTGTTTTTTCTTGAGAGGTAATGAAACATTGTAATTAAGAACGCGGGTTTTGCAGTCTTTGACCGAATGAATTCAAAGGCAAGCAGCGCTGCATTCCAGTTGTGATGTTGGAGTCAAGTGACTGTACCTAATCCCAATTTCCTTATATGTAAATAAGGGATGTAATACCTACTTTGGGGATGTTGTGAGAATTAAAGTTAGATTTTACAGGTAAAATATCTAATTTCTTCGATATTGAGAAAGATTATGTTCTTTCTCTTTGCAAATAAACTTCGTTCTGTGAATATACTAGGTCCTGGAATCCTGACGCGAGCACTGCTTGAAAGTGGTGCCAGAGTGATTGCCCTTGAAAGTGACAAGACTTTTATTCCGCAATTGAAGGTATATTTTTGTTTCTAGAAATAATTTACTGTTCGATCCGCTACCTTTGAGTGGTTTAGGGAAGTAAAATTAAGCACACAGTTTATTTTCAAACGATCACGTTTAGGAGCTGTGCGGTAAATATCTTGTTATCCCCAGTGATGAGAGCAGAGTAAGTATCAATGATTGTTGAATGACTGAAAGATTGGATTCAGAGACTTTTTTTCTGGTTCTAGCTCTGCTACAGATGGATGACTTTGAACAATATGTATAACTGGTATATCTAGGCTTGTTTCCTCATCACTGAAAGGCAGTGCTGTGCCTTCTTTCTTAGAAGGGGATAAGAAGTGAGCTTAGAATCTAACTGGGGTGCTAAGGTTAGGTTAATGGGACTGTGTTAATTCTGGACTTAAGGTTTCAGAGGCAAGAAAAGTTTGGTGTATTCAGACAAAATTGCACGGAGGAAAGGCATCCAAATGGATTTTTTAGTGAATTCGGCTTCATGTATAGCTGACAAGTTCACAGTAAAGCAGAAATTCCTTACATCGTTGCCTGTCTCCTTTCTCTTTCTCTCTCTCCCTCCTTTATAAATCTTTTGATTCAATTCAGGAAACTTACACTTCTCTGTGCCAGCTTCCTGAAGCCATGTAAAATGGTGCTATCTGAAAGTGCAAGGTGACAACAAAAAATGGTGAAAATGTTTACCAAATCCCACTATTTTAAAATAAAACTGTGTACATTAGATGGTTGTTTTTCAACACATGAAAAAATTCAAGGTTTTAACCAGGTTATTTAATTGATATTAAATCTGCTGGAATTCCAGAAACATGGAGAGAAAAAGAACACATAAAATTGTTCAAAGATTCAAGATCATGAAATGTGCTGCGATTTCAACCTGGAAATTAAAAACAAGATAGCTCTTATCTTGGTCTTTAAGTGGGGTGGGCTACTTTTGAAGATTAATCTATGTGTTCACAGAATAATTAAGATGGCATTAAAATGTCGTTCTGTTTACAGTTTGTTATCCTTAACACAATAGTTGCTTTTCTATAACATAAAGATAACAGCAGTCTCAATTTAAAATAATTGAATCAGTGAAAAAAAACGGTGGTTAGGGACTAGAAAATTCTTCACACACAGCATTTCTTACAGGAATATCAGTCATAAAATGTTTCTGAAGCTATTGATGTAAGCACAACATTTAAACGTCTAAATCCCTATTCCCCTCTCCCCTCAGCACTAACTTGAGCTCAGCCTTTAGTACACATTCTTTCACTCATTATAAAGTGAAAAGCTATTCAGACTTTTGTGTGAATTCATGTGTATTTGCCAGAATAAAAGAGAAGTAATCATTTAAATAGAACCTTTGGGGACTTACCTGATGATGCTGTTGTTAAGAATCCACCTGCCAGTGCAGGGGACACAGGTTCCAGCCCTGGTCCGGGAAGATCCCACATGCTGTGGAGCAACTAAGCCCATGAGCCACAACTACTGAGCCCACGTGCCTAGAGCCTGTGCTCTGCAACAAGAGAAGCCACCACAATAAGAAGCCCGTGCACCACAGCAATGAAGACCCAACACAGCCAATAATAAATAAATAAACAAATTCCAAAGTAAGTAAATAGAACCTTTGCAGCCCTAAATCTGGGCCTTAAAGTGGTGTTCTTAGCAGACAGTGCTTCAAGCCACCCAGAGGCTCTCAGTTTTGCTCCTAAAAACTGAAGGGATTTTCAAGGATAATGCTTGACTCTGGATTTTTATCTAATTTTAAAATTCCTCTCACCCCTGTTCCATTTCCCTGATAAAGTTCCTGGGAATTCACATTAACAATATTTCAAGCAGGAACAGTTTGTTTTCCTGTCTGAATGTGCTAGAGATACACATGTTGCAAATTGTGGTCTATAATAATAAATCATCATAACATTGTAAATCAACAATTTTAAAAAAAGATACCTTAAAAACAAAATAATAAATCTTGATATATCTCATTTGAATTGTGAAGACTGTTGCTGCAGAAATAGCTGTATATGTTCAGTTGAAGAGACATCAGCTCTTGTGGTAAATTGTGTCTTATTTCACAACATTTATGTCTTCAGCCTGGACTTCAATATTCAGGTCTATAACTTCCTATCTGCATCTCCACTTGAATCACCTTATAGGCGTCTCAAAATTAAGATGACCAAAAGTATATGGTTTCCACCTCCAATCTGTTCCTTTCACTAGTTTTTTCCAAGGGTCCTCTTGAAAGTAATCATTAAAACTTACTAAATTTAGAAATAGAATCATACTTATAAGTTGAACTCAAACAGTGAAGAAAATTTAGTTTCTTTAACTCATAACTTTAAATTGCAGATTCACTGAAACCTTGATAAATACCAGTAGAATTTTCTGTAACAACCTCAGTGTGCACATCAAAGCATTGCTCTCTTCTATTTAATTTTTTTAACTTCGAATTAACTTTGTAGAGTCTTTAGCTAATACTTCCTCTCACTATTAAGTTCTCCAATACTAGTGCCAGGTGAGCACATCAGGGCGGTAAAAAGATTGAGGTATATTGAACATCTCCTAGCAGGCAAGGAGCTTTTCTTCTATAGTTGGCTTTGTCTTTAGAAAAAGTAAATGAAAAATTAAGAGGAAAATGGAGAGTGACCTACATAATGAGCTAAGTTCATTTGGTGAAGGACTAACTAAACTGTTCTGGAAAAAAAGGAATACTCTCTTGAATCTATTTGCCTTTCACTTTATTATTTTTATTGTTATTATCTGTTATAAAACATTTTCCATGACTAGCAGATGGCTCACAGCTCTAAATAACAGAAGCCATCGAGATAAAGTAAAGAAAGTAAAAGGATAAGTAATAATTTGTTGAAGATTTCTGTTTTGGGGGCTTTTTGTTGGTAATGTACTGTCATCACTTTTCAGGCATTGCTTGATTTTTTTAAATTGTTCTTATTGCATTTTATTGACACTGCATAGTATTGATTTTTCACACCTTCTGTGATTCTTTAATTTGTATTCATGAAATGTCCATCAGCACAATGTAAATAAATTTGGCAATATAGGCACTAAAATGAATAAATCAATGCAAAGAAACATTAATTTTGCATTATCCTTATTCGTCAGGTAAGTAAAGCAGAAAAGTTGTAAATGAAAGTTGAAATGGGTCAGAACTCTTGACCTCTAGACCAATACTCTCCCTATTAAAAAAGGCTATTTTAAAGTTTTAAGTAGGGGAATTTACTACCAGTGAGATATTTTTAAAACACGACAAAGAAAGCTCTAAATAAAAAATTCATCTAACTGCTAAACAGAGAAGAAAATATCACAAGATACATGATTTTTACATAGGTTTTTTAAAAAATCAGTAGTTTACCACATGAGATATAACGTTTCTGAGCAATGGAAGTAATCTTGCTTTTAGGAATTCATTCACTACATCTTATTATGATAGCTGCCATATTTTTGTTGATGTTTTCCCAAATTTACTGGGTATGTCCAAAATAATTAGCAATGACAAGAATTTATCACTCATTTTATAACCTCTGCACAAAAGGGAAATAAACCCATTCCCATGGGAGTCAGAGTGGCACTCCACAAGGTACAGAAATAAATCTGTTTCTATAGCCTTAATATATGAAGCAAAGAAATTTAGCATCTCAAGATCATTTGATCTGGACATTTTTAAACGTGGCTCGAAAAACCTCTATTTCTTATTCATCTGTCCGATTTCTCTCAGCACTCACTTCAAAATAATCTGTTAGTACCAAACACAAGAAGTGTGTTTCAATACAAATGAAATTATTTTAAAACTGCAGACTCAAAACTATTATACCAAAAATTTATAATCAATTTTAACTTTCTTGCAAAATGAATTTATTCGAGAATATACTTTTAATTCAACATTTATTCTTGTCACTCACCTGAGAACACGATTGATTTTTATTAACTGTTACATTTTAGGATATTAGTAATGTTTTCTTTGTGTCTTTATGCGGTAGTAATATTTTTTATGAGTTATTTTTTGAAGTAGATCTTGGAGTTGTTACAAGGTCTACCTAACACTGAAATTTCTGAACGCGTTCTCTCTCTCTTTAGTCCCTAGGAAAAAAGTTTGGTGGAAGAGTACAAGTGGTCTACTGTGACTTCTTTAAACTGGATCCAAGAAATCGTGGAATGCTAACACCTCCCATTATGACTTCAGATATGCTTTTTGAGTATTTGGGAATAGAAGCACAACCTTGGTCAAAAGGTGGTTTTTGTCATTCAGTAAAGCAAGTATCTTATAATTTGTTGGCTTTCTCTAGCAGTACAGCAGGTTTATTGAGATTTATGTAAATGTTGATATTATGCAGTTTATGAGCAGTTGCTCTTAAGTTGAATGTGGCTTTTCCCTCACCTAGATACAATCAGCAGTTTTCTAGAAGCCAAGTTCAAGATCAAGGAAAGATGTTAAGACTTTTTTTTTTTTTAAACTTTTATTGAGATACAGTTAACAGATAATAAACAGCATATATTTAGAGTGTACAATTTGGTATCCCAATCTCCCAACTCATTCCCTGCCAACCCACCCCACTTTCCCCACTTGGTGTCCATATGTTTGTTCTCTACATCTGTGTCTCTATTTTTGCCTTGCAAACAGGTTGATTTGTACCATTTTTCTATGGTCCACATATATGTGTTAATATACAATATTTGTTTTTCTCTTTCTGGCTCATTTCACTCTGTATGACAGTCTCTAGGTCAATCCATGTCTCTACAAATGTCCCAGTTTGTCTACTGACTTTGGGTTTTGTTTGCTCTTCTTTCTCTAGTTTCTTTAGGTGTAAGGTTAGATTGTTTATTTGGGATTTTTCTTGTTTCTCAAGGTAGGATTGTATTGCTATAAACTTCCCTCTTAGAACTGCCTTTGCTGCATCCCATAGGCTTTGGATCGTTGTGTTTTCATTGTCATTTGTCTCTAGGTATTTTTTGATTTCCTCTGATTTCTTCAGTGATCTCTTGGTTATTTAGTAGTATGTTGTTTAGCCTCCGAGTGTTTGTGTTTTTTACAGTTTTTTTTTTGCAGTAATTGATTTCTAATCTCATAGCATTGTGGTCTGAAAAGATGCTTGACATGATTTCAATTTTCTTGAATTTACCAGTGCTTGATTTATGACCCAAAATGTGATCTATCCTGGAGAATGTTCCATGTGCACTTGAGAAGAATGTGTAATCTGCTGTTTTTGGATGTAATGTCCTGTACATATCTATTAAATCAAGCTGATTTATTGTGTTGTTTAAAGCTTGTGTTTCCTTATTAATTTTCTGTGTGGATCGTCTGTCCATTGGTGTAAGTGGAGTGTTAAAGTCCCCCACTATGATTGTGTTACTGTCGATTTCCTCTTTCATAGTTGTTAGCATTTGCCTTATGTATTGAGGTGCTCCTATATTCGTTGCATATATATTTATGATTGTTATCTATTGTTCTTGGATTGATCCCTTAATCATTATGTAGTGTCCTTTCTTGTCTCTTGTAACATTTTTTATTTTAAAGTCTATTTTATCTGATAGAAGTAACGCCACTCCAGCTTTCTTTTGATTTCCATTTGCATGGAATATCTTTTTCCATGCCCTCACTTTCCGTCTGTATGTGTCCCTAGGTCTGAAGTGGGTCTCTTGGAGACAGCATATATATGGATCTTGTTTTTGTATCCATTCAGCCAGTCTGTGTATTTTGGTTGGTGCATTTAGTCCGTTTATATTCAAGGTCATTATCGATATGTATGTTCCTATTACCATGTTCTTAATTGTTTTGTTTTTGTTCTTGTAAGTCCTTTTCTTCTGTTTCCCGCTTAGAGAAGTTCCTTTATCATTTGTTGTAGGGCTGGTTTGGTGGTGCTGAATTCTCTTAGCTGTTGCTTGTCTGTAAAGCTTTTGATTTCTCCATCGAATCTGAATGAGATCCTTGCTAGGTAGAGTATTCTTGGCTGTAGGTTCTTCCCTTTCATCACTTGAAATATATCATGAGACTCCCTTCTGGCTTGCAGAGTTTCTGCTGAGAAATCAGCTGTTAACCTTATGGGAGTTCCCTTGTATGTTATTTGTCGTTTTTCCCTTGTTGCTTTTAATAACTTTCCTCTGTCTTTAATTTTTGTCACCTTGACTACTATGTGTCTTGGCGTGTTTCTCCTTGGGTTTATCCTGCCTGGGACTCTCTGTGCTTCCTGGACTTGGGTAGCTGTTTCCTTTCCCATGTTAGCAAAGTTTTCACCTATAATCTCTTCCAGTATTTTCTCGGGTCCTTTCTCTCTCTCTTCTCCTTCTGGGACCCCTATAATGTGAATGTTGGTGTGTTTTACATTGTCCCAGAGGTCTCTTAGGCTGTCTTCAGTTCTTTTCATTCTTTTTTCTTTATTCTTTTCTGCATCAGTGATTATCACCATTCAGTCTTCCAGGTCACTTATTCACCCTTCTGCCTCAGTTAATCTGCTATTGGTTCCTCCTAGTGTATTTTTCATTTCAGTTATTGTGTTGCATATCTCTGCTTGCTTGCTCTTTAATTCTTCTGGGTCTTTGGTAAACTTTTCGATCTTTGCCTCCAGTCTTTTTTCAAAGTCCTGGATCATCTTCACCATCTTTATTCTGAATTCTTTTTCTGGAAGGGTGCCTGTCTCCTCTTCATTTAGTTGTTTTTCTGGGGTTTTATCCTGTGCCTTCATCTGGTACAAAGTCCTCTGCTTTTTAATTTTCTCTATCTTTCTGTGGTTGTGATTTTCAGTTCCACAAGACGAAATACTGCTGATACTGCTTCATACTGCTGTCTGCCCTCTTGTGGAGCAAGCTATCTAGGAGGCTCTGTGGGTGCTTCCTGATGGGAGGGACTGATGGTGGGTAGGGCTTGGTGGGCGGAGCTCAGTAAGACTTTAATCTGCTTGTCTGCCAATGGGGGGGGCTGTGTTCCCACCCTGTTGGTCGTTTGGCCTGAGGCCACCTAGCATTGGAGACCACAGGCTCTTTGTTGGGGCTAATGACAGACTCTGGGAGGGCTCAGGCCAATGAGCACTTCCCAAAACCCCTGCCGCCAGTGCCCCTGTCTTCTCGGTGAGCCACAGCTGCCCCCCACCTCTGCAGGCAGCCCTCCAACACCAGCAGATAAGTCTGGTTCAGTCTCCTATGGGGTCGCTGCTCCTTTCACCTCGGTCCTAGTAAGCATACTTTTTTGTGTGCCTTCCAAGAGTGGAGTCTCTGTTTCGCCCAGTCCTGTGCAGGTCCTGCAGTCAAATCCCGCTGGCTTTCAAAGTCTGATTCTCTTGGGATTCTTCCTCCGGTTGCTGGACTCCCAGGTTGGGAAGCCTGATGTGGGACTCAGAACCCTCACTTTAGTGGGTGGACTTCTGTGGTATAGCTGTTCTCCAGTTTGTGAGTCACCCACCCAGCACTTATGGGATTTGTTTGTAACACGATTGTGCCCCTCCTACCATCTCATTGTGGCTTCTCCTTTGTCTTTGGATGTGGGGTGTCTTTTTTGGTGAGTTCCAGTGTCTTCCTGTTAATGATTGTTCAGCAGTTAGTTGTTATTTCAGAGCTCTTGCAAGAAGGAGTGAAGACTTATTTTTTTAATTGAAATAATCTTAAAATAATATAGTTCATTAATCTAATTTGACTCAGTAAAGTATGGTCATAAAAAAAAGTGCTAAGAATTTATTTAAATATTTTTGCTTATATTCTTGACAGGTGCTCCTTTAAAAGTAATTGGGTTCTTACCAATTAAAAATGAGAGAAATACACTTTGGAAACTTTTACATGACCTATATTCCTGTACTTCTGTGTATAAATATGGACGAGTAGAACTAAATATGTTTGTTACTGAAAAGGAATGCCGGGTAGGTTATCAACAAGTATCTGATTAGTTTTTTGTTTTGAAAGTGCTGTGATTTTTTCTCAGAGTAGTCTTAATCTGTGTGGTTTTAATATGGGCTCATGATATTTGAGGGTACTAAGGTTGTTTTTAAATTAGATCACTCTTTAGGTTTTATTTTTTAAAAGGTTTTTTGTGTGATAAAATATACATAACATAAAGTGTACTATTTTAACTATTTTTAAGTGTACAGTTCAGTGTCATTAAGTACATTCACATTGTGGTACAACTGTTACTACCATCCATCTCTTCTCAGAATTTTTTCATCATTCCATACTGAAACTCTGTACCCTTTAAACACTGATTCCCCATTCCTCCCTCCCCTGTGGCCATGGTAACCATTGTTTTATTTTCTGTCTCTATGAATTTGGCTATTCTATGCACCTCATGTAAATGGAATCATACAGTATTTCACTTTGTGTCTGGCTTAGTTCACTTAGCATACTATCTTTAGGGTTCATTCAAGTTGTAGCATGTGTCAGAATGTCATTCCTTGTTAAGGCTGAATAATATTCAGTTGTATATTTACACACCACTCCACTACCTTTTGTTTATCCGTTTCCATCAATGGCTATAATTGACATGCAGCACTGTATAAGTTTAAGGTATATAGTACAGTGTTTTGACTTACATTCATCATGAAATGATTGCCATAATAAGTTTGGTGAACATCCATCATCTCATATAGATACAAAATTAAAAAATATTTTTCTGTGTGATGAGAACTCTTAGGATTTGCTGTTTTAACTTTCATATGTAACATACCACAGTGTTATTTAATCATGTTGTACACTACGTAACTGGAAGTTCATACCTTTTGACCACATTCATTCAATTCCCCCTCCCCTGCATCCTTGCCTCTGGTAGCCACAAATCTAATTTTTTCCTCTGAGTTTGTTTTTTGCAGCATAATTGACCTAAACACTATGTTAGTGTCTCCTGTAGGACATGGTGATTTGATATGTCTCTGTGTTACAAAATGATGACCATGATATGTCTAGTTACCATCTGTCATCATGCAAAGATACTACATTATTATTGACTGCATTTCCCACACTGTACATTTCATCCCCCTGATTCATTCATTTTGTAACTGGAAGAGTGTCCCTCACTCTCCTTCACCTGTTTCACTTATTCCCCCACCTCTTCATCTCTAGCAGCCTTCTGTTCTCTCTGCTGGTGGCTGTTTCTATTTCTGTTTGTTCATTTGTTTTGTTTTTTAGATTCCACGTATAAATGAAATCGTATAGTATTTATCTTTGACTTATTTCACATAACATATAATAGTTTCTAGATCCATTCATGTTGTCAAAAATGTCAAGATTTCATTCTTTTTTATGGCTGAGTTGTACATATGTGTGTATATGTATATGTTTTATATGTGTGTGTGTATATATATGTGAGTATGTATATAAAACATACATTTTCTTTATTCATTACATCTTCTTTATCCATTTAACTATTGATGGAAAGGGATAGGTTATATCCCTTTCTTGGCTATTGTGAATAATGCTGTAGTGAACATAAGGTTTTAGACATTTTATTGTTTGAAATCAGAGGGCCTCCTGAAGTCCTTCAGTGTTATGTTTCTTTGCTGCCAAGAGTGCTTCATGTTATTAATCTTTTAATCTAAGATAACTGGAAATGCTTATTTGTATATAAGAGAGCTATGGGTTGGGATGGGGGCTTGGGGGTGATTTGCTTACCAAGATCCAAATAGTAAGTAAATAGTGACTATCCCTGGAAAGAGAGCAGGGGACTCAGAACCTTGAGGCTGTGTGCATACATGAGAGAATGAAAAGAAGAGAAGTAGGAAATGCTTCGTCAGGTTTCATCTTGCTACTAGTAGAATGTTCTAATGCTTCTTTTACCGTGGACCTTTTCACATTTGGTTTCCTCTCTAAGTAATTCTTCACTCAGAATTTAATAGCCCAGCTAATGTGGGTTTCTGTCACACTTAACGCTTCTCCACAGTAATTATATACTTTTGTTTCATTTTTTAAAGAGAATTTGCTGTGATAGATGATGTGGTTAAAGGAAATCAGTCTCAAATACATTATATTTTAAATGTATATGATGATATGTTCCTGTGAAAGTTTAAGAAGACTCTCTTCTTTGGAATGGTTAAGATTTTGCATTTAATTCTAATTTCCTTTCATTTTTAGATATTATTAAGATATTACTATTACCATTTTTAGATACTATTAAGGTCTGATATTTGGTTTTGATTAATTTGCTATAGCTGTGAATAACATGTAACTTCTGTTTTTCTTTTACTAGAAACTAATGGCAAATCCCCAAAATCCAAGCTTGTATCAAGCATTAAGTGTGCTCTGTCAGATAGCTTGGGGGATTAAGCTCCTGCATACGGTGAGTAAAATCCTTCTAAATTTCAGCAAAGAACTTCATTGTTTTTCCAAGAGGCTATATTTCTGTGACCAGATTAATTTTATTATTTTTCCCAAGTGTTTAAGATAATAGAGCACTGTGCTGATGGTTTTTTTCACAAATATTTATATATTTCTCTCATTATGAAAATAATGTATTCTCATTATAAAAATACGAGGCTGAGTAAAAAATTATCTGCACTCCAGTTATATTAAAACTTATAGAAGTTCTGCAGCCAGAGTGTGGATAATTTTTGACTCATCCTCATAATATATTCTCATTATAAAAATGTGAGACATGTTAAAGAAAGAAAAGAATTTAAAAAAATCATCACTACAGTTCTACCACCCAGCGGTCAGTATTGATGTTTGTGGCGTAATTTTAGTGTTTTATTTTTCCTGTTCTGGTGGGGTTTTTTTGTTTTTGTTTTTCTTTACGTAGCGGAGATTATTTTATTTTTTCATTTAATAGCTAATGGTTAATTACAAGATTTTTTTTTTCCCTCCTACCTAAACATTTTTCTTAAGTTTTTAATGACTAATACCTCATTATAGAGCATTCCCCTTTTTAGTTTATTTCCTTAGGCAAGATCAGAGTGGTCTAATAGAAGGACAACACAAGCCACATGTGTGATTTTACATTTTTTTTAGTAGCCATGTTACAAAAAGTGAAAAAAAGGTGAAATTAATATTATATTTTATTGAACTTTCTCAATTCAAAATATTATTTCAGTGTGTAATATTTTTAAAGTAATTATTACATAATTTACATCCTTTTTTGTGTACTAAAAATACATAGTATATTTTACACTTCAGGCCAGACACATTTCATGTGTTCGATAGCCACATGTCACTAGTGGCTACCATTTTGTGTGTGTGTGTGTGTGTGTGTGTGTGGATACCATTTTTAATAGAGGCCTCAAAGTATAAGAAGCAAATAAGGGCTTCCTAGGTGGCGCAGTGGTTAAGAATCCGCCTGCCAATGCAGAGGTCACGGGTTCGATCCCAGCTCCAGGAAGATCCCACATGCCGCGGAGCAACTAAGCCCGTGTGCCAAAATAAAAAAAATAAAAATAAAAAAAAAAAATGCTTAAAAAAAAAAACAAAACAAAAAAACAAAAAAACATCCTTTTAAAAAAAAAAAAAAAAAAAAGAAGCAAATAATACCTTTTCTTTCATACGGTAATTTGCCAATTCTCTTTTTTTATTTTAGTAGACTAGAATATATCGAGTTGTTCTTTATATAAGGAATTTGTTTGTATATTTTATGAGCCCTTGTTCTTCAGAGGATATATTGGTATAATTTTAAAAGTTTGTAGAATGTTTCTCCATGTAGTCTCTTCATTGCTTTTGTCCAGGAACACATTAAAATCTTCAGTACACACTTAGTTGTTAGAATGTTATCTCGTTTGATTTTAGCTTTTGTTCCAATTGTGGTTTTTTCCCTGCAAAACATAACAGGTTCTTGGGTTGGATCTCTCTGTTCCTTGTCTTTCGTATCTGTCCTGCTCTCATCCTTTTTCTGTATTCTGAGAAATCTTTGTTACATTCAGCCTTCATGGCACTGACCCTGTTTTCTGCCTGTACTATATATTGTAATCTTGGCACTGTAGTTCTTGGTTTCCCTAAAATCCTTTCTTAACCCCGCTCATCTCCTCTCATTCTGTTGGCTTTTCATCTCAGCTGTTCTCTCCTCCTGGCTTTTGCTAGTTTCTTCATAGAGGCCCTCTGAGGACTTCAGCTTTCAGGATAGTTTTCTTTTTCTGCAGTATTTGTTTTCAAAAGCCCTATGTTGAATTTTGCCATTTGTTTACCTCCAGAAAGGAGAGGTCTTTCTGGACCCAACATTTTTAACATTTGTCCATTATATATCTACCACTGGATGGTTCATTGTTGAACTCAGTTCCCAAGGTCTTGCAGGTTTTCCTCTCCTGTGGGTTTGGTAGATGGGTGTTAGGTCTGCTCTGAAGTGCCTTAAACTGATGTGGATGGACCAAGTTGGGGTGGGGGGGCAGCTGCAGTGCCTGTTGCTGCTGCTGCTTTGCCTTCCTCCACTTAGTGACATTCCTAGAACTGCTGGGAGTTTCTCAGATGGGCAACAATTGCATTTTTTGATTTTACATTAATTGCCACCGCAATTAGTAATAAATTATCATTTCTGACAATAGTTTTCAAACCTAACATCCAGTATTATAAGTTTTAGTCTTAAGTCTGTGTCAAATGCTGTTATTTTGGAATTTAATGTGTGTATATGTGTGTGTGTATATATATACACACACACATATACACAATAATTTTTCAGTTGGGTCATCTTTTAAAATTGCTTCACATACAAAATTATATGTACAAAAGTTAGATACAAGGAAATAATGATCCTTTTAAAAACTGACACAAGTTTATTTGTCTACCTCCTTACATGTCCCAGCATATTCACATCAGTGGCTTTTCCACTGAGGTAGGGCAAAAACATCCTCATTATTGATCTGATATCCCCTAAACTGATTGTGACTATAGTATGGAAATGCCGGTATTAAAAATGATAACTTAAGAATGTATTTACATAATTATAGTAAGGGCAACTCTTTTTTTTTTTTATGTAAGCAAATAATAGAGTTACCAGTGTTGGGATAGACCTTTGACTCTGCTCTTCTTTATCAAAAAGTAAAATAAAAATAAAACCCAGGAGAGAGAAGAGAAATGTATATGATTTAACTATCACATTGTTTTTCTTACATTCAGTTAGACTGGAGACTTGACTTTAATTCATTCTGTTGTTTAGACATTTTTAAAGGCGCTAATAATGTGGGGCACTTTGCCCAAAAAGAACTGAAAGAAATGTTTTGTTTTTGTTTATCTTCTTTCAAGGAACCTTGCTCCTCATTTGACACATATACCTCAGATGGGCAGCTAGAAAAGCAAAAACGCAGGGTAAGAACAAGTGAATACCTTTCCCTTTTTTCCTCTAATGTAACATTCTTTGTTTTCTTTTACATGATCTGATATTCTGTATTTTTTTTTTTTAATTTTTTTAAACTTTTTTTTTGTTGTTGTTGTTGCTGGGTCTTCATTGTGGTGCACAGGCCCTCTAATTGTGGCACTTGGGCTGCAGAGCACACAGGCTCAGTAGTTGCAGCATGTGAGCTTAGTTGCCCCCTGTCATGTGGGATCTTAGTTCCCTGACCAGGAGTTGAACCTGCTTCCCCTGCATTGGAAGGTGGATTCTCATCCACTGTGCCACCAGGGAAGTCCCTGTTTAAATTTTTAATTTTAGAATATCTAGAAATTTTTTTAAACATATCTTATTGCTTTTAATATATTCTAATTATTTTGGAAGAGAGTTATATTTTTCAGCTATTTATACAATGAATGATAGCACAGTAATAGGCTGAAACACAGATCCTGACTTCTATTTTTAAGTTTTGAAATGAAGACACATTTCAAATTCAGAAAATATAATCGTTTTAATATTCATTTAAATTGATAAACTAAAAAGATTTTATGCCTTATTAATAAATCATATATACTACTTATAATGGTTTATTTCGCTAATAGATACATCTTGTTTCTTACCCTAGGGTTTGGGCTTTAACTTTTGTTTATTTTTTCCCTTTATAATGAACCCAAGTGATAATGTTATAAAGTGATCCTCCATTTAGATTATATAGAGCTGCTTATAGTGAAGTTGTAATAAAGTAGCTGAAATTTAAAAATAATTTTTGGACTCAATTCAGAAGTTCCACTTTAGGATTAAATGCTAATGATGCCCTAATCTCAGCATATTAGCTCAGCCTGACATTCCCATTTGCTTACTGCTTTGTCTTTTATTCTTGCTCTTGCCGGTAAAGGAAAGAAAGGAAAATTATCAGTTTAGAAATATTCTGATTGATTTTAGAGTGATCAGTGATCATTGTGATTTTAGTTCTGTTTCACTATCCATAAACATAATTGATGTAGCCTCACAAAATAGGAGTAATACATTTTGGCTTGATACCTCTAGGAATTTATCCAAATGACCCCAAAATGAATAACCCTGCATATATGACACTTTCTCTTTTTCTCAGCGACAGTGTCAAAAGTTAAAACATTTTTTTGGCCAACATAAATACATAAACTTTTAGGAATGAAGATGAAATAACCAAATGTTATGTTTTATGAGAAAATTTTATTCAGATATTTTACGTCTTTGATGTCAGTGTGTTCATAATTGTTAAAGAAGCTCTTTTAGATATTTAACAGTTTTTTAAGCACATGATCTTCATTTCCATCCAAGTGCTTTCAAAGTTACACTTTTTCGAAGCCATATTTTTGTGCTGTCACTGAACCTTTTTTCCTAAGCTACAAATAACCATTCATTGAACATCAGGAAAGTTTTTTCTTCCCTACTTATTAAGTGAACCTTTATCTGTAACTCCAAATCTATTTGCAAGATGCTGTTTAGAGTCACCTTCAAAAGACTTGTTAACAAAAACATATAATGCTTTCAATTATGAGGTTATTCCCCTCCCTAATTAATAATTGCTAAATATGTTAAAATTTTGTTGCCTTCCGTTTGTACTAATTTCTTCAGCTACAGGAATTCAAAACTAGAGACCAAAATTGAAATTTTCATTTTTGGCCAACATGTCTTCTACAAACAGTATTTATGTTTAAATATGTGTATACATACATATTTATTATAAAGTAAATAAGGGATTACTAGCTAATATGTGAGATTGCCTAAGAACTCAAACATAAGGCTCCCTCTGTACTGAAGAATAATTTTAGAGGAAAAAAAATCTTAATGTTACATCAAGTCATACACAGTTTTTATTTTATTCTGTATAATACTATATACTAGAGCAGGTTGACAAACTTTTTGTGTAAAAGACCAGAGAGTAAATATTTTATGCTTTGCAGAGCATGTATGGTCTCTGTCACATATTCTTTGTGGCTTTGTTGTTGTTGTTGTTTGTTTATTTAAGAATCCTTTATAAATGTAAAAACTGTTCTTAGCTCCATACTATACAAAAACAGGCAGACCATGTACTATGGTTTGCTAGCCCTATATTTTTTAAAAAACCAATTAAAAATTATAAGGCAATTTTTTTTTTGTGCTTAGGATCTGGTGTTAAGCCTCAAATACAGAAGAGACTCAGCATATGTTAGTGTCACGTTTAGGATTTCATTTTTCCCTGCTTACAAGTTAGTAAGCTGTTACTCTTTCATGGATGCTGGGCAGAGACACAGACTCCTGTGTCCCATGGAATGATGTGATATTGCACAGTTGGGTGGTGTGCATGCAGTGGGTTTGCATTGCAGCTGAGGAACACAGAGCTGGGTGAATCCACCTCTTTTATAGCAAATATTAATGTCAATCTATAGAGAGACATTATCTCATCCCCCAAGGTGACTCACTGTAAACAACCCTGAGGAATGGCCCAGGTTAAGAACAGTTGGGGCCTTGCATTCTTGGCACATCCATGAAGAACCTATAGGGACGCTCAGGAGCTATTATGATTGCCTCTTCCAAAAGGTAGCTTGAATGCGAAAGTGAACAGTGTCTTGCACTGGCAATATTTTATGACTAACACATTTTATTTTCCTTTCTCTGCAGGAATCAGAAAAAAACCTGTGTTTTATTCAGCTGACTCCTCATAGAAATTTATTTACAGGAACCTTAACACCTTTTAACTATGATGTATTTTTTCACATGTTAAGGCAGTGTTTTATGAAACGCAATGCCAAGCTAATAGACCGTTTACAGTAAGTAACAAGAATAAAAAAGCAAATATAAAAGTAGCAACTTAATGTGAGAATTGTACTTTCCTGTTAGAGCTTTGTTTTGTATATTTTTTATACCTTGATTAACAGTGAGGTACCATGTTTTCACTCATTTGTTTCTTCAAAATACTTCCTTCTCGCTGGTACACATTTTGAGGAAAATATACTCTCCACATAATTTCCTGAGCTTAATTTTTTTTCCTTCTTTGAAAAAACAACCAGGGATGCCTACAGTTTGTTTTATCTTTGTCAGGATTAATCTACATGAAGAACTGGCTGCTTGCCACTGGCATTAATGGTAGCATACCCACCAACTACCTCTTGTCATTGCCTGTCATTCATTAGTGGTTCTGTTTCCTAACCAAAGTAGGCACAGATCATTATACTGCCCTAGTCCTGCTTGGGATCAGATTCTGTGTTTCTACCTAAAGCCTTATAAAAATTATACTGTTACTGCCTACTTTGTATCTGTATAATTTTTGTATAGGGCTGATGTGTACAAATCTGTAAGTTACTCATTTTACTGTGTACTCCGCAGCCCATAGTCATTCAGAGTACTGTCAGAGGATGGAAAAATGTTAAAATAATCATTTTAATTAATTTGATCATCATTTAATATATAACTCTGAATGAGCTGTTGGTTAAACAGTATTTATGTAAAAATAAATGTTAAAACTGGCAATAGACCAGTAAAAGTAATCTATTTTTCATCTTGTCACCTTGTGATAGTGGCTGTTTTGAATGACAATATCGAGAGTATAGGAAATTAAGGGATACATATGATAAACTGGTGTAAAAGGTTAAAAATTGCTTCGGAGAGCCTGTGGATTGAAAGGATGCTTACACCTGTGGCCAGGATTCCATTCTCAGTCAGAAAGCATTGGAAATATTTTCCACCAAAATATTTTAGTACAGTTATTTACTTGTTATTGTCAGAGGCTCACTGGTGGATTCTTGCTAGGCTAATAGAATAAGGCAGTTTTCTGCTTTATAATTTATTCACAGTAATTGTTACATAAAAATGTGAAAATTATTTCCTCTTTGGAAACAAACAATAGTTTCTGCAGTTTGTACTTATTAAAGTTTTACATGAACTTAAATGGAGTTAAGAATATATTTGCGAAGAGAGTTAAAAGATGAAAATGGTAGGTAGAAGAATTTTTTTAAGGGCAATGTTAAAGTAGAATTTTGTGTAAGAATTGATTAGAACATGTTAAAGCCTAAATCTGCTCTTTTCATTACAGGCAAGCCATGAAACATTAGGAATAGACATAGTCAAAGCTATATGTAATATATAGGCTCTTAAACTGAATGAGATTAATTACATGTAATAAGTTAGGCATTTTAAATTGGGCTTAGAAGCCACCTCTGTCAATACTAACCAACAGTTGTTATGAAAAAGAATTAAGCAGATTTACTTTGTATTTATTTTGCAGTTCATTGAGTCCAATTGATGGAATGCATATATTGAAACAAATTAAAAAAAAGAAAGATGTGAAAGTAATAAATATGTACCCTGAAGATTTTCAGCGCCTTTTTGAAACCATAGAGTGTTCCAAAGATGATACCTATAAGTGGCTATATGATGACTTCATGGAAGATGTAGTCATGTAGAGAAGTGGACTGCTAACACATTAACTGGATCTGTTTATTTATTTGGAAATTATGACACAAATGAAAAAGAACTGAGTTTGGAAAGCTCACATTCTTTCAACAGGGGATAACTGTTCTTGTTTTGGACAACTAGGCAGATCATTTCTCCTGCCGTTTGATACCGTTAGTGTATTGGATAAAACAGTGGCTGCTATTTTATTCAAACTGAATAAATAAAACTTCAGTTAATTGTGTATTTGATCAAATTGGATTTGTTTTAAATTCCCCTCTACTATAAGCATACTGGTAGTTATAGGCTATTACCACATGAAATTTAGTTACAGAAATTCTTTTGGCCAGATATTGCATTTAAATATTTAAATATTCCATTTTCACTGTCAATTTTTATATCCTCTTGGGAGAGCAGAAGAGTTTGTACATAATTAAACTTGGAAAGTAAACTGATTTAAGTGCTTTGTTTTTAATTTTATTTATTTATTTATTTATTTATTGGCTCTGTTGGGTCTGCATGTGGGCTTTCTCTAGTTGTGGTGAGTGGGGGCTACTCTTTGTTGTGGTGCACAGGCTCCTCATTGCCATGGCTTCTCTTGTTGCGGAGCAGGGCTCTAGGCGCAAGGGCTTCAGTAGTTGCAGCACATGGGCTCACTGGTTGTGGCTCATGGGCTCTAAAGCACAGGCTCAATAGTTGTGGCACATGGACTTAGTTGCTCCGCAGCATGTGGGATCTTCCTGGAGCAGGGATCGAACCTGTGTCCCCTGCATTGGCAGGAGGATTCTTAACCACTGCGCCAGTGGGAAGCCCTAAGTGGTTTGTTTTACTTTTCAGTTTGTTGAAATGTGTTATAAAGTAATGTACAATGAAATTATTTAAATTTTAATATAGTTTAAACTTTTTTAGAAATTAAAATATTTTAAGTAATAAGATTTTGTGCCTTTTGTTTCTGTCTGTTCAAACATAAAATTGACCCTTATTCACTTTAAATTCTGTCATTTATAGTCAGTGTAGTTTCAGTGAGTAATCAGTCTGTGTTTTTCAAAACTCATGCATTTTCATTCCATCAAAGTTCACCTGAAGCTAGACCTTTATGTGAACCTGAGTGGAATTAGGAATACAGTAAAACCTTGGTTTGCGAGCATAATTCGTTCCAGAAACATGCTTGTAATCCAAAGCACTTGTGTATCAAAGTGAATGTCCCCATAAGAAATAATGGAAACTCAGATGATTCATTCCACAACCCAAATAATTCATATAAAAATGATTACAATACAGTAATATAATACAAAATAATAAAATACAAAATATAAAGAAAAATAAATTAACCTGCACTTACTTTTTAAAACCTTCGTGGCTGGTGTGAGGGAGATGAGAGAGGAGGGTTATTGTGTAGAATGACTTTCACTATCACTAACGGAATCACTATCTATTGGTTCAATAGAATCTTTTTCTTTTCATGCAGCTTTAACAAGGAACCTATCCAATGACACGTGTTTTTGCCTCCTTTTGAGGATTTCATGGAAATGACATTGCATTGTCAAACAGATTCATCACTCGCACTGCTACAGCCTTATTTGGGTGGTGCTTTTCTACAAAATTTTGCACTGTTTCCCACATTTTACACATCTCCCTAATCTCATTTGAAGTGAAGGATTCCTCTGCCTTTTTCTCCTCCTCCTCTGCAGATGAGATCTCCTCCATAACCTCTTGCTGTTGCTCGCGATGCAGGTCCATCAGTTTGTCGGTGGTCAGCTCCATTGGCTCAGTTGCGATCATGTGACATTTGGCATCATGTTCTACTCATATTGCAAGACATCGTTCATTTATCAAGTTAAAATTTATTAGAAATGTTTGCTTCTCTTGTGGAACACTCGCAGAACAAGTTACTCGCAGTCCAGGGTTTTACTGTATTTTCTTAGCTCTTTGAAGAAGCTACTAGACTTTACCTGAGACATATCTAATCTCCTCTGTTAGATTTCTTTGCTATTATAACACTTCATAACGTGTAAGGCATATTAGTAAATAACTCTGTAAGGCGTGTTTTTAATAGCCCTTAGCCAAACCAGTGCTTCCCGACTTCCCTGCTGTTGTACGTGGTTCACAATTCAGTCCAGCTAGAAACACTGAATTTTTTTCTCTTGTAATTCCTATCCTGTCGTTATGTGATCTGCCTAATCTTTATAATATCATTCAGTCTTCCTTCTCAGTCCTATGCCTTAATCCTAAATTTCTCTTGGAACTTCTTAAGTAGTTCGTTCTCATCTTGCAATCCCTGTTGTTTATTACTGCTATATTAATCTTTATAAAACATCTGTTTCACCACAGATTCTTCTAAGGCCTTAGTTTCCTAGTGAGTAATAGTGACATCTATTAGGGTTACTGTCAGGATTAAATCAGTTAAGAAAAGGCTTAGCATAGAAGCTGACAGAGTGGGTAGTTAAGTGTTGGTATAATCTATTATCTTCCCCCTCTCCCTCATGTATAGGTAGCCAGAGACCTCTGCTCTCTTCATTCTGCATGCAAAAAACTAGAGTTTAAGAAGATTTAGAATTGTCTATTCACTAAAAGATATAAGTAATTAATGAAGCTTAATATGTGGGGGTAGTTGCTCATGATAGCAGTAAGGTGCCCCAAGGATTTTGCGTTAAGGATTGCCTTGTTACACAGTAAAAACCCAGAGGAGTCAATAGTAACCAAAGTCTCTGGAGAGGTCAATTAAGTTAACTAAAAATTTACAACCAATATAATTGGCAATTAGTAGGTCAGGCCAGTTTCAAATAAGTGGTGGAGGCAGAACCCTTATGGTGGGAGTGTGTGATTTGTGATAACCGTGGCTGTATAGGGCAAGGAAAAAGAGAATTCAGTTTGAGATGGGTTCCTATAGTTCTTAGTTTATTTTTTTTAAGATGAGAGGTTTAAACATGTTACTAGGTTACAAGAATGAAGTCAGCTGAGAAAGACATGTTAAATATAGCTCAGAGGGATTAACTGGTGTTTTTAAGAAAGGGAATGTGATCAAAAGATCAGAGAAGCACATTTTGCTCTTAGCTTGGATAAAGAGTTGGGTATGGGTGCTCATACAGATATATGTAGGGGGCAAAAGATGAATTAGTGCCTTATAACTGGTATATGCTCTTGAGAAATATCAGGCACTGTCACTTCAGGCAGAATAGAAGAGGGGACTTGAGAATGACAAGGATTTGTTAATTGCTGTGGGCACTAAGGGAGTTAAGGAAGGGCACATATTAGAGGGTCCAGCTGAGAATGGAAACAGCAATTACAGTGGTATAATTTTATTCTATACTGTTGTGTCATTGTAGGACTAGAGCAATGGAGAATATGGACAATTAGATTAATATGAAGTTGTGTATTAAGTAGATTAGCTGTGAGATCTGTGCATGTGAGTGATTTCCATTAGTGAGAAATTAGTCTGATGTTCACTTGTCTTTCAGATGGGATGGATGCAGCCTAGACAGTGGAGGTGTGGCCAGATCTCCCATGTGGGGAGCAGGTTGACTGATGTCCCCAGCTTCTTACTCCTTGAATCTACAGCTATGTTTATGCCAAAGGCCACACTTCCTGCAGGCTGCACCCAGACAATAAGTAAGCATGGTGGAGGTACTAAGGCAGGCCCCCATCTGGTGACGCACAAAACTCCAAAGGGCAGTTTTGGCTCAACGACTCCCTATTGGCCTGACCAAAACGTTCTTGGAAATTTGTTGTTTTGGGACTTCTACATGATCCTCCTGTCTTCCCTCTCTCCTTCCATAGATCAGACCTGCAGTCACAGTCTGAAGCACCTCCTGCTGTCTGCTCCCTTCTCTAAAAAATTTTTACATGTTTAATCTTATTTTAGCATCTGCTTCTCTGTGGACCCAAACTAACTGAGGAGTCAAGAAAATGGTTGGAATAATGAAGCAAGTGTTAGAAAGCCACTTTTAAGTCATTTAAACTCTGATGATAAGATTAAAAAAGTGGAGTGATTCCTGATGATGAAAAGATTCAGTACTAAGTAATTCAGGGTTAAGCACTTACAAAGATATTTTGCCAAAAGGCCTTTCATTTTTTCTGGTGGCTGAGGATAATGAATGGTCATTTGGTTCATTTGAATGCCCCAAACCTGGTAAGTTTAGCAGAATGTTCAAATGGAGTATTGGGAACATGGCCTGGTATCTGCAGAAAAGTTTTCACTAGAGAATAAAATAGCTGCCCATACAATTAGCTCTAGGTAAAATCATGGTGGCTAAAGATTGCTAGGAGAGCTAAGAGCTTGAGTTATTACAACAGGAGACCCTTTCAGTGGTATTTAGGAAGCTTTTTGTGTGTTTGTTTTTAGAATATTGACAACTTTC
The DNA here is from genome assembly GCF_030028045.1 of Hippopotamus amphibius kiboko. Taxonomy (NCBI): domain Eukaryota; kingdom Metazoa; phylum Chordata; class Mammalia; order Artiodactyla; family Hippopotamidae; genus Hippopotamus; species Hippopotamus amphibius. The sequence goes on from NC_080188.1 coordinate 146,556,265, forward strand.
CATTAAGAGAATAGATGTTTTCCTCTGGAGTATGTAAGAATGCAGTCAGTGTAAATTCAGAAGGTGATTGGGACCAAAATAGGCATAGTCAATATTAGTAGGGTAAAAAACAAACAAAAATGTTCTTTATTATTGTGGAATATTACCATTTGTTCTCTTATCACTGAATTGTAGAATGGCATTTAGCAGGTTACTTATCTGGGTCTTGGTTTTGCATGTGCAAAACAGAAGGGTTTAACTATGTGGCCTTCTTAACTGTGATATTCTATATAATTATCTGACAATATGTTGTTTGTCAAAATTGTATCTCCTATAAGGAAGAAAATTTCTCCTTTGCCCACCACATAAGGAAAATCTTCTAGCGAATGAGGTCAACGTAGAGAAAGCATGAAAATAGGGAGACATCATTCTGATAACGTTTGAACCCCTGGCTCCAGCCATACCTGAAGCCATATACATGTTCAAAGCCAAGCATATGCCAATAAATTTCCTTTTTTGTTTAAACTAGTTTGAGATGGAATTCTATCACTTTTAATCCAGAGTCCTAATATAAATACTATCTTAACAGCACTCATCAATAGCATCCCATTTCTACATTAATACAGGGACACTTCTGAGTTTACTAAAAATTAGCATGCCCCTAAAGTGATGACTTATGGTTGGTGACCTCCAAGCCATAAGTGTGGGCCTTTGGATTAGTAAAAGAGGAGGGATTTTTTTAGTTTCATGACCTGTGAGTATATTATTTGCACCATCTAAGGCTTGAAAGAGGAATTCTAGTTACCTGATGAGATATGTAATAGACTTTGAAAATAATCCAGTAATTCTTGGTTAAATGTTCATTTGGTTTATTATTAAAACTGCTGGGTAGATAGGATTAAGATGGTGGAGTAGGAGGAGGTGCACTCACTCCCTCTTGCAAGAGCATCAGAATTACAACTAACTACTGAACAATCATCGACAGAAAGACACTGGAACTCACCAAAAAAGACACCCCACATCCAGAGACAAAGGAGAAGCCTCAATGAGACGGACCTCCACAGGACTTGTGGAAACAGAGACTCCACTCTTGGAGTGTAAAAAATCTCCTCACCAGGACCCAGGGGGAAGGAGCAGTGACGTCATAGGAGACTGAACCAGACCTACCTGCTGGTGTTGGAGGGTTGCCTGCAGAGGTAGGGGGGCAGCTGTGGCTCACCGAGGAGGCAGGGGCACTGGCAGCAGGGGTTTTGGGAAGTGCTTATTGGTGTGAGCCCTCCCAGAGTCCTCCATTAGCCCCACCAAAGAGCCTGTGGGCTCCAGCACTAGGTGGCCTCAGGCCAAACAACCAAGGTGTGAACACAGCCCCACCCATTAGCAGACAAGCAGATTAAAGTTTTACTGAGCTCTGCCCACCAAATCAGATTAAAGCTTTACTGAGCTCCACTCACCCAGCCCTACCCACCATCAGTCCCTCCCATCAGGAAGCACCCAGGAGGCTCCTAGATAGCTTCCTCCACAAGAGGGCAGACAGCAGTATCAAGCAGTATCAGCAGTATTTTGTCTTGTGGAACGGAAAACCACAGCCACAGAAAGATAGAGAAAATGAAAAAGCAGAGGACTTTGTACCAGATGAAGGGACAGGATAAAGCCCCAGAAAAACAACTAAATGAAGAGGAGATAGGCACCCTTCCAGAAAAAGAATTCAGAATAATGATGGTGAAGATGATTCAGGACTTTGAAAAAAGACTGGATGCAAAGATCAAAAAGTTTACCAAAGATCTAGAAGAATTAAAGAGCAAACAAACAGAGATATGCAACACAATAACTGAAATGAAAAATACACTAGAAGGAACCAATAGCAGATTAACTGAGGCAGAAGGGCGAATAAGTGACCTGGAAGACAGAACGATGATCATCACTGATGCAGAAAAGAATAAAGAAAAAAGGTGAAAAGGACAGAAGACAGCCTAAGAGACCTCTGGGACGATGTTAAATGCACAAACATTCGCATTCTAAGGGTCCCAGAAGGAGAAGAGAGAGAGAAAGGACCCGAGAAAATACTGGAAGAGATTATAGGTGAAAACTTCCCTAACATGGGAAAGGAAATAGCTACCCAAGTCCAGGAAGTGCAGAGAGTCCCAGGCAGGATAAACCCAAGGAGAAACACGCCAAGACATATAGTAGTCAAATTGACAAAAATTAAAGACAGAGAAATGTCATTAAAAGCAACAAGGGAAAAACGACTAATAACATACAAGGGAACTCCCATAAGGTTAACAGCTGATTTCTCAGTAGAAACTCTGGAAGCCAGAAGGGAGTGGCATGATATATTTCAAGTGATGAAAGGGAAGAACCTACAACCAAGAATACTCTACCCAGCAAGGATCTCATTCAGATTCGATGGAGAAATCAAAAGTTTTACAGACAAGCAACTGCTAAGAGAATTCAGCACCACCAAACCAGCCTTACAACAAATGCTAAAGGAACTTCTCTGAGCGGGAAACATAAGAGAAGAAAAGGACCTACAAAAACAACAACAAAACAATTAAGACAATGGTAATAGGAACATACATATTGACAATTACCTTGAATGTAAATGGACTAAATGCACCAACCAGAAGACACAGACTGGCTGAATGGATACAAAAACAAGACCCATATATATGCTGTCTACAAGAGACCCACTTCAGACCTAGGGACACATACAGACGGAAAGTGAGGAGTTGGAAAAAGATATTCCATGCAAATGGAAATCAAAAGAAAGCTGGAGTAGCAATACTCAGATCAGATCAAATAGACTTTAAAATAAAAAATGTTACAGGAGACAAGAAAGGACACTACATAAAGATCAAGGGATCCATCCAAGAAGAGGAGATAACAATTCTAAATATATATGCACCCAATATAGGAGCACCTCAATACATAAGGCAAATGCTAACAACTATGAAAGAGGAAATGCAAGGCAGAAATAGAGACACAGATGTAGAGAACAAACACATGGACACCAAGTGGGAAAAGCGGGGAGGGTTGGGGGGGAATGAATTGGGAGATTGGGACACCAAATTGTACACTCTAAATATATGCTGTTTATTGTCTGTTAACTGTATCACAATAAAAGTACTTAAAAAGATCATTTATTTATATCAAAAAAAAATGCTGGGTAATTCTGTATTAAACATTTTTAAAGGACTTCCATGATGGTCCAGTTGGTTAAGAATCTGCACTTCCACTGCAGGGGGCGCAGGTATGATCCCGATCCCTGGCCAGGAACTAAGAGCCCACATGCTGTGCTGCACGGCCAAAGGAAAAAAAAATATTTTAGCTACTACTTAATCTACCTCTTGCTAATAAAATAGTGCGTTAAACTTTCAGTTAGGGTTTATGGGGAATCGAGGCACAACATTTTATGCTCTTCTTGTTTTGTTTTGCTCTTCTTGGTTTTTATCTGTTCACTTAAATTGAGGATATGAAAGTGATGGAGGACTTCCCTGGTGGCGCAGTGGTTAACAATCTGCCTGCCTATGCAGGGGACACAGGTTCAAGCCCTGGTCTGGGAAGATCCCACATGCCGCAGAGCAACTAAGCCCATGTGCCACAACTACTAAGCCTGCACTCTAGAGCCCACCAGCCACAACTATTGAGCCCACGTGCCACAACTTCTGAAGTCCACACTGGTAGAGCCAATGCACCACAACAAGAGAAGCAATGAGAAGAATGTGCACTGCAACAAAGAGTAGCCCCCTCTTGCAGCAACTAGAGAAAGCCTGCAGGCGACAACGAAGACCCCACACAGGCAATAAATAAATAAATTTATTTTTTTAAAAAAGTGATGGGACAAGTAGGGTGTCTTTTTAAAATTCAACTTAGATTCCTGGTGAAAGCTAATTGTAAAGCACATTAGTAATTATTTTTATTGGAAACATCAAATCTTCTCCAAAACTTTGAAAAGGAAGGTCAGCTTCAGGATTTCCTTACTATTTATGGTATAAAGACCTCTACCTTATATCAAGAACCTCTCATAACATCTTCCAGTTTTCTTTAAAATAAACTTTTTCTTTTACTGTTTTCATACAAGAGAACTTCCACAAGAATTTGTTGAGTGCAGAATAGGACTGAGAGTTTAGGGATGCTGGGCTTCTGTTTCTATAATATGTCTAAACCATAATGTGGTCCCTCCTAGGCAACTTTAAAGAATGGTATGAGTCAGCTATGTTTACAGTTTCTGAGTGGTCTTTGTATAGACAATCTGGAATTTGATGCTTGTGATTTATCATTTAGGAATTCTGGAAACAAAACTTCCCATTTTCCAATAGTTTGATGAATCTTTTTCTTTAAGAGGAAAAAAAAAGAACCCTTAACCTTTCTGTCAGTGAATATGTGATTCTCATTTTAGAATGTTATATATGTATTATTATGGAATTGTTTATTCCATTGGTAGGAACAGACCCAAGTTTGTGGGCCTAAGGCTTAAACTTTAGGGAGCCCCCTTTTAAAATTGGAATAAATAAAATGGTAAGAATATATATATGCCATTTTAACCATTTTAAGTGTTCGATTGCATGGCATTAATTACATTCACAATGTTGTGCTACCATCACCATTATATATTTTCAGAACTTTTTCATCATCCCAAATAGAAACTCTATACCCATTAATTTTCCATTCCCCCCTCTCCCCTCACCTCCAGTTTTTGTCTCTATGAACTTATCTGTTCCAGGGACCCCATATAAGTGGAATCATACAGTGTTTGTTGTTTTGTGTCATGCTTATTTCACTTAGCATGTTTTCAAGGTTCATTCACATTGTAACATAATCAAATTTCATTCCTTTTAAAAGTTGAATAATATTCCATTGTATGTATATACTACATTTTGTTTATCCATTCATCTGTAGACGGACACTTGGGTTGTTTCTACCTCTTGACTATTATTGTGAGTAATGCTATGAACATTAGTGTGCAAGTACGTTTTGGTGTCCCTGCTTTTGTCTTGGAGTCCCTGCTTTCAGTTCTTTTGGGTAGTGGGATCTCTTTTAAGTAAAAAGATACAAAACAATGAATACAAATACAAGAACAAAAGGGGGAACTTCCCTGGTTTCCAGTGGCTAGGACTCCATGCTCTCAGTGCAGGGGGCCCAGGTTCGATCCCTGGTCAGGAAACTAGAACCCACATGCCACAACTAAGAGTTCACATGCTGCAACTAAAAGATCCCTCATGCCACAACTAAGACCTGGCACAGCCGAATAAATAAATAAATAAATAAATAAATATGAAAACAAAACAAATATAAGTACAAAAGGGAATATTTGGAATAAGGAAAAACATAACAAAAATATAAGTTTTTAAAAGCCAATAAATACCACAAACATCAAAAAAAACTGGAAAAAGTAACGTATGTTGTTATTAACTTGTGATAGAGCCGTGTGATACGTTTATTTTCCCCTACATTTTTTGGCTGCATACGCTATCATTTCTTCACTAGACAACAATTTTTTGTTGTTGTTGTAATAAATTTGCCCATTTATTATAGGCTAGCAATGTTTCAAATAGTGAAGCCTCTAGTGGACTTTCAATTCCTTCAGTCTTCTGATGGCTGATCTTACCGTGAGGGCAGAGGAGGTACTGTAGGTCCAGCACCACCAGCTACTATTCATGCAGGGACCACAGTGCCAGATCTCCACAGCTTGTCTCTTCATCTTGGTTTTGCAACAGAAGGAGCAAGTGCACTTGGTGTGCTGGCTGATTTCAGTTTTCTTCACCATTTCCTGAGGGAGGCGCCATAACAGTCCCATATTTACTAACAATTCTGACCTTCTTAGTGCATGTAGCCACATTACCACAAACGAATTATGAGCCCAGAGACAAAGACAGTTTTAAAATATCAGTTTTCTATAGAGAGATTGAGAAGATAATGCAATCTTCCCTCTAGCTTGGTTGATTGAATTCTTTTTTATTAATAGTTCAAAATTTTTTCTTGTAGTCTCTTAACTAATTGGTGATGCCATGTCTCTAACTTCCTCTGCACTGTCTTGCTCTGGTGGTGCTTCTCACCCCTTGGGGCTCCAGCCCTTTGAGCTCCCTCCACACTGTCCCATATCCAGTTCCTGGAAGTATCTGGTCCTCCCCAGTTCCTGAACCTCACCTCTGCCAGGTTGGTTTTGGGTTGGTGAGTGAAGCCTGAATCGTAGTCCCAAGCAGTGATTCATTTAGCTCTTTCTCCTTGGGGTCAAAGATGTGGATATGGAGGGACTGCTGACAATCTCAAGACTGCCACCAGGGAATAGAGGATGACCCCCAGTGGTCCATGGCTTCCACATGCCTGAGGCTACTGCTTCCTTCCTTTGTTCATTGAGGAAAACTGAAGGCCTTGGAAAGGAGCTTTTCAAGTGAAGAAATCTGATTATGAAATTTCCTTAGCCTCTGTCCACTGGTCAAGCAAGGGACAGTGAGTGACCTACTTAGTAAGGAAAATGCTGTGACCCACAGGAAAATGCTGTGCATGGAGTAGGCTACTTCCTAATTCTTGAAACCCTCTTCTTCTTCTTCACAGTTGAGGCCCAAAGATCCTCAACACCAGGCTCAGTACACAAAACTCAAATCAGGAAATGTTTAAGTCATTCCAACACTCTGTGACTCAACACTGAGTTATCCTGGCTTCACATAGCATATCAATAACTGAAATCCTACATTCGTTGTATGTCTTAAACCTTCATTTGGGGGGTTCATGTCTTCTCTTGCAGGTGCACTGCTTACAGGGACACAGCACCACACTCAGATTCATGAGAGAAACAACTTAGGAGAATAGGGACTGAGACCCTGCCATTCATTCATCTGTCAAATCTCTGCATGCTAATTATGAGCAGTGCATCATTTAAGTGTGCAGGAAGATGTGAGTTTGCACTCCTGAAACTGTCCCCCGTGTCTGCTTCTGAAATCAAAAGTTTTGAGTCCCTGCCGTAGATGGGCCCAAACAGAGACTTCTTGCGTGCAGCTTCTTGGACACGAACTTTTCTGGAAGCATAGATGACCTCTTCTAGTATAAGCAGCTTGATGAGAGTTCTTAAATTCTCTTAGTTCTGGTGAAATAATTTAAATTTGTTCCAGGCATCTTGTGCCTGCCTTGGCTCCAGTTGTACCCCAACAATGACAATGAACAGGAAACAAAGAAAAATAACGAACCTATGTATTAAACAAATGCCAGGTGTAAACTGCATTTGGATTCTGAATTAAACAAATTAACTCTAAAAGCAAACAACCAAACAACAACAAAAACATTTATGAGACTATTAGAATACTTTTTTAAGGTGAGATGATGGTATTTTCCCCTTAACGTTTTATTAGGAACATTTTCAAACATACAGTAAAATTGAAAGAATTTATAGTGAACACTGTGTATCAACCCCCCCGGTTCTGTCTTTAGCATTTTACAGTAAGTCCCCTACATACAAACCTTCAAGTTGGAAACTTTCAGAGGTGCGAACATGCCTTTGCATGTCCAATCACATAAGTTAGTTCACGTGTCTAGCTTACATTGTCATGTGTGTGCATCCTCTACAAGTGGTTGTGCTTTTGTGTACTTTACAGTACTGTATAGAGTACAGTAGTACAGTATCTTTATTTCAAGCCCAGGATGTCTGGAAGCAAGCGTAAAAGCAGCAGTGATGTAGCTGGTACTGCTGTTAAGTGCCAAGCAATAACGTTGGAAATAAAAGTGAAAATAATTGAGAGAGTGGAGCGAGGTGAAAAGATGGTAGACGTCATTCATTCTTATAATGTGAATCCTTCGGCCATCGGCACCATTCTAAAGAACAAGGGAAGATCATGAAACGTGAAGATTGCTGTGCCGATGATGTCGTGGAAAAGTGATGGAGGAGATGGAGAGGCTCCTCAGTGTGTGGATGCAGGATCAGCATCAGCGTCATGTCCTGCTCAGCTTAATGCTGATTCAAGAGAAAGCTAAAAGCCTTTATGAAGACTTGAGCAGAAACATGGTGAAGAATCAGAGGGCATATCTTTTAACGCCAGCTGTGGCTGGTTTCATCGGTTCAAGGCTAGAGCCAAACTTCACAATGGAAAAGCAAGTGGTGGGGCAGCAAGGGCAGATACGGTAGCTGCCCAGGAAGTTCCTGAAATGCTATGAGAAACTATTGATGAAGGCGTGTATTTACACAAACATGTTTTTAATGTGGATGAGACAGGGCTGTACTGGAAGAGGATGCCAGACCAAAGTTACATCAGTAAGGAGGAAAAGTGGATGCCAGGCTATAAAGCAGCAAAGGGTAGGCTAACCCTGATGTTTGGTGGCAATGCTTCTGAAGATATGGAACTGAAGCCTCTCTTAGTTTATCCTTCAGAGAACTCAAGAGCCCTTAAAAACGTAGCCAAGGATTCTCTTCCTGTTGTGTGGAAGAGTAACCCCCAAACCTGGGTTACACAGGCCCTTTTCCCGGACTGATTTTTCCACCACTTTATCCTGGAGATAGAGAAATATTGCTTGGAGAAGGACATCCCATTCAACATTCTTTTGATGCTCGACAATACTCCTGGCCACCCCCCATGCATGGATGTCTTTCATCCCAATGTGAAAGTAGTGCATCTGCCACCTAATACTAGGTCGCTTATCCAACCTATGGACCAGGGAGTGGAGTTATAGTGACTTTCAAGAAATGTTATTTATGTCATACTTTTCATCAGGCAGTAAGGGCAAGTGACGAATCAGGAACAACCTTGTGACAATTTTAGAAGGACTATAACATCTACGAGGCTATAAAAAAACATTGACTTTGTTTGGCGTGGGGTTATGGCCGTCATCATGACTGGGGTTTGGAAGAATCTTTGCCCACCTTCTCATGGATTTTCATGGATGTGAGGAGGTGGATGAGGAGTCCAAAGAGGTCTTCAGCAACCTAGTAACCCTCAGTTGAGAAGCTGAAACTAGATCTGCAACAGGACGACTTCATTGAACTCTTTGCTGTGCAACATGAGCAGCTTACTAACAAAGACCTGATGGAATTGGAGGCCCAGAGAAAGGACGAAGAGAGACGAGAGGAAGAAGTGACTGAAGAACTGAAGCGATTCACGATGCAGGAAATGGCAAGGAGATTTTCTTCACCTGAGGAGGCACTGTTAGTTTTTGAGACATAGGATCTGAATGTAGAATGGTACATGAAGGTTGCAGCAGCCATTCAGAATGCAATCCAGTGCTACCATGTCATCTATGATGAGAAAAAAAGAGCTGCTACCCAGACATCACTGGATAGTTTTTTCAAGAGGGTAGATAGAACTGAATCCAGCAAGGAACCAGAACCTGTGCCATCAACATCAGGAGTGAGTGAAATTGCAGCTTGCTCTCTGTCTCCTGTTGCTGATGATCCTTCAGCTCTACCATCTCCCACCTCTTCTCCCTCCTCCAGTTAGTGATTCTCCTTGCCTGTTCACTCAACCCCAGCCCCTGTATGCTAGCCATTGTACTGTACTACTGCATTTTTCAAGGTACTGTACTGTAAGATTAAAAGTGTTTATTTTTTGTTTGTTTTTTTATGTATTATTTGTGTGAAAAGTATTATAAACCTATTACAGTACAGTACTATATAGCTGATTATATTAGTTGGGTACCTAGGCTAACTATGCTAGGCTTATGAACAAATCAGACTTATGAACATGCTCTTGGAACAGAACTCGTTCGTATGTAGGGGACTTACTGTACTATACTGGCTTTCCTACATATCTATATATTTATCCATCCCTTTATCTGTCCATTAATCCATCTTATTTTTGGTGCACTTCAAAGTAGTTGCTAGAAGCCAGAGCTCCCCAAGGCCTCCATAACTCTGCAGTGGGAGGGCTAGAGGGACTGAGTCCAGGTATTGCACTTTAGCTACAAAAGAGGCTGGAAGGTGATGACATTGGTTTTGTTTCTTTAATACAGACCAAAATAAGGGTTATTTAACCAAGCTGTCTCTCCCATGGGAATGTCCAACCAGGTGAACAGTCAGGGGTGTAGGGCTCTTCCTTTCTTATTCCATCACTTTCTGGGATATCGTTTTTTTCCTCATGGTGGGTGATGGCTCACCACCAGCCGGGCATCCAAGTTCCAACCAGTGGGAAATGGGAAAATAGGAGAAAGTTAGACTGCAGGAATGGGACATTCCTCTAAGATCTGGGGCAGTTGGCTTTCTGGGTCAGGGGGAGGGGGAACAAATATACATTAGAGGAGATGGGGTCATGTCTGAGTAGCTGGAACAACATCCCAGAATAGGAAAGACCAGGTCATCCCATCTCTGAGTATGAAGCCAAGCGTAACGTTTGCCTTGAGGACTCTTTTCACATGCTCTAGCACTTGGGGATATTCTATGGTAGAATTAGCCCTGGTTCTCTGGAGCTCCTTATGACATGTTATTTAGTTCAGTAAATGGTTTTTGAGTTCCTTTGATGTATCATGCTTAGCACTAAGCACTGGTATGAAAAGCTTATACTAGCAGTGCCAGTGAGTCCTCAGGCATTATCCTATATTTACAGACTTAAAAGCTCTAACTCAGATTAATGATTCCTTACATTTGCAAGGTGAATTTAAAGATTTTTCAAAATACTTTCATAGGATTTATTCTCATCACTCTGTAAGGTATTATCTTCATTATAAAGTTTAAAAACAGGCTTGGAAAAGTTGCTGAAGGTCACACAGCAGAACTGGGACTCGAATCCATGTCTTTGAAATCCTCACCCATTTCTCTTTGCACTACAGAACAGCCACTACTAGATTACTTCAGGAAGAGCCAAAAGTTTGCCTCTCCATGTTATGAAAGTCAGGCTATTCTTACAGTGCAGGAACATACACCACATGTTACTTACTAACTGCAAAGGTAAAATGTACCTTTACAATTAAGAGTTTTAGCGGCCACCACTTTTACCAACTGATCAAACTTAGTTTTATTAATAGTGGACAAACTGACATTATGCAAACTCTGATATGATCTGATGCAATATGAAGTGAACAATATACAATTTGTAGTGTGTTTTTACTAAAAAACACTTAGCTTGAATCAAATCAAACCTCTAGTTTCTAACATCTAGATCTAGCCTGAAGTTGACAGGAAATACAGGGAAGAGAGGAAAAAGTGAAATGACACTAGGAGAAAGTAACAGGCAAATACAGAATGTTGAACATTTTAACAGGCATCCTAGCTTGGAATCTTAAAAGAGTCAATGTCATGAAAAAGAAAATGCAATCCCAGTTTTTTTAAGAAAAGAAAAAGTTACCAAAGTCATTTTTTATTTTTATTTTTTTGGCTGGCATGCAGAATCTTTGTTCCCCAACCAGGGATTGAACCTGTGCCCCCTGCAGTGGAAGTGCAAAGTCTTAACCACTGGACTGCCAGGGAAGTCCCCCAAAGCCATTCTTAAAGTGAATATGCATTTTGCCTGCTATTATAGAATAATTTTCTTAGTTGTGATGATATTGTAGGTTGTTTTTTCTTTACAGGTATTGAAAGTTTATAGCTTAGCATTGCCAATATAGCTAATTGACACCTTAGTCCTACTTACAAAGCGATTAACAGCTATATAGGAACCTGTTTTATTGTCATCGGCTTTGGCTCAGATGTTTAAATACTTAAGCAACTTGGAAAGATTTTTCATTTGTGTTTTTTTGTGTGGGTATGGGTGCAGGTGGGGATTATAATCAAAAGGGTTCAGTTTATTATAATGAAGGCAATTCAGGAATTAAACAGCTATTAAAATTTTATTTACCATTTCCTTACAAAATATATGTGGGAGAATATGGCTTAAAGACAGAGGGGAAAAGCCTCTTATTTGTTCATACTATTTTACTGTACCACTTATCCAGTCTGACAATAATGTCAAACTTAATTTATTACCTAGGGCAAGAGTAACTAAGAGGAATTTTATGAAGTCCAATTAATTTTGGTTTTGATATCTTAAGTGCTTAAAATTTTGGAGCAAAATACTCCAAAGATTAGATAAAAAACAATTGGTTGACTGTTAAAAATTATCCAACTCTTTAACAGATTAGGATTAGTTGGAATTTTGCTTAGTCTGTAGACCAGAGCAACTTTTCTTAAGCAAGACGCCTCTATTAAGGAGAGTAAAATGATCTCTTCAAAGAAACAAAACAGAGTAGTCTAAATTCATTCAGGGCTACCTCTTGGGTCAGAAATAGAACAATGGACAACTCAGTTTCCACAAATGTACAACTTTTTCTTCCTCTTTCTTTCCCTTTCTTTCTTTCTTTCTTTCTTTCTTTCTTTCTTTCTTTCTTTCTTTCTTTCTTTCTTTCTTTCTTCCTCTCTCTCTCTCTCTCTCTCTGTCTTTCTTTTCAGAAAAAAGAAGAGCGTGAAGTTGGTTTTATATATCAAAACCAGAATTTTCATGTTTCACAATTTTGGTGCTAGAAATCCCCAAATTCCTTGAACTCATTTGGGAAGGTTTCTGAAGGTGCACATTATAGTAAACAGCAGCAAAATACCAAAACGATTCTACTGCTCAAAAGCAGCTACTCCTGCTTGTGCCTTTAGAATACTAGTTGTAAAACAGCAACAACATGCAAAGTTGTGCCATCAGTTGGGATCTGAGCTATTCTCAGGAAGAGACATTGTTTTCTTTAATAACAGTCCAAGGCAGGACATCTACAACCATATTGGGCAAATACTGAGTTTTGTGGGGAAATGTTAGAAAATGTCCAAAAGGAAGAGACGGTGGCATTATATTTAGTATTCTAAAGGCATGCTTCAGGTAGTTCAACAATGATTCTGGTAAGACCAACTGCTCACATACGTACACATGCACACACAGACTTTTTAAAATAAATTTATTTATTTATTTATTGGCTGAGTTAGGTCTTCGTTGCTGCGTTTGGGCTTTCTCTAGTTGCGGCAAGCGGGGGCTACTCTTTGTTGCAGTGCGCAGGCTTCTCACTGCAGTGGCTTCTCTTGTTGCAGAGTATGGGCTGTAGGCTGCGGGCTTCAGTAATTGTGGCATGTGGGCTCAACAGTTGTGGCTCACGGGGTCTAGAGTGCAGCCTCAGCAGTTGTGGTGCATGGGCCCAGCTGATCCAAGGCATGTGGGATCCTCCCAGACCAGGGCTCGAACCTGTGTCCCCTGAATTGGCAGGCGGACTCCCAACCACTGAGCCACCAGGGAAGTCTCCACACATAGATTTTAATGGTTAAACAACCCAAATGTGTTACTTTAGAAAAATAAATGCAGTGCATTTTCAGCAGTATTATTGCCACAGACTCTGATTGCTCAGGACACGTAAGCCTTCTATGGTGATATGGCCCTTCTGCACTAATTCCCATCAGGTCGAAAAACATTAGGGCAGGTTAAGTAAAGACTGAACTGTTGCACAAGTGAATATTTAGCCATCAGATCCCACCGATGTGCCCGTTTCCTGGGCAACCTTCTTGGTGAAGCTTTATTGATCTGATTCAAAGTTTCCTGAGGAATCCAGCTCATGTCAACATCATTCGGACTTGAGCTACCCATCTCTACCTTCTGTATGGGTCTCCTGTACTTTCTAGATTCTAGGAATCGATGAAGGCCAACAACAACCAAGAGCCTAAGACCAGAAAGGAACATATACATAAAGATTGTTTCTCCATCTAACCCATCTTCTCTCTCAATAATTGTTAACTGTTTGATTGAAGACAGCATCTTGGAAAACATTGTCGTTCAAATCTTTGTAGTTTAGACCCACGGACTCTGCAGGAAGGAAGCAGTACTCCAAAGCTGCCTGTTTCTGGAGCGGCACTACAGTGTTCAGAGGAAGAGCTGGAAATTCTGGATATCAAACTGACAGTCCTGAAGATAACAGCATGAGGCGTCAAGAGATTCAACGATAAAATCTTCTGTACCCTTGTCTGTAAAGTTTACCAGGAACTTCGCAATGTAACTTGCTGGAAAATCTCCTTTCACAAACATTATGGCTGTATCTGCGCTCCGTGAAGCTTCGGGTTCAGCAGATACATCTTCTTCCTCTTTATCTTCAGCCAAATCGGTGCGTTCATCTTCATCCACCTCTGCTTCATCGTCTTCATCTTCAATTATAGATAGAATTTTTCAATATTTCATCTTTTGTAAGATCTCGAGCTGCAGCCTATCAGCCTCCAGGACCGCCTCGGAGCAAGAGGATGGCGGGGAACACCAGCAGGAGAAGCAGCAGAGGGCGGGGAGGGGGGACCGTATGGCGCTGCCGCCCGGGGGTCCAGTCTCCGTCAGTTGCAGTTTTATAGAATATTGTTCTTATTTTGCGGAAATGCATGTTACAGTATTTAATTGTGACATGTCATGATGTAAAGTATTAGTTATGAAACGTTATGATGTCTGCAACTTTCAAATGGTTCGACACAACTTTTCAAGTGGCTCAATAAATGTTATAAACACACACATACGCACATACTTACATACATACTGGGAGACAATGAGCAGAAACTGCAAAATGCTAACAATTGTTTGATCCAGGTGGAGGGTATACAGGTGCTCACTGCACTGTGCTCTCAACTTTCCGTCTGCATTAAAATTATCACAATAAACCGTTAGAGGGGAAAAACACTGCCTCTGCTAGCTGAGCCGCTTCGGGTGAGAACAGCGCGGGGAATGGGAGGGACATGCAACAGCGCCCTGGCCCCGCCCCGCCCCGCGCGGCCAGCCTCGGGACCCCATCTGGGCATGCTCAGAGGCCGCCCCGCTCCGCCCCTCGGGCGTACGTGCGCGCAGGGCGCAGGCGCGCGGCTCCCGGCAGCCCGGGAGACACCAACTGCTGGAAGCGGCGGACGCCTGAGGTGCGGGAGCTCGGCGAGGATGGAGCCGTCGAAGGTGGAAAAGTTCAGCACTACCGACAGGGGAAACGGGCTGCGGGCGTTGGCGCCGCTACGCCCCGGAGAGCTGCTCTTCCGCTCGGATCCTTTGGCGTACACGGTGTGCAAGGGGAGTCGTGGCGTCGTCTGCGACCGCTGCCTCCTTGGGTAAGGATACCTCCCTCGCCCACCTGAGTGCGGAGCAGTGCGGGGGGCCGGGGGGCCGAGGGCGTGGCGTGGCGGGCCCGCCCTCGCCGGGACTCCCGATGACCGTGGCTGCACAGGGTCTCGGCGGTGCTGCCCAGACGCCCAGTCTCGCACTCCCCCAGACGCGCGGCTCCCGGGAGCGCCTCGCGGCTGACAGACTCCGCCTGGCCGTCCCCTGGGCTGTCGCGGCGCGGGTTGCCGGGACCCCAGGCTCAGCCCCTGCTGCTCTGCAGGGCGAAGGTGGACCCGCTGCCACCCCACCCCGCTGCAGTAGTAATTGGGGAGAGCCAGTGGGCAGGCTGAAGGGGAAGCGTTGGGCCGTGGATAGTTCTGCTGGGGAGCAAAAAAGTCTGTGTCCTGGGCGATAAGCTTCGTTGGTGTCTTGTGGATATCACAGTTGGCGGAGGTGGGGGTGAGTTGGGAGCACGAATAGTGTAAATCAGGCTCACAGCTGAGGCCTCGCCGAGAAAGTACCGGCTTGCAGGAGGCGGAAGAATGTTGGTGTTTACGGAGCACTTCCTGTGGTCCAGATTCAGTTTGGCCTGGGGTTACGAAGATGAACTGGACATCCTTAAGAATCCTTAAGGAGCAGATAAGTCAGCGAGATAATAAATTACAGTGTATCAGAAGGGCTGAACTCAAGATGCAGTACTGTGCTGTAGGAGCATAAGTTATTGAGGTTCCATGGTGTACTTTGCTTTTAAATGACTGTGCAGGCAGGTCTAACTCTTAACCACCTATATAGATACAAGAATTCATGTGAAGGTGTTTCATAAGCCTGAAAGCACAGGTCCGATGTAAAGTGCTATGCGAACGTAATTTATGGAAATGTGTAATGTGTATGCACAGCCATAGGAATTGTATTCAAGCAGCAGTTGTTATGGAGCTCCTGTCATATGTCAAGGAGAAGAGCTCTGTTTGAGATGGACAGTATGATTTTTTTTCCATGACGGCTCTTCCAGACCCATTAGCCTGGGATTGGGGTGGGTGAAGGTGAGGGGATAAGTGCCAAGCTCACATCAGTAGCTTGACCATTAATATTACTATGTCCTTATTTGGTTCATCATTGAGGAATTTATTTAATTTACTATTTTAAAGTTACTTAATTGTGTTTGTTGCTTCCTTAAGTAATGATAACAGCAACAACAACAACAAAAAATTCGTTGAGGACACCTTGAAGTTTTTTGTGGTTGAAAACAGTTTATGCGGGGCTTCCTAGGTGGCGCAGTGGTTGAGAATCCGCCTGGCAGTGCAGGGGACACGGGTTCGATCCCTGCTCCAGGAAGATCCCACATGCCGCGGAGCAACTAAGCCCTTGCGCCACAACTGTTGAGCCTGAGCTTTAGAGCCCGTGAGCCACAACTATTGAGCCCATGTGTTGCAACTACTGAAGCCCACGCGTCTAGAGGCCGTGCTCCGCAACAAGAGAAGCCATGGCAATGAGGAGCCCACGCATCGCAACGTAGCCCCCACTCACTGCAACTGAAAGAAAGCCCGCGCACAGCAAAAAAAGACCCAACACAGCCAGTAAAATAAATAAATTTATTTAAAAAAATTAATCTGTTTAAAAAAAAAAACAACTGTTCATTCCTTTCAGGGAATGAAATGCCCAAGGTTTTGACATTGAATGTTATAGATCTTTGATTCTCATTCAGGCAAATTAGAGAGAAAGCTGCTTTTCATCCTGTTTAATCCTTTGGGGTTTATCTAGAGTTTGAATATAATCCAAAACAGAGAACTTTCATTTTTGTAAGTCCTATAGCATTAATTGATGAAGATGTGGATCATCTTGCAGATGAAACCAGACTGCGAAGTTATTTAGTAGTTGGAATAGAAAAATTTTGGAATGAATATATGATGACAAATTATTGATTGAATTATCAGAGCTGAACTTGAGTTGTAAGACACATGGAATTGTCCATTTTCCAAAATAGACTACACAAACCCAGCCTTTTGTGTGTAGAATGCTTCTTGATTTACCATACAATTACATAACTGCTGTCACTTATTTCTCTTATTAACAGGAACTGTAATGATTTAAACAAAAAAGGGAATTTCAGAAGAGAGTGTTGGGGAGTTCTCAGCATTCTTTTAAAGTCCAGAGGAATCCTAGCTCTGAAAATGGGCAGGAACCAAGGGGGTTCCATAGTCAGAACTGCCCTTCAGAAGTAATTGGGGTTGGGACCTGGAGAGTACATCCCTTCTGATGCTGCCTGGTAATACTGGGTTCTGCACCGTGTATCACCAGCACCACGACATCGGACCCTACTGCTGCTGCTATTCTTGCCACCACTGCTGCCGCCATTGCTGCTTGGGAAACTGGTTGTTGCTGGAAAGTTGCTGTCTCAACCATGCTTCTTTGAGATATTAGCTGCTGCTTTTTTTTGGGCGGGGGGGTCCACAAGGCTTTGCGGGGTGTCAGTTCCCCGACGGAGGATTAAACCTGGGCCACAGTAGTGAAAGCCTGGAATCCTAACCACTAGGCCACCGGAGAACTCCCAATATTAGCTTCTGATTCAGAGTTCTCAGTGGGTGTCTTGGATTGGTTGAGCTTGGGTCACTGCCTGCATCCTAGCTACAGGGGAGGTCGAGAAGGTGAGTATTTGGTCTTTTTGGCTTTTAAGAAGGGAGGCAGGCTCTACTTCCCACCAATATTCACCTAATGGGGCAATAAGCAAACATAAACATAGGAAAGGGAGTATCAGAGAATGGCAAGGATCCAAACAAAACAAACTAAAACAAACAAATGAATTTTTTATACTAACAAGCACTTGTTTATTACTACTTTACACACAAAAAAATATTTGCACTTAATTTTGGATCGCTAGGACGTAGTTCACACGTACTGTAGTAGCTGGAGCTCTGTTGAACACTTCTGCTTCAGTAGTGGTTGTGTTTCTGAAGTACTTAGTTGGAAATCACTGCTGCCGGAGGATAGTGTTAGAGAAATCAAACTTTGGTGCATTGTCTTCTGCAGTTTTCTACCAATACTCACTGCCCATCATTGCAGGATACAACTTTGTGTTCCGTATCACTTTGTGAGTGAAATTTGCTTCTTTACTCATCACCAGTTGTGAAGTCCTGAAGAATAGATGTCTTTCAGTCTTTGTAAGCCCCGATGCCTGGCACATAGTAAGCTTTCAATCTTTGTAAGCCCTGATGCCTGGCACATAGTAAGCTTTCAATTTGTAGTATGACTGTCTGGCAGAATTCTCTAGTTGTTCTTGTCCTTTTGCTGCCTTCCATTTGAATTAAGAAATGGAATGAAAGTATTAGTTTGTAACAAATAACAGCAATGCCATGGAAAGTGGGGGGGGGGGCAAAATAAAAGAACAGATATTTATTATAATTACTTCATTAGTCTCCAGATCATTTATTGTTATAAGATTCTAGCTGATTTCCTTTGGCCTTGGACTGTTTTGATAGAGCTTTAGTTCTTACATATTTATTTTTATTAATAGAGAAACTTAAACCTGCTTCATGACTTCTCTTGCTTTTTTCCTTTCATGAAGGATTGGCTTCTGGTTTCTTGTGAGTGGGAAAAAATGATGTATATAAAATGGAGAAAGATTAAATGACAATAAAATTGTGACCTGAAATAATTTATATTATCCTTTTTCTGCTGTTGCACACATTTTTAGTTTGATGGAGCTGGAAAAGATTGACAAGGGTTATTTGTGTCTTCTATTTGTTTTGGTATATGTAGCAGATAAAATTCCATTGTAATTATTTTGTTTGTAGGTCTCCCCACTTTAGTGACCTACGTCTAATCTTTGTATCTCTGGGACCTAGTACACAAGAGATGCTAACTGTTGGGAGTTGTGAAGGGATACTATTTTGGGGAATTTAAAATTGCTGTATGTTTGTTTTTGGTTTCCTCAAGTTCCAAGTTGCCTGCAGTTTCCATATCGAGAGCTTCCTCTGGCAAACTCTAATGATTAGTTTCTTCTGTAGGGTAGAGAGGATGTTTCTTCCATCACTAAAACTGTGTGTGAGGCTTATGCCTCCCAGGAGGAAGGAGAAGGAATTGGAAGTGGAAAGTCCATCTTTTTCAGCCCTGGTGGATTATGGGAAGCAGGGGACAGAGGTAGGGAAAATAGTTGTGAGAAATTTATGTTCTGACCTTCCTTGTCTGGCCAAAGTTCTGGGGTTGGGGTGAGGGTATTAAATGAGTTGAGGGGACAGTCAAAAGTAGAAAGCCTTTGGCTCTGCTCCTTATTTGTAATCTTGAGAGCTGTGCAGGTTGGTGCTGTGCCAGCACTGGGGGCTATAGTATAGCAGTGGTAGGAGAAAGGGGCTGGCTGGATGAGTCTGTGGTAGCAGGGAATTCTGAAATGCTCTCATATACTTGAGGGATGTGGAGGAGCTTAGAGGCCTGGTGGAACAGCAGACATCATGGCAAAGGACTGTGTGACTCTAGGTCAGGATCCTGGGTACCAGAGATGGGAGTCAGCATGACATCCCAAAAGGTGAGATGGCACCAGTGCAGCCACAGAACCTGATCACTTCCTTGCAGCAGAGACCGGTGAGGATCCATAGAGATGCCAAGATCTGAGGTCTTGCCACCATAGGATGTTCCATAAGCCCCACCTGGAGAAAAATTTACCTGAAAGTGACTGTTTAAACCAGCTCTGGTAGGGAGTTAAATGTCTGAATATTAAACTGTAAGAGACTGAGATTTTATTTGACAAATACTACATTTATGGCTCTTTACTAGGGTGAGTGTTCTTGAGGAAGCTTAGATTAGTTATAGAAAAAACAGCCCCATGTTCGTGAGACAAATCGATTATAGAAAATAAAGCAACTGCATTTGAGCTACAGTGTGGGTAAATATGATCAGGCAGTAAAGGGCAAAAAAAGAACACTGGTGAGATGATGCAATCCATCTTGGCCAAGGACTGAACCTGGGTCGAAAGCAGGAGGGAATACGTTCTTATATTGGAGTAAGAAGAAGAGCTGCCTGAGAAGGTAACAGCAGCGATTGAAAGGCTTGAGGACAACTAAGGAAGTGGTTGCTGAGTGACACAGAGAGGAGATTTGAAATATTCTTCTAAGAGAGAAAAGTGAATTGCCTAGGAGCATATAGTAGGGTTGCTGGGAAGTGCTAAGGGTCCACTTAAAACTTCTGTTTACTTATTTATGGTGAGAGCAGTTAGCAGACTAGTGATTTTTTTTCTCCTGGGGGTCAGTAGTTTGACTATGAGAATCGGGTTCATCCAGGACTGCCCGGTTACTCTGATGGATGGAGAGAGGGAGAAGGAAGTTGAAGTTGTGGGCAAGGAAGAGTGTAATCCTGGACCATATTTCTAAGCTAGGGACTGAGGTCATGAGGAAGGTGATGGACAGTGAAACATGGTGGAAGCAATGGACTAGAGGACCTGATGTGCTCAAAGAAATGGTGGAGTGGTCAGAGGATGGGATGACTTGACATGTATATGCTTTAGAAGTAGTGTGTGATTTATTACAACAGGGTTTAGGGTATAGCAGAAAGTGGCTAAGGTAGGGAGTAAGAAAAATGTTGAAATGATCAGGAAGCTGAGAGGCTGAGGCGTTAGATGAATCTTCGATATAGGTGAAGTTATCAAGAATGCTAAGCATTGGAATGAATAGTTTCAACAAAGGCAGACTTCTAATATTGGCTTCCTAAGCCGGGGTTTAAGGGCTGACCAGAAAGAGCCAAGTGGAGACAGGGAGGCACTCACTTCTGTTCAGAGTGTATAAAAGGCATTCTGTGGGTTTACAGCTGATTTTGTGAAATATACCAGTAGTGCAAGTGAACAGCTGTAGTGTTGTAGACTCTTCCTGGGGGGATGGGCTCCGAAGGTGGAAAGACTAGCGAAATCCTCTCAAGGGTAGAACCTTCAGAGATGCCTTGAAATCAGGATTTGCAGATTCCTGGGCAATGGCCAATGGGTTTACTGGAAGGTCAAGGACTTAGAATAAAATAAAGTAGAAGGACTGATAATGAGGTGGGTTGGGAAAGCACTCTTTGGATATGACTTCCCTTTTTCTTTTTAAGTGGGAGTTATAATTCCTGTTTCTTTTGCTTCTTCCTTTTCTTCTGCAAGGAGGCTTAGGGAAGGGCTGTATGGCAGAGCCCTGAGCCTGAAAACATTTGGTCCATGTGAATGCCACAGCAGAGGACGTTCTTAATCAGACAGGATGACCAGCTTTGTGGATAGCAGTAAGTTCTCCTTCTTCAGCAGCCTGGTGCTTATTCACGGGCTCAAGAACAGAGCAACCATGGGGACAGGGATGGAGGCTGGTGCCTGGAACTCAACAGTGCAGACTTCCTCTCACCATGGCCACTGTGGCTTCTACTGGTACAGAGTGCCCAGTTTGTAAGGGATCCTGAGTTCCCCAAATGGCAGCACATGTTTGGGGGAACGGCCAGCTGGCCAGCTTATGTCAGGTTTTTATTTTAGACTCTTTTGTCATGGAGGGATCACTGATTTATTCTCATTGGAATACTTATTTTTTCCTGCGCTTGGATTTGCCTTTTCTACCTGTACTGCCGTTTCTGAGACCTACTGAAATCTACTGTAAAGCCGTGGTATTCCTCACAAGGTTGCCTCTGACCTTCACAGAAAGAGAATTGAAGCATCAGGCTAATACCTATGGTTTGACTGCTCTTGACTTATGCTGTCATTTGAGGCAGCGGATTTCATAGACCAGTGGTTCTCAAACTTCAGTCTCAGGACCCCTTTACCCACTTAAAAATTATAGAAAAAGATTTCATAGGAGGGTTTAAAAAAAAGTTATTTAGGACCCTGAAGAGGTTTAAACAAAACATAACATGAACATAAACAATATTGTTATATTTGTTGATTTTACTGCTTAAAAAATTAAAACTGTTTTGAAATTATGTACAGTCTCTCCATGGATCAAAAATATTCAGGGGACAAAAGAATTCCAGAAAGTTCCAAAAAGCAAAACTTGAATTTGTAGTGTCAAGGCAACTATTTACATAGCATTTACTTTTGATTTACAACGATTTACATACATTTACATTGTATTAGGTATTATAAGTAATCTAGAGATGATTTAAGGTATATGAAAAGATGTGTGTACGTTACATGTAAATAGTATGCCATTTTACATAAGGGACCTGGATGTCCATGGATTTTAGTATTGGGGAGGTCCTGGAACCAATCCACTGCAGATACCAAGAGACGGCTAGATTTAAACATAATAAATCATTACATTTTGAAACAGATGATATCTGCAAAACAAAAGAAGATTTGCTGAGAAAACTTGCTTGCTTTACATATTTGTATATCTCTTTAATGTCTGGCTTAGTAGAAGACCCTCACATTTTCACAACTGCTCCTGCTTTTAGTGTACTGTAAGATTGCAAGTCATTTAGCCTGTAAAAAACTCCACTGTACACTATGCGAGAAAGAGAATAAAAAAGACAAAAAATGTCTTAGTATTATTATGAAAATAGTTTTGACCTCGTGGGCCACCTGAAAGGACTTTGGAGTCCCTGGACCATTCTTTGAGAACCACTGTTATAAAACACTGTACATGTCTTTTGTGACATTTGGAGAGGCTTGGATTTGTTCTTTATTGTATGATGTGAACCACGAACGATATTTGGTTCTGGTTTTCTCATAACCTGCCAGGATATATTGGGATCAGGAACCAAAGTATGGAGTTAGTGCCTCTCTGTTAGGATGACTCACTGAGTGTTTGCTTCCCATATTCTAACTCCGGCTGTTTCTGGTTGTTTAAGAGTCAGGGGATTTGGGATGGGGATTACCCTTGATTATCAAAGGAAAGTAAGAGAGCCATTTTCCATTTACTTGTTACTACAATATATGATGATTGAAAATTATTATTCAGTAGCTAATATTTATTATCACTTACTAAGCAATGACAGGCATGATTTTAAGCGCTTTACCTTACGTACTACTTCACTTAATTCTCATAATGACCCTAAAAAGTGTCTGTTATGTTCCTTATAAGCATAGATATGAACTAGAGAGCATTCATACGTATGTAGGAGTGTAAATTGGTATACTCCTTTGGAGGGCAATTTGGTAGTACCTAGCAAAATGGAGCACTGTGTTTTCTTGACCCTATTTTTGGGATTCTGACAAATGAAAATAACAATGGTTGCACAAGAATACTTAGGATAGCACTTTGGTAATTTAAAAAAAGGAGAAAGAATTTTAATGTCCATTAATAGTGACTGGTTAAATTATGGTGCAGCCCTACTGTAGCATCCCTGTGGCTGTTAAAATTGAAGTGGATCTGTTTCTACAGATGTGAATGGATGTCAGTAACACATCGTTGGGTGAATAAAGTTGCAGAACAATGTATGTATTTTAAATAAAATCTTTGTGTATATGTACTTGTGTGTGTAGAAAAGGTCTGGAAGAACACCCCAGATTTCTAATATGATTACTTTCGGAGAATAGGACTTGAAGGGGGGAAGATATCCTTTTGTACTTTATATATTTTGTGTTTTTCAAAGCCTGTATTGTTTTTTTAATTAGATTTGAATAAACTTTGAGAAAGTCTTTGTTTTATTTGGAATTGTATAAAAGGGTGGTGCTGCTTGGGATGAAGATGACTTTGAAATGCCTGCCAGTTTATGTCTACTTTTTTGTGTGTGTCTGAGTTGCCAGCTGATTAAATCAAGAGTGAACCTCTTGATGAAAGGTGAGCCAGGCGAGCCAGTTTACTGGCTGGGTATTAGCATTAAAATTTGAACCGAGAGAAGCAGAACTTCTGTTAATGGTCCTCATAATTCTCCTCGCTCTGACTTTGCTCAGGTCTGGTTATTCAGCTCTTCCTTGGTGTTTCTGAGATATCACAGTATCCACTAGTAAACTTCATTCATCTTCCTCAGGGGGACACACAAAGTGACTGCATTTCCCACCCTCCCTGTAGTGGGTCGGGGCCTTGTGACTCAGTTTTGGCCAGTGGAGTTTGGGCTGGAGGTTGCACAAGCCATTTCCAGGTCTGCCATAAAATATCCTGTGCCATGTTCTCTGCTCTCTCTTACCTTGTCTCATGACTGTGGAGGCCGTGAGTTGAGGTGGAGAAAACAAGAAGTATGAGTCATGGCAGGGAAGAGAGCTGCTCTGGGGCATCACCCTGCGTGCACCAGAGTTAGTAGAAGCTAGAAATAAATCTCTGTAAAGTCACTTAGAGGAGCCCTTATTTAACTTTAGTGTGCATAAGAATCACCTGAAGATCCTGTTAAAGTGCAGATTTTGATTCAGTAAGATCTGGGCTGGGTGTAAGATTTTGCATTTATAACTCCTAGGTGATGCTAAAGCTGCTGGTCTGCTAATCATACACGAGTAGCAGAGATTTAAAAGGGTAAATGAGATGACATACAGCCTGTGTAAGTACTCGGTAAACACTTATCCAGTGGATATTTGGGCATCCTGAATAAGTTGAAAGGAGTTAGAGACTATACATACGTAATCAGATGTTTAAATGATTCCTAAATGCATGTCTCCTCTTTTATGTATCATGGACTGGAATTTAGTTTTAGTATTATGTGTGCAGAAAATATGAAATTGCTTTAAAGATCATTTTGAACATTTACTTTAGACATACCATCATTTTGTTTATTTTATTTTATTTTTTTATTATTTTTTAATTTAAAAATTCTTTTTTTCTTTAAGAACTTTTATTGCGATACAATTGACATACAATAAATAAACTACATATATTTAAAGCATACAATTTTATATATTTTTTCTTATTAGTAATGAATGTAGACATACCATCATTTTGGTGTTTGAAATAGTTATGTGCTTCTCTGGCTACCTTCATTGAAAAACAATCTACCTCTTCCCATCATAATTTAAAACATTTAAAAAACTTTTATTTGGAAATAATTTCAAATTTATAGAAAAATTGCAAGAATGACAATAGTACCAAAAAAAAAATCTGTGTACCCTTTACCCAGATTAAATTATTAACATTTGACCTCATTTGCTTATCATTTGCACACTCTCCTCTGTGTCCTCTTTTGAGCCCCTGTCTTTGTCCACCCCCACACACTTTCTTTTTTCTGAATATGTAAGTTCCATATATTCTGGCCCTTATTCCTAAATACTTTAATTTGTATATGCAAAGAATAGGGATGTTATCATACATATAAACTTCAGTAAAGTTGACATTGCAACTAATACTTTACTATCTGCATTTCAGTTTAAGTGATCCAATAATGTTCTTTTTTAAAATGAATGAATGAATGAATTAATTTATTGGCTGCGTTGGGTCTTAGTTGCTGCGCAGGCTTTCTCTAGTTGCGGTGAGCGGGGGCTCCTCTTTGTTGCCGTGCGTGGGCTTCTCATCCCAGTGGCTTCTCTTGTTGTGGATCATGGGCTCTAGGTGCGTGGGGTTCAGTAATTGTGGAGCATGGGCTCAGTAGTTGTGGCTCATGGGCTCTAGAGCACAGGCTCAGTAGTTGTGGCACACGGGCTTAGTTGCTCTGTGGCATGTGGGATCTTCCTGGAGCAGGGATCGAACCCTTGTCCCCTGCAGTGGCAGGCGGATTCTTAACCACTGCACCACCAAGGAAGCCCCTAATAATGTTCTTTATTAGCATATTTTATTTCTTTTAGTACAGGATCCTTTCTGGGGTCCAGTATTGATTTAATTGTCACCTTCTTTAATATGGGAAGTTTCCATAACTTTTCTTCGTCATTTATAACACTGACTTTTTTTTTCTTTTTAAAGATCATTCCTCATTTTAGATATCACATCTGAAGTTTCACAAGGTCCTTTTATTGGTGCTGTTAAAGTGATCACTCAGTCAAGCTGTTGTCCTCTTTTTGCCACTGTGTACTATTTTTCCCCCCAACCAATCTGTGGGGAGACATTGTAAGACCATGGAAATATCCTGTTCATTAAAATTTCCCCTGAGATTTATGCATCCATAGCTGATTATTGATTGAATCTTTGGTATAATAGTTGCAAAATGCTTATTTTCCAACTATAGCACTCCTCCACACTTACCAGTGGGCATTTGGTTCAGCATTCTACCATAAGAGCCTGTCCTCCTTTCTTATTATTTATCTTGTTATTATCAGTATGGATTCATGAATTTCCATTTTTTTCAGTGGTTTATAATTAATTAGGTACCTGATTGTCCCGGATTGTTTTTTAGTACGAAAGCCTGTATAAAACAGTACGGAATTTGTTTGCAATTTCTCCTTCCCCTCTACTCTGCCAAAGACTGAGAGTATATAATAAAATACTGTGTTCGTTTTACATTCTTTCTTTTTTTCCCTTCAGTATATCTATTGGTATTTATTAGAAATAGAATTGAGTTCATTTGTTTCACTTTGCTTTCAGTTTTAGTTTTTCTCCCCCATCCTTTTTGATTGATTGATTTGTTAAAAAGTATTTATTTATTTTTTTGGCTGTGCCAGGTCTTAGTTGTGGCATGTGGGATCTTTGTGGCATGCGGGCTCTTCGTTGCAGCATGTGGGATCTATTGGAGGGGCCAAAAAGTGCCTTTGGTTTTTTAAGTAAAAATAAAAGACACATTTTTCATTTTCACCAAGAACTTTATTGAACAACATATTCACTGTTTTGTTCCACTATCTTCTGCCATTTTTCAGGCAACTTCATAATTCCATCTTCCCAAAACTTTTTATCTTTTTGAGCAAAGAACTGTTCTAGGTGCCTTTTACAGTCTTCCAGGGAAGTGAAGTTTTTTCCATTAAGAGAATTTTGTAACGACCGAAATAAATGGAAATCCGAAGGTGCAATGTCTGGTGAATACGGCAGATGAATTAGAACTTCCCAGCCAAGCTGTAACAGTTCTTGCTTGGTCATCAAAGTAGCATGCAGTCTTGCATTATCCTAATGGAAGCGTGTGCATTTTCAGTTGACTAATTCTGGGTACTTTTCATTGATTGCCACTTTCAGTTGGTCTAATTGAGAGCAGTACTTGTTGGAATTAATTGTTTGATTTTCTGGAAGGAGCTCATAATAGAGGATTCCCTTCCAACTCCACCATTTATACAACATCACCTTCTTTGGATGAAGACTGGCCTTTGGTGTGGTTGTTGGTGGTTCATTTCGCTTGCCCCATGATCTCTTTCATTCCACATTGTTGTACAGTATCCACTTTTCATCACCTGTCTCAATTTGTTACAAAAAACGTTAAGTTTTCGTTAGGTTTCAGTAGAGAATCACGCGCAGAAATATGGTCAAGAAGTTTTTCTTCGCTTCTGTGGAACCCAAACATCAAAGGGATTCACATAACCAAACTGGTGCAAATGATTTTCAGTGCTTGATTTGGATATTTTGAGTATGTCTGCTATCTCCCACATGGAATAACGTTGATTGTTCTCAATTATTGTTTCGATTTGATCGCTGTCAACTTCAACTGGTATACCTGACCGTGTAGCATCATCCAGCGAGAAATCTCCAGCATGAAACTTTGCAAACCACTTTTGACACATTCGATCAGTCACAGCACCTTCTCCATACACTGCACAAATCTTTTTGTGCGTTTCAGTTGAGTTTTACCTTTCTTGAGATAATAAAGGGTGGAATGCTGAAATGTTGCTTTTTTTTCTTCCATCTTCAATATTAAAATGGCTACACAAAAATTCACCAATTTCTTTGCCTTTTTTTAAATGCACGCTGACATGACAGCTGTCACATACAATCTAACAGTTGTTTCGAATGAAGTTAAAGACAACTAAGTGCTACCAGAGCCATCTTACAGAAAAAACTGAATGAACCTTTTGGCCCATCCAATATTTTCCTGACCAGGGATCGAACCCAGGCCCCCTGCATTGGGATCACAGAGTCTTAACCACTGGACCACCAGGGAAGTCCCATCCTTTTTGATTTAATTTTGTATTTTGAATATATGGAACATTCACATGCTTCCAAAACTCCAACTATGAAAAAAAAATGTCAGCCCTTCCCATATTCATACTATTCTCCACCCCCAAACCTTGTAGGTAACCAAGTTCATTGATTTCTGGTTTATCTTCTCTCTCTCTCTCTCTCTCTCTCTCTCTCTTTGGTAAAGAGAAGCAAATATATGTATGTTTTTTATTTTCTTTTCTTATACAAAAGGTAGCTGTATTTGCTCTTTTGCACTTGCTTTCTTCACTTAAAAAATCTACTAGAAATCACTCCATATCATATTTACAGAGATCTTTCTTATTCTTTTTTATAGCTCCATAATACTCCATTTTATGTATGTACCAGAGTTACTAATATCCTATGCTTGGATATTTAAGTAATTTCCAGTATCTCACCATTGTGAATAGTGCTGTAATGAATAACCTTGCACATGGGTATTTTCGTATTATTGCAAGTGTATACTCAGGGTAAATTCCTAGAAGTGGAATTGCGAGGTCAAAGTGTAAATACCTGTGTGGGGGTGGTACCATTGTACATTTCCACTAGCAGTGTATGAGAGTGCTTGTTTCCCTCAGCTTTGCAGACTGAGTGTATTGTCTAGCTTTTGAATTTTTACCAATCTGATGGGTGAGAAATGCTATCTCAGTATAGTTTTGATTTGCTGTTTAATTGTATTATCAGTAAAGTTAAACATCTTTTCATATTTAAAGACCACGTTTATATCAATATCTCTTTGTGAATTGTCTGTATGTATCTTTTGCCTGTTTTTCTATGACTTGTTCTTTTTTTTCCTTCAAATTTAAAACTATTTTTTTTATATTAGAGCTATTAGTTATGTTTGGTAAATATTGCAAATATTTTCTTTCTGGTTGTCATTTGTGTTTTAACTTTTCTTATGATAGAGTAATTCACACTTTCTTTTAGAATGTGTATACTTTAAGTCTTTACATTTAGGTCTCTGATTCATTTGAGTTTATTCTTATGTATGGTGTAAGGAATGGATCTAATTTTATCTTTTTTCAAATGGCTATGCAGTCGTTCCATTTATTAGGAAGATTATTTTTGTCCCAGTGATTGGCTCTAGTGATCATATTCTGGATCGTATACTAATTGGGTCTAACTCTTGACTTTCTACTCTTTTCCATTGATCTGTCTGTTTATGCATAGGTACCACACTTTTAATTACAGATAATTTAATTTCTAGGAATACTCTTATGTCATCTTCAAATATGTAATTTCTTCTTTTTCAATTTTTAGGTCTCTAAGTGTTCTTTCTAGGCTAATTACGTTGAATAATGCCTCCAGAACAATGTTTAATAGTAGTGAAGAAAGTAGGCATTCTTATGTTGTTCCTGGCCATTAGGGTTTCCCTATTACTTAAGGTGCTGGTTTTAGGACTCAGGCACATATATTTTATCATGTTAAGGAGGTATCCATTCATCTATATTTTCTCAAGAGTTTTTAATTAAGGTTAAGTGTTGAGCTCTGCCAAAGGCATTTTCTTCATCTATGGAGACTCCTGATTTTTTCCTATAGACTTATTAATATCCCACCATAAAGTTTCTTAAGAGAGACTATAGAACCAATTTGTAGGTAAGTCTCTTTGTATTTCAGGCTTGCTTGCTTAGATAAAGAGCTTCATTAAAATAAATCTGTGTTTCAGTGTTGTGAAATTTTAATCAGTGTGGTGTTTATACAAATTACCTCCCCCACTGATGGCCTGCAGAAATTGTTAACGTCCTTTGCCATAGAACCGTGCATGTGCTGGGCCCCATGCCCTGGAGAAGGTTCAGGAAGAGATACAGCAGAAGCTATGGAAGGAGAGGGCCTGGCTGCTGCACCAGGCCAACAGTGTGAGCCATTAGATCAGTGACAGTGCACACAAGCTGCAACAGTGCCTGGCACCCTACACAAACTGTCAGAATATAATGACAGTTGCTGCACTTCTGTCTTCCAGATCTCACCCATGTCTTTTGTGGCCAACTTTAATCTAGAATTATACAGAGAGGGAATTTTGGGAAATATAGTTCCAGTTTGCTATGTTGATAAACTGCAGAAGCCACCACAGTTAATCCCTTGCCAACTTTACATACCTCATTTAACCATGCTTAACTGTACATGAGAGACAAGTGCAAGCTCACTCTCATACCTGACTAGTCTTTGCACAACTGAAAATACTAGCCCTCTCCCAAAAAAGGTATACAAAATCACTTTACCCATCTCTGGGTGATTTCATTCTTCTTACAGCTGAATCACATTCTTCCTTTGATATTCTATAACTTTGATATCCTGTAATCACTGTCATTCTCCAGGATCCATCTGTCTCCTACATTGGCCATATAGGCAAGTTAAATGAGGATGTGGGAGGAATCACCACCTTTGCATGTCACAAATCATTGATGGTAGCCCTCTAGAAATGTAGTATTGGTTTTGGTTTACTGTTTAGGTAGGTAAAGGCAGTTCTAGTGGCTTCCTGTTGGACTTTTATACCATAATAGCCATTACTCTATGGGTTAGGGAATAAGAGAGGGGATCCTGACAGTTGTTGAGGATGTCTGTTCCAACTATACATTCTGGAACTGGAGAATGTAACGGCAAGATGGATTTGGGGGCTCACCAAGCCCAGTATGAGATGAATCTGAGCCTAGATCCCATTGATCCTGCAACTTCCATAAGCTCCTATTCCTGAGAGATTGGACCACAGTGGTGTTTTGGGTCTTCAGGAATTAACTTGAGTTCAAGGCCAGAGTCCAGTAATCCCTCCCCCTCCTCGCTCTCCCCCACAAAGTCCGGATTGTATCGTCTTCATAGTGCAAAGTCATCCTTGTAAATGGCTGTAGATTGCTTTTGGGAAGCCTAGGAGGAAAATTTATATTATCCATATTTGGCCCTGTGGTAGAGTTCTTCTTCAAGGACCTGACCTTCCCTTCATTTAAGGGTCTGTGGGTCTGTGAAATGGCTCAAATCTGGGAATTGGTGGAAGGACTACAGCACTTTAATTTTTTTGGTCGTTGAAGTCATACTTCTGTTTGCCAGACCTAGAGCTTTTCCACTTATACTAATCAATACTAGATTGCTGTTCTATTTCAGTTCTAGGGACACCATGATTAATTAGTCTATGTCAAAGATCTCTGCAGTTCAAATCTTTCTGGTTACTGTCTTGGCTGCCTTTATGGTATCCACTCCCACCTTATCTTTGGTGACTGAGTACTATCATCCCTGCAGCCATGGGACCCCCACCATCCCCCACTCAATTCAGAGAGCCCAGTTTGATGGCAGGACTTGCCACTTTTATTCCTGGCCTGTGGAGAAGAGCCACCACGGAGCTCTTAAGGGAGGCCAGGGCTCCTCTCATGAAGGTGTTTCTCTTAGCTTGGTGAATGGAATGTTTTCTGAATCCTCCCAAGGACATGGTTGGGTGGGTAAGCAGGTCTTACATATTAAACCCATTCTGATCTCTCTAAGCCATCAGATAACTTCCTCCTCAGTGTACCAAAGCTTTGACATTTCAACTTCATTTAGCGTAGGTCACCTTTAGATTCAGCTTTCAGTCAACCAACCAAGCAAACTGTTAGAGCCCTTTCCAGCTGCTTGAGCCAACCTGTTGAATCCACAGTCTCTGCTCCATATCAGTAAATCCACTGATATCAGTAAATTCAGCCTAATCCAGCATTATCGTCCATCTGAATCCAACACTCCCAACACTCTTAGCATCCTTTCCCATAAGTTCCCCGTTTTTGTTGATATAAATTGGCAAAATCTTGCAGTTCTTTTGCGGGTATGTTATACACCTCCGAATGGGTCACATTTTTTAGCTTTATCTTTGGGGCCCTACTGGGACCTGAGTCTGGCCATAGATCTAGAGACCCTCGGAGGTGGTGAAAGTAGTTCCTGAGGAGGATCAGTAGTCCTTCGTAAGGCACTTACCATAGGGGAGGCCTTTGCAGGTTCTTCAGGCAAAGGGAGACCAACCTCTTCAGAGTGCTTTTGCTGGTAAAGGCAGTCCAACACACTTTGGGAGTTCAGGGTGCCAAGTTTCATGAGTATCTGCCCAAATGCTTGCATCTCATATTTAGGGCCCCGCTCCTTACCAGTCAGTTCCATAACTTTATGTAAGAGTTAAACACTGGAGTTTGGAAATTCAGTGTATGTTGTCATTCAGTTCTTGCTGCCCCAGATGTGGTCGGTGGACCAGCAGCATCTGTATCAACTGCGAGCTTGTTAGCAGTGCACCTTTATGCTGCACCACAGACTGGCTGAATCAGAGTGTGCATTTTCTGTACATAATTTCAAGATATCTGTGTAGCTTGTATTTACATTAAGCTGAGACAAACTGATTTCTGAAAGTACTTTTATTTTTAAAAAATTTGTATATTTTATTTTTGGCTGCATTGGGTCTTCATTCGTGCGCTTGGGCTTTCTCTAGTTGTGGCGTGTGGGGGCTACTCTTCGTTGTGGTGTGTGGGGGCTACTCTTCGTTGTGGTGGCGGGCTTCTCACTGCAGTGGCTTCTCGTTGCGGAGCACGGGCTTCAGTAGTCGTGGCTCGCAGGCTCTAGAGCGCAGGCTCAGTAATTGTGGCGCACGGGCTTAATTGCTTCGTGGCATGTGGGACCTTCTCAGACCAGGGATCAGACCTGTGTCCCCTGTATTGGCAGGTAGATTCTTAACCGCAGCACCACCAGGGAAGCCCCTGTAAGTACTTTTAAACTCTTTCTCAGCAGCCCAGTTATTGGATAAATATTACATTTGAGATTATTTTAAGGGATTCTGTAATTTTATTTTACTTTTAAACCTATATACACAACATCTAAAAATTTTGCAGGTTACTGTTTTAGATCGGGGTCCCCAACCCCCGGGCCGTGGACTGGTACCGGTCCGCATCCTGTTAGGAACCGGGCCACACAGCAGAAGGTGAGCGGCGGGCGAGCGAGTGAAGCCTCATCTGCTGTTCCCCATCGTTCTCCATTACTGCCTGAACCATCTCCCCGCACCTCCCCCCACCCCCCACCCCCCCCCACCCCCCGCTTCTGTGGAAAAATGGTCTTCCGTGAAACCAGTCCCTGGTGCCAAGAAGGCTGGGGACTGCTGTTGCCGCTGATTTCCCCTTTCCATCTATGTGAGAGTTCTGCAAGCGGACTTAATTAGATGTCATGCTCCCTCTGGTGGGCAATGGCATGAAAAGCAACAAACATTTTTCAGAATAGTGAGGGACTTGGTTTTCAGCTATTATAACTTAGTATCCCTGAGTAATCTCATTCATGACTCTCCTTTCCAAACTGTTCTCCATCTGTGACATTTACCATAACTTCTGTTTTGAATTTGAACCAAAGAGAAAAAACCCAAATCAAATTTTGTCATAAATATCTATATAAAACTCACTAATGAAAGAGAACGGGACAAACTGATATGGTAACAGTGCCTTATGGTTTTGTTTTGTTTTGTTTTGGCTGTGCTGTATGGCATGTGGGATCTTAGTTCTCTGACCAGGGGTTGAACCCTGGGCCCTTGGCAGTGAAAGCACAGAGTCCTAACCACTGGACCGCCAGGGAATTCCCAACAGTGCCTTATTAATAATGATCATGTTATTCACATTAAAAGTCAAAAAAATCATGTCTGAAACCAGTAGTTAAACTTGAATTTGTGATGATCGGGGGGAAAAACTGAACCTGTTCACTTATAAAGGGATTTATTGCTATGAAATATTTTGTGCAAATGATTTTCCCCCCTAGTTTTTGCTATAATAATTACTTGTTAGGATGAAAATAACAAATGTGACTGTGTGCAATAACCTTGTCTTTTATATCTCATTCTGATCTTAGAACTCAAATGGTTGCTTTCCCAGGAGCATAGGTTTATATCTGAATAGTTCCTGAAAAGGCAGATAACCCGTGATAAACACCTTAGACATTTTATTTTAAAAGTAAAAATTGTCAAATAAGGCCATTATTTTACTTGTTGGAATACAGTAACAATCAATAAAGTAGCCTTTTTAAAGTTAGCTTGTTTCCATTTTACTGTTTTACACATGGCCTATTCACGTTCAATTTTAAACATTTAAGTGCATTTATAGTCCTAGGTTAATATTGATTTTTTTTCTTTAAGAACTTTTATTGAGATACAATTGACATACAATGATACTGATTTTTTAATTCATTACTTTGGTTAAGAATTATAATGTTATGAAGTTCTGTGGTTTGTTTTGTTATTGTTAGCTATCAAGGCAAAAATGGTAAGAGAAACCTCACAAGGGAGTAAAGATAGACTGATAGATCAACAGGTTTTACTTCATAAAAGTTAAAAACATCAGAGAACTCTTATAATGAGAAAGCCAAGAAACTGAGGAAAATATTTGCAGCATAAAAAGACACATATCCTTAATATATAAAAATCATTCATAATATAATAAGAGAAAGCAGCTTACTTATGAAGTAATACCTGATTTCTGGGGCTTTTTCACTCAGTCTCTGAACAATTCTGATCTTCAGATTTCTCTGTGAGAGATTTTCTGATTCATAGGTTCACAACATTTGCTACACATTGGAAGCAGGTGAGGAGCTTTAAAAAATACTGATGCATGGGTTCCACCCAGAGATTCTGTTTTAATTGATTTAGAGTGTGGCTTGAACATAGAAATTTTTAAAACTACCCAGGTTGTTATAAAGTGCCGTCTGGGTTGATAACTACTCTTTTTCTTTTTCATCTTCACTGACTTCCTTCTCTGCATCCTTTCTTTAAATTTTATCTTTTTAAATTAATTAATTAATTAATTATTTTTGGCTGCATTGGATTTTCTTTGCTGCACACGGGCTTTCTCTAGTTGTGGCGAGCGGGGGCTACCCTTCATTGTGGTGCGTGGGCTCCTCATTGCAGTGGCTTCTCTTGTTACAGAGCACCGTCTCTAGGCGTGTGGGCTTCAGTAGCTGTGGCACATGGACTCAATAGTTGTGGTTCATGGGCTCTAGAGTGCAGGCTCAATAGTTGTGGCACGCGAGCTTAGTTGCTCCGTGGCATGTGGAATCTTACTGGAGCAGGGATCGAACCCGTGTCCCCTGCATTGGCAGGTGAATTCTTAACCACTGCGCCACCTAGGAAGTCCTCTACATCTTTAAATTCAAGGGCTAGGGTGAAATTGGCACAGCTGGGTTCAGTCAAGCTACTTAAGATATTCATAAATCTGCTGTTGAATTTCAAACTGGATATTTACATTAGCATGTTCTGTTCACATTTAAATGATTGTCATATGTAGGACAAGCATGTATTAAGTTGCGCTTTTAATTTGAATAGTTCTGATGTTTCTCACAAATGAATTTGATGAGTATGTCAAAATTTAATTCTTGTTAGCATTTTTCAGCTACTGTGTTTGCCTCTTGTTAGGAAACAGATGTTAATTAGAAAGATTTATGTTGTACAGGTGATCAACAAAAGTATGCTTGGATATTTAGGTAATAAAAAATTGCCTAGAGAAACTGTTACCTAATTAATAACTGTATGATATTAGATACTTAGCTTAGGTGCTGAGAACTTAACCATTTTACAAAAGACCTTCTTAAAGTCTATGAATCATTGGTTTTCACTCCTTGCACAAATTTACCTATAGAATTTTGAAAAATATCTGGGTGTTTGGGCCACATGTGTATAGCCCTACAGGTAAGGCTGATGCATAGCCTGAACTGAGAACCTTTAGGAAAGGGGGAGACAAAGACAAACAGGTTACCAGTAAATACAAGTGACATAGGTAATAACCGTGGGGGTGTCACTAAGGTGCACATAGAGTCTGCAGTAGACCATGTTGACTGCCTCGGAGTGTTGTTTGTGTAGAAGGTTATGGGGATAAGATTGGGATAGATTCTGGAACACAGAGGGCCTTGATGGTCAGGCTAAAGAATCTGCACTTTATTTTGTAGGTATTGAGGTGCTCATAAAGATTTTTGAGTAGGAATATGAAATGTACAAAAGTTCAGAAGATTTGTGCCGGAATACTGATTTGGTGAATGAGACTGACGGTGGGGATTGCAGACAAGAGAAAATTTGCTTTACTTTGGGTGTGAAGTAGTGAAGGCCTGAGTTCAGTGGGTGGTAGAGAGCCCAGCAATAAAATGAGTCCTTTTGAAAGAAAAGTTGACCCAGTTCTTTGACTGTCAGCGAGGGAGAAGTGAAGGAAGAGTGCAGGGTTTTGAGCTTGAATTGTTGGAGTAATGATGCTAGTAGGAATAGTGCTACGGCTATTTGAAGTCATTGGTGTGGGTGAGATCTTCAAGTAATAAGTGATGCAGCAAAAGATAGTGCTGCCGAGGACCACCCCTGCTGAGGACCACGCTTAAGAAAAATCAGTTCTCAGTGCTGGGAGACGAGAGAGGGCTATTAAATAAGGTGATCGATCCTCCTTTTGGGGGTTTAGGTTTTATTGTCTATGTGAGACAATCATCTGAGCCTCAGTTTTACCTTTTCTTGAAAGAAGGGGGCTTGAAATGAAGAGACTCGATTTCTGACATCCTTTTAAAAGTTTTCTACAGTTCTTGAGATCATTTCTGTATTTGCCGCCTCTTCCTCCTTTTTTTGTAACAGCTTTATTGAGATATAATTCATATACCATATCCATTTAAAGTGACATAACATAAAAGACCATCTTATCCATTTTTAACTGTATAATTCAGCGGCATTAAGTACATCAAAATGTTATGCAACCATCACCACAGTCAATTTTAGAAGATTTTCATCATCCCCGAAACAAACCTTGTACCTTAAGCCTGTCTTCTACTCTAAATAAACATAGGGAAACATTAAAATTAAACCCTTGAATTCAGGCTCTTTTCCACCTGGCTTGTGACCAAATGAATTCACAGCCACCTAGAAATCGCTTCCAGTTCAAATCAGCTCCTTGCCATTCTGGCCCACTAGATGGCAGTGTGGGGCCACCAGGTAGGAAACGTGGCTGGAGGACTCCATCTCCGCACAACTACAGCAGGCTGTACAGGGTTACATCTATTTGTAGTAGGAGGTGTAGTTGTTGTGCAGGCAGCCTCAGAGGACTGAAAGTCTCCCACTGGAAGATTTTTCTGATGCAGAATATTGTCTTTACCAGATGACCATGTTTCCCAGTCGTCTAAACCTATCTTCACATTCCTATCTGGTTTCTGTGTATCATTTGTTTAGTGCAGTGACTCCTTTATCATTTTCATTATTCTGTTCAGTCGTCAAGCCAGTTTTTTTTCATTTTAGCTTTTTGTCCCAGCAATTCCTTGGGTCTCTTTTCACCCTTCCCACTGCTTTTCCTTTTTCCTCCCAGCCATGAGCATCCTCATGATGGTGATTCTTGACTTTGGCTACTCATCGGAACCACCTGGGGAGCTTTAAAACCTCCTGATGTTCAGGCTACACTCAAGATCTCTTAAATTAGAGTCTTTGCAGGTGGGACCCAGACATCATTATTGTTTAATCTCTAAATTGCCTACTAAATATTTTTCTGTCTTCTTTTATCTTTTATGCAGTTCCTAAAAAATGGGCTAATTTAACTAGATCCACTCTAAGTTCATAATATTTCAGTATTCCAAGTGGTGTACGAGTCTTGATTTTTTTCTTCTTTAATTGTCTGTTACTAGTTCTTTTCATTATTACCTGGAAATGTCTCTTTCTTTCCTCCATTCCCACTGCCACCAGCCTAGTACAGGCTCCCGTCTCTGTCAGTGCCCCCTCCAACCAAAGACTACCAGGAACACACTAGTCGTTGAACAAAGTGGGGTTTATTAACTCGTTGCAATGAGAAAACTCACAGACCATGGGGGAATTGTGGAGTGTCTCAGAGGATGTTAGAAAGGATTTATTTTAGGATTTGGCTTGTGTTAGGTGATTTGCAGAGGGTTCAAGGAAGTAGGGCTTTGCTCTGAGTTGGATGCTGTCAAGAAGTGGGGGCGGTTCCATGATTGAAATCTTACTTGAAGGCAGGAGGAATGAAGTGAGGCTAAAGCTGTGATTGGTAAAGACGCAGCAGTCACCCATGTTAGCCAGGATGGGGAATGTTTGATCGTTTTCGTGGCTTGGACATTGTTCATGTTTTGTCCATGTTCAGGCATGATTACAGAGAGGTCTTGTTTGCTGTCTTGATCCATCCTGGCCACAGAGTAGCTTTGTCTGACGTTGATGCTTGTGGAATTATGTTCAACAGGAGAACACCACTGCCTAGCTGTGAGTGTCAGCCAGCTCCTAGCAGCGCCGTAACATAGCTGATGGTGCCAGGTCTGCTCTGGCATAGGGGCAGCTCCTTTCTAGACCCGTTTCTTAGCAGATTATATCTTTTTATAGATCGTCCCTACTAAAGTTTGTTCTATGAAGTACTAACATAAAAGTCTCCCTTAAACGTCCCTTTAATGACAGGTTATCTCATCAAACATAAATAGTGGTCCTTTCTAATCTGGCCCAACTCTGGCCAGCTTTATTACCCAATGTACCTTCTATTTTAGTTGGACTGGTTTCCTCAGTGCCTTGTGAACCTGTCATACTTACCTTCCCTTTGGTGCTTTCCCTTGTGTTGTCTTTGCTAATTATGGGAGTTGGGGGAAGCTACTTAACTGCTCTGAACTTTGTTTTCTTCATCTTGAACCCTATGTCACAGGGTATTCTTAGAATTAAAAGCGATAACACATGTGAAAGTATTTAGTATATAATAGGTGTTCATAATGAATGTTCTTGCTCTACTTCTTGTTGATTTCCTTCATTGATCTGTGGCATCAGGTAATATTACATAATTTAGTTCTTAGTTTGGCTATTATTAGATTTTATTTCCCATTTGGTTTTAGCCTCCTTGAGGACAGGGACCTTGTGTTATTTTTCTGTGGATTTCCAGGGACTAGCACAGTGCTGGGCACGCAGGAATGCTCAATAAACATCTCCGTTTCTGAGGTTTGCAGGGTTATCAGAGCACTGTGTCTGTAGGTAACACCTGAGACATTCTCCTGATCCTTTGAAACTTTCTCCTTCCCTTAATTAATTACCACTCTCGGTCACTGGTACTACTGGTTAAGAGAGCTAGTATATTTTGGGTCACAGGCTGAATTCTTAGTATCAAAACTATAATTCTATGTAGTCACCAAAAAATTTATATCAAAATAAATGTTCATAGGGCTTCCTAGGTGGCACAGTGGTTAAGAATCCACCTGCCAACGTAGGGGACACAGGTTTGATCCCTGCTCCAGGAAGATCCCACATGCTGCAGAGCAACAAAGCCTGTGCGCCACAACTATTGAGCTTGTGTTTTAGAGCCCGTGAGCCACAACTATTGAGCCCATGTGCTGCAACTACTGAAGCCCATGCACTTAGAGCCCATGCTCCGCAACAAGAGAAGCCACGGCAGTGAGGAGCCCGCGCACCACAGCGAACAGTAGCCCCCACTCACCGCAACTAAAGAAAGCCCGTGCACAGCCCCCCCAAAAAAAGAGCCAACACAACCAATATAATTAATTACTTAATTTAAAAAAGTTCATAGATGCATATTTAATTCACTTATA
This sequence comes from Hippopotamus amphibius kiboko, assembly GCF_030028045.1. NCBI lineage: Eukaryota > Metazoa > Chordata > Mammalia > Artiodactyla > Hippopotamidae > Hippopotamus > Hippopotamus amphibius. Next base: position 146,595,626 of record NC_080188.1, read on the forward strand.
GAGGATGACTTAAAGCTCAAAGAGAGTAAATTTTAAACAAATAACTTTATACCAGTATACTTTTACTCTCTGCCTAAACCTAAACACAGCCAACTACAGAGGTAATTTCAAATAGTTATTTATAATTTTTAGTATTGACCTTTCACTTCTCTATATCTTTGAGTGACACAGATAATGAAGCTCTCTGATCTATTGTTTTTATTTTTAATGATTTTAATGATTTTTAGAATTTTTGATTTTTAGCTTCTTTAGGTTACTCTCAAGTTGCCATCTAGTCAAGCAAATGTCTCTTCTGTCCTTTACCTTTCTCTTTAGTTGTTTAATCTTAACCCCTAGACTTTTGTTTCCTCATTCATAAAGTAAGGATAATGTCTATGTCATGATCTTTATGAGGGTTAAATGAAAGAAGACCCCCGAGAGTACCTAGTATAGTGCCTGGAATACTGCATTGTTTCTCAAAGCATGATCTACAGCCGTTAGAATTAACTAGAAGTGGGCCTTATTTGAAAATGTTTTTCTGCGCTTCTCCTCAGAATACCTACTATTTAGGCACAGTAATCTATGTTCTTATCAGACTACCTGGGTGATGTTGGTACCCACCAAATTTTAAGACCTTCTTACCTGCTGGGTAAGGACGCATTCCTTTTGGAATCTGTCTTTTGCCTACTTTGTCTTATTGGCACTAAAGTTTGAGAATACTAGGGCCAAATATTACTTGAATGTGAATATCTGCAGCAAATCTCAGTAACAGCCTGATTAATGTTTTTACTATTTTTTCTGAGCTTAGCTCAGACTTTTTTCTTAGCAAATTTCATTTTCATCTGTCTTAACTTTGCTTTTTGATTGAATTTCCTGAACTTGACCTTTTTATATTGGAGATCTACAGTAAGATCTATTGTCTTCAGTCAAGATTTACAACTCAAGCTGGCAGATGTTTCTAGAAGTCTATTTTAAAATGGCCATGTTATAACTATCTTTAATCATTAGTTTATCAGTCACAAAGCAAATAACTTGATTTAATTATAATTTGGAGCCCACCCCTTAATGAGCAGGATTTAGTGAGCAGTGCTCATGTGGAAGATCGATTTATTGAGAGGTCAAATGATTCATGTAGCTACTAGGCATAGGAAATGGTAATAAACTCTTAAGTGGAGGCTAAGTTAGAAGCTGAGCCTGGTTTTCTGCAGTAGACTGACACTTTCTGAAACTATTTTTCTTATATTTTGGGGCATCTCTTATTTTTTTCCTTTTTCTTTCTGTACATGAGCAAATTATTTGATTACCCTGTTTGTTTAAGCCCACATACTGCATTGTATTTTAGTTAATTATTTGAACCAATATTTATTATATAATTTTCTGTCTACTCTGGAGGCTCTGATGCAAGAACTGTGTCTTGTAGTACTGCAGTATATACCAATTCTGACAATTTTTCCTTATGTAAATTAAATTCCTCAGTATAGTTCTAAGCCTTGTTTTCTTCATATGTCTTTTAATACAGGTAGGTAATTTTATTTATTTTCTTATCTTGGAGACTGATCCTTTGCCTTCCTGGTAGGTCATCCTTTTTGAAGAGTGTTGTGTTCCTCCTGCTTTCTTTAAGTGTTGTCATTTGGAGAACTGCAAGATTGTTTTGTCTTTAAGGCTTTGATCATGATGAGAATGAGTATGATGTGTGGACTCTTTTTTGGGGGGAGCAGTTACTCTTTTTTGAGATTAGTTTTTAATTAATATTTATTCATCTGTCTACATGGTGTAGTAAAAAAATAGTTCTGTATTTGGAGCAAGAAGATTTGGGTTTGAGTTCTTCTTCCATTATTTATCAGGTTTGTGAGCTTTCACTTTCATCATCTACAAAATGGAGGTGGTAGTTCCTACCTATATCCATGGCATTGTAGTAAGGATCGAATTGGTTACTATACCAAAGAACGATATGAATGTGGTAATTATCATGATCACCCTCTCATCCCCGAAGTAGCTTTTATTTATTTATTTATTTATTGGCTGTGTTGGGTCTTTGTTGCTGCACATGGGCTTTTTCTAGTTGCAGAGAGTGAGGGCTACTCTTTGTTGCGGTATGCAAGCTTCTCATTGCTGTGGCTTTTCTTGTTGCAGAGCACAGTCTCTAGGTGCATGGGCTTCAGTAGTTGTGGCACATGGGCTCAATAGTTGTAGCTCACGGACTCTAGAGCAGGCTCAGTAGTTGTGGCACACAGGCTTAGTTGCTCTGTGACATGTGGGATCTTCTCGGACCAGGGCTTGAACCTGTGTCCCCTGCCTTGGCAGGCGAATTCTTAACCACTGCACCACCAGGGAAGCCCCTGAAGTAGCTTTTAGAAATGAAAGGTCAGTTAATAAATCTAGAGTTGGAATTGGGTTTTTCTGTTTTTGGCTGGAACATTCAGAAATTAGTGTAGTTACTTGTAGGTGAATGTCACTTATAATGTCTTTTGGGTAATGAATCTGCTATTACCCATTCTAGAGGAATTTGAACCTGTTAATACTTATGTCATATCTGTTAAGGAGCTTTGTTGTCAGATTCTGGTTTAGGTTCTGGTTATGCCATTTACTAATTGTATGGACCTGGAAAATTACTAGCTGAACCTAGTTTCCTCGTTGATAAAATGGGGTCAATACTAATAACATGACAACAACGCTACCTTACACAGTTGCTGAAAGGGGTAATGAGAAAACCTATGATAAAGTACCCAGCATCCAGTGCAATGCCTGAGATATTGTTTGTGACTGATAGGTAAGTAGCAATGATGGTAGTAAGTATAGAGGATGATGATGGTTAACACTTCTGGAGTACTTGCTGTGTCAGGAACAATGCGAGGGGTTTTAACGTGCATTTTCTTATATAATCTTGCAAAATCTCGTGAGGTCTCTGTAGGTACTGTTATTATTCCCATTTTATACATAAGGGAATTAAAGTTTAGGTAGGTTTTAACTTGCACAGGTCACCCAGCTAATTCTACCTGAAGTCAGAGCCTATGATCTTTATTACTAATTAAGCTTTTCATTCCTGTTTGAAACTTGTCAGATGTCAACAGTAATTATACATTCTTTGATGCAATAAAATTGACAATAAAATAATCTCTCAGAGATTAGAAAAAAATGTACAGACAAGATTGAATATGTATTACTTTTTCTCGTAATGTGTAGCAAGTCCAATAGTTTAGAAATGTAGGTTGACAGTTATGTATTTTTGTATTCTTCAGTATCTTAAACATTTTTGTGTGTGTGAATGGCATCTGTTAAAATAGTGAAAAAACGATGCACTTATTAAAATATGAAACATTATTTGGAATTAACCACAAAACTACTTGGACTGAATTGAGATTTCTTTGTTTTTATCATAAAGACTCTGAATAGCAGAATGAATGAAAGGGGGAGAGAGAGCAAAGAAGAGCGAGGTACTGGTTATTATATTTTCTATAAATGCTCATTGCTGGTATATGTATCTTTTTCTGTGTTGTGCCATCTTATTTGCTCCATGCTCTTGTAAGAAAGCTGATGTGAGAGTCATAGTTGTATGAGAGAACATAATTACATAATTACACAACCCTTCTCTCCATAAATGGTCCCTTAAGCCTTTAGGTCAGCAATAGAAATAACTTAGTGGCTGTTCTTCCAAAGAACAAAGAAGTTCTTTAGTTTCATTTTTAGAGAAAGCAATCTTTGTGTTTGCGTACAGCAATGCTTCAGTAAATGTGTATTTAAGAGAAGAATGGGGTACCTTTGGGGGCTCAGTAAGTATTTTGATGTTAGTCTTAAAACATAGTTTCATGCTGTGAATGATAACTTGTGATAAACTGATGCTCTGGGTGTCTTAATGGTCGTTCTTTTCATTGCCAGTTTCGTATGACTCATCATATAATGCTCTTTAATGTTTTGCTTGAATTAGTGTGAATGTTTTATGAGAATACCAGATTTCAAGGACTTATCAACAGCTTAATTCTTAATTTAATGTTAAAACACATCCACTGAGGTTAAAGCATATCATCAAGGGAGAACTCCTGCTTTCATTGCCTTAACTTAAAAAGGAACATTAAAAAGAAGTCATTTGGGTGCAGTAGAAAATCAGTTTTGTTGCTGTGAACAGTAAATCCTTTCTAAGTGTACAACTGGGTTTCGTTTAGGTTCAAGAGAAGGGCAGTGAGATCAGTCTGGCTGTATGAGAACATATGGTCTAAGTCAGAAGAAACCCAAAATTTGGGGTGACTAGTTTTATCTCTTTGAGAAATCTACTTATAATCATAGACTCTTGGGAATCTTAGGGTTCCCTGGTCCACCCTTGCTTGTGGTGCGATGTTTTCTTCTCTTTGTTTTTGACTGGCAGTTTTCCAGGATCTTATTGGACATTTCTCCTAGTGAGAAGTATATGGCCTTGATTTCCCTGCACTTGAAATTGGAGTAATAATTGTTTCTCACTGTCTCCTAGGTTATTGTGTTTATAAAACATATGTAGCTTGTTACCTTAATTTTACTGGCTGAAGTCCTATGTTTGTTACTTCAGGGGCTGGCCACTTCTTTAGAAGCAGGTGCTGTACTGAGATTGAGTGGCTGTTTATCTTGGGACACGTGAGAGGGTAGGTACTTGTGCCTCCGAGTGAGGGTTGTGGAGAGTCCACCTTGGTTGCTCCTCCTTATACTTGACCCTCACCTAGGCCAGGAAAGGGGATGAGGAGGCTCCCAGCAGCACTTGTAGCTGGGAAAAAAATCCGAGGGAGCTTATATCACATGGATGCTTATGTACGTGATGGATCTAAATACATGATGATTCAACTTACAAAGTGATAAAAAGTGCCAGTATACATCGTAATGTTGAGGATTGGGTTGGTGAGGAGGACTGCCATGCCTCAAGTGAGACCATCAGTGTAAAGATTATATGTCCTGGCCTGACCCAGGTTGTCATGTCACCTTTCATGGCAAACTGAGAATCATTTAATGAGAGGAGTTATGGAAGTTTTTTGAGCTCCTCAGAAAGAAGATGACACGCGGCCCTGAAGGTATTTGGAGCAGATTTATTACATCCATAATCTGTGTGTAGCACTGCTTCCCTGTTGTCTATTTTCCAAAACTGAGATTTAAAGAGATCTTTTGAAAAACAAAAAACAAAAAAAACCTTACTTGGATTGCATTGAGATTTGCTTTCATTGTATCAGAAAGGCCCAAAAGAGCAGAGTGGAGCGGTGCAGGGGAGGATTGATTGCTGTGTTTTCTGTGAATGCTCATTGCTAGTAAAATTTATTTTTGCTGTGCAGAGCCATCTTATAAGAGAGGGCCATAGCTGTATAAGAGAACATAAACACACACTCCCGCTTTCTCTTAGACTAGGAACTAATAGTTATGTCTGAATAGATAGTTTATGAGTCTTGTCTTGCAGAGATTTTGGAAACATTTCAATACAGTGAAAAATGTGTTGCTTATTGTTGAAGCTGATTGATAAATACATGAAGGTGCATTATAGTTTTTCTTTGTATGTTTTAATGTTTTATTGTACAGAATGTTCAATTAAAAATACTTTAAGCATGTAACAAAATCTCACATGGGGTCTTAGGAGCTAGGTTTCTAAATCTTACTAAAAACAAGTGAAAAGACTTGAACTTTCAGCGATGCTTGCAGATGTATATGCTCAAGAAGGCTGAATCCAAACAAGGGTTGTGAGGGAGGGGGTAGTTTCTGACCCGTCTGGCACTAAGCAGTTTATTCAATATTTATTGCAATATTTATTTCAAAGCCTTCTATTTGTCTGTCATTGTTCTAGGTACTAAAGATACAGCAGAGAACAAAACAGACAAAAATTCCTGTTTTGTTCTTGACATATGCCAAGCACATTTCATGTATTTTCACGCCTTATCCACAGTGCCTAGCACAATGCCAGATGGCAGGGTATACCTGCAGGGAAAGTGTGTTAAATGAATAACTTTATGGAGTAAGTGCGGTTATTATCCCCATTTGACAGTTGAGGTCACTGAGGCTTAAATAGGTTTCTTGACCAAAGTCGCACGGCTGTTAACAACAGAGCTAGATATTAAGCTCAGGTCTTTGTGACCACCGCAGGTCCATGCTGTGAACCATGACCCTGTACTGCCTTCAAGATAGAGGACAAATGTGTATACCTGAGCACCTGCATGTCCATAGACAGTTTCTTACACATTAACATTTTTATACAGAAGATCTTTAGTATTTAGCTGTGCTTTATAGGTGAGTGTCCTGAGATGCAATTAACTTACATCTCCTATCATTTAAAACATCAGTTATTAGATACACTCATTGTGGTTTAGGTTAGTTTATTTTTCTTGTTTTAAATTGTCCTTATCTTTAGTCTTTTTTGGTGGGGACGGGGCTGCGTTGGGTCTTCTTTGCTGCGCACAGGGTTTCTCTAGTTGTGGCGAGCGGGGGCTACTCTTTGTTGCGGTGTGCAGGCTTCTCAGTGCAGTGGCTCCTCTTGTGGAGCACAGGCTCTAGGGCGTGTGGGCTTCAGTAGTTGTGGCACGTGGGCTCAGTAGTTGTGGCTCATGGGCTTAGTTGCTGCGAGACATGTGGGATTTTCCCGGGCCAGCGATTGAACTGTGTCCCCTGCATTAGCAGGCAGATTTGTAGCTACTGTGCCATCAGGGAAGCCCCCTTATCTTTAGTCTTAATCCCTGTCATAATGTTTGGTAAAATATAACTCAGTCCCTAGCACTGTGCTCTCATAGTAGGTCTTCAACAGATGTTTGTTAGAAGAAAAAACTGGGAGGGCTTAATAGCTAATGTTTTCAATCATCTTTGTCCTCAGCTACATACGTATATTTTGGTTTACTTGAGATTCACTTTTATGTTTTTTCCATCCAGTTGATTTTCTTAAAAATTTAATTAATTTATTTATTGGGTGCATTGGGTCTTTGTTGCTGTGTGTGGGCTTTCTCTAGTTGTGGAGAGTAGGGGCTACTCTTCGTTGTGGTGCACGAGCTTCTCATTTGTGGTGGCTTCTCTTATTGTGGAGCACAGGCTCTAGTTGAAGCGAGAGGAGTGCTTCAGTAGTTGTGGCATGCAAACTCAGTAGTTGTGGCTTGTGGGCTATAGAGCACAGGGGCAGTAGCTGTGGTGCACAGGCTTAGTTGCTCCGTGGCATGTGGGATCATCCCAGCCCAGGGATCGAACCTGTGTCCCCTGCATTGGCAGGCCGATTCTTAACCACTGCACCACCAGGGAAGTCCCCAGTTGATGTTTGATAATTGGTCATCTTAGTACCAATACTGTAGATGTAGGTGGTTTTTGTGGTACAGTTTAGGTATAGGCTTTTTTTTTTTTTAAAGAATTTTTGAGACCAAAACTTTTTTTTTAAATTAATTTATTTTATTTATTTATTGGCTGCGTTGGGTCTTCGTTGCTGCACATGGGCTTTCTCTAGTGGCTGCGAGCGGGGGCTACTCTTCATTGTGGTGTGCAGGCTCCTCATTGTAGTGGCTTCTCTAGTGGCTTCTCTTGTTGTGGAGCACGGGCTCTAGGCAGTGGGCTTCAATAGTTGTGGCACATGGGCTCAGTAGTTGTGGCTCTTGGGCTCTAGAGCACAGGCTCAATAGTTGTGGCGCACGGGCTTAGTTGCTCTGTGGCATGTGGAATCTTCCCAGGTCAGGGCTCGAACCCATGTCCCCTGCATTGGCAGGTGGATTCTTAACCACTGCGCCACCTAGGAAGTCCTAGGTATAGGCTTTTTAAAATTAAAGATCCACTCTGTGTGTGAGAAATACTTGTTACCTCAGTTAAGCAATCAGTAACTCCACATTATAAATGCAATGTCTGGGTCAAAGGAGAAATCCTGGGCTTTGGAGTCAGATAGAGTTGGACTTACTCCAGCTTTTTCAGTTATTATGTGACCTTCAACAAGTTGCATAAATTCCATGAGCTTTAATTTTCTCTTTTATAAAGGGTTCTGTAATATCTGTTGCAATAATAACTGTGTAATTGAGTGTTTACTATATGCAAAATAAAGCCATATGACCTAGCAAACTTAAATAAACCTGCCCATAGGTCACACACACACTAAGAGTGAATGTAAACCCAGAATATAAATCCTGGTCTGCCTAATTGCCAAGCTTGTGCCTACTTGCTGGTAGGAATGCCATAAAAAATAGTCCCTTCTACCCTTTTCTTCAAGTAGTTTCTCTAGGTTTCAGAAAGAGCATGAGAATATATTCATGTTGAAAGGTGATTTTAGAATGCTGCACGTGGGCTCAGTAGTTGTGGTTCACCAGCTCTAGAGCACAGGCTCAGTAGTTGTGGCGCACGGGCTTAGTTGCTCCGTGGCATGTGGGATATTCCCAGACCAGGGATCGAACCTGTGTCCCTTGCATTGGCAGGCGGATTCTTAACCACTGCACCACCAAGGGCGTCTCTGGGATTTTTTGAAAAAGAACCTCCCTTTTTTTTTAAAAAAGGTACCTGTTGGAGAAAGTTATTATAGTTAATTTGGTTAATAAGACCAGATTTTATTTTCAAAACCTAATAAATTCCTTGATTACATTTATTCAAATAGAGGAAAATAGAATGCATGAACAAGGAAAACTCATGAGTAGTCCTTAAAAGAGACTGTACAAGATAAATTTTAGAAACAGCTTGATTTTGAGAAAGAGAAATGAGGTTTAAGTATATTAGGAATTTACCATATTTTAATGTTGTTGTAGATTCAAACAAGCAAATCTGTTTCAGTTCATGTCAGAGATAACTTTAAATGTAAGGGCTTAAAGCATGTTGTTTTTAGTAGACAAGCATGACTAGTTGGAACAATATCTTTTTGTAATTCCTCCTTTAAAAAATTGCTGAGCTGGAGGAATCCAGAGACAAGCTGTCTTTGCAGCTTTTTGTGGCATATTTGAGAATTGGTTAGTCAAGAGTTTTGTGTCTTAATGATGTGTCTGCTTTTATGTGTAATGTTCAGTCAAATGCCAAGTTGCAAAAGCTTGTCTGCTTCCCCCCTTTTACTCCCTCCCCCTCACCCCCCCCAAAAAAGAAAGAGTTGTTTTTCTTCTATATATTTGCATGGGAATAGGGAGAAATAGGTTTTTGTCTTGAGTAGAAAAAAGGACGTTGCACAAATCAAGTGTATTTTAGTTGGGTCTAGAACTTCATTGTAAATTGAAACTTTATGTAGGTTGAAAACAGCACCTTGGTTCAGTACTTGAATTTAGGATATAAATGCCTTTTTGCTTAGGTCACTAGGTCCTAAATTAAATGTTGTCCTCTTTTAGTATGTAGTTGGGCAGCAGAGTGAAGTGATTTAGAATCTTATTACTAAGAGTGTGGTCTGTGGACTAGCAGCATTGGTGCTTTTTGGAAATGTAAAACGTAAGGCCCAGCCCTAGACCAGCTTAATCAGAGTATACATTTTAAGAAGATCTCCAGGTGATGTGTGTGCATCTCAGAGTCTGAGAAGCACCAATTGAACATGAGCTATGGACAGAGTTTAAATCCTGAATCTGACGCTTTCTAATGTTGTGACTTGGGGCAAGTTATTTAACCTCCCGTGTGTCAGTTTCCTTGTTTGCAGAACGGGGTAATAATGGTATATGTGCATTGCTTAGAGAAATGGAGTTCACAGGAAATGCCCCATTAGGCTTACAAGATAGGGGACTTCTCTGGTGGTCCAGTGGTTAAGACTTTGCCTTCCAATGCAGGGGGTGTGGGTTTGATCCCTGATTGGGAGCTAAGATCCTCATGGCCAAAAAACCAAAACATAAAACCGAAGCAGTATTGTAACAAATTAAATGAAGACTTTAAAAGTGGTCCACATCAAAACAATCTTAAAAAAATTAAGCAAGATATTTCTAAGATGTAGGGTACACTGTGTATAGTACATGAGTAATTACAGAATAAAATGCCCATGTTCATGACCATGAACCCCACTATTAATTTATTGGTGAAGTTATTAAAAATAGCTTTAGGATCACATACTAGTATTATCTTTCTGTATCAGTATTACTTGTCAGAGTGACAGTGAAATCTAGGTAACTTGACTTTTGAGCGTGAATAAAATCAATTTAAGTACAAATTCACAGTAAAAACTTTCAAATCAACCCATACATCATAATCACAATCATACTCACAGACCCCATAAGGCACCACAAGGTTGTGGTTGAGGGTTTGACCATCTTTGCTGAAAGTACCAAAGGCAGCACCTTAAATTCTGATAGCAATGATAGGGCCATTTTCTTATTTCTTTCTTACCAATCCTAGGTCCGAGGCTCAGCTCCTTCCCCTTCCTGATACTTGACAGAGTTGCCTCATAAAACATCACCTTCTTAGAAAGGAGGTGGAGGAAAGGAAAAAGGGAGATAGTGGAAAGGAAGGGGGAGAATGACCTGCAGACAGCATCCTCCCTCCCCCGACCTCTCCCTGTCTGCCCTTTTCCCTCCATTAACCTTGAAGGGTTGTTGACCTCTGCTTTAAATGTTGGAATCCTCTATACATATTAGAGATTAAAAGAAGGAAAACCCCGTGCCTACATTTTATAATTCTATACGTAGAATTGTTTTGCTGTTAATAATAGTTTAATATCAGTTTTTAAAAAGAGTAGTCAAGCCTCATTACTTCCAAATTTCTATAAGAACTGTGTAAAATGAATGTCTGTCTTATCTGTGGCGGAAAACTACAGATTGCAAGGTTTAAGTAAAAGCTGAAAGCATCCTAATGTAGAATTAGAATATTTTGTATTCTATTTATTTAATTTATTTAGGTATTAATTATGATTAAGTATATATAGGATTAAGTTAAAAATAAGTCTTGAGAACCTTTGGTAGGCCTAAGATATAGTGAGTTTGATGGTCCTACAGATTTGTTTCATTTTGTTTTGTTTTGAAGATCAAAAGCTCAGCCTTATTAGTGATAGAGCGTTTGGAAAACATGGCTTTGATATCTGGCAACAGTTGGCCTCCACAGAATTAAGCAACAGAGGCAAACTTAGTCTCTTGGCAATGCTGAACAACCACAGGCTTTCCCTTGAGGGGCAGAACCTGCCTCTCTGCAACTTAAGATGCGGATGAGTTGCCCCCGAAAAGAACTCTAAAGGGACTGAGCTATGTGTGTCCATCTTCCCAAACTCACCAGTCATGTAAGTCATAAATGTATTTTGGATTGTCAGTGCATAGCGTCTGTCTGCTATGGAAGGGGGGCAATTTTAGTACAGAAAAAATGTTTCTTGAACTTTGTAAGACCTATTAGAAAGTTGGTAATATTCTGAGCCAAAAGCAAATGAACTTGTAAAACAATGTATTTAGAAGAATGGTTCTGAAATAAGCCTAGAGTGGTCATTTATAGAGCTAGTCGTAAAAGACTTTTCTTCTTTGAGATGACAGAATACCCATCAACAAAAGTAATAAGGAGCCAAGGTACTTTTCCCAGTTTAAAAAATATGTATATATTAAAATAAATAATACCATAATAAATCAGATTTACTCAATATATCCTGGACCCAGACTGCTAAAGTAGTCTCCAAGATGTAAAACAAGTTAGACTTAGTTAACTGCTTTTCATTATTACCAGAACCTAAGCTGTGTAAAAAGATTAACTAAAACATTAAGATACGTGCTAAATAAGGCAATGGAAAAGATTCATCAGAGAAAACCAGACTGATCAGAAACTCTTGTATGACTCTTTAATAATAATCAAGCTATAGAAAGCGTGGAAAATCTTTAAAGAAGGACTGTCTCATTTTCTACATTCAATTAAACATCAAGTGTCAGCTATTCCTTCAAAATGTAACTTGAATTTGTACGTTTCTCTTTATTTTCACTTTAGCCAACAGTATCTAAGCAGACACACATGCACACACACGGGCAAACACAAGCATGTGTATATCTATAAAGCTATATCTACCTAACTATATGCACACATAAACACATGTGTGTGTGTATGTGTGTATTTTAAGAGAAGAAATGGCCTGACAACACTACATGCACTACATTGGGTTTTGGAGAAGCAAACCTAAAACAATGTTTTCTGTCTCCTCCCAGACTTTGGTATCTATCATAAAGCAGAAAGCAAAGAGCATTAAAACACATAGGGGTGGTTAAGTCATCAAAGAAGAGCGAGCCCATGGTATACAGGCCTCTGTATTAGCTTTATCGAGTGTACAGTAACCATGATTTTTATCTCTTAGGTCAGGAATGTCAGATACATATCATGCATGCTGTGAGGGTGTGTTCTAACCTCATTGATTTACATGCGTCTGTCCAACTTTCCCAACACCACTTACTGAAGAGACTGTCTTTTCTTCATTACATATTCTTGCCACCTTTGTCAAAGATTAATTGACCGTAGGTGTGGGTTTATTTCTCGGCTCTGTGTTCTGTTCCACTGATCCATGTGTCTGTTTTTGTGCCAGTACCATGCTGTTTTGATTACTGTAGCTTGGTCTGGGAGGGTTATGCCTCCAGTTTTGTTCTTTTTCCTCAGGATTGCTTTGGCAATTCTGGATCTTTTTATGATTCCATATGAATTTTAGGATTATTTGTTCTACTTCTGTGAAAAATGTCATGAGTAATTTGATAGGGATCATACTAAATCTGTATTGCTTTAGATGTTATGGCAATTTTCACAGTATTAATTCTTCCAGTACCAAAGCATGTGATATCTTTGCATTTCTTTGAATCATCTTTAATTTCCTTTATCAATGTTTTATAGTTCTCAGAATATGTCTTTCACCTACTTGGTCAGGTTATTTCTAAGTAGCTTATTTTATTTTTGATGTGATTTTGAAAAAGGATTTTTTCTTAGCTTTCCCTTTCTGATAGTTAATTGATAGTGTAAAGAAATGCAACAGATTTC